>NW_027226498.1:636250-1272500 GCF_022539635.2 Chironomus tepperi | reverse complement strand
AGAATACAATCTGCTTCCAGAAATGGCATTAAAAATATCAGGATTGATGATCGAAGTAGCAATAGTCGGTCCTTGATAATCATCCAACAAATAGTGTTCTTGTTCGAAGATGAATAAAGGAGCATTCATAACAATATTTAAAAGAGGTAAATAGAGAGCAGCTATGCGAGATCTTGCCTCAATTGAACTGTATCTCGAGTCCTAGATAATATAATTAAAATTAGATAAGGTTTATTTTTTATAATCCATTACTCACAATTTCATGAGAAGTCATCAAGTTTTTAATGCATCTTATAGCGCGACCATGTAGTGCTTGATTCCTAAAAAATTAATTATAGTTTGAATCTAATTGATTGTACATGAAGGAAAAAGAACTTACGGTGTTTCAAAGGCTTGTGATATTTCGACAAGAATAAGCCCAATGAGAAAATGCTGCTGTCTGAAATCAGCAGTTAGATCAGCGAATGCAAATTTATCTTGGTTAGTAGATCCAGAATGTTGACTAGTTCCTGATTTTATGCTTAATGTTGGAGAGGCTGGTGCAGAAATATTATAAGTAAATGGAGTTCCGAATGGTAAATTGAGAGCTATAAAATGCTCATGACTACATACAATTCGAAGAAAATCGAGTTTATAATGATTAACTTCTGGAGAGCTTGATGAACTTTTTGTCGTAATAATTTTAAGGAAATTCTTAATAAGTTGAAATACAAATCCTCTATCGAGTATTGAGAATAAATCATAAACAAAGAATGCTAAGCTATTATTTAAGCTGAATGCCAAATTTTTGTCTGAAAAATGATATCCGATAATTTTCGATGCAATCATTTGAACTAATGTTTGAATATCATCTGTAAATTGTCGAGAGAATCTATTCTTCCTCGGTGCATTCAATTGGTGAGAACTGTCCAAATATTCAATCATGCTTTTAATAATTAATTCAAATAGAAACCATGAATTTGTTAGACTTAATTCGGCTGCAGCATTATTTGCAACAACCCAATGGAGAGCAATTTCTTCATGCAAATGTCGTGTCTGCTCAGATGAGTCACTTTCCTCACAATGAGTTGGCTGTTTTTCTGTTGGTTGTGTGATTGTGCATTGATATTGAACGTAGGTTGTTAAAATCGCTTGACGACCATAATTTTGTGTGTCTTGTAATTCAAAAAGTTTATCAGCAATAAGACAAATTGATTCAAATACATTCGATTGAATTGACATAACGTGATTTCCAATTTTATAGCTTGTTACTAAAAGTTCAATTAATTTATCCATAACTAATTGAAGATTTTTAACGAGAGCATTCAAGTCTGCACTTTGGAGATCATGAAATGATTTCTTCAATTCCTTTTCAAAATTCAATTCAGTGCCAATATGCGTATCAATTTTTTTGTTCTTTAAGCACTGCACAAGATAGAAGAATTTACACAAATATTGATCATCTGTATAAATTGTTGAAAATGCATCCAATACGACAGTAAAAAGAGATTTATGATTATCACACCACCTTAGTCCGGGTAAATTTACGTCGGGTGATATATACGAATAAGACGGTGGTGGATCATGTAACAAAATGGGTAGATTAAATTCTCCAACATTTAAACGACCTTCAACCAACAGTGGTATCCATGTCCAACCAGCAGGCGTTTCAATTAAATCTGTTGTTTTGTCGGAACGACACGAAACATGGAAGATTGTAAAAAGTATGTGATGATTTTGATTTAAATTTGCTGGTAGTTGGACTTTCACTTCATCATAAAACGATGGCATTTTACTGTGGTAATTGACCAAACTATAAATTTCGTTTTGAAATTGTGGACATGAGCTCTTTCCAAAAATTACATTCAAAGCATCTGATGGTTTTTCTCCAGCCATAATCTGCATCCTTATAGCAATATTTCGCACTGATCCTGTTCTTGTGGAGAAGTTAAGCTCTTTTGGGCTTATAAATAATAAATTGCGATAAGCGTAGTGAGGATTGTAAATCGGAATAACAGGAAATTCCAAAATTTCCTTTGTTGGTCGTAGATTTTTTTCGCTTTCATTATATGGACTGATTGTTGCCAATTCTGGAGATAATGCATTTTTTACTTCTCCCTCAACGAGTGGGGATATTTCTAATTTAATTGATCCAGGAATACATTTGTATTTTTTCATTACTGTACTGCCTGGTCTTTTTAATTCTGGAAGAAATTTATAAAGATCCTCATCTTTCATTTTTTCTGGTTCCTGCTTAAAAAAGCTTGATATTGTAATTGAAATTGGCTTAAAACTTTCAATCGAGTTGGCAAAGTCTTCAAAAGGAGACCATGAGCGTCTTTGACTCTCCCTTCTTTCCAATGATCCCCTTCTAGACAATGTCGTGGTTACAGTTTCACTCGCGCGCTTCTTAAATTGATCGAAACTGTTTATACTTTTGCGATCTAAACTATTTGAGCTAGCATTTGTCGATTGAATGCTATCTTTATCTTCCTTTTCACTTTCTCCTTTAAATATATTATTTAAATATATAGCTGTGAATGCAAATGGAGCTCGGTATTTTCCTAATCTTTCAGTATAATCGATTGCATTAAGTTTTGCTTTATCAACGTTCGAAAATTCTTTAAGATATGGTTCAACTGACTCTTTGATATCTCCTTGTAATACTTTTTCCAATCGAATAACAAGAAAAAGATCGTTTGACGGATGGCTGACTTCAAAAATTGCTGAACGACTTTGGGTACTGACATCGGCATAAGGTATATGTGAATTTAACATCCGTTTAATGCTCTCAGTATTCATATCAAAGTAGAAATTTTCAGATATTTTTCTCTTTTCTTTTGCATCATAAATTGCAGCACAACAAAAAATTGGTTCTATTTCTATTTCAAATTTCAACTGCAAAAATTTTACCATAAATCGATGTCCCATGTGTTCCATTGGTATTTCAGCTGGTAATCGTCTTTCAATATAATCATCCTCTTCGACAATTTGAGAGAATATATCTCGAAGTCTATGCTTTTGACGATTTTTTTCATTTTCATTATCAATACTTTCAATAGGAACTTTTTCAAGGATCGCTATCAGGGGATCTGACACGACCGATCTTAAATTATTGCATTCTTCAACATCACCTCCTGATATCCAAGATCCACGACATGAAGGCGTTAATGTATTATCTGTATTTGTTGAAGAAATCAAACTTGCACAACTGCCAGTCATTACTAATGTTGAATCATCCATTCCAGTCATGAAACTTATAGAGTTATCAATTTCATATTCTTGATGATGATATGAAAGAGGATCAATTTTTCTTTCATATCTATCCGAGTACATTTCATCACGACAGGAAAATTTTATATGCTTCCAGGCCTTCGTATAGGATTTTATACAATCAGTTATATGCATCGGAAGCTCTTCCTTATTAGTTTTATATTCTTCTGGTAAAACATATTTTTCAGTGCGAATTTTGCGAGGCGTTGTCTTGATACAGACATCATTTTGAGGAAATTCGAGTACATTTTTCAGAGGGTCACGAAATATTAGGGACGATGTTTTTTGTTGTAAAAACTCTTCAAAGTCTAGACTGTCAACTAAATCATTCAAAGATATTGAAGATGAGCAGAATGAGTTGCTGGTAGAAATAATTTGATCAGTCTGAACTGCTTTTCTAACTTCCGCTGCAGAATATCTAAAAAATTATTTTAAAAATTAGTCATAAAAGATGGCGAATGATTGATTTTTCTTAAAAGTCAATTATTCAACAGATACTAAAATTAGGGACTATTTTTTAATCGCCTTATAATGAAATTTATTCAAATTTCTCGTTTCATTGTGAGAATTGTGATTAAATTACTTTCCTATCCAGTTTACTTAAAAGAATTTAGTTAAATGTATAACAAAGTAATATTTACGTTGATAATTTTGATGCAAACGATCTTTGCGCCATTATTAATGCGCAATAATAATTATACTAATAGTCACAAAAATATTTTGTTAGTTATATCATGAAAAATTAATGCTTTGGTCTTTATTTTTAAGAAAACATTACACAATTTGAAAATTCTGTAAACTTCTGTTCCTGTATTTCTCTATTTACGAAAATTTCGAAAATCATAAATAAACTTCCACACACATCTTATGGCTGACTTGTGCTTTAAATCACTTCATTTTAGTCTTATAATAGAGATTTGTGAGTCTAAAAAAATTATTTTTAATCATCAAGTGTTAAATCAATTGTTTCTGAAATATCAATTGGCCCTGCAATTTTGATCTTCTTTGAAATATGGGTCGGCCTTTTCATCTTAACTAGCTTTTGTTCATCTATTTATCAGGATTTTTAAAGTTAATATAATGTGATCTATTAATATTGTTTAATATATACCTTTGATTATTGAAGCAGGTTTATTATTATTTGTATCCTCGTCGTCACTTATGACAAAGCCTTCATATTTTTGAACTGTTTCTACTTTTTTCTCAAGTTTTGACCACGATCCATCTTTATGTAACTGAATTTCATTGTCATGAACATCGAGACTTTTGATGATATTCAAAAAGTAGCCATCGATTGATAAGTTATCAAATATAGCTTCCTTGTCGCAAACAGGACAAATCCAGCTTTGTTTACATTCATTCATTTGGAGATACAATAGAGCATCAAAGCATTGCAAATGCTTACAGGTAGAAGCGCTTTAAAATCCATTAAAATTAAATTTTTGAATGATTATAAGGAAATAAATAATTTTGATACTAACCGACAAGGCATTTTCATTCGAATTTTACCTAAAGGACAGATTAAAGAGACACGAAGCATAGTCGTAGCTATTTCTGAATCGACCTCTTTGCCCAGCTTATCTTTAATCATTCCTCGGGTCAGACTTTCAGCCTGAATTTTCAGACGCTCAAGTAAGTTATCTATAAGAGAACGAATCGTTAAAAACATAATAAAAATTTAATGTAATCAATTCTTACTGGATGATAGTTTGCGAACAAGAAAGCACGATACAGCAAAATTTTTCTCTGTTTCCCTGTGCCATCGTACTTCAACTACTGTAAAAACGAATTTAAATTAGTTAAAATGTTAAACAGGAATAAAAAAATACATTACTTACTGTTTGTTATGGCTGATTTAATCATATTTGATATATTTAATGGTTTAGACGCCCGTTTCGGAATAGTATTTGGCCGAGACGGTAAAAATGGAGGCAATTGACATATGCGATTATTTACTCGTAACTGAAAATTTAATGGAAAAAGATCATTTTGTTCTGAAGGATCCACTAAGCATATCCGGAATAGCACTTGAACATTATATATAACATTGATTCCGTCCTTGATTATATTTTCTTCAAAAACACCAGCTTGTTGATCGGTTAGATTGAATATAAAGCACTTGATTTGCTCACTAGAACTATTATTTGGTGTCAAAATTGAAGGTTCCAACAAAACAGCTAGATGATCATAAAATGGAATTTTCTTAAATTTTACAACAGGTTGAACTTGCAAACTCCGTGTAGAATCTACTGTTGACAGAGTCTTTAACCGCTTATTACTCTCAACTTCATTTTTTGAGCTCATATTAATTGATAATTGTTTAAGTTTACTAAAAAAAATTATTTTTTGAGGTTATGTATTAAATAATTTTAATAAATTAACGTTTTCTACAACTTACCTTGATATTTCATTAATTTTTTCACTTAATTCTCGTCTTTGGTCATCTTTTAAGCTTCCATTTTTTAAAAGGCTTATTAGGCGATCTTGCAATTCGCTTTTTCTGCCAGATTTAGAAATGTTAAATTGACCTAAAATAATCTGAAGATCTTGTATTTTCAAAATTACTATTTTACGCTGAAATAAATATTGAATATTTTGTTAAAACATTTTATTTGTAACTTGAAGCAGTCATACCTTCAGTTCATTTAATTCCTCGTAATCACTTGAACGAAAACGTTTCATTTTTCAATCTTATAACCTTAACCTTTTAAAATGCTTTAATTAATTTAATTTAAAACCTGTTATTTTGCTCAAAATTATGTTTTTGTTTCCGATTTAAAACGGTTAAAAATTTAAATTTTTAAAGGAATCTTTTTTTTTTAGTTTTTAGTTTTTCGAAAACCGTTTTAACTATCGAACGAATACATAGCGCGGAAGTTTAACATGTGAGGATTTCTGTTTACAATCTAATACTGAAAGAAAATAATATTTTTTTTTAATTAAGAATGACTTCCAGCTCGGACAGCAGTAGTGATAATGAACCAATTGATGATTCATGGTCAAATCTTAGGACAAATAAAAAATTTGATGGTAAATATAATTAGTTTTTAAAAAAATAATTTTTTTTATGATTTCACAATTTTAGAGGAAACTAACAAGCAAGTTCTTGTACGGAGAAAATCATCATCTACTGGAATCGATGAAATAGATACAGGAAAAACAGTATTCCTAGATGTTTTAACACCATCAACGCCTTATTCATTATTGGTGCAGTCTCTAATTAAGCAATTATGCAATTTTATTGAAGGAAATAAGTAAGTCATTTTAATGTGATAAATTTAAAATCAATATCAATCAACATACGTATGTTTAAGATTCTTTACGTATTAAGTTCTTTATTATTATTTGGAGAACTACGTTTCAAAATATCAATTTTATTTATGAATACATAATATATGGACGTGCTGCGCTGCCTCATTAGGTCGTGTAGATTATTCTAGAGCATAACTTGTTAATACTTTATTATTAATTTTAGGAACAAATCAAACGATTTGTATAAAAAAATATGTTTGAAGCTACACGAATTAAAGATGATTGACGAAAGTTATATGATTGGTGAATTTGAAAATATTCGATCTTCATATGAAACAGCCATTACCGCTTTGGTGAAAGTAGCACGTGAAAATTCATTGCCAATTAACAATATTGTTGAATTTCCTCTGAATGGTGAACCACAGCATGCATTAGAATGGTCTAGATATTACAAGGATTTTGAAGAAATCGAAAAGATTGCTCATGGAGGATTTGCAGATGTTTTTAAAGCGCGTCATAAATTGGATAATCATATTTATGCAATCAAAAAAATTCTAATCAAATCAACTTCTGTTAAAAATATATTACCACATTTGAAGGAAGTCAAAACGTTTGCATCATTAAACCATTTTAATGTAGTTCCTTATAAAAGCTGTTGGCTAGAACCACTTATAACATATGAAACAGAAAAAAGAGTAACACATGAAGATGAAAGTTGGGAAACGAGAAATGAAAGTGCCAACATACGAATAACCCAGAGTAATGATTCTTTAAGACTTCAAACTAATAATAATGAAAGCTTTAGCATCAATTTTGAATACAGTGAGAATCATCAATCAGAAAAAAGTATTCTTTCATCAATTCCAACAAATAATGATAGCTATAATGATCTACAAAAACTTCGCCGTCTAGAACTTTCTAATTGTAGTTCTGAGTCTAAATTTTTGGTTCCACATGTAAAATTGGCATGGTCTGTACTTTTTATTCAAATGAAATTGTGTGAAAAAACACTCCGCAATTTCCTAGACGAAAGAAATGAATGTGAAAACTTTAAAACTTATTATGAATCCTTCAACTTGAATGAAGATAATATGACATCTATTGCTTTGAGTATTTTTCAACAAATTTGTAATGGACTCGAATATATCCATAACAGGTACATTTTTATCTATCCACTAAATTAAATAAGAAGTTTAATTTTTCATCTTTATGTTTTTAAAACTTAAATAGGTCAATAGTACATCACGATTTGAAACCAGGGAATGTATTCGTATCATTTGACAATTCAACATTATTATTTCAATTAGGAGATTTTGGCTTGAGCTGTCCACTCGATAGTAATGAAATGGTTTCACATTATGGTTTTGGAACTAGATTATATGCTGCCAAAGAGCAATTGGAAGGAAGAATTTGCTCGAAAAAGTCAGACATTTACAGTTTAGGAGTAATTTTAATTGAATTACTTCTGAGATGCAAAACGTTCATGGAATGTTCGAATAAAGTCAATAGTTTAAAGAAGGGAGAAAAGGTGTTGGAAATAGAGCCCAATTTATGTCTATTGATTACTAGGCTATTGAGCAATCGAACAGATTTGCGACCAGAAATAACTGAGATTAAGAATAAAATATCTCATTACATTGACAATGCATCGACGGAAGTCGTTCGTTTAAAGAATATTATTGAAGAAAAGGACGCAAAAATTTGTGAATTAATGGAAGAAATTAAGACGCTGAAGAAACAACTTTCTAAATGAACAAGTTAATACTATTTAATTTTTAGACCAATGTAATTTAAAATATTGTAATAAAGGAAATTTATTCAATTAAAAAAATTACATAAGTACTGCTTCTTATCAGGTGATGTTCAGCACATTTAAAAGCCAAAATAAGTCTAATTATGAAAGTAGTCATCAGAATCAGACAAACGATAATAGAATAAAAAGACATCAATTTCATTTGAAAATGACATTCTTTAATTCTTTTTAAATCCTTCAATTTTAATTTTACAGATCATTGATAAAACTTTGCAGTTGTTCGATTTTATTATTCTTAGCGGAAGATTCGGCAAATCTAATTTTTTGGGAAACTTGTGTGAAATCAAAATCCTTATCACTTCTTCCAAGAAAAACAGAAGTATCTGATGAATTATCTACGGATTGAAGCTGATTTGTTCTTGTCTTTCTAATGAGGTTTCTAAAAAAACATTTGAAATAAATATATTGATTTTGCTGGATATTTCTAATGACTTACATTTCTTTTTCTAATAACGATTCAATGGCTTGCATTCCTTTTGCCATTGTTTCATCTTGTTTGTTGCATAAAATCAAAACGGTTGTTGATGCAAGAGCCTTATCAGCAAGAAGCGTGTAAAGGAAGCTAAAGAAAATTATAATTGTTATTATGTTTAATCTTAAAAAAAAAATAAGCCTTACTCTGCAACATCCTTGATATCCTTTTGAACTGTTGATGAGTCGACAACATAAATTAATGCCTTTGTTGTATTTTTATAGTTGTCTAGTAATCTCAAACGTAATCTTTCATGTCCTGGAAGATCAACAACTCGTAATGTCTTGCTGTTTTCTAAATTCAATAAACCACAATTCTCTTTCAGTGATGTGAATGTTTCGACTTCATTTCCATTAAGAATCAATGAATATAGCAAAGTCTTTCCAGAATCACATAATCCAGTAAACAACAAATCGGTTCTTTTTGGAGCTCTTTTCTTAATTAAATAAATCACAACTGCAAAAAATATTGTTCAATTCATTTATTTAGAAATTTCTGTTTTTAAAAGAAAAACTTACATATAGTTATAATGACAACAGCCAATGCATATAAAATTGGCATAAAGTTTATATCGCTCAATCTTATTGCTTCTTTCCGAGTGGTTTTATCCATTTTTAGTGAATTATATTAGCAAGTTAAAATTTACAACACAATGTTTTTGCTGATGACAAGACAAACGAATTTGAATTTATTTTATACGTTATTTTTATGCTCAAAAATTCACAGCATTAATCAAACAAAAATCGTTAAATGATAAAGTCATATTTTTATTTCTGATCATTTTTTGTTTAATGGTTCACATAAAAAAGGACTAGCATAATCTAGAATTACACTTAACTATGATTACAGTATTCTGATGTGTAACAAGAGAATATGAAAAAAAGAAGGAAATCTATTTTTTCATAAAATTTGACTTTATGTATATTATGTATACATATATGTGGGATAAATGTTTTTTTGATTGAATATTGCAGTTTATTATTTATCATTTAGCAAAAATGCATGTTCCTTTGTTATCAATTGATGATATCTTTCTATCATGTGAGTAACTAATTGACTCGAATAAAAACAATAATCATATTCATGTATTTCATGTGATCAATATTGATTGATTTAAATGTTGGAATAGTTTTGCTGAGGGATTTTCTTGCATATAAGCAGATATGAGGATTATTACTCTTACCATTTCCTAAAAAAGCATATTTTTTTATGTTGGGTATCTTTAAAATCTCTTCTTGTTGCCTTGCTAAGAACTATTCTATTCTTCCAACACCATACATAAAAAGTAAAATTAATTTAATGTCGAGAATAGAGGAAGAATAAAATTAAAGATTCGTTCGAATGTGCGCGTTCGTTTAAAATATTTATATCTTCTTTACATTAGAATCTGAATATAATATAGTGAGTAATCGCACTCTGAAATTCAGCGCATCAATTTTGAGTAAAATTTAACGTGCATTTTCATTAATCATCTCCATATATCTGAGTTTATGTTTCGACAGCATTTCCGTTACTGTTACTAATTTCTTAATCGAGTTATTGACTTTTGACATGTTTTGAAGTTCGGTTAGATGTGAAACACAAATGTGATGAAGCGTGGCTAGTTCTCTTCCTGTAAAATAAAATAGTATGAATTAGAAGGAAGCAATAAAGAAGCCATAAAAATAATTTTGCCGTACCTGCATCCGAATTATTATTAGATATTGATGGATCCATATTTGGTGGTATATAGGGATCAGTTACACTAGAAAGTTGATCTAGGAACACAATCATTCGCTCCTTATTCTTCAGTATGAAAGGATTGACGACTTCCATGTAGCTTTCCTTTAATTATAAGAAAAATATAACATACATTTATTATTAAGCAGTTACGAAGCAAATAGGGTTGAGCATTAATAGAAATGTATTTTAATTAATATTAGAGATTAATATGGGATTCATCATAAAACAAAAATGGCATGTATTAGCTTCTTAGCAATAAATGGAATAAAGTATTTCTAGAATTGTTTGAAATGCTTTACTTACATGAAATGATGGCAATTCGCCCTGTATTTAATTTGCAAGGAAGAAAAAGAGAAGCAGGGGAAAATTGTCAATTAGAACAAAAAATTCAAATGATTAGGTAGGTATTTTTAACTAAATGGAATGTCTCAATTTGACCTAAAACTCTCTTTAAATTACAATATTTGTTGTTGTTTTTTTGTGTGAAAGGTAAGCATGAAGTATCAACATGTTAGTATAAAATACAGTAAAGGACAGTAGTAAGTGATACTCACTTTTCCACCAAATTCGATGAGATTGGCCAGGTTTTGAAGACATTTAGCAACCATTATTAAAGATCGTGTTGCCATTTGAGGTGGAGGTTCGGGAACCAGTTGAAATTGTCGTGGATTTAATAAAGCTGGGCATAAGAGACGAAGAAAAATGAACCCTGACACAACACGTGTTCGAACAAGACGTTCTCCAGGCCATTTTGCGACAACAGCTTTTTGTAGAGTATTACAAATGTAGCGTACACCTTTTGGACATGACTCGATTGATGTGAATATGGATTGAGTAATTTGATCTAAAGTAAGAAGTAAAAATTCAGCATTTGTGCATGCATCATCATTTACTTCCATTTTTGTTGGATTTAATTCTGCAGATCGTTTACTGTCTAGTAATTTTTGTATCGTATCTGATAATGCTGACTGTAAAAATAATGAACACTCAGATTTCATGTAAATGTCCATTAAAGTTGTAGCCAAAGATGTGGCACGAAAGAGAGTGGAAGTATCATTTTCTCTGGTAATTTCTGCATGGCACAATGACTTAATAAGTTCGCATTCTTTCTTCTCAAATCTAAAAATTTTCAATAATGATGATGCTAAAGGAATACGATTCGAGTGACATAAATCGGCGAGTGCTTTAACAGAATGGAATTCATTCTCAAGAAGTAGTTCTTGTAATGGTGAGTATTCTTCTGCTGGCATGACTAGATCATCCATATATCTTATTCTTAATCTTACTGAACCCCATTCGCCGATTGGAGTGATTCCATTCAAATCATACCAATTTTCAGTTTCTGCTCCATTCTTAAGCGTAGACAAATCAATTGTTAGTTCTGCAACATCCGAGTCTTTATTTCTCTTGGCTCTTGATACTAATGTCAAATTTAAAGTAGCAATATCGATTGGCACATCATCAATTACAAATTCTTCTTCGAAAATCGGATCTGGCGTTGACTTGACTTTTGTCTTGGCAATTTTAATTTGATTGAGAGCTATAGTTAAGAAGCAATGCGGAACTAGTTTAAATGGAATACGATGAGCTTCAAGAACTTGCAAATTTAAGCAACGTAATTCACGTAAACGCGGAACTTTTGATTGCGCTCTACTAAACTGCGCTCGACAATTTTGCTTCAAAATCGTAATCCATTGCATGTATGTTGCTTCTGTATTCTTGTCACATAAATGCGTAATTGTTGATAAACATGGTAATGCCCTTTCGACAAGCTGAAAGCAATTTGATTTTTCCCATAATGATTCATGAACTGTATAGAGATAAGCGCAAGATAGATCAATTAATCCTTTCGGCTTCGTTTTCTTAGGATTATCATAGAAGAATAAATGCGTTTCTGTGCCTTCGTTTATAAGAGCAAAATATAGTTGCTTCCATTTGCCCGTCTTTTCTGATTTCTTCAGCAAATATCCTTGCTGCTTAATACCTTTAATCTTCTTTAACATATTTTGATCACGACATTCACGTAGAGTAGCATAAATCTTTTCTGCGGCAGCTGTAACTGTTGCTGGTTGATGAAATTCTGGTTGACCACCATCAGCGACTGGATTCTGAAGTGTATGTCCTTCCACTATTTGTTCTTTTCGATAGCGATTTATTACTGCATCAAGGCATTCAAATGTTCTTCCTCCCATCAAATAACGAACACCTTTCTTCTCAATTCGAAATCTTTGAATTTGATTGTTTATATGGAAAAACAAGCTATAATCTCCTGGTGAATTATCACTTGGCCTTACTAAGAAGCTTCCTATAATTGCAATGATAACGTGTTAAAGAAGTTTTGCAAACCATACACTACTAACACATTTACAAAAAAAAAATTCAATTTGTTTACATTGTAATCAGCTGAATAGCGCTGAATTGCATTGATGTTTGTAAACGTGTTAGTGATTAAATTAAAACGGTTTTTGCACCTAAACATTATAAAATAAGAAGTAGTCGATCATACCTGGTCCATTTTTCACGAGCATATCGACAGCTTCATTTTTGGTACAATTAGGGTGAAACCACGGAAAGACAGTATTTGGATCAATGCATGGGTCAAGGTCTTCTACTAACTCTCGAAAAATCATTCCCTGTTCTCCAGTTCGATGTTTTGTAGCCCACAACCATCCATCTCCCATATCATTATGAACGAAAAAGATGTCTCCTTTGAAAAAGCTCAGTTCGTCTGTATCAGCCATTTTCGTATATGGCAAAATCGCCACAACTCTCTTCTTATCATTTACCGGTTCCGGAGGAGGAACTGCATTTATAAGTCGCTCACGTTTTAGTAAATCATTGCATAAGTAATATCCAATCAAATCACTTAAAGAGAAAAATTGCCGGCCACCAATGTAAAAATCACCACATACGGCAGCAATGCTTAAAATAGAAGGGAAGAAATTTTTTGGTGAGTCACACACGTTAGCGACAATAATAATAATGTTATTTAAGTGAAGAATGAAGAGAAAAAAAAATAATGCTTTTTTTTCTTGTAAGCGAGAATGTGCGCACATTAAACGCAGCAGGAGGAGAAGAATTTAAAGTTTAAATATTTATAACTTCTTTAAACATACCGAAAATGGTTAATTCCTGTTTTACCCAAATATGACAGTACATAACTTCCTGGTTTTCTATCGCTTTCTCTCACTATATAATCATGTTCGGAATTAATTTATGCATAGTTCCGATGTGATAAGATTTTTTTTTAAATAAAAAAAGGAATACAAATTGTAAGTATGAGTAATATGTAGCTTGTGGAGATGATTTTTTCTCACCCAAATAACTTCCGAGCTTATATGCAGCTTTTAATCTCTGCTCGGCACTGTATCGGTCTAATCGTCCATGATACCATTCAATTTCTTGTGGAATTGGTTGAGGAATTGGTGCTCTATCGCCTATAATTAAATTTGTAGAGACACAAAACATTTGCAATATGTTTAATAGCGAGTAAGTAAATGATAAGAATTAATGAAGGAACAAGAGAAAAATGACGATTTGATGAGAATAAGAAAAAAAACATTTATAATTCGTATACATTTAAATAAAATGTGTAATTTGATAAGAGCACAAACAAATAATTCTTTTAATGTATAAGTGATTAATATGCACCAACTTATAAAATTAGTCACAAGAAAAAAAAACAACATAATTTACCATTCAGAGTAAAATTATTCAAACTCCCAATTTCTTCGTCCAAAATTTGATTTATTTCGTTGACTTCTTCATCACTTTCATTCATTAAACTACTTGCCATTCTTAAATATATTGATCACTCCAACTCTTTAAAACTTTTACTGGCTCTTTTTTCCATTAATTTATGTGACTAATTTGGATAAATATGAATTTCCAAAAACTCGATGAATGAAAAATAATGTTTAGTTTCTCGGCTAATAATGTCGACGAGTTTCATGGGTGTCCTTTTATATCCCCCATAACGTTTTAGTTGAGCAAAATTCAAAAATTTGCATGATCAGTTGATGTCACATCAATGCAACATTTACATTATGTATCAATGTAAACACAAATTAAAATTCATTTTTACACGCTTTTTAATTAATGTAAACAATTTTTAGGTAATGTTCATATTTGTTGGGGGATGTGAAAGTCTTCCTATTTTTTTTTATACATTTGAAAATAATCGGTAAATATGTAGACGAATTAATAATAAATACAAAGTTTCAGGTTTACTCATTCATATTTTATTAAATTTTTTGAAATGAGAATTAAAAATTTGTTACATGAACGGATTTAAATTATAATTAACATGACATGTCTTATGACACGAGTTTCATGCGATTTTGGAAAGCTAAATATGCAACAAATACACTCATTAAAAGAACAAATGATTCTGAACTAAGGAAGAAAATATTTGAGCCATAGCTTCCAGAGTATTTGACATAAATCTTTGCCAATTCCTTAGCTGTTGGAGTTTCGCCTGCTCTTTGTGATTTACGATAGTTGGCAAATTGTTCTTCATCAAAAAGACGAATTTCCCTTGATCCAGTCTTGGCTGTGCTCTTATCTTCTGTCCAACTGAATTGATAATCATCTTTAACACGGAAAACTGGATAAATATTTCCATTAACTTCAGCAAATAATGGAATTGAGTTAATTTCTGATTTGCATTTAAGCTTGAATTCTGTTATGAATCCAATTTGATTTGCAATCACTAGGTCATCTATAAAGATACAGTAAAAAATATGACGAGATTAATTTTTCATTCATAAATTTTCGGTTTTTGCAAAATATTTACCTTCTGTGGTGTAAAATGTTGATTGGACAGTGCATGATGTTGCGCAAGCAATAAAGGAACAAAGAACAATGCAAACTGCTACTTTAGGATTCATATTTAATTTAATAATTTCAATTTTTACAGGAGAAACTTAGTCTTTAAATGTAAATTGCAAAGTGAGTTGTCTGTCGTGTTGGATGTGTTCTAAATTTTTATTTCTTCCACGCTTACACATTGTTGTGTGTTGTTTTTTTGACTTGTATTTGTGTCCAAATTATCAATCAATTTTTAGAACACTTATGATGACTGAACTCAAATGTCTGACTTTTTCGATAAATTCCTTCCTTTCAATTGCTCATAGTGTGATGATTCCTATCCGAACGACCACTCAAACAAAAATATCCTGCCATTGAAATTGTAAGAAGGAATAAAACAAATAAATAAAAGCATGCTCTTTTAAAATTAAAATTTTTTAAGTACTTAAGAAAACACGAATCTTTTGAATCAAATAAAATCGTTATTAATTAGTAACTATATTTATGTTGTATTTCTCATAGATTATGAAAAAAATTTATGTTTTATTCAATATTTTGACATAAAATTGAAATAAAATGGAAAAATATATATTTTTAGTACAGATATAGTACTTTCAAAAAAATGGAACATAATTCATCAATCATTTTTGCACAAAATGAAAATCTTGATTCAAAATCAGGAAATTATTTTCTTGGTTGTTGAATGTTATTCAATGGCTTGCTAGGAACATTAATTGGGGGTTTTTGTTGATGTGCTACGTGACTTCCTGTATCAATTGGGGATTTTTGGGTTGGAGAGCTTGATAATTGCACTGCAGTATCTAATGGATTATTCTGAGCCAATCCTGTGAAGATAATTGAGATAAATAAATTAAAGTTTCACCAAAAGTGAAAATAATGAATGATATTTACCAATAACCTCGACTGGATCTTTTCCCGGTCTTTCAGAATTTGGGTTTTTGTGCTGAACAATTCTCATTCCTCCTGCTTTTACTACAATGCATGGAAAAACAACAACAAGAAAAGAAGAAGAAAAAATATTGATGAGTTGGATGCAATTTTTTGATGCAAGTATAGTATATTTAAGCTTTTATACCTGCTGGCTTATGCCCTGCGACCTTCATCTTTGATTCATCGTCTGACATGATTAATTATTGCTTATTTAGCTGTTTAAATGCCGATTAGAATGTAATTTGCGTTTTGTTTCTATACAAAATAACTCTAGTACAAGGGATGTCAACTTTTTTCTTTTAAGTATAGGAATGATTAGGACTGTCTGCAATTTATCCGTCCGACTGTCGATTTCCTATTTTTCTTTCAATTAAAAGTTTATTAATGCTTTTTGTTGAAGAGTGACTTAAATATTCTAGCGAAAACATTATACTGTTCAGGAACGGTTCCAAGCTGCATATGAATACTTGGGTTTAGCATACTTTGATCATAATTTTTATGATTTCGTCTTATCTATTAACGGCACCACGATACATTTGTTATAAGAGTATAAATAACAGTCTACTAAACTATAATATTCATATTAGAATTAGTAAATGAAATGAAATTATATGT
The DNA here is from genome assembly GCF_022539635.2 of Chironomus tepperi. Classification (NCBI taxonomy): domain Eukaryota; kingdom Metazoa; phylum Arthropoda; class Insecta; order Diptera; family Chironomidae; genus Chironomus; species Chironomus tepperi. The sequence goes on along the minus strand of NW_027226498.1, from coordinate 1,255,614 downwards.
GGAAAATGCGCTTCCGTTTCTTATAAGAAACCATTGCATTGTGCAGCCACTAGCACTTTCTTCCCTTGTTTTTAAAAATTTTGTTCACTGAACGAAACTATTAATTAGCACATTTCTTAACTTGCTTTGTTATCTGTTTTTCTGTCGAGTTCAAATTTAAACCCTAAAACTCAGGAGAATTTAAGAAGCCTTTGAATATTCTAAAAACATGCTTTCTAAATTGCATAATTTGAAATAATTCAAACTGATTCATTTAATACGCTTCTAAATCATTGCAAAATTCGTCGTCTACGGGAAAAACGTTGGTTTTTAAAAAGTTTCTTTTTGTCTTTAATTTTTTTTCTTTCGTGCATTATTTTGAAATATTAAAATAAAAATCAAAATTAAAAGAAATAAGGAAATTAACTAGATTGAATGCCAAGAAAAACTTTCGATCCATGCAAAGCAAATGCGTGTAAAATCCAGGCTTGTTTGAAAGGTATTAATAGTTTTTTATTGTGTTACTTGGTTTGTTATGAAATTTTTTCATTTAAAATTTTATTTATTTAGATAATAATTATATTGAAGAAAAGTGTCTGGATGTTTTGGAAGAAATGCGACAATGTTGCATTAAATGGAAACCAGTAAGCTTATGTTGTGAAGGAATTGACATTAATAAAAGTTATAACCCAACAAAAGAAGAAATAAATAAGAAGAAAAATTAATTAAAGTGATATGAAAAATTATAAGGAAAAACCGGAATTCAGTTACAAGTATCAGAAACCAAGTTATCAATTACCAAAAAGCAACTGGGTCAACAGAAATCCACGATTATTCTCAATTCTATTTATTACTGGAAGTCTTTCAATTTTTTTCTCGCGACAAATATACGACATTTTCATTAGAAAGGACGAAGAATTTTTCCAGCACGCAGCTAGAATACCACCAAATCAAAGATAAATGGAGTCTGTTCGTAAAGCAAAAGAACGTTTAAGTAAATATCCAATCGTATTAGCAAAATGTTCAGTTGCGGCATCAACGTATGCAGCTTGTGTGGCCAAAGATTTAAATGTCAAGCAAAATGCATGTGATAAAGAGTTCCAACTGTTTAAGAAGTGCTTAATCGAACAAGCTAGAAATATGAAAACATCTTTGTGAATAGTGAATTACGTAGAATTTCCCCTAAAAATTAATTAACAGAAAAAAAGATAAAAATGTCAAGTTTTAAAAAACATTTATTAATCAGTTTAATAGTTAGATTAGTGCTTATAATATATGGCGAAATACAGGATAAAATATCAGAAGTTCCATATACAGATGTAGATTATCGAGTAGTAACAGATGGTTCAAGACACATTCACAACGGCAATTCACCATTTAATCGTCATACCTACAGATATACGCCACTTTTAGCTATATTCTTATTGCCTAACATTTATATTCATAGATGTTTTGGAAAGATCCTTTTTGCATTATTTGATCTAATGATTGCTGTTATTATCAAATGGATTATTATGGATGAATATCATACACTAATTGTTAATCAAACAGCAACAGTTGAAGATAACAAAGCAAAGATAGAGAAGAAATATTTTGGAACTGGAAAAAGCAAAGTGAGACTGCTTAATACGAAAAAAGACTTGAGACTAATAGGATTGGGTGATCGTACCAAATTTGAAAGAATGTCAAATTTTGCAGCAAACTTTTGGCTATATAATCCATTAACAATGGTCATTGCAACTCGAGGGAATGGCGATGCTTTATCATCATGTCTTGTCCTTTTATCAGTCTATTATCTTTTAAAAATCAATGACAATGTGAGGGAAAAAGAGAACGAGAAAAATGTTGTATTGTCAGGAATATTTCACGGGCTTGCCATACATTTTCGACTTTATCCTGTGTTCTTTAGTCTTGCATATTATATGTACCTATCCAACAATAATCGTCAAATCACTGATATCCATTCATTAATTAATTGTTTCCTAAAACCAAATCGGAAGCAAATGATTCTTATTCTAACGGTTATGAAGGTATTAATATTCTTAACCGGAATATTTTACCTTCTTTACAATTATAAATTCCTATACGAATCCATGATTTATCATTTTGTTAGAAAAGATACTAGGCACAATTTTTCGTTGTATTTCTATCTACAATATCTAAATTCAGGTGTTCGTATCAATATTCTCGAGAAGTTTCTTACATTTACACCTCAATTAGTGCTCATTTTATTAATCAGCTTTCGATTTAGTCGTACAAGACAAACATTTCAGTTCTGTCTATTTTTAATTGCTTTTATCATGGTCATGTACAATCCAGTAATAACTTCACAATATTTCGTCTGGTTTCTTTCACTGTTCCCATTAACAATCAACAATTTTAGAAGCTTGACTACAAAGCAGATAATTATATTACCAGTCTTATGGTTTGCTGGTCAAGGATTATGGCTATTATGTGGATATTTCTTGGAGTTCAAAGGATTCAATAGCTTCGATTTCTTATGGCTTGCTAGTGCGATATTCTTCATTATAAATGTAGTCATTTTACAAACACTAATAGAAAATTATGATGATTCTAGTATAAAAATCAAGTAGTCATGAAAATAAAATACTAATTAAAGAAGTAATTTGATAATAAACAGCTTTGTCTTTGTTTGTCTCATTTGCTCATTTTCAGATTAGTAATTTGTTCTCAAAATTGCGGTATAAATATTGGTTAAGATCCACAACGACTTGAACATTTTTATTCATAATTCCTTTAAAAAAATAAGATTATCAAAAAAGGAGAAGCAACACAACTCATTTAACATTACTACATTAATTTTTCATTTAATTCTGTAGATATTTCCGAGAGCTTTTGGACCTGAGCATGTTGATTACGTTCAAGCGATGCCTTTAATGTATCAGCAGCTTTTAAAATTGACAATACTGCTTGCGAATTATAAGTAATCAAATTTCCTAGTGCCTGATATCCTCTGAATGTAGCTTCTGGATCATTAATCCATTCAAAAGCCCTTATAGCAGCAATTGATAAAATTACACAAATGTCATCTGACTTCATGTCTTTCTGAACAATCGATTCATTGAGGAAAAATGTAGCAATCGCATTTTGTAGATTAGCAGTTCCTTGAGAAATTGCTGAGATCATGTTACAGACGTCATTTACTTTACAATTCACAAGATTTTTGCCCAAATCATGAAGCATCATATTATTTAAAGCTCTTATTGACATTAATTGATTAGCTGGAATTGTATTCAAGTATTGAGTTAAATAATCCATTAATTTATTTCCACCAAGAAGATCACATATTTCTGCATTCCGAACTGCTAAACGGATAATGTCCAAAACTGGAAAGAGTTTTTCCTTTGGCCATTTCATCAATTTGTTCAATGTGGATATAGTTTGATCATTAATATTTTTCAGCGACATTAATTGGACAACATTTTCGAGTTCTGCATCAGTTACTTTAATACTGTCATCACTAATTTGACTGTTGAATTCTTTAATTTTTGCAAGGATTTTGGATGCATCAAAAGCTTCAAATGTGGTAAAAATATTAAATGGAATATGTTTCTGGACTATGAATTCTTTCGTTCCGGATGAATAACTGGATCCTCCAGTGAATGGATCTGCATTAACCATACCGGATGATCCATTGCTTTGTTGGCGGAAGTTCACATTAACATTAGATGTCGGTGCTGATGGAGTGGAATCAAAACTTGGAACATAACGACCGCCACCTGTGAAAGGATCAGCAAAATCAGGATTTGAAGTAGAAGGTGCTGAAGTGAGATTTGCATTTTTGATGATGAAGTTTGCTACCTGATCAAGATAAGCTTGGGGTAAATCATGTTTATGAATAAAGTTTTGTGCTGCAAGCCAAGGATCATCAGTACAATTGAATGGTAATTTTATTGGTGGTTGCCCATCCTCAATATCAACATTAAAGACGTAATCATATTCTTTGCCTTCATGTAAGGTCTTTGATTGCTCTGGAGCTCCAACAACATCACCAATCACTTCCCATTTTCCATTTTTCCACTCATAACACATAATCTTTCCATTGGGATGTCGAACAATTCTAGTTTGACCATCCTCTCCGTCTTTCAACAATGATTCAGGACCTGGCAAATCGTTTACTTTTACTCCACCCAATTCCTTACTTTGTTCCAATTTTCTTGTTGATACAGCAGTATCGTATGCAGACAAAACATCGTCAGGAGCAATTCGAGAGGGATCTTTTGAAAAAACTCGAATAATTCCATCACTTGAACCAGTTATAATATCACCATTATTCATACAGGCTACACTCCAAACGGATTGAACAGGAAGGGACAGAGATTCTCCTAATGCTCCTTCCTTTATACTCCAAAGTCGAATAGTATTATCTTCACTTCCAGTAACAAATAAATCACCAAGAGCCGGATTTAGTGCAATTGAATAAATGTAGTTCGAATGACCGTGATATTCGCGAATACAATCATGTGTATCACTCCAATGACGTATTGTGGCATCATTGGATGCACTTAGAAGTGATCCATCATCTAGGCCAACAAGAGCTCTAACACAATCAGTATGTCCTTTCAAAACAACCAATTTTTCTCCTTTATTATTCCAAATAAAGATATTTTTGTCAGCACTTCCAGTAGCGTATTTTCCATTTTTCAATGAACATACAGTCCAAACTGTCGCTTCATGTCCTGTAAGTTCGATTGAAGAGCTATCAATATCTAAATTGTTCCAAATTCTTGCAGTCTTGTCCCAGCTACCGCTTACAAGGATCTTTGGTTCATTTCCTTGAGATAAGCAGCAAACAGTATCAGTATGAGATTTCAATACCGCGAAAGGTTGAATGATTCCAAAATGATACAAACAAATAGTTTTATCGTTCGATCCAGTGCATATCCAATCACCATTATTTATAACACAAACTGATGAAACATAATTAGAATGAGTTGACAATAATTCTGTTTGTTTGAAGGATTTTCTGGAATATTCAGTGATTAATTAAAACTTGACCTGCTTAATACAAATTTTCTTTTGTGTTCTTACCCGTCTGCTAATTTCTCAAAAATTCGGACTGTTTTATCTCGAGATCCTGATATAATACAATTATTAGCATAAGCCACACTTCGGACATCCAATGTATGTCCTGTTACTTCTGTAGAAAGCTTAAAATCTTCTATTTTTGTATTCATAATTGAATGAATTTCTGTCTTGCAAAAATGTAAATCTTGGATATGTCAGACCGACAGTTTACACAATTTCCTTACAAAATGTGCGCGAAATAATTGCGAAATCATTTTAGGGAAATTAATAGCTCGATTCCGTTAATTCTCTACTTTTGACGATCATTTATACTAAATTTGATACATCAATAGATGATAATCATAAATTAAAAATAGCACAATATAATACAACCAGGTCAGAGACATTTTGTTAAAAATAACGGTCATCTGAAAATTCAAAATTTTAAGTGTTATTTTTTTAAAAAATTGTTTGTCACGTTGTGCAAGTTTTTTAACGGATTTTGGCTGAAAGAAAGTAAATGAAAAACTATATTATGTACGCTTTATACTATATACTTATTTACCTTTATTTCAACTTGTCGCCTTTAAAATAATTTTCATAAAATTCTTAAAATGATTCCTTTCTGTCATGTATTTCAATAAATATATAGCTTCTCTCTCTCTTTACTTTGTTTTATTATTTATGTATTTTAAATTGTTTTTTCTTTATGTTTATTATGAGCATCAATTTGGAACAAGAGAAGACGAAAATATGCATTTTCACATAATTTATTTAATAATTTACTCTTTATCATTTTTTTAGGACATCAATAAACGAATGATTTAATATTTTTGTTCTCTTTCTCTGTAAAGAGTATTAAAATATAAGTAAATTTATTTGTTTTTACATTAATGAGATAGAGAGTTGATAAGGTAACGATTAAGATAATCGAATTTTTATTTTTGTTTTGTTCTTATTAAATGCGTCATGATTTTTTTTTTTTAATTTATTTAATGAAACTCTTAAGGGAGAAAATGTGTTTGAAATAAAATTAGTCATAATATCATAGATTTTTTTTTCTTTATGTGAATATGAAACGCTTAAATTTCTTAGCACAACAATTAAATAACAATGTTTTTTGAAATATGCTTTCGTCTTAAAATTTAAAAATTAAAAGTTTCTCTTTATTATTAGTTTTTGAAATATGGTAGTAGAGTACGATCTAATGAAATGTAATGTAATGCTTTTTTTTACGAATTAAATGTTAATTAAAGAGAGAACAAAAAAATAGATTTAAGATTAATTATGTTTATAATATTTAACATCCTCTTCATTTATAACTAGGTATTGTCCATTTGTGTTATACGAACCGAGTTTTCGAGAGATGATGCACTTTTGACTATAATTAATATTTGTTTCTCTTCTTTAGCCTCATCACGTTCTCCGAAAATTCTAATTTTTTTTTTATGAATCTTTTAAGATGTGCTAATGATGTAAGCATTAGAAATAATAATAAGTTTCTAGCATTTTATGTTTCATTTGTAATTGATTTCTTTGTTCATTCAGTTTTTGGAAGGTTGCATAATATCCTCTTTTAATTAAATTTGCAAAAATGTCAAAAGTGGCAAGGGAATCAAATCAATTGAGCTAAAGAATAATCCTGTCTAACGTTTTCAAATGAGGATATCTAAAAGTTCGCCAATTCCATTACGATTTTTAATAAACAGTACAAAAGTTTATAATTATTTTTCGCCATCTAAATTGATATAAAATAAAATATGAATTTGCCTACTTCGCGCTTCTGATTCAATCTGACTTTTCAAATTCATCCTTAGCCTTCAGATACATCCTTAGAGCTATTCAGCCGCACAATTCATTCATTCTTTAACTAATTTTCATAAGAACTAAATGATGAAGTCATGATGACTCTAAAATAAAGGTTTGAAACTGCTATCTGTCTATTCTCGATTCATATACTGATCATTTCGATTTATAATATATTTATTATTTATTTCAAAGAATTGTAACATCTATAATTTAAAATTTCAACGTCATTGATTTTGATAGTAAAGATTAATTTAGTATTTCCTTTTAAATTAATGCTCAATAATGTTTTAATCCTTTTTGTTTTACTTATTTTGTGATTTCTTGTTCGTAATTAGATTTATTCAAATTGTGCGCAGCTACATGAGATAATTGGAGAAAGGTGTTGTTAACGTATCTAGAATCTTGAATTAATCTCTATATAGCTTTGCATGGAAGGAGAATTTTCTCTTTTCATCCTGACTAGCGATTAACAACTTAAAAATATGATGAACAAAATCAACCACAATTAGATCTAATTGATTAATTAAACATTAATGTTATGAGTAACTTTTTATGATGCAAGAATAAAGCAAACAGACCACATCATTTTGAAGTTAGGATTGTTCGACCTAAAACGAAACTTAAAAGTTGGTGCCACTTAAGCAATGAAACTTATTTAGCTAATTCGTTATTGATTTCTATTGAAATTCCACGGTTGCTAATTTTGAGAGTAAAGAACAGCCTCATATTTGAATCCTAAAATCCAATCATCAATAATCGTTAATATTATTCAGAATGGCTGCCCTGTTAATTGCCAGTTTAAAAAAACCAGAGCAAATCATTGAATTAAAAAAATGCATGACTGTTGTGTATATGAATAGCAAGCTTTTCGTTTACTGTAACCATTCAAAAAATATTATAAGAATACAATATTAAATGATCAAAAATGGCGTTTCCAGAAGCTAGAATTTTTCTCTCAAACAAAACTCGATGATAATCTTGTCATTTATTCTTTTTAAAATATAATTAATTATCTTACCCATCTTACATATACAATCACACTCGTCAATTTTTGCATTATCTCAATACCCAATCCAGTCAATTGTGAAAATCCTATCTAACTATTTTTATGACATTACAGTTTAGTTACCAATATTTTTATATCATTTGTCCATTATTTGTTCTTGAATCTTATATGAAGCATGTATTTGAAACTTTAATACTCCCTTAAAGTTAACGTCAATTGATCAAAAGTGGCTTTTAAACGCTTCATTATTTTAATAGTTAATTTACTGCTTTTTATGGTGATATACTTCTGTTAATAATGATGGCCCGAGTTTCGCTATACTTGTATATTGCTTGCTTTCATATCTTTATTCCATCATTTCCACATCCTTGTTTTTAATTATATTAGTACTCTTTTCCTAAAGATCATATCGTTCATTTCCATAATACACGTTTTTTTTTGTAATAAAATATTAATTTTTTTGGCTTTTAACGTATAAATCGTTTACATTTAGCGCCTATCAAAAGTTCACACCTCTTTCTTCTGATTGTTAGACATTATAAGTAAACGACCCATCTATGTATGAATAACGTTTTTTGAAAATTTAAATATTGTAACGCAGAAATAATATTTAAATTCTCAATAAACGTTAAAACAACTACAGCACTAATCAAATTAGTCGTCTAAATAAAAATATAAATTTAATGAAAAATCATACATGATTGTTAGTCATTTAGATTTCTCAAGCACTTTTAAATCTACAAGAAAAAATGGAGCGGAAATTGAATTTTTACGATTATTAATATCGGTAATTTTCACATTAATATGATGAAACTATAAAGTATATTCGATAGATGATCATATATAATTCAACTTTTAGAAATGATCCTTATTAGATGTTTTTATAATATAACATAGAAATAATTTAAGGTAGTGGAACTTTTATTTCAACGTATGTTTGTGGAAAGTAACCGGATTTTCCGTTTAATTTACCCTCGTACCAGTTCTCATCAATACGTTGTAAAAGCTGAATCACGTCGTTTTCCTGTTTGATTGATGAAATTTATTAATAGAATACAATCAGAACTTATGAATAGCACACATACCTTAAAACCAAGTTCGCCTGGATTTTCTGGATCGAAATCGTATAATGCTACGCAACATGGCTGCTGTTGTGATGGCTGTGGAGGCTTTGCAGGACTTCTCATTGGACTCGGTAAAGGAGAAGCTACATACAATTTATCATCAATTAATATTGTAGATTATAACAATTTTCAAAATTAAAAGCATGCATAAATTTTTTGAAAAGTAACATTTAGGTAATCCAAAAATTGTGAAGATTTGTAAAACTTTAAAAAAGTAAGAAGACATTTATAGAAATTGGATAACAAAATTAAAAAGCAAACATATAAAAACTTTTAAAACAAATTACCAGAGCTCGAAGTTGACTCAAATTTTTTATGGAAAAGTCAACTTGAGTCGGCTGGAATTTTGTATGGAAAAGTCAACTTGAGTCGACTGGAATTTTGTATGAAAAAGTCAACTTGAGTCAACTGAAATTTTTTATGGAAAAGTCAACTTGAGTCGACTGGAATTTTGTATAGAAATTCAACTTGAGTCGACTGGAATATTGCATGAAAAAGTCAACTTGAGTCGACTTGAATATTGTATGAAAAATTCAACTTGAGTCGACTGGAATTTGTATGGAAAAGTCAATTTGAGTCAACTGGAATATTGCATTGGAAAAGTCAACTTGAATCAATTCGAGTCGACTTCGAGCTCTACAAATTATTTTATGCGTTATAAAGCTACAAAAAATCAACATGAGATGCAGTATTGTTATATCCAAAAGTATCGAATTAAAAGAAAAAAATCATTTGAATGGCTAAGTGATCAATGATATGTAGTAGAACGGAATCAATAAAATTCATTCGAATCAAAGCTTTTAAATAAGTACATAAATGTGAAAGAATTTAGAATGTTTAAATTAAAGATAAGCTTTTTTAAGCATAAATTAAATCCACAAAGAATTTGGAAATAAAAAAAGTATATAGATGAATAGGAAACTTTACCATTTGTTGAACGCTGGGCACTGCCATTACCCATAATTTCCAAATGATTGGGCTTTATTGGGGTTCCGGAGCCTGAACCGGAAATTCCATCTTGTGTATTTTTAAAATTAGAATATAGACAAGTGTTTATTGAAGATTGTGTAATGACAAGGACAGTGAGTGTAGTGGTGTGAAGTATGTTTATAGAAGAATATAATAAAAAAAAGAGAATAAAAATCAAAATTTGAGAATAAATCTTTCAATTTTTCATTTGAAAACCATAAGAAGAATGAAGAATGAAGCATATGATGTTAAGTGATTTTGACAGAAAATTTTGAAGGACTTTTTTGAATTTTAAAAATCAAAATTTAATTATAACATTTATTTCCGACTATAAGATACAACTTTCCAAAATATTTAGGTGAAGTGAGAATATATAGGAAGACAAAATTAAATATCAATAAATCGAAAATAATAAGAAAATGAGACTTCTACCAGAAAAAATCGTTGGTCCATTTAAAGAAAACATTCATATGTATTTATATAACGGATATGTACAGCAATAAATATAACTCACCACCTTCAGTTTCAACTACCAAATCTTGTAATGTTTTGGGGGTGAATTCTGTTTTTTCACGACAAGCTGCTTCTTCTCGCCTATCAAAATGGAAGTGAACTTTAGTGTTAATAGTTTAAATAAATTAGCAATAGAACTATTTATACTTTTGTTGCATATTCTCCACTAATCCTCGTAATATTTCTGTGCATTGTGAATGATAATCTAGCAAAGCTTCAGCGAAATATGCCATTTGTGATATTTGTTCAATCTTCGTTTAAGGAATAATCAATCAATCAATCAATCAATGAATTAATGCTACATAAAATAGTAAGTAACTTACATCATTCTCTAGCAAATGGTACATTCCAATTTGAGCGAGCTGTAATGATTCTGCGAATTTCTCCTCTGCGCTCTTAATTTCATCATCTAAAAAAAGGAATATTGAAAGCTATTTTGATATCTGGTCCAATTATTCACACAATTTTACCACCTCGTGCTTGGCGACGCCTCTTACAGTCGAAATCTAAACGACGACCTTGTAATTTTTTACGATGATGCTTCAGAACAAAATTTATAATCGCGTTTTTAAAAAATGATAATGGAAATGATTTTTTTGACAGACAAAATGAAAATTTACCATAACTTCCTTAAGATCCTTCATTTGTAACTGATGGAGTGGTTCCAAAAAGTTTTGTTTTACATTATCATCAAGAGCATACTTAACATCGGCCATTTGTTTTAATGTATCTCCAAATTCAACAAGTGCTTGTGCTGAAATGAAATGATAATTAAGTCGTAATAAGCAGTCACATTTATTGATCATTTATAGCTTACCAAAAAGACTCGAGTCTTCACCCAATCTTTTACCATAAATCAACATGCAATCAGCTAAGACACCCTCTGCTTGTGGATAAGTATTACATTTTGCCTGTCCAGAAAGCTTTGAAATTCCTTTAACAGCAATCATTTTTGCTCGAGCAGTTGGATTTGGTTGTAAGTATTCTTTTGTCTTGGCTTGTATCTCCTCAACAAGTTCAACGGTTACGTCAGTTTTCTATTAAGAAATTAAGTTCATTCCATCACGAATTAGTTTGTAAATCATCAAAGAGATTAACTTACACGTTCCATTTCCATGAAATCCAAGTCGAGTTTAGTGCCCTCAGCACCTCCCATCTTTTCAGTGACATACTAGAATGATTGCATTTAGAATTAAAATTCAAGGATAAATGTTGATATGTGATAATAATTTATGCATTCTGCTCTAAAAACCACTGAATTCCATAAACTTCTGCATGAGTGTTAAAATAATTGACCGTGACCTATTTTCAGCTTGCAAATCTAGAGAGCTTATTCTTATTGTTCGCTTATATTTACTCAGTACATAAGCATATCTAGGTCACAATAAAAATGCACAAAATCTATCAATGCATGATGCAACAAACTCTCAGGTCTTACATATATGTTAAATCCAAACTCACCTGATTTGCCTTGTTTATCTGTTTCTTTAATCCAGCAAATGCCATTTTTACTAATTAAATTTCTGGTTTAACTTTGTATGCACTTTGTTATACTTCGTAGCTAATTTCCTTATTCTTTTAACTAGTCTGTGAAGCATTAAAAAGGGAAGTTATTAAGCCTTAATAGATCAACAACGACTATGTCTATATTTAGAGACAACAGAATACAGCAGTAGGATGATGATAATCCTACGCATATGATGCCTTGCATGTTGATGCTATTTTTATTAAGTTTTTTACTTTGAAAAGTTTCCAGAAAATTGTACTAATTGACATTTTAAGAATGTTCCTACATCTAGTGAGTCTATTCATTAAATGTCAATTCTTACAAAATTTTTCGTTCCTGCATTATAAAATGTCATCATTAAATCGCAAAAAATTAAGACTTTTTTGATTGAAAATGAATGTATATGTCAAAAATCCATCTGAATTATCGCTGTATTTTCGTTTTAATATCCACAAGTACCTTTAACACCACAGCGACCCTTTTCACGTTGCCTTTTCTCAAGCCTTAAACGTTAAATTGTTTTATCGCGTGTTCTCACATAAGAATATTCTTTCGCAAAAAATACAACTTTTCTCATTTTCCCATCACAACCACGAGACGCATGCGTCATGAAAGGAAGACATTCATTCACAAAAATGAAGCTTTCATGGTTTCGTCTACACAAAAAAAAAGTTTTCTTCTTTCAATAAAAATCAATTTTCTGTTATTGATTTTCATGATCCATAAATTAGTCATTTAGGATATTGTTATTTAGTCTCATAATTTTATGATGCATTACATGCTCTTCCAGTCCATTGTATGTGCTGTATCTTTATAGAATAAATGATTTTTTTTGGATGAAAATGTGATTATGGAGACGAATTTCATCATAGTGACGCTCTTGAAATTTTCTCCAGTTCTAAACTAAGCACTAGACCGTGTAGAGGACCAATGTTTATTCTCATTACATTTAGCAACTTCTGGATTCGTATGAATTTTTCGGATATTAATTAAAAATTCATTATCATAATCCAAGTGATTATGACATAATTTATCATATCAACATAACATGTTCGAAATGATTAATAATGGATGGAGTGACGATAAAGGCAAATTCAATTTTCTAATATGAGCAGATACAGATTCGTGCCTATATAATTTCACCATTAATATATTTCGTGCGAAAACAGCTTCATCAATCGTTTAATTTTCATTTAATTGTGTTAATGCTCTTTCAAACTATTTAAGTCGAGTCTTAAAAGTAAATCTTGTCACATTATCATATTAACAAAACAAAATTAAGAAAATGAATACTTTTCGTCGCCAATTTTCTTACTTTTTTTTTCTTCTTTTCTTGACAAAAAATTCACTTTTCTCTCTTTTCACTTATGACTGCTTAATACTGCTTATGAATTAAAATATATCACTACTTTAGTCTTCAATTATAAATTTGAGATTTTCCTTAAAATTTTCACTGCAAATTTTTAACAACTTTAAGATAAATCACGTAAGCTTCTTAATCACCAAAAGGAAAAACTACGAATGATGAAAAATAAATTCCAGTGCTTTTTTTATGTTTAGGACGCAAGATTGGTTGGAAAATGAGAAAAGCTCTTTATGTTGGAAGTATTTCGAAAGCTTATTGACATGTGCTCGCATGTTTAAAATGACTTTTATTTATCATATTTATTGAGTATGAAGCATAAATTGACAATAATATTTAAAATTTAAACTTTTAATTCAACGCTATTGCTGCACGAGATATACTGCAGTTTAAACCATTTATCGTATTTCAAGTTCATTTTATTTAATGACGTCATTACATACGACACTTGCGACGAGCAAATGAAAAGTATTGGAAACTGCAAAAGAAGAGAAATGCCTCCTTAGTATTTGTACATCCACTAAAAATTTGTCAAAATAGAAATTCGATCTTGAGAGTAAGGTAGAATAAGAAAATTAATTTGAACGCAATCGTGTATAGTAACTGAGTCTATTTGAGAGACAATGTGTCTCAGTATATTATTTGATAAGAAATCATTTTCCCCGAACACAGAAAAGGAACATGCTTATGAGTATGCTCACACAATTGGCCATGCTCAATTAAATTGATTGAGTATACTCATGAGCATGCTCAATTAGATGAGTATGGTCATTGTCTATAGGGGTTCGATGGATTCATTTACTTTTGGACTTAATACACCCATAATAATTATTTTTTCCAAATTTTCATCCATAGCTAAGCATGAATGCGTTCAATGATATTGCTTCACATGCTCGTTCGTCACTTTTTTTTTCTCTCATTAAAATAATTTTTTTGACCACAAAAACTAGATGAAATTTGTTTGTATTTGATATTTACTTACTCAATTAAGCAAAAATTAAGTGCACTAATCCCGATTAATCAGTTCCAAAGTATCTCACATTATATTAGAATTCCAAAACTATTTTTGCAGTACAATCCATTAACCACGATTTATTTAAATTATTATGTGCAGTCGTACTATCAGAGATATTTTATTTAAATGTGTATATCTTCATGCACTGATCCCACATAAATTGTATTTTTATTTGACTAGATTATATGAGAACCTCATATTTTGCTCTCTCGTTCTCTTAATTTGGGAATATGAGAGACTCATTAAAAATATATTTAATTTATTTACACTTTTCATTAACAAGTTTTAGGCATTTTATTTAAATCTGTAATGTTTAAGTATTGTGGACCTTGTTGATGATAAATCGAAAGAAACATAAATTTACATGGTTCCGTCACTTCCTTGTTAAAGATTTTCTCCGTCGCATCGAATGTTGATACTTACAAATGTTAAAAATGTTAAACATGCAGTCTGAAGTCCGCAATGAAATATCTGACCATTGTTGCGAAATCAATTTCTTATTCGCATGATGTCACGTATCTAAAGAAATTGCTCCTTCCTAATTAACAGCATAATTATCATAATAAAAAGTCCATTAAATAATTAATGTGGAATCAGTGAAATAATTCAGTCGTGTTTTATTTTATTAAAATTGCAATTTCCCTCCCAAATGAGGTAATAAGATGCTTTATAAAAAATGTAAATACTTGTGAATTGGACAATAAATACAGAGTAGATATTTAAAACATTTAAATGCTACAAATCACCAAAGTGTAATACAAATGCTCAATTCTTTTAAGGCATGATTTCATATCTTATCTCTCCATAATCCATAATTCCGTTTAATCATTTCCGCTTACAAATTTTCGTTCTTAGCCCAATCAGTCCAACTTCCTTTATAGTTTTTGACACTAGAATTAATTCAATGATTAAAAATGTCAATAAAATTAATTATAATTTCATTCTTACTTCTTGAAGCCTAAGCTTATTGCAATGTCAGCAGCTTTGCCGGCTCTGCCGCCCATTTTACAATGAAAGATGACTTCATCATCAGATTGAGGCTTATTGCGTGAATATTTTGCCAAGAATTCCTCATCACTCAATTTTAATTCCTGTTCGACCGTGGACACTTTGTAATACAAACATTTTAAGTAAATTTTATTGATTTTCAATTTTTTTCATCAAAAATTAATTGTCACGAATAATGGTCTATTTATAGCTAAACACTTACATGGAACATTTATTGAAGTGGGAATTTTTCCGGTTTCAATAAGTTCGGATGGTTCACGGACATCAATCAATAGTTTTTCAGGATGATTTGGCAAATCCTTGATTTCTTCATATTCTGCGATTGTGAATTGATCGTTTCCCATTGTTGATTGTTCGAAATGCTAACTGTTAATAACTAAAATTTGCTCGAATTATTTCCAGCAAGGTAAGACAATAAAAACTATTTTTAAAATATTTTGCAATGACGAAAATTTTAAAGCGCATTTTATTTTATTTGAAATTAATTTACAAAGGTATTGGATT
Source organism: Chironomus tepperi (assembly GCF_022539635.2). NCBI lineage: Eukaryota > Metazoa > Arthropoda > Insecta > Diptera > Chironomidae > Chironomus > Chironomus tepperi. The sequence goes on along the minus strand of NW_027226498.1, from coordinate 1,239,789 downwards.
TTTATAGACTAAAATATATCTATGATTCAAAATGTTTTAAAATTTACAAGCATTTAGAGTCTTATTTTTGTTGCTCTGGTTAAGCCATTAATTACTTAAAATCAAAAAAGCGTAGACGAAGTGACTAAATTTTGCACAATAATTTTAAAAACAATGCTCATTTCAAATCTTACAAAAACCGTTACATGTTGTTAAACAAATTGAGAGGATAAGAGAGAATTTTTTAACAACGTGGAGAGGAGAACCGTTTCTTTTTTTGAATTCTAAAGAACATGCGAAGTCTAAAACAAGATTTATTAATTTTATGGATTTTCATTAGTGATAAAGTACCATACCAAAGATATCAAATGCTGTTTTTGATGATATTGGTATGAATGCATATTTGTGTTGAAATCTCAATAAATAAAAGGAATAAATAAATTAATTAATGAAAAATAAATTAGTTTATCCTGTAAGCTAAAATTAAATATTTCTGCATAGTCATGAAGATTGGAAAGACCAAATGGACCAAAAATATTCTCAAACAATTTCTCCGGCAAATAGATGTACAGTATTGTGAGGAAACGGAGAATTTAGAATTAATTAATTTAAGAGACATTTAATTCCACATAGGTGTATGTACCTATCTAGGTATTTTAGAATCTTATCAAAAAAATATTAAAATCGTCCAATTATATAAAAATTCATTTCGAGCCCATTAAAAAGATGTATCATCGCAGATATAATTAGCGAACACGTTTTTCATATAATTTTGAATGTCGATGTTTCTAAATAAAAACTATCCACACAACGGACTTGCTGTATACGAAAATTGATAAATTTATGGTTTAAAATATTACAATAATATAAACTTAAACTAATATATTCTAATGAAAGGAGTCAATGAATTTATTCAGAGAGTCAGGTTTCGTTTTGGAATTCGAGGTAAAATAGGTGGAAGAATAAGAAAGATAAATAACAAAGGTAGAGATTTCCGCACAGAATTGAGTTAAGTTCTAAAGTTTTGTTGTTGTACTGCATTTAATTAAAGAGCCACAGAACATCATCATCATCGAGAAACTATACATCTTTTTCGCAAAATATTTTTTATCTTCAAAATCTTATATTCTTCATCCACAGTATTAAGTCAGTTAACATACTAATGATCCTTTATTAAAAGACTATTCGTAGATATGGAGTGAAAGAATCAAAATAATGATATCTTTATAGACATACATGAAAATTCGATTGGTGGGGTTTCAGAATTATCACTAATATTCTGTTCATTAAAAAATATATTCACATACTCCTGGATAGCTATCTTCGAATTCAAGGATGAATTTCATAAAAGGTCCGGTTTTTAAATTCTGAGCTTTATTTTCACGAAAAATCAACATTGGCGTCATTTAAATATCTACGTGATTTTATATAAAATTTTGGGGATGGTCAAGTTGTATGAATGACACTTGATAGACTTAAGTTTTTATAGTTTTAGTGATAATTAGGAAAATTCAAATGAGGAAATTCAAAACTTTAAATTTTGATGACAAGTCGTGGCGTGAATTACAAACGGGTTAATATAATGATGAGTGACTCGTCGATACTAGATTCCTGCAAGTTTTTTGAAACAATTGAAATTACTTCGTGATTCATTCACATATTACGGTACAGTAAATAATACCCTGCAGTGGAATAAATCATCAAAATTTTACTTAATATTCATAAAATTTTGCTATCCAAATGCGTGATTCCCAAATAGCTCAAATGGGTAATCAATCGATCAAAAATATGGTCCCAGGCCGACGTGGCACTAACACCAAGTCAGAATTGTGACTTAAAGGCAGAGTGCTAGGGTCATGTGGGGTTTTGAACAATTTTACCAATTTGTGCTATTCGGAGTGGGCAGGATAGGAATCCAAAAAAGTTTCATTTTCAATTTATTTCCATTCCAAATTTTGTTAGATAATTGACAGAATTTAGAAATGATTAATGAGTACTTACCTGATCAGAAAATAATTCTAAGTAGTACTTGATTAGCATAATAAATAGAATTAAAATTATTCGACTATTTTTAAAGGAATAAAAAACCTTTTGTTTCAAGTAAAAAAGGATCAAACGTTGTCAACGCAAAAATAAATTAAGTTGAATGGATCATAATGGAATAAATTTAAGAGAGTGCACGTATTTGAAAAAACTGAAAAGAAACAAAAAAAAGAAGAGAAAATGTATAATATAGAATAAAAAAAAGTACATACATCATATGTACATCAGATATACACAGTGACTCTTTTAAGCAATGAGTGCTTATAATACGTATAAAATTCGCTTCACAGCTCACAATCACATTAGTCTAGATCAGTCCGTTGGAGGAACTAGTTGGGAAGGAAAAATTTTATTTCTTACAGCGGCAGTTCCTTGAAAGAATTTGACAAAATTCTTAAAAATATTAAAGTTAAATAAAAAATAATTAAAAAATATTCCAAAAAAAAAGAAAATTTAAAATTGTGACAAAGTTAAGTTCAATGCTATAATAGTGAGGAGGAAATTATTTAGTGTGATTATTAATAGACTGTAAAGAGCAATTATTCAATTACAACAAAAATAGAAGATTCTTTGCCAGAATTCTGTAATAAAAATATATAAATATAAATAAGCATCATTTGAAAGCATTTTTAGTGTGAAAGTTCATTGAAAATAGCATCAAGTGTAGATAGAAATGCATAAATTCGCAGTAATATTTCTCGCAGGTAATGCCTTATGAAAAATAAAATTATTAAATTTTAGCAGCTCTGCCAACGACAAAAGTTGAAATTATTCCAAAATTTTCTCAGACATATCAGTTTCCAAAATAGGAAATTAGGTAGAAAAATGAAAAATTGCAGATTCTATTTATACGTAGGTAGCAGTAGATAGTTACAAAAATTTCTAAAATATTCGTGGGAATTCTAGTCAGTTTTAAAAATGTTTCAATTTCTTACCGATTTTCTGGTCGAAAATATTAAATGTCGGGGAATAAAAAATCATTTGCCGGATTGGCCGAAGAAAAGGATTCTTCGACATTACTAGAATCTAGAGATTTACAACCTGTGTGCCGTCAAAAAATTCTGAAAATACCATTAATCGTATGCCGTGTGCAGTTTTAGTCGAGACTTACCTCTAAAATGTCCTCTAAAAATATAAGACTACCCATTACTGAGCTAGACATTATTACTCTATTAAATCAGAAGCAAAGTAAAAGTATCCATGACAACAGTAAAGTTTTAATTACATTATCTAACATTTGTCTGCCTGTGATGATTTATTGTCTGAGATTGATTGAGTTTAAAAAGAACAAGGAAATGTAGAGAAAATATTTAATAAATTACATATGCATCCCAGATTGCAATCAAAAGACAATAAGTTCCTTCATTAAGATTCGCAGTATTATTGTTTTAAAAGTGATAAAAATTCTGAACTTGTCACAATATTGTAAACTCGTGAATTAGACTGTTTAAAAATATGAATATTACTGAAATGTTGCACAATTCGAAATTCCAACGTACATGCTAATGCTAGAACTAAAATTCACATATTTATCATATAGTCAACGACAATGTATGCATTTTTAAATTATTTTAATGCAATTTATAAAGAATAATATGCAGTAAGTATATTTAGGAAGTTTTGAATAAGACATGACAATAGATATGAGGTTGAAGAAAATTGCAAAATAATTACACATTGATAACATTTATATACATGTGCATAAGTAGTTATATCGTCTATGACAATTTTACAATGAGTATTCAAATGAAATCTTTATTATATTTATTATGCACTTTGAGAAGTACTTCTAAACTTTGTTCTGTAAATAAATATGTTATTTATTTCTTTAAATTGACAAATTGATAAAAATAAGGCACAAGTAATACCTACTTCATTTGAATTTGAATTTACTTAAATAATGCAATTTTCGTTCAATTCCAGAAAGTTTTTGAGTAAAAAGTTATGCATCCGAAAATTCAAATTACGTATTCAAGAAAAAAGCTCAAGACAGTAGAAAAAAAAATATTGAGAAGCACAAAAGATTTTCTCACGCTTCTATTATTTTATAAGACGCAACAAAGTTTTAACATCTTTAATTTAAAAATTATAAAAAATCAATCAATCTCTATCCGATCGCTACAAATTATTCATGGCAGTCAAGTGGCAAGTGTGTTGAGGACTGGTTTCACGCATTTTTGTCCATTTGGAATGGCGTTCAATTTACAATTTCCATATTTTTACTGTTACTTGGATCTCATGTGGTTGCCATGAAAAACGTGTGCTGATCGGGCTAAGATCATCAAAAAGTTGAGTTTGTAAGGAAAAAACAGAGCTGTTGAGTTGACTTCATTAATTCCTTGTTATAAGGAAAAACGATAAGTTAAAATGGATTTTTAATGTCGAATTGCAAATATCCAGAATAGATTATTTTAGCTCTAAAATTAACACAAAAAAATAAATGTTGAGTGAAGTTATTAGCGTCACTTGACAGGCTTAAGCATTCCAAGACTGAGCAATTAATACACTTGTAAATGACATACTATAATTGATTAAATAATATCTTTGTCTATTCATCTGTAATTGTACTTTGTTTTCATCATCAAGTGATTAGTTATTGCAATTTTCTACTGGATTTGAGTAATTATACCATAAATCAACTTGAGGGTTATCGACATGCCATCAGTTAATAGCGATGATTAAGTGCAAAACGTTTCTGCAGAAAGCACTTGTTGATAAGAAAATCTAAATTTACTTCTTTGGTACTATTTTTGGAACAAATAAGAAGTAATTACTTCTCATGGCCCGAATATTTCTATGACACTCAATTCCTTCCTTATTACTGTCTAAAAACATGTGATGAAATCAATCAATATTAATCCAATTTGTCTGATGAATCAATACGTACTTTTAGATAAATTGTATAGGTACGTTGGTTGCTTTTGTTCATTTAGGTCTTGAACTGTTCTATAATAAAGTTATCTATAGTAGAGCACTTGAAGATAGCAAATATGAAAATCTCAGAAACAAAGTCAACGAATGAAGTAAAAAGCTCTTCTGCAATTTCAAGTGCTCCTTCACGGCCCTTTTCTTCGATCAAAAGTTAGTTTTTATACTGCATAAAGCAGATGAAAAACTAAGTACTTAAAGTAATGAAATAAATTGTTGAATGAGTGATATAAATCATGGTATATAAACTGTCATATTAGGAACAATTATAGTCACAATATTCAATAATGATTTATAGATGCCTCATAATCCATAAAAGCCGATAAGGACAAATTAATTTTCGAAAAAAATTTGTACGTACCTAATAAATTTCAAAAGGTAAATAACTGTGCACCAATTTAAGATCTGATAAGTTTTAAATTAAATTCATAAGCTTAATCTATCCACTAGATTAATAACGTTATAATTGGTTAATTAAGATTTTTGTCAGTTTGTGACGTCGTAAGCCACGAGGTACATACATATGATACTGTACTGCTGTATCTTATCTCTTTGACGGTCTTTGACCAATTGTAATGTTTGAAGAATTTCCCGAAAGTGTGTAAATTAGTTTACAATATTAAACATCAGACATGTCAATTAAATGTCAATTAATGTCGCTTTTATTGCTTTATCAAAAATAATTGTTGAAAGGGACAAGTAATTGATTAATTTATGATTATCGTTGTTTCAAACATTCTATAAGAGTCTGAAAGCAACTGTATAGACATATCAGTATGGGAATTCCCGTACTGATGAACATGAGAAAGAAAAAAGTGATTGAAAATTGCAAGATTAAAGGAAGTGTCATTTTATCGCATAATTGAATTGTAAATGAGATGCGAATATAATCTCGGGAAACAGCAATTGTGAAAAGTTTGATATATTAGGCATTGTTAAAATAAAATATTACAAATTGTCGTTTCTGATTGATGATGAAATTTTCACAAACTGTTTAGGATTTGCGAAAAGGAACGCGATTTAGACCTTTGTTTGATCCTTTTTGTAATTGTGGTAAATGTAGTTTAATTAAAACGATTTTCTCGCGGTTTTATTCAATAATAATGATGTTTATCTTTCGGAGTTCAATCACAGGCTAAAAATTTATTTGACTCGGGGTAAACAACTATGCTACATTTAAATATAATTTAAATTAAAAATGATCGTTATAACAATCCTAATCTGATCTAAAATCGAAAGTTTTAAGATCCAAAGCTAGTTTTTTTTTACGGTCGTAAAGTTCTTTCATTAAAAAATTTTTTATTGCACCTGCAAACATTTTCAAAACAGATGAAAATCTTTAAAACTTTCTTCATAGAAATGAGTGAAATTAAATTTAAATATTTTATTTTCCAACTAAGATTTAGGTACATAACTTTTTATTTAACTTTTCACATCGTTTGTTTCCTTTACAATGTTATAGAATCATAAAAAAATTAAACAACCTTTCATTGTATTACACTACCTATTAAAATATTATTCACAGCGTTGTTATTAAAACATAAATTTTACTTCTTTTTTCCGCTAGCTGTCAATCTTTAGCAGCAAAATCTGGTCGATTTGTGCCAAAACATTTCAATATAGTAAAGATTCAAATATAGAATGAAAATGTTAAACATTTAGAAAACTCGTAGAACTGATGTAGAATAAAGATTATTGACCTTAAATCAAGTCTATTTTGAAGGAATTGAAGACAGTTTTCTCAATGAAGGGCATGAATGTATCTTGACTGCATTAAATATATAGTTTATTTTTAAACATCAATTTGTCTTCCTATCTTATTATCCTATGCTTGTATTTTAAATGTATTTTCTGAAAATAAATAGAGGCACTTCACCCAAATAGCAATAGTTAAGTAATTTTATAATATTTTAAAGACTTTAAGTGATTTTAATGATTTTGTTTTACGACTTTTTGAATTTCAATTGTAGCATTTCTCATGAGAATAATCTAAAACATTTGCTGATGGGATTGTTCACTTATTACGTAACACGATAAATCGATTTTTGACCCATCTTCACTCACTCTGCAGCAAAATCTCAACATTTTAATTGTTGGAAGCAATGCAACCTCCAATTTTAAGAATGTTACGTAACAAGTGAACGATCCCTAACGGGAGTTTTTAAGGATGATTTTACGACTGCTGTAAAGTTATTTATAATTGCATTGCGTGCGATGCATACAAAAGTGTATTCAAATTTAAGTATTGAAAAATTTTCGTGAAAATATTTCGACTTAACATTGGCAGCAGTCATTTAACAATACATATGTACTATAATTAATATTAATTTTCTTTACAGCATATTTCACTGTTAATTTAGTAGCCTCAGACTGGCATTATCCAAAGGAATTGCCTAATGGAGTTTTATCAGGTATGGCTTTAAATATTTTAATAAATAAAAAATGTTAATAAAATCTACGCATAAATAACAAGTTTTGAGCTATAAATTTAATTTGATATATTATAATAAAATCAGCTTATAAAGAGCTACTATATCTATAAATTTATTTTAATGTCATTACAATAAAGATCCAAGGGTCAAGTGAAATATCATGTCATGAAATCATGTTGAGTTCTGTTTTTATGGAATCTGATCTTTTGCTTATCATGCATTTTTTTTGAAGAACTGCATCTTACTGTTATTACATACGTATTATGGAAATTTGTTCCTCACTAATACAATGAAATGCTTTTTTTGTGCAAATAATTGGGAACCCAATTTGCTATAGTCGGCAAAAATGAGGGGTCATAAATTTATCGTGCGTGTTGAACAAAATTAGCTAAAGTCAACGTTTATTTGTCACATACGCGATTCAAATTGAAGCTAATTGATAAAAAGGCAATTTTTACTGGTTTTATGAGTATAATCATCAAATTTAAAGAACATTTTTGATAATTTATTTGATATCATCTCCACTTGATTGAAGAATTTATGTACTCCACATGAAATCTGTGTCTGATTCGTTAGTTCACATGTTTATTAGTAAATATGTAAGTTATTACTGTGATGATATTTATAGACATCAATTATAAATATTTGTATCAATTTATATGAATGACTTTATAGTTCACGTTAGCTGTGAAATAAAGAAATGTCTTGGTTAATTTCCATAAAACGTAAGTCAATCAGTTTTGACTCTTGTTTGCCAAACATTTCGTTTAAAATTTATATTCAAAAGAAGATCTGTGATGTATTTTAAATAGGTACAAGCGAACATGCGTGATATTAATTTCTTGAAGCATTTATAATGCACATCAGTTAATCAAAAAGACATAAATTATAATAAAGCAGTTAAAACACATGATTTTGATAAAAAACGAATTTAAGGACTTTTTAAGTGGAACCAATAAAGTAATAAATTAAAGGCAATTTTCAGTACATTCGTACAAAATTGCTTATATTGAGAGGACAAATTGGAATGAAGTAAATACACTCGGAGACATCATATGACGAAGATATATTTTAGTGCTTTTCAATCTTTTGTGCTTGCCAAAAATAACGTATTATATACATAAAAATCGCAACAAAATATTTTTTTTGTGCCTATTTACTCTTCATTCATAGTAAGACATGTGAAGAATTTCGGATATTATTTATGTTCTAAAAATAAAATATAAATCTTATTGAAATTAATGATACAAACAAGTTTTTACCACAAATTGAGTGAATCAAAAAAGTTCATGAACTTGCCCTTATTTCTGAATGAGCATGAATGTCATCATTAAATAGAACATATTTCAAAATGTGTACATTCGTATGATATCAATTTAAAAAAATTGAAATGTTAATAAATTAAATTTATTTTATAAAACAAAACAGCCAAAATTGGTCATAATAATTTGGCAAATTAAGTTACCTATCCAAAAACCTCGACGTAACAATAAATTATCACACGAAAATTTTACATGAGTAGCCAGCCACAAATAACGTTAAATAACAAATTGTCAGCACAAACAGTTTAGCATAGGAAATACAAAATATTAAAATTACAATACAGAAGTCTGTCGGAAGCAAAAAAACTAATTAGATATGGAAAATTGACATTCGATTATTAAATTGTTTTTATATAATAATAATAATAATCACATGATTGATAGTAAACTAAAAACACATTAAAGATTATCAGTCATCATAACCTTCCTCCCTTGAAATTTTACTTAATTTAATTAATTTTACTTGTTATATTACAGATGATGAAGATTGGGGAGGTATATGCTCCAGTGGGAAAAGACAATCTCCTGTAGATTTAGCAGTTGATGCATCCATTCGAGGAGAATTTAATAGCTTTATCTTCCATAATTACGATGCACCTATGAAAAATCCAAATGTAATCAACAATGGTCACTCAAGTAAGGAATAAAAATAATTAATAATTAATTTGACACTCATATATCATATTTATTTGTTTGATTGACCATATCATTATTATTTAAGGCATAAGTGACAATTGTTTACTGGACATTATTGTAGGTTGAATTATGAATACCTAACTCTATTATATTGATACAAAGTTATAGAATATGCATTACAAGTGGAAATATGAAACTTTTGTTATTATTCTTATAACTGTTTAATTATCCCTAATTCAATATTCCATTCACTACTCACTGAGCTTAGTACAAAGTAATATGAAGCTCGAGGAATTAAATTATTTTTCACATAGTTGCAAAAAAATCATTCATAAATTCATTACGCTAAAATATGTCATTGTAATTTAGAAGTGCTATGACATATCGTACCCAAGTTACTTCTATTTTCATCTCCCATTGGTCATGTTTCCTTTACGACGCACCCATAGAAACCGCAAGAAAATGAATGATATTACACAGAGTTAAATTTAGCATTACATGATGAAGGATCACGCAATATAAGTTACTTGTTAAATTTTTGGAATTTCATTGATGTCACCAACCCTATGACATATGTTTGCTTCTTATTCTTTAGCACATAATAAATGTTCTAGACTATCGCTATGCCTGAATAATAAATGATACAATAAACATGATGTGTCATTATCACCTGTGAAGTAAATTATGAATTAATCAATTTAATGGTTATATGCTACATATATTATGAACATGTGTCAACACAAATTAAGTATCATAAATTTATCTAATCCTTTATAGTTCAAATCAGCACTGTTCCTGGTCCTATTTCTATTGCTGGCGGTGGATTGAATGGAAATTATATATTTGATCAAATGCACTTCCATTGGGCGTCAGAACATACATTAAATGGTGGAAGGTAATAAATTATTAAAATCTCATAGTAAGCATAATAGTAAAATTTAATAAAATTATAGATATGCTCTTGAATTACATATGGTACATCATGATAAACGTTATGATACAATTCAAAGAGCAGCACAAGAGAAGAATGGTATTGCTGTACTTGGAATTCTTTTCCACGTCACAAAAGATCCAAATCCAATTGTTGAGAAAATTCTCGAAAACTCACACAGAGTCTTTGAGTCTTCCGGAACCAACACCACATACAAAGATAAATTACTCTTATCAGAATTACTTCCAAAAAATAAAGAAACATACTTTAGATATGAAGGATCCTTGACTACACCAGGTACGATTAATCGTGATTGTTTATTAATAACTTAATCTAACTCATTTCATCTTAATAGGTTGTGGTGAAGCAGTTGTTTGGACCGTTTTTAATCAATCTTTACCTTTATCAGTTGAACAGGTTTGTTTTCAACACTTTTGATTTATTACGAAAACGTGATTAATTTAAGACTTTTTATCGTCATTTTTCTTAAATAGCTCGAACGGTTTAAATCAGTTCACGATGACTCAGGCCATGAATTGAAACACAATTATCGTCATATTCAACCTCTAAATAGTCGTTCATTGATCTATGTTCCTGGACAAGGTTATACCGAGAATTTTGCCGTATCAACAAAACTTATTTCAATTCCATTGATGATCGTCACATCATTGATTGCATTGAAAGGATTCACATTCTAAATCCATGTTAAGTCATGTTACGCATTTAAACCTCGAAATTAATTTTTTTGAGTCTTAACGAGAGAAAAAATCATCTTTAACCAAAGTAGTAGCTAGTAATCATCCATCTGGCTACCCCGAACGATAAAAATAAAGAAGGCTCTCCCACGGAACGTTTAAGGATCCGCTAAAACTCTTTTATCAACACCAGCTCCGTGGTGGAACCTTCTTCATTTGTATCACTCGGGTACGCAACTGTCTTCAACACATTTTATATTGAACACTTAGATGTGCCATAACAGAAACATATTGAGTCACTTAAACAACAACGATAACTAGTCAGAAAATAAGCTTAATTGAGTGAATTTAATATGTTTTCTGAATTTAAACATATTCTAAAAATCATAAATTTATCGCTTAATATTTTGAAATTCGTAACTTTTGATTTATGTTGTGACTTTACATCCATACATAATTAAATTGAGACGCACAATTCAAAGGATCCATTTTTCGGGTCGTAGATTAATACATATCTAGACAAAAATGAAATTCAAAAAAAAAAAACAAAAATTTTAATATTAATTAATCTTTATAAACTGTAACTTTTCTGCTTATTTTCTATCCGCATCTCTATGTAGTCAATTAATTAGATCCTTAAAAATACTGCTAGCTTGAAATAAGTTTAAATTATTAGCTAAATTATAATACTAAATTGTTATTGTAAAGCTTGAAAAAGGAATGGGTAAACAAGAATGAAGATCTGGTATTATGGATTGAAACTATAAGATTGAAATAAAGAATAAAATTCTTTTTGTTTAAATAAAAAAGAGCTTTTTGCATTGCTTTGTTGCGTTTCAGATTCTCAACAAGTGTCTTTTCAAAAATTTTACAAGTGTCATTTTCAGGAATTTATAAACAGGATTGGATATCTTATATTGATTTAATCCATCTACAGAAGGTGGCCATCAGTGGAAGGTGGCCACCTGTGGAAGTTGTCTGTCTTCGGAAGGCGGTCATTAGCAGAAGAGACCATCTGTGATAAGTGTCAGTCTTAGGAAGGCGGCCATCGTCCTGGGGGCACCTGGGGAAGGTGGACCGGTAAGCGGCAAACCGTTGCTTTTATCTACTATCAACGATAATGAGCAACTAATCCCTTTTGTGGAACAAACTAAAAGCAGAAAAATCTTGTGAAATGTTCAGTCTAAAAACGGTACCTGTCGGATCTTCAGTCTAAAAATCTTATTATTCTTCAGATTTAGAAGATAAAATTCGCTGCTATTATTTTTATTACCACTGGTTTGCTCGTTTCTCAAATGACAAACTTTAATATTATTTTCTAGAAATGAAGCAGCCAAGAATTCCGATTTGCATAAATGATAAAAATTTTACGATGTATGATTGGAAATTAAATTTTATTTCTTCTCATCAAAATGTTGATATAAAAAATGGCAATTTTTGAAAAAAAAAAACTTGCTTCGTCATTCTTTCTATGTTCTTTATCAATTTGACGAAATGAGCTGCATGAGGTCGTATATAACTGAATGAGGTATAACATACACGTTTTATAAAAAAAGAAAACTTTTAGGAACGACATCAGAAAAGCTGTTCAGAGAATATCACACATTTTGTGCATTTGTGCCGGATTCAAAAATGCTTGAAATTTTCATTAAACAGGTTCTCTTTTTCATTTTGGCGGATCTTGATTTTATACGTTCTGATTGTGCTGGAAAATCACAATTGATTCCATCACACCTTTATAGAAAAACCATAAAATATTTATTAGAAAAGGTTCAAACCTTCTTCATTTGTATTGCTCGTTCAAACATTCAGATGCCCACCTGTCTTAACATTGACCCCCAAAAAAGCATCACATTTTTAGTGCTCAGATGACATTGAGAAAAAAAAACAATAAAATCGTCTGATTCTGATTTTACAATTCTCACGTGGAGTTTTGCAAGCATGTGGAAGAACTCCATCGTAAAATTAGGAATCTTAATTGACATTCTTGTTTCTGCTGTAATAAAATTTTAACTGTATTTTAAAGGTATATATAGAAAGGGGGCTATTTTTAATTTCTAATCTCCTGTGTTTAAGTTCATTCCTTTTTATGACAATGAGTAATGATTTTCACAATTAAACATCGAAGTAACATTAGTCTAGGTAATTATATTTTGTGTAGCAATCTTTGATTTTCTATTTTTTACAAAATAATTCATTTCGAAATTTCAAGTGAGCAAAGAAGGAGCATCTGCAAAATGGAGATTACAACACCGATCGATCTTGGAGAACAATGCGAAGAAGGTTGTAATGTTTATCATCTCTCCACTTTTGCTCCACCAGCATGCTGCAGGACTTGTAATAATTTGTACGGGTGTTCGTGTAATTGCAATTTGACTGGTGATTATTGCAATTGTAAGTCTCAAACTTGTAGCTCAACATGCATTTCATCTTGCCAGAGATTATATCAAAGACTTAAACATATTCCAAAGTGCCCTACAAATTGCTCAAGAATATCAAACTGTCCGAGTTGTTGTATTACTCCAATGAGACGAGGAGTTTTTCGACCAATACAAATTTTCAAGATTGGCTGTGAATTACCAAATTACAGCACAATATATCGCAAATCTTACGATCTTCCAACATATAATGTTCCTTTACATTAAATTGTTCTGTTACATTCAAAAAAATTGAATAAAATGCAAATTTCAAAATCATAAAAAGGAAATGGATTTATTGATCTTCTAATTAAATTTAAGACTATGACGGCCGACTGTAGATTTTTCTTTTTAAAAACCTTAATTTGTATTACTTAATATTCTGTGGAACTGAGATTTATTTTCTGCATACCTGTTTCAAGAAAGAAATTTAAAATGAATATCTAATCCAGTGGTGGAAAACCTTTTAATTTCCAGCGAGATGCTTTGGTGATAAGCTTTGATAGAAACACCGCATACTAAGGATGACAATATATCACGGCACACAGTTTGCCCACCACTAATCTGATCTGATTGAATTATGTTTTAATAGCTTAATTATATGTAAAGTTATGATTTTTTTTGGAATAGGTCTGACATTTCATTCCTTTAAATTTATAGCGAGTGAATATTTAATAGGTATGGTGAAATGAAAATGAATAGATAAAGTGATTTTTCTTAAAAATCCATTCTTGCTTAAATAATTTATGTGTAATCAATTCCATATTGTTACAAAGGTTACGCTTCATAAAATACAAATTTATTTAAGAGATTTTAATTTAATATTTATTTATTCATTTGTTCAATAACAGATAACACGACATAACGAGAATTTGGAAAGAATTAATATTCAAAAAAATCGTTACGTTTCATTGTTCCTATAAATCTGTGAATGAAATTTGATCTTTCATTGTGCTAATCTGCTTTACCATTGTGGTCTGAACCTAGGTTGTTGTTGCTGTTGAGGAAAATTTGGATTTGTTACCAAAGCTGTATTATCATTCATCTGCAGTATCATTCCACGGGGAACATTAAATCGATTTACATTGAGTGGCTGCACAAAATTACTGTTATTTTGGAACATACTAAAATCTTGTTGTTGTTGAATCGGAGGAGGTGGAAGTGTAGTTTGATACATCATCATTTGTGAAGGAATTCCTCGCGGTTGATTGATTTGAATATTTGGAGGTGGTTGCTGTCATGAGAAGAGAATAATAAGCTTAAGTACTGTTTAAGTAAAATTTATCATACCATAAATTGAGGCTGCAGTTCGAAATTTTGGAATGAAGTCATAGTGGATGATGTTGGTACTTCCGTATATTCATTTTCTCGTTTTTCATTTGTTGACTTTCCTGCTTTTGGATCAGCTGTTTAAGAGAGATTAGTTTTTTATTATTATTTAATTTGGGTATTAACATATGTAAGTAAAGTTAGTTAAATTCAATTAATAATGTCTTAATTATAGAAATTGTAATAAAGTATTGATATTGTAAGCTTCTTCGTCTATAAAGAATGCTATATATGGAGATTTTTAAAGCAACTTAATTCTAAGATTAGATGTGAGTACATTTACAAAAAAAAAATTAAATTAATGGTACAAAAATATCAATTTTGATGACCAGTCTATGTCTAATGAGTAAGGGATGCTTATTATAAAATTAGAAGTCTTCAGTTACAATGTACCTTTAAATTAATATTACAGAGACCAATTAAAAAAAGTAAGAAAATTTGTTAATCATGCAGGAATTGATGCCATCGAAAGTTGTTGACTTATTAATCTTTGTAGTTGCATGGTCCAAGGAGGATATCCATAATTTTTTTAAAAATAAAACTTATATTCTAATAAACTTAATACTAAGTAAGACTTGTTGTGTTTATCAAAAAGCCTAATAAATTTCATCATTTGACTTTAATTTTTAAAATGTACCTTGCGAAACATTTGTTTTTGATGCAATGGAAGCAGTGCTGTTGGCCTTAGTAAAAATGTGTTTATTATTGTTATTTTTACTATTTAAAACTGAAATATTGTCAGCACTAGTACTACTCGTATTTACATTTGGTTTTGTTATCATTCTAATGTTGCTTGAGTTAACCTTAATTAACTGCTGATTTGGTTGCATTGGCGGTGGAGGACGGTTTTTTGTCATCGAGCTATAAGAAAATTATTTGTATCGTTCATGTTGGAATGGTAAAATCTTTTATATATATGCTACGTTTTTATAAATTTCTCAGTTCCTTTTTTAAGTTCAGCATTTCTCAAGATATTGCTGGGATGGATTCCTGTCATACTTGATTGAATGGCAATCAGATCTCGAAGTCGACTCGAATTTTATATGGAGTCGAGTCGACTTGAGAAGACTTTTCCATACAAAATTTGAGGAACACTGACTAAAAAAGGCATTTGTTGTTTGTTATGCAATAAAAGCTATTCTGACTCCTTCAAGAATCACAAGATATAATGGAAAACATTTAAATCAAATTAAATAAAAGCATAAAAAATTAATTAAAAAAATATGAATCATTTTTAAGTGTGCATCTCATCATTTGCGATCATTGGTGCTGTAAAAAAGATATTAGCTAATAATGTTTAAGATGTTCTTTTTCTTCTCATCGTCTACTTATTAGATATCTTTAGATTATTTTTAAAGTTAATTAATAAAAATGTAATACTAAACATTTAACTTAAGTTAATTCAAAAATTAGCATGTCGAAAAGGTTAATCACTTACCCCATTCCTACTTTTGGAAATGACCTATTGGGATCTTCTTCTGGCTCATCTCCCTTCCTTTTCATTGGTCTTCGCTGATTATCACTCATTAGCTAAAATTTTTGAATTATTAATATATGGATTAAAGCCTGTTAACATTCAGGGTAGAAGTCTGAAGTTATACTTACATTAACTTTCTGTTCAAACTGTTGTTGATAACTCATGACTGAATGATTTGGACGTATAATTGTCGATAATGTAGATTGTGGAGTATGTTGTTGCGTTTCAATACTCTGCAATTGAATTTGAGGGGGCAATGGAGGTGGTTGAGAAATTATGGGCTGATTAGTAAATTGTATTTGCTGAATGGGATGACCCTGTTGAGGTTGGTTGAGAAATTATGGGCTGATTAGTAAATTGTATTTGCTGAATGGGATGACCCTGTTGAGGTTGAAATGCAGCTATGACCGGCTGACCTTGACCAGATGGAACAGTATTTTGCAATAGAATTTCATTCCCACTTCTAATAGCTTGTTGAGATTGCGTTAAAATTTGAATTGGCATTTGTTGGATTTGTTGATTTTGTGGCCATGAATTTGCGTTAATTAAAAATTGCTGAATAGGTGGAGGAGGTTGATTAATAAGTGTTCTAGAAGAAGTTGGTAATTGTTGTGGATTAGTTGTATTTTTCGTTTCATCACTTTTTCCTTTTATTGCTTCATTTTTCACTAGATCGTCTTGGTTAATTGTGATTGTGTTTCCACCGAACACTGCTCCCAGATTCTGAGGATTAACGTTGGGAGGAGGAAGCATGAAAGCTGCATTTCCTTGAAGTGTAATGAATTGCTGTGTGTTGGGTTGAATTATCCCTTGAATCTGCTGCTGAGGTTGGATGAAATGCTGAATAGTTTGGGGTTGAGAATTTCCAATCGGATTTGCAGGAATATATTGAAGCTGATATTGTTGAGCAGGGTTTTGATTAATTTGATTAATAAGGATAGGTTGGGCTGCCGGCTGTAGCTGTATGTTTGGTTGTCCTTGAAATTGCACAGATATTGGGGTTGCATTTCTTATGGACTGCAAATTCATTCCAGTTGGTGGAGGCATATTTAATGGAGTTTGTTGTATTATTTGCATCTGTTGAGGAATTATTTGTGATTGAGGAAGAAAGTTGGGAGATTGAATAATGTGCGTTGGTTGCATATTGTTATTTTGCATGATATTTGGTGGAGGAACTGATAAAATAGCTGATGGTATCGTTATAGCTTGAGTACTCTGAAAATTCAATCATTTTTTTTTATATAACATTTTAACTAGGTAAATAAAGATTTCTTTGTGTACCTGAATAATTGGAGGAGGTTGTTGAATTGGTGCATTCTGTTGAGATGATTGGTTTGACTGTAGGAAGACTTGAAGTTCTTGTTGAACGGTCTCAAGCAAATTTCTTGCTAAATTTTTTGCTTCAATTAAACTTTTCATGACTGGATGTTCAAGGTGAAGATGCAAAGGCTCAGGTGATTCTAATCCTGTTGTTGGTTCTAAGAAACATGACCCTCGACCTCGTAATGAGACATTGGCCTTAGTTTCATTGACGATGTACTGTAAATTTGCATTTTGATCTCCCAAGATTTTTTGACGCAAATTAAATGCTAACGGTGTATTCAGATTTATATATATCTTTTCAGTGCATGGTTGCATCATTGCACTGTACACTAATATTTTTATTTTAAAGGAAATTTGTTTGATTTTATGTAAGTTGTCAAGCGTTTGTTTACAAATTTTTATACTGGTGACACAGAATATTATCCAAAAGCACACTATGATCATTTTTGTTTTTAACGGCATGTACAAATGTCGGTTTAAATTCTTTTGCAAAAGTATTTCGTTAGGTACCTAGTTAGTCTATTTAAAATAACTTTGAATGCTGAAATAAAATATTATTTTGAATATTAAGCATAAAATTTAGTTTGAAAACAAATTTTATTTATTTGAAAATACGTTTATTGCGATTTATTCTTTTTAACTTTTATAACATTTTCTTGTGACTTCCATAAGTTATTTTGACTTTAATGTTTTTAAAATAATTACCAAACCAACGCCTATTGCAATTCCGGAAAGGGCTAATATTAAACAAGAACATCTGTAATTAATAATTGGATCGATCGATTATATCAGAAAATTCTTTGTTTTATTAGGTAATATTTTAATTAATGAAACCAGCCAAGAAAAGTATTGGAATGAGAAACTATATTACTATACTATATGTACGATTTTAAAACTCAGCATAAATTTATATTATTAAACAACATTCGATCCTGTAACAATTTTAAAAATATTATCAATATTGAGAGTCATGCAATAAGAAAACTCATCACATTAAAGGCTATTAAAAACTTATAATATCAAAATTACAGATCTTGTGCATGGTAACTTAAAGGAAAAGGTATTCGATTATTGTCATAGCAATATAATAAAAATATATATAATTATACAGGATGGATGGAATAAAGTTATAAACAGATAAAAACTCAAAAGAATTTGCTCTTTAAGCTACTAAACCAACTTGAGGAACTTGAGGATCTAAAAAGGAATGAAGTTCAAAAACAAGCAAGTGAGAAAGCACTATGAAAAACATGTATTGGACTAATTACGTCACAAATGCAATAATAATGCGATTTTAAGCACATCATGACTAATGACGTAATTAAAACAACATCCATATAACTTACTTCTTTGGTTCCTCTTTCTTTTGATTGCTCTTCCGTTCTGCTTCAACAATTGCACCAACATGATATTTCTTCATAATCTCTTTAGCATCTTGTGAATGACCAATATCGTTGAAAGCTTCTGTGGTCTCTTTTCCTGCATATTCAATAAGAATTTCTTCTCCGCCTATAGAATTTAATGTTAGTTACTACGTATACAGACAAACTTGGACTATTGTGGAAAATTCTCAATAACCACCAAGAAGAATAGTGGAAATGAATGTATATTATCTGATGATAATCAATTAATTTATGCTTAAATATTTATCTAATCAATTTTACTAAAGCACTTTACACAACTGACAGTTAATTAAAAATAAAAATAAGGTAATCAAGGTCACGTCATTGATACCGATTTGGAAATCTGCTTTTCTGTCTTTAAATATTTTCACATACCTGGATGCTGTATTAAGCAATTTGGAAAGAAACATGAAAAATTGAGGTCATTAACATTGATTTCTAAAATTTGATGTTTTATGAATATACTTACTTCAGCTGCAAATTTTGTTAAATCATAAACATTATCGTCTATGATCATGTACAGGTCATTACGTGTATTGTGCGCTGATACTTCTGCGATAGTGAATTCCTTTGTGTCCATTTTGATTGCTGATTCTAAACTAAATGCTTAACAAACGAAAAATGTTAATTTAAGTGAATTCAACAAAACAGGTTTCTCTTTGAGTTCAAAATGAGTAAGAGGCACTGCTGTTTTGAAGCGCATTTTAGGTAAATTAATTTTTTAGATTAATCTAAATACCCACATACCTGAACGTATTATTTTAATAAAATTAGTTATCTTAGAAGAGTTAATAAATAATGAACACATTGCAAGACAATGTGCAACCAATTTTATGCTATTAATTGAACTTCTAGTTACATATTAAAGTTCAAATTTAAAAAATAACTGACCGTTTTGAATTTCAAAATGTTTTCATCTGTTGAACATAAAACAAGATTGGATAAGATTTATTAAAAGTCAATGTACATTTTCGGATACATTATAATTTATTGTTCTCTAATTTGTTGGGTATAAGAATTGTGATGTCACATATATATAAAATTTGGTTATTAGAAATTCTTCTATTTAGGAACAAAAATGTTGTATTCATCTACAAACTATTTTCATTACCTTTCTATATGATGAGTAACATAAAAATGAGTTCTAAGCTAATGCCAATTGACGATATTTAATTTAATTAAGACAACACTCTTAAATTCTTTATACAAAATCTTATAATATCTCTGAATATTTTCCTCACTTTCATACATACACATCAGTCTAAGGAATGCTTTCACAGATTGCAAATAAAAGCTTATAAATATCGTTTCTAAAAAATTATTTTGACATTCCTTTATTTATCATTTAATGAGATTAAAAATTAAATAAACATCACATTTTTACTCTTTGAATTAAAATTTAAATACTAGCTAGGTTTAGGAGGGAAATCAAGAGAGCAAGAACTAGTCTTTTTTTAAAGCTTTCTTACAGGATAATCAAAAATGAGGTTTCTGCAAGGTGCCACCTCGAGCGACACAAATGAAAAAGGGGTGTTCGCTTCTTAATTTGTGTTGCTCGGGCACATCTTGCAGTTAATAAATAATAAACTTAACTAATTAATTTAGTGAGAAAAAATACTGCGAAAATTTGCACATAAATAGTAAAATTTCATTATTAGGTACTCAACGCAAAATATCATTTGGAAAAATCTACAACAATAAATGTATTTAAAATTTGAAATTATTGATCCATAAATTTACCTAATTGCATTTCTATATTTTCATTAAAAGAGATTTGTTAAGTTATACAAATGTAACATTGAATGTTCTCAACTCCATTGGTTCAATTTGATCAGTGCTGAATGACTTAACTGGACCATACGATTTGAGGGCCGTTAATGTTGTTCGATGAATTTCTTCTATTTCAATATCTCTAAATAGTTCTATATTACTAAATTTACCATTATTTTGATAGCATGACTTTGAGTATGATTCATTATCAAAATCATTCGATAGTCGACAATCATGGCCGAAACGTTGAACAATTAGTAAAGCGGATTTTGATGGAAATAATGGTAAGCTTGTTTCAGTTAAAGTCCTCAGATTTACTAAATGTAAATCACATGGAAGATTGTAATTTAGAAGCTGTACATCCTTTTGGATGAACAACTGTTGAGATTCATCGTATTTTTCAATGAAATAAATATTCACTGGATAGTTTAATGTGTTGCTTAACTGTTGAGCTAATAAACTTGGGACATTGTAAACTTTTTTACCAGACCCTTGTCGATTGATGTTATCAAAGAATTCAAGTGTCACCCAAAATTGATGGCGTGTTAATCGAGAGTCCACAATCCCCTCACCCATTCCTATAAAATGACAAATTCAGTAAAAATAATAAAATTCAATAATATTTATCTATTATACCTCTATAATCATCATATAAGGTTCTTCTATCCAACATGACTTCTAGTTGGCCATTCTCCAAGCTTGCAGCACCTTGCGCATGTGTTGTCATTAAAGTTAATCTCATTTGTTTATCTTGAATAAATGCAGAGGTAGTGATTGGGAAATAATTGCCTTCAATGCCTATTTGTGATACTTTTTTCCTCGGTTGCCATTGAAAACCATTGAGATCACTGTAAAATTCTGGTTCATCTCCATTCTCAATAGCTGTGTTAAATCTCAAAAACATTTCCGTTTCACGATTTTTTGGTGGGTTTTCAAAATCAATGTCATTTTCAATAAAAATTGCTGTATCTAAATAAGTGTCAGTTTTGAATATGCGAACTGTGTGTGCCAAAAATGCTCCATATATAACAGTTACATCTGATGATATTGGACCACTTGTTATTAATATTTTTTTCTCACGATATCCTTCAAACACATCTTTCTCAGCAGAACGAGGATCACTTGATTCCGGCCGGAAGAGATAAGCTCCTGAATGGAATTGAGCACTTTTATAAGCACCAAATTTAAGTCCCATTTGAATAGGACGACCGTAATCTCTACGAGTCATCGATTTTAGGAATCCAGACTCACTAAATAGTAACTTCATTTTGATATTCTCAACTTGAATATCACCTGACTCTTTTGATCTAATATTAAAGAAATAGTCTTCAACACTTTGTTCTTCTTGATGCTCAACCTTTTCATCATCTTTGCAATCCTCACAATAAATTGTTGCCAATTTACTCCTTGTATTATTCTCATATACAAGAGTGAATGTACTTAGTGATAATGGCGGAAGCTTTGCAATGAACATGACCTCATATTCATGTTTGGAAACAACGACCTTTCGTGCCATTGTGTCGGGATGCTCAGTTACATTAAAAACTGGATTAATTTGATATGGCATTACATTTCCATTGTGATCAATAATTTTGACATTCTTTTTTGTGGTTCTTAATAAAATAACTTCCATCCGCTCTTGTGCTAGTGAATTATATAGAACAAAATCAACATTTTTGCCTGGTGTAACTTGACTTGCTGTTTTTCTAGGGAGTCTATTTGAGTTATCTCTTTCCAATTCACTGATTATAAAATTTTGTTGAAAATTTGTGTTTGGCTTTTGAATAAGCATCTCAATGGTTTGTTGTTGTAGTTTCACAGAATCTTGTATGGACTCATATAGACGATTAAGATAATCACGCATTACATGTACTTTCGATGTTCCAGTAATAGCATCATGATGCTGAAATAATCCTAAATTTCTCCTTGCCTATGGAACGAATGAAACAAAAATTATTAATGGTATGGACATAGACTGAGCATGAGTTTATTACCTGAATAATTTTTTCGTAGTTCTTTTCATATACTTTATAAGCGTTAGATAAATTGTGTTGACGTGCTTTGTTAAAGGCTAATGTAAATAAAATTTCTAAGCTCCTTAAGTTATGTTCTAAATCACGACTCATTAATTTGTAAAATGGTCGAGTGGTAAAATATCCACTCCAATATGCAGGACGTCCCTCATTAAATATATCAGCGTAAACGAAGAAATCCCCAATGAGTTGTGGGAATTTATGCCTTTGACGCTCCTCAATCGCTCTAAAATAATCAATTGGTGTTCCAAATTGTAAGGTTGCATTTTTATATCGAGTAGCACTGTTTGCATTAATATAATCTATCAACTTTTTATAGTTTTCATATTGTTGATTAAATTCCTTTTCGTGATTGTAACGAAAATCGTCACCGATAGGAATTAAGGCTACATTATGTTTGAAGAGTGAAGCAGTTCGTGTATATTGCTCCATTAATAAATCAGCCTTTTGCTGTACGTTTTCATCGGTTATAAATTGAGCTTTAATTGAATATTCTGTATATTCACCAGGGATCTTTCGGAAATCAAAACTCAAGCAAAGAAATGGATGTGGACCACAACTATGCTTAATACTGTAGATATCAAATGGCATATTATGTGTAAGCATTGAATGATGCTTACTCTTATCAGAATTCCAATATGGTTTCCAAAGAAAATCACCTGCTTGATTTTTTGCAAACCACTGTAAATAAGAAAGAGATTAAATTATGAATAAAGCTAAGTATTCTTTATCATACCTGTTTCCAGCTGTAATGTATTCTTTGAATGATTGTTCCTTCAAAACCACTGGATGCAAGAAGATATGGTACTGTGCTGCCATGTCCAAATGGATCAATACTCCAACCACTTTTCGGAATAAAATTAAGATTTGTTTTTACCCATTGATGACCTTCAATGAGTTGATCTAACATTGCATAAAGATGAACATTTGCTTCATCCGTCATAACCCATCCTCCAGTAGTTATTTCAAGTTGACCCTTTTCAACGAGCTTTTTCAAAGCACGTTGTCTTGATGGATGTGCTTGTTCCCACCATAAATTTAGAAAACTGATTTCTGACCAAATAAATGTCATGTTTTGGAATTCAGGCATTTTCGTGACAGCAAGATTTAAAATTTGACGAGTATCAGATTGAAAATAATTCACGAATGTCTTTAACCATCCTGGATCATTATGAGAATGAGGAACTAAAATTACTTTTAATGGATGTGTGTGTTGCTCATTCATCAATTTTTCATAACGTGATTCAAATTCTTTATCCCAATATTCTTTTGTCTTCATCCAATCTGGCTCAAATTCAAATTTTGAAAAAACATCTTTGGTATTTATATCTACAGACGTTGCTTCTTCCAAAATCGGACACTTGTCCCAATTTGATGCATATTC
Organism: Chironomus tepperi; assembly: GCF_022539635.2. Taxonomy (NCBI): domain Eukaryota; kingdom Metazoa; phylum Arthropoda; class Insecta; order Diptera; family Chironomidae; genus Chironomus; species Chironomus tepperi. The sequence continues at coordinate 1,215,687 of NW_027226498.1, read as the reverse complement.
TTCCGAGTTATCACCAACATCTTTTCGTTTTTGAGATTTATGAGAATTAATATTATTAGCATTAAGCCATGATGACCAGTTGGTTTTATTGTTTGATAATGCTAGTTTACTGCTATTTTTGTGAAAAAAGAGAGTTTATTGTAATCAATTAATGTGATAAATGGAAAACAAACAATCTTACCTTTTCGCATGTAAATCTTTTGAAGATTGTGAAGTAGAAATGTAATATAGACATACTAAAATAGCAATAAAGGCAAGTATGAGGCCAATTCGTGCAAATCCACGTCGAAATATCTTAATTGTCATGTTTGATAATGAATTGATAAATTCTTAATTGAATAATTGTGTAATTTTGTTCCGTCCTCAACAGTTTCTCTTGAATTATTCACAATAATTTGATGCCTGTATATTTTTGATAAATTTTGTTGATATTTCTATTCCAGCACAAGTTATCGTACTTCCGTTGATGGCTTCTCATCAAATACATCTAAATAATTTTGCTTTTCCAAACATTTTCACGGGTACTTTATTTTCTTTTACAACCTGCTTGTTGGAAAAAAAATTAATGATAAAAATGTTGTTGACATTTTCGTTTGAAAATTGTGTTAATATTGCATGAAATTACTGAATAAAAACATTTCCATATTTTTCTTTTATGTCTTCTATATACTAGTATGAAACCCCACCAAACATGTTAGGAAGATATTAATTTATCGGTTTACTTAACAATCGAAATTCCCAAAAATTAAATTAGAATCAATTGAACATTGAGATTTTTGAATTAATTATACCGAGCAACACAAATGAATATAGCTTCTCCAACACTCTTTTATCAACATCAAATGGAGACAATCATTTGGTGTTAATAAAAAAGCTTTAAGGAAGCCTTCTTCATTTTTGTCGCTCGGGATATAACAGTAGGTGTATGAATCAAATCTCAATTTCACAGACTCTGTTGTTCAAAGAATACAACTGTGGGTGTTTATAAAAAGGGGTGGATCTTAGAGCGGAATGACAGAATGATTAATGCTCATGATTATGTTTAAAAAGTAAAAAATTTTATGATTCTTGAATGGATAATTCTTTTTTAAACATTAATTATTTTAAACATTATCAAGCAATTTCAAATTTTTTGCAATCATTAATTGCATTCTAATGCTGAATAAGCCCAAAGTGAGCAGTAAAAAAAAATAAATTGAAATGTCACATTGATTTTATTTACACATGATTACAGATTAATCAAATTTAAAAAATGAGTTTTACTCGTGTGACAATCTGATTTATATTACAGATATATCACATATCAAAAACAAGCACGAATGAATATCGCACGCATGTAAAATAATTATGTTTTTATCGAACAGCACAAAGGTAATTTAAATTATTACATATCTAATCTCAAAAATATAATAATTAAATTACATAATACACACGCGTCTGCATTATTAATTTTTTATGTGACTAATGGTTTTTTAAACTCATTAAAAGCTATTGTATGCGTATATTATAATCAAAGCACTACCACCTTCTTTAAGATGAATCTTTATAAAGTTTATTGGAAAGTTTATTTTTGCACTTTCGTTTTTCTTTAGTTTATGAAAAAAGTAGTTTCACTCGAATTTGAGGGAAATATCAAATGTTTTTTTGAGAGAAATGAGATGATTTTCAAGTCAAAAAGACTAAAAAATTTAGTTCATCAAGTGATCGCGAATTAACATGCAGTGGTTAATAGAATGCATGTACATCAGTACATTTTTGTTAAAAATTTGAAAAGAATATTTGAATATAGACCTTGAGACAATTAAAGTTTTAAAGAACGTATCGGAATGAGTAATCAAAAGAATTATATCCATGTTAAATATTGTGGTAATGTTGAGCACAATTGTCATTTGTTCATGGTAATTGATGATACATATAATGTAACATTCATGTTTTTTCGAGTGTATAAAGCATAAATGTCTTAAAAATCTGAAAGTTTGTAACCGTTTGAAATTAATGCTTCATATGTGAATTCACTGTGCAGTTTTATGACAAATATTGAAAATTTACACGCTATAATGTAATAAAAGGCTTCATTACAATCTTACTTGACTATAATTAGAAACTTATCCTATTTTAAAATGTGAAATAAAAAGTGTGGCTTCATATCTCTTGAAAAATAATATTACAAACTGCGTGCAATGATATGCATTAGGTAGCATAATATTTAAAATAAAGAAACACAAAGTTTGAAATAGCAAATTCAGCATATCAGAAGATTATTGATATGTTATTGATTGATGTTGCTAATGAAATTTATTATTTTTATTTTTGATATGTGATATTCACGATATTTGATATTTTGATGTTATCTGGCAGAAATTTTTATTATTTTCTGAAACTGATTCTAGAGAATTGAATAAAATTCTATAAAATTGCCATCAACTTTAAAATTTTATGTACAGCTACTCTTAAATAAATTTTTCGTGAGTTTACTAATGAATTAAAGTCACTTCTGTTATTGTGGTGGATGTAGTTTAATTAAAACTACTTCTCAACGAATTATTATATAAATACGATGTTTATTTATCAGAGTTCAAATACACACTGAACTTTTTTTTGAACAGGGGTTTTCAACTACATATAATTAATATTATTCAAATCTTAAATGAACGTTATAACAGTCATCAGAGCAGTTTATGGAAAATTTCCAATTGCTTGCAAGTTTTAACAATTATAAGATGATAACTCATAGATTATACCAATAACTGATTTATTTCTAGTTTGAGCACCCCAATTATATGCAATAATTTTTATTGGAAACTAGTTTGCGGTTTAAACTACTTTGTTTAACACACTTGAATCAAAACTTTTGGCGTAAACCAATTTACTGAACATTTTCAAACTTTTCTGAGCTTATAAATCAAGCATTTTGTGAATAAAAAAAACCATAACAATAATCATAATTGTGAGTTCAATAAAAATGGTAACAAGAAGTGAGGAAGGTAAATAAAATGTCGAATATCACATGGCATCACGTAAAGAATAAATTAAATTTTTTTAATTACTAAGCAGATAAAATGCTTTCATAACAATTGAAAAATTTCGGTAGGAGAAAGAAAGAAAAATCAAGAAAAAATTTGCAGGTTAATTAAACAGCAATTTCATTAATTTTTTCCTCTTTTTCTCTGTATTGCTCACATACATTTTGTTTTTATAAGACTCACAAAAATGAGTTTCTCCGAATAAAAGTGTAATTAAAAAGCTATTCGATTTGATGAAATGAATTTTATCTAACGACATTTTCCATTCGGAAATTCTTAGCCTTCATCATCATTCATGGTGGGCTGAACTTTTAAAATAATGAGAGGGAAATAGTTTTTGTTTAAACCAGTGATAGACAACCTTTTATTTTTCGCGGCACACCTTGATCGTAAATCTCGACCTGAACCGCACATGGCATACAAATAATGGAATTTCCAAAATTTTTTTTGGCACCACGTTAAAGTGCCGCGGTACACAGATTGTCCACCACTTACTTAAACATTGATGCCATTTGAAAAGGAAATATTTTAAGTATTTGAATTAAAGAATGTGACCTTAACTTTATATCTAAAACTTAATGATAAAATTCGCTGTATGCATCTTAAAGACTGTCATTTTTTGTCAACTTAAGACCAATTTCCTAACTAATTTAACTCATTATTGTCAATCATGACTGAAATTCTGAGAAACCCATTTTAATTTTATTTATCTTAAGGTATGCAAGTAAATGCACGTATATGATGGCATAAGATTTCAAGTATAAACTTGCATTAATATAAATAGCTCTTGATATTCCATATTTTTAAACCTGGGCGATAAACATCGTCTTTCAAAATAATTATACACTGTACTCCATTATATGATACCTCTAAGACTTTTACAAATAACTCGATAAATGAAATTTTCACTCCGAATCACTAAAATTCTTTAGTTTCATAAAAAAAGTATTCAATAATCATGCGAATCAATCATGTGACGGTCATGTAATATCTTGAGTCATGAACCATCAATCGGGTATTGAGTTAAAATATAGGTAGCAGTAAAACGCTTTTCGATAAATATTTTTTTTTCTTGTTCAAAACCGCTTTAGGGCTATAGATTAAGAGATTTCATTCATGCATTTAAACGTCTTCAAAGGTATTTTCATTGCTACATTATATTACATGATGGCGATTTGAACTGCACGATATTTTTTTTCCAATATCCTTTATTGCTGTATGATAAAATGCGTATAAAACTTCTATCAGCTCGCATGTTTTGCCTCAATTGAAAAGTTTTTCTTTAATGTCGACACAGCAATGCACAAAAATTTGTAAAAGATAATACAGCAGTATCTAAAAAGTATGCTTATTATACTTCCGTTAAAAAGACCTGAAATCATCTTTCACTGCATTTTAAAGAAAGAAAATAAATTGAAGTAAAGAATGGCTGTTATGATACTTTGAAGCATGTTAACATTCTTGCATGCAAATTTTCTTTTCCATCAATTAGTTCATTAGCTTTACTGTTGTTTGGTGTATTGTGTATTTCTACAAGATATAATAAAAAGTAGACATCTCATCAAACTTTTTGTTATTATCTCATTTTCTTTAAATTTCAAAATTTGTCACGTTCTGAAACCGAAGCAGATGAGTATCAAGAGCATCCCGAACAGCACAGCATATTCGCTATGCCACCGATACGTCGCCGAATTAACGGAAAGACGCGAAGTTACTCTGACGCACCGTGATGAATAATTTTAACCAAGTTATAGGGCTCGCCTGATTGTGCTGCTCGGGTAGAAAAAATATATTTCTATTTGTGTCTAGAGTAATTGTTTTTTAAACCTTTGTGAATTATTCATGGAAAGTTTCTGAATAGATACGGCAATGCACTTTTGTAATGGAAAGCAGATTATATAAATAATTCAACAAATTGTCAAAACAATCGTAGTTTAGTGACCTTAAATATAATTCAATGAGATTGCACTAACGATTGAATTAATTCTTCTTCCATTGATGTGCTAAATGCGAATAAAGAGCGTGAAATAGTAAAAGATCTCAATGCCGAGAATCGAAAGAAATAAACTGTAGAGAAATGAAGAAGAAAACATTTTCCAATTTCTTGTTATAGACGACCTTGAGATGAATATATCTGAAGCAGCATGAAACTTATGAATTTTTTGTTATGCTCTTCATTTTCACTTTTAATATTTTGAAATAGAATACCATTCTTCATATGGCGTTAAGATTTCTAATTCCAAAGCTGTAAAGAATTTTAATCGTCTGCAGAATTTTAGGGCCACGAGAAGTATCATACTAGATATGAAGAAAACAAAGAAATATTTTGTATATGCACAGCTACTCAAATGTAACTGTAATTTCTGCATTTTTAAGAACCATTTCTGCAATTTCTTTTAATATCTGGATTCTTAATGCAATTATTTTAATACTTATACTGGTTTTTTTTATTCAATTTTAAACAAAAAACTGAAGATAATTTGATTCGATGTAAGTCTCAGCAAATGTGTACAAAGCAAGAACTTTAATATAACTGTATTCTGTTAACCAACTCTTTATAAATTCAGAACAAAAGATTTTCTTTTATTTTGATTTCTATTTACGAAGAAGCACAGACAAAAAAAAGAATAGTCGATGATCTAAATTTGTTTAAAATAAACATTGCATATTATAATTTTAGACCTGTTAAAATTATGATTGGGGGATTCACAATAACTTTAGTGACCTAAAAAGTAACCATAGCATAAAGAATTGACGAATCAGGTAAAAAACTTGATTTATTTTTGCAACAAAACAGTAGACATGAAGGAAGAGTTCAATGTTCTTATTGGGAGAATGAAATTTTCATTTGCAAATGTTCTTAATGTTAATTCCTTTCAGAAAGGAAATCTTTTCAGTTTGTTCCTTTTTATTAATACACACCTTTTTAATCCTTCTTTAACTTATATTCTAGACACTTTTCATAAATGATATCTGTTGTTTATAATATCTTAATCTAATAAATTTACATTCACTAGTTTTATTGATTTTTCCTTAATTTTCTTTTTAATTTTTAATTTTTTATATTATTCTATTAATTCGACCAATTTCCTCACAATATCAAACAGTTCTTAATTCTCTTCTGATTATGCTTTATTTAAATAATTATAGACTTCACTTATTATTTATAAAGAGATCTTTTTGAATTTTTTCTTTCACTTAATCAAAAAATGTTTGCATCCACTCACATCGAATTTATGCTGAGAACTAAGAATGGACCGAAAAAAATACATCAAACAGAAAAGAAATTCGGCAGGGGAAAAATACGTTACAGTAAACAGCTTTTGTTTACATTCGTGAAAATAATATAAAATTGAAATGATTCTCGCAGGTTAATTAAGAAGTCAACAAAATGATCAAAATCTTCAAATTTAGCATAGCTTGATTTTATGAAATATTCTTCAAAATTTTCCAAATTCTGAATTTTAAATTTCATTCCACTTAGAATTTCTGACATCACTGACAGCGAATATGTTCGCCAATCCGAAAAGAACTATACAAATGCTGCACAAATGTATTAATACTTAAAATTGATTTATTGTGGAAATGTTAACTATAAATTTTGATCAGAATACCAATGACTAACGGAAAGGTTTAAGAAGTGACATAAAAAAATGAAATCATGCTTAGAATTTCAGCATAAAATTGAAATTTTCATAACGGTCAAAATAAATTTGAATTAACCATATCCTTTTACTTTGCTGTGAAAATGAATGACATGCTTAGTGATGAATCCCCGAAAATCCTTCCCATTTTCCAATTGTGAAAATTTTTCAGAAGTGAAGAAACGAATTTGCTGAAAAATTTTTAGTTAATAATATTTTTTGCAAAAAATACTATTAAAAATGTCTTTAAAGTGAAATAGAGTGTATCTAATATCAAATTTATTAAAATATTTCATTATTCTTATGAAATTCCATAACTATACGTGAGAATCTGATATATCAAATGCTGTAGAGAAAAATCGATAATTTCGGCTAAGTGAAAAAAAAATCCTGCAATCATCCAGAAAATATATCAAACTTCTTAATCCTGTGCTATTTAAGAAGAAGAGAAATCTAGTGATATTTAAGAAGTTCATTTGTGGAATATTAGAAAACGATTCCTTTTCTGACTTTTGTTTCCACTTCATATAGTAAAGGAGATTGCAAAAAACTCTTGCCTACATGATTGGGACATTTTTTAACCTTTGTCGCGCTTGTCCTTCATCCATGCCTCTAGATAAGGTATGTTATCAAAGTCAATAGATAATCATGTCTTTTTATATTATTTTATAGATATTCTATGCCATTTTCACACTTTTCTATTTAACAATGGGTTCCCAACTGTCTATGACGTCTACATTTTCATGTGTTTCATAATAAAAATAATGATTTTTTTTGAAGAAGAATCTGCCTACATATAAAAAAATTCTGTGAAAATCAATACCGGGTGAGGCTGAAATTCACATTAATTTTCTTCAGTTCCTTCCGAGTGCCATTGAACGAATTACTCTGCAGACACTATAACTTAAAGTCAGTACAAAAAAAAAGTAAATAAACTGTAAAAAAAAGTCGAGTCACGGTATTCGTGTGTATGTAAATTCGATGGATATAATTCTATGCAGTGCATGTTGAATGGACGACGTGCAAGTTAAAAGGAAATAGCATCGAGTTATTTTCAACTTTTTTTAAAATAAAATTAACATAATAAAATTTTAGAGCTTTTTGTTGTAAAAGTTCACGTAAAATGAGTCCATCCATACGTATGTATGTCTATATTCATGCCACATTTATAAAATGCCGACAGAAATTATTTCAACATTTTAATAATTCATCATTTTTAAGGAAATAAACAATTGAGTCATGACAGTGAAATAGAATGTATGATAATCATATTCTCATTCATTCATGTTAAGCCATAAATGCCACCATCGTTAAAGAAGTAAAAATGTCAATCGATATATAAAGAAAAAGAAGGAAACTGCTTCACGCCATTTGTAGTATATCATTTTAATATTTTTCCTCTACTAAATTGGAAGCATTACAGTATGTTTCAAGAAAAAAATTACAAAAGTCCTCGTATTATTGATCGAGGGACTTAAGCGCATTTTTGTCCCAGCGATCAGTAATTGATTAATAAGTCACTTCTAGATCTATAAAACGAGATCCAGTAGGATCCAGGTCACTTCCAAATCTACAAAACAAGATCCAGTAGGATCTAGGTCACTTCCAAACCCACAAAACAAGATCCAGTAAGATCCAAGTCACTTCCAGATCAACAAAGCAAGATCCAGTAGGATCCATGTCACTTTCATATAATTTAACGGATTTTTATAATTTATAAAACCACATAACGGTTATGACAAATTTAAATTTTGTACACTGTTAAAAATTTTAGGAACATTGAAAAACACTGTAAAACAACGAAAAAACGTGTTTTTGTTGTTATGAAAATGAAAAATTGTTAATTATAGTATTTATGCTTTGATTTGAAACTTTTAAATGCCCGGCGCCGCAATATCTTTATGGAACTAATCTTTTAAAACCATTCCGAGCTCTCTACGATGTCTAGTTAAAAAGTTTTTAGCGTCAGCCGAACGAACGAACGAACGAACGAACGAACATAGTGTCTTATTAAGCTACCTTTTTGAAAAAAATTTCAAAAATGCGCTAAAAAAACGATGACTTGTGCACAAGCAATCACTGCTGCAATCGGTGTTTTCAGAAGAAAAAAAAAGTATGAAGAAGGCACTTATTGGCAACGATAAAAGCAATGTTCTATAGCAAGGTCATAAAGAGAGAAAATAAATGAATAAGTTTGCAATTGGCATGAAGATTTGGTTACAACAAACATACATACCCATGGGTATTGATAGAAGAAAAAGTGATGAACACAGGATCAAAAACGAATTATGATTTGAAATGACCCCGATCGACAAAAATTATTCATGGCTGCCAAAAGGCAATTTTCATGTAAGCTGTCATGAAATTTGTCAACAGATATCATGACTGCAATGATAAACTTGTGTCGACCGGGAACCATTTGTCCATTCCTAAGAAAAGTGATGATAAATCAATTTATACTTTATTCCATTTCTATTTCTTTATTTTAGCTTCATTCCGAATATAAAAGCACATACCGCTGGCATGATTTCTCAGCGGGCCCCGAAGTTGTTCGTAAGCCTCCAATGCCTAACCAATTCGGTAAGAATTATGGTCGTTAAATTTTCTTTTTAACTTTTTTTAACGTACAGTATTCCATTTTATGTAGCACATTCCGAGAGAAAGTGAAATTTTAGTTATGAGATAATTGCATTAACTAAATTATCATTAAACCATTCATAATCATTAAATTAAGCACTGCTTTGTAATAATGAAAGAGCGTTAAAGTTTTAAGAACATTTATCGTACAGACAATGAGCATTCTCACCTAAATGAGCGTATTGATGAGTATACTCAATCAATATAATTGAGCATGCTGCTTGCCTGTCCGGGTATTTTAACAATTCTAGTTGCATTGATATTTTAATGGAGAAATAAACATGTCGTCCTTCCAATCAAAATATATGCGTTATCCACATTGAAATGCTATAAATTTCAAATTTAAGTAGGATGAGCTGATAAGTCAAATGCTTTTCAAAAGGCTATTTTCACTTTCTCTCATATTTTTCATTTTATATGTGTATATTATTGAAGCTAATATTATTGATATTGAGGTCATAAATATTTTGGAAAAAAAAATTCTATAACACTCCGCAATGTGAATATCCTAAAAATAAAACAACCACAAATGAGCTTTCTATATCTATAATAATAAAAAAATATGATAAACGATGTAAAATAAAACAGATTTACATTTTACATCCCATTCGTTCGATTTTTTTATTGAATCTGCAGCTAGCTCAAAGGATCACTTTTTCTCTAAATCAACAGAGGATGAAAAACATTCTGAAGGTGAATTTATATAGTAAAATCTATTAAGAGAAAAAAGCTCGAACATGTAAATTATATTATCTTATATCATATAAACATCTGATGGTATCGATGATGACTATACGTTGCTTACATATGTCAATATGGTTTTTAAAATTCTTAAGAGAAAGAAACGCATAATCATCATCATATTCATCATCATCATTATACAACACTGTATAAATCTAATTCATTAATTGCTGCAGAATGCTAAATTATTACCTTTAAATAGCTTCATTTACATAAAATCAATTCGGAATAATTGAAACTGTATTATATCAAACTAACATTTCAAGCATATCGTTTTTCACGCTGTGCATCACAATTAATATAAAAACCTTTCAAATTTTTTTGTTTTCTGTTTACTTTTTACATCCTCTCTTAAATTTGTTTAGTCATAAAAGCCCCCATTAATGAGCCACCTTTACCTCGTCGAAAAAAATGCCCTGAACTTGCTTACCGACATCACGAATTTATAGTTGATCATGATGCCGATAGAACTGATTCATCTAACATTACTCGTGCCCGGGTAAGCATTAATGTTTTCTTTTGATTCATTTATTTCGTGCTATGTAGGGTATGTGTGTATTTTTTTTACCGAAATATTCTTGTTTTATTTTTATTTGTTTGGTGTTACTTTTTTTAGATTTATATGTTACCGAAGTAGTTATTTATTTTGTATAGATTTTGTATGCTAAGATGGTTAAATGCGAATGCGAAAGTTCATAAGGTTCGCAAAATTTCTTCAAACATAAAGTACGAAAAGTTGTGAGACTTTAGGGAGAATACCTAATAAAATATATTACTTCTTAAATAATATCCAAAGGAATATTGAATATATCATATGAAAAGTTTAAATTGCTTGTGCTTGTGAGGAATAAAAATGAGTTGATTTGAATTACAGAAAGGATTTAAAGTTGTAAATTTTTGTGTGCTTAAAGTTTATTGAGTTTTTAAAGACCTAACTAATAATATGATATGTATCACTTTCCATTTCTGCGAAAATTAAAATGAATACTTAGCATATTTATAATTTGTTTTGAATTCGAAGCTTGAATTTTACTCGAATTTTATATAGACGAGGATATAGACTCGAGTCGACTTTCTTCATACAAAATCTGACAAGACTTTAAACCAGTGATGGACAATCTTTTATATTTAGTGATAAGCCTTGATCAAAACTGTACAAGACATACGGTTCATGGCATTTCCAAAACTTATTGACGGCACACATATTGACCAACACTGCTCTAAGCTCTAGTTTTGAAAGATTGACTGTAATTATGAGAACATATTAAATTTCAATTTGGGTCATTTCCATTCGTTTTAAAAAATTTTATTAACGTACTTACTTATTTTCATACAAAGATTAGAGTCCTGCTTCTGAAAGATTTTAATAATCCCGAGTGGATAACTTGACACGATATCTAGTTCATAATTAGTCGATCGTCCATAAAATATGTCAGTAGTAGACTGTCTAGTTAGTATCTGGACATTATGTCAAGTTCTCCACTCGGGAATGTTGTTGTCAAAGAGTATCTTTTGTTCATTATTGCCAATCCTTATTATTTATGTCTTAATTCTTTTGTTAAAATATTATTTAATTAAAATTAAATTTTTGTGGGTAGATAAAAAAAGAACTTTACTGTAGATCATAAATCAAAGTAGAAAAACGTACCAAAAAGGAAAAGGAAATTTCACTTTGACTTAGCTAAAGGTAGAAGAGCTAAAGAAATGTATTTATGCATTATGCATGAGTTTGATTATAAAAATGTATGATTATATGAAGACCAATTTCTTAACTTTAGTAGAGGAAAGGTCATAATTTTATCAGAGGAAAGGCTGAAGGCCAACTCATTACATGCAATCTTTGATTTTATTAATAGAAAAGTTCACAAAAGTTTAACCTGTTATGATTTCAATCAGCAAATTTTTTTAGATTTCTTTCATGTATTCATTTTAATTTTTTGCAGTCTGGAGAACGTAACGGTACTCCAACGCGTCGTAGCAAATCAGAAGGTCCTCCATTAGCTAATGGTCGTTGTGTTATGGAAAATAACGTGGAAGCAAGACAAACCATGGAAAAGGTATATCTTTTAATGCTGAATTTTCTCATTTATATTTAAAGCTTACGCATAATATGAATGTATTTATACGAAATATTTAATGTTTTTTATCGTAATAAATGTACGATATATACACAACATTACACAAAAGTAATTCATATTGTACATAATCCACACACATCATATATAATTGCAATACAAAAACATGAACATAAATATCTAGACCGTGTTTAAGCGAGTGAAAATTCGCAGAGAGTACAAACCTTCATGAAAATGAATCGATACTAACATAAATTTTATATTAGCATAGAAAAATTCTAAGGTTATAGTTTCCTCATCTTTATTATCTTTATATATAGCTTTCATTTTGATTTCTTTTTTGTAAATACTTGCTTCATGACATCATTTCTTAAATAAGGAACAGATTTTATTTTTAAACATTTTACATGCTTCTTTTGAATCATATTTATTGTATTATAAACCTTAATGACATATAGATGACAATTATGACAGCTTTTTAGTCACTAGACAATGTATTTGCTGTGTTCATTCATGTGTCGTTCGGGAAATGAATTGATGTAGCGTTGCTTTATTGCAGCGTTGACATATATTAAAACTAATGAAAATTATAATTCTTATTTATTTAGTAATAAAAATGTTTTTCTTTTCTTTTTTCCTTTCTTTCTCTTTATTGGAACCAAATTTTTGGTTCTGTAGGCGGGTGAGTCAAGTGGGATATTCAGAAAAACAATATCGAAATTGAGCACAGAGTATCGTTTGCAATTTGTGTGGCCCAATGTGCGAAAAGTGAAGGGGGTAACTAATAATGATGCTCACGTATTAGACCCCCCAAAAAAATCGCAATCAATGGGCGCAATAAAATCAGCGCAGACAAACACTTTAGCTGGCATACATAAAAAGCGTACAACTAATGAAAAAGAAGGTGCGACTTAATGTCGCTAAATAAAATATATTTGTATTATTAAGTTAATATTTTTTCAACTAGTTGATAATAATTTTCACTTATTAGTATTACGAAAAATATGCAAAATTTTTTTAAATATTTTTCAATTCTGATTTCATATTTATCCGCATTTCCTTCATCTTTCGCTTACCATTTTAAATTATTTTTGACCTTTAGTTTATTTATTATGCACATTAATGTTTTTTGTAACATTCCTTTAGTTAAAGCCATTAAAATATCTAAATCTTTTAGTAGGTCGATACAATAAAGGTTCACAAATTTTCATAAGAAGTGAATGTCCCTTAACATTTTTAATTGATCAAGTGCTAAAATATTGTCAATTTTTTGAATTTTTATGATAAATCTATTAAGATTCGAATTAATTTTTTGTTTAAAGATTCAATAACTTTATAGTTTTTAAGAATTATAAAGTTATGTCATTTTCATATGAAGTAATTCATCCTTGAGTTTAGGACTTTATTAAAGGAGCCGTTCACTTATTATGTTCAGGAATTCAGAATCTATTGTTCAATTTTGGAAAAAATTCATTATTGTGAAACGAAATAAGTGAACGACTCTATAGCAATAAAACCTCATATTTGCTGACTTGTTATCTTATGATTGTTTTGATTTTGAATTTTAATGGTTCGTACACTTGAATCTTAATTTTCTAAAAGATTCAAGTCTCATAAATTTTTAAGTACCTAACAGACATGATCATACTTTTTGTAGTAATATTATACAAAAATACATAGTATTAATAATTATAATTAAGGTATTTTCCATCTGAAAATCAATTTCCTTGAAATACCCAATCTTATTTTGTTAATATTTTAACTATACTTTTGACTAAAGAAACGAAAATTTAAAGAATACACTTTCATACCACACACAAAGTTATTGGCAAAACTGGCAAATTAATTTCAAAAATTACTACACATAAAGCTTTTACATTGAAAAATTTTAATTTGGCCCAAATTTGCCAGTTTTGTTCTAAATCCCTAATTTACCTACTCAAAAATCTTTAACATTTGTCTTTTTATTTCCATCATCCCATCTCATCTTTGCATTGTATTAAGCAGCAACTTCTTTTGCATTTAGTTGAACCAAAAAATAACTTTATGATAATTCAAAGTACAGAAGAGCTAAGTTGATCAAATGATAACAGCAATTTTAAATTTAATTTCGTATTGAAATGATAATAATTTATCCGAAAACATCCAGTTAATTTTTCATCTTTTAGAATATATTAGAAAGTTTAAAGTCATTCTCAAAATTTACAATATTCTTAAATTTTCAAATTTTCCACTTAAATCTAAAATCTTTTAAAATTCGGTATTTTTAATATTGCACAAAACTTGCTAATATACGCTAAAATATTTAATTCTATTGATTTATTTTGAGGTTAAATGTGTTGTATCAATGTGAATTAACAAATTTAAATGAACATATGATCTTTTAGTAACAGCACAAGTGTACACACATTTAACTTTGTATGATATGAAGTAACGAAAAGTATCCAAAAATTTTATACTTATTTTGGCTAAATTCTTCCAACTACTAATTTTAATTGATTATATATTTTTTAAAATCAAATCTTTCTAAAATACATTTGGATATATTAAGGATATTTCAAATAAAAAGGCATTTGAATTCAGTTTTGAAATAAATGTTTAAAACTTCAAATTTAACAGATGCCCTTTTAAAAGTTATGATTAAGTCAAGGAAGCAGAAATATGTCAATTAACTTTTTCTGCTTTCTTCTTATCAATCTTAATTTGTTAATTCCTAAACTTTTTTTAAATTAAATCTAATTTTCTCTCATTTCTTGTAGCAACGGATCATGAACTTGAACCGCTTGTTGTTTGTGATACGGTAGATGGAGCAACGACTCATGAAAAGTGAATAATTCTAAATAATATTTTTTACTAATAAATTAAATGATTTTTGATACTTTCAGGAAGGATATTCAGAATGAATATAGAAAAAATTTCAAATCAGCTTTTCATAGCGAAAAGGAAAAGTTTGGCTTTGAGCACGAAACATTAAATAAGGACAATAAAGTAGTATCAAATGGATCTACTTATGACCCCTCTTGGTATAAGGAAGTCATTGAATTGAGAAAGAAAGCAGGCGAATACAGGGTAAATTTAACCGTCAATTCTTAATTTTATGACCAATTTAATGAATTTGCTTGCTTGCTTTATAGAATCGAGGATGGTGTGGCGAAACATCCCGCGAATTATATAAAAAGCAACAAGACTTGTGGAAGGAAGTATCTCGTAGAAGCTCATTAAGTGCATTATCGTTAGCTTCCTCAATCAAACAACCAATTTCAAAGGAAGATAAAGAAAGAGAAAATAAAATCAAAAGTTCACCAACTAAGCCATCTCGTCGCATTCCTGGATCAGCAAGACTGATTGATAATAGAACTGCAACTGATGGAAACTTATTTGGTAGATTTAGAAGAGATAACATTCGCCATCATTTGGAACGTACTACAGGTTCAGGTAGAACATATTAAAAGTTATTTAATAATATTTTTAACATTTTAATTTCTAATTACAGCAGATGTTGAAGAAGGTGCTTTAATACCATCTCCAACTCGTGAAAAATTAATGCCAACATTGCCACGCTCTAAAACGGGTAGCCCATCAAGAGGCAGTCCTCAAAAAACATTCAGTAGCTCTCGTCATGGTAGTCCATTAAAGGGAAGTCCTCAGAAGAGCCCCAAAAAAATTTCTAAAGGTAGATATTATTAAAAATTCAAAGAACCATTATTTTGAGGATATTTCCGATAATTTGTCTTAAGTTCCGAAATACCTTTTAGTAATGTCCAGTGGTCGGCAATCTTTTATTTTTCGCGGCACACTTTGATGGTAAGCATGAATCGAAACTATATGCAATGCGGTTCATGGCATTGCCAAAAATTACATTTGTGTGCCGCGGAACACAGGTTGCCCACCACTGCTGAACAAATTTTAACTTGATATTTTTAAATTTAGTTGGACGCTCTCAATCTGTTGGACCAACAGTCTCTGAAGGATCACCAAAGAAACAACCTAAACCAATGAGTGCTTCTATCACTGCTTCGACTGCATCGTCATCAGCAAAAGCGCACAACAAGAAAACCCCTGTCTCGACACCCACGGCTGGATCAGATCATCAAGCGAGACAAAGTAAGTAATTGATTAGAAGAAAATGAAAATTAAAAGTAATGAAATTACTTTGTAAATTTTTTGATTTTATTTTCCTTAATTTTTGAACATTTTTTTTCCATTATTTTCATGAGATTTTTTTAATATAATTAAAAAAGATCAAATGAAAGAAAACATTGATTGTTGGGGACATTTGAAGCCTGTTCCTTTTTCAATTATGTTGAAAATAAGCAACTTCTTAATACATTAATAATATAAAATAGCCAACGACGTAAATCATAAACAAGAATAATAAAGTTTATAGCATGATCGAAGCATGAAAGAGAACGAAAACATTAAAGTTGCAATCTCTATTTAATGTAAAGGAGTGTTGCAATTCAGCCTTAAATAATAGATCATTTGCTTGATATTTTGATCCAAAAACTCAACATTTAATAAAAGTAAATTCAGTATGAAATTCAGTATGATTCAATACAATCATATTTGACTCTCAGCTAAACTAAATGGTCTAATTAAAAAGGCTGATTGGAATCCGTCACCTATACATAGTTTGGTGTTGCTTTTAAATTTTTTTGACAAACGATTAAAGCTGAATTTTTTAAAATCAAAATTGACCCTCATGTATTAGATTCTATAAATAAATTCCGGAAATAAAAACGATTCAGCTTAGTCTACATTTTTTGAAAAGTTCAGTACTGAAAACTTTGCAATAAAATGTTTTTAGCCCTTCTCTTTCTTGTTAATGTATATTTCAATATAATCTCTTTACTTCCTATAGATTTTCGTTGATCTATTTTCTATATTTCTATATAATAATACGTGTTTAGACAGAAAAAATTCTATTTTCATTTCTCTTTTTTTGTTCTTATTATTATTTAATTTCTATGAAATATTAAAATCTTCGGCAAAATTAGAATGTAAAAAATTGGCAAATTTAGAAATTTAAGAGGATTTTTCAACACAAAATAGAATTTATTCAAAAAGATACTAATAATTATATTATTTTAAGTCCACTAAACATGTTTTATTATTATTTCATTAGTGGGGATTCTTTTGGAACAGTCCAACATTTTTGTTTAAAATATTCAAAAAAACATGCGTGTAAAAATTAGTTAAAATGACTATTTAGTCAAAATGATATAAGAATTGATAAAGCAGGCCATACTCATATTTATTTCTAACAAAGCTCGAACTCGACTCTATTTTTGTATGGAAAAGTAGAATCAAGTCAACTCGACTTATTACAAAATTTGGGTCGACTTTGAGCTATGATTTTAAATAATTAAGTTGTAAATCTATTCAAAATTCTTAACTTTCTTGAATCCTTACGTTTCATTAAACGTTCAAAGATACCGTTCCGTGCATTGAAAATAATTCTGAGAATTATGTCGGAATTCTTAGTATAAAAATATGACTTAGCACAGTGGTGGACAACCTATGTGCCACGGCACATTAGTGTATAACCAAATTGTTATTGGAAATGTCATGAACCGCATGCCGGTCAAGGTGTACCGTGGCATAAAAAGAGAGTCTACCACTGACTAAGTATATTTATTTTTATAAAAGAATTGACATAAAGTACGAAAATTTATGTTTTCAATTAGAAAGAAGACTTTTTTGACAATCATGTATTATAAGAGACTTTATACTTGAGACTGATGATCATTTTATACAGTGTTGTTATCTTGACATAAAAGTTATTAGATGGAATGTTGACAAAGATTAAATTACTTATTATATCCTGACATCTAAGTATATGCTCCAAGTGAGCATGCTTATGGTATGTTAGGGATAGATGATATCTGAAATGTGATTCCTATTCAGATGAATAGGTAACAACGCTGATCATTAATATTCATTCTTTATTGTAAAGATATATACAAAGTTATCCAAAACAATCCTCCAAATTGTGAAACGCCAACAGAATTAGTTTAGAAAGATACAAAATTTAATAATTAAGTAATGATTCGTTTAAAAAAATAATTAGACTTGTAAACCAAAACAAAAAAAATTTGTATATTTCTAGCAGCTTCCCTATCCTCTACAAACAAAAAACATTCACGTTCAAAAAGTAGTACGTTACCTAGCGCTAGACAAAAACCATCAACATTAAATATTCATCATTCAGTTAATAATAATACCTTAAATTCATCATCACCCACACAACAATCATCTACTAAGAAAACTCAAATTCAGAATACTAATAAAGCTATTGCCATTAGTAATAAAACTGATAAAAATAAAGATAGTAACACACAAACTAATAAAAATACTGGCGATAGTAAAAAAATACAACCGAACAAGACCATTGAAAACAAAAATATTCAAAACAAACAAATAAAATTAAATATGAGACCGACAAGTTTCAATGGGCAATTATTAACTGATAATTCGATGCATGGTCAACGATACAACAAGAAAAAAGCACTGGAAAGTAAGTAATTTTTGCAGAAAATCAAAATTCAAAATTTCAATCAAAATTGCAACAAAAAAACTCAAAAAGATTTTTTAATACAAGATGTCTCCAGTGACTTTAGATTTTATATATGTATATAAACTCATGAAGCCACACACTTTAACAAAAAATACCATTTTTTGAATAATTTTGCATTTTTTTTATTTTTTGACTTATTTAAATAAATTAATTATATTTTTGCATTTTATAAAATCCCATCATATAAGTTACTAATCCTTTCCTATCATAATCATAATTCCATACATAAACATTGACACATATGTAGCATTAACATTGGAAGAGAAATAAAACTTGAGAATTGAGAATTTTATAAAGATGTTATAAACCGAATTTTAATAAGTAAAGCCTGAGCTTAATTATTACCCCGAGCGACATAAATGAAGATGGTTCCACCTAGGATTTTTTTCAAGATATATAGATTCATTTTGGTCTTTTTAACAGTCAAAAATTTGAATTTTCTGATAACAGTTTGACTATCTATTCCTACCAGACAAAGAGCATTCTACAGAAAGACCACTTCGGTACCCAGAAGTGGTTTCTTAACCTATCAGGGAACTTTCAATTTTATGTTGTGAATGCAGAAGCATTGCAAATGTGACACATGTTATTGTATATATTAGCATACGAAATCTCGTATGGTTGAGTTTAATCGAGTGATGGTACCTTCTTCAATTGTGTCTCTCGGGATTGTAGAAACAAATTTTTAAATGTTTTATAAATATAATACCTTATGTATTAAAATATATCAGCCCCGGAAAGCATACGACGTAGAAATGGCCGAAAATCCGACTTCAGGCCGACTTGACTCTGGTCTGAGGCTGAATTTTATCATCCCGGATTTTCGGTAATATTTACACATTGTGTCTCTCGGGCTCGTTTCGTTAAATGATCCGTGCCAATAAGATTGTTGAAATACCATCAAAAAATAATATTGACTTTAAGTGTATTCTCTCCAATGTTTTTTGCTATACCATTCTTGAGTTTTATACAGATTCATTAGGAATTGCAAATTAAGCGATTGTTTATCTTGTGCTTGTTCAGTGTTGTATCTCATATACTAATAACCTTGCAAATGCACCTCATGAATTTTACTTCTGGTCAATTGTTATGGATTCTGAGATAAAAAAATTGAAATTGATATTCTAAAAAAACATGAAATAAAAATTGGAAAATTAAAAAAGTTATTATGAATAAAATTTACATTAATAATAGTGCTACTGTGTATTCCTTTCTTACTTGTTAAACTTTTAGATGAGAAAATTTAGTAGCTTGCATTTGAAAGGTCTCTTAGTCTACATGTGATTTAATTTTTGGATAAAGTTAAATTGATTTAGATTTAGTTTTAGAATTTTAATTAAATTCATGTATCTTAATTATCGAGAAGCTTGAGTTGTGTATAATAATTGTTCAAAAAGTTTTTTTTCTATAAATATGAGTGTTTTTGATGGTTACTCATTTTAACTCATTTTACGGAATTCATTTATTGTTACTGAATGTGTTTTGTTAATGACTGTTTTTATTCTTTTTTATGTTAGAATTCCTTCATTATTTCCTTATTATTTTGAATATCATTTAAAGTGTGTTCTTAGAGTTGAAATTACTTACTTTTCAGCAAGTTAATGTTTCTTAATCAAACGAGTCTTTAGACACATATTTATAGGACTCAACTATACTAGTCTACATAACATAAGCATGTTTCACTTTCGCATAGATACACAAGAATCACGTTAGAGTTTTTGAATATTTTTCTTTTCGATTTCTGTTAGATTCGTCAGTTGATAAATGTTTTTTATTTAAAGAATGTATTGTTAAACTTTAATTTCAGTGGATGAACATGCTGTTGATGGTGCACCTCAAATATTCCAACCAGAATCAATTGAACAGATTGTAAAATCACCACCAGAACCTACTCGTGTGAAATCTCCAGAACAAATTGTGATTATGAGATCACCAGATCCAGTTTTCTGGACTGTTCCACTTGATACTGGTAAAACATTTACTGTTACACAAAATGTCAGAAGTGAAGGTGATGCTAATATTGTTCGACCACACAGTGAATTAAAGGTTTAATTAACTTAAAAGTGCTTGTTGAATCAGAAATTTATTTCTTGATTTATTTTTTTATAGGTTACAACGCCTTCGGAAGCTCCAGCTAAATTATTACCACAAGAACATCCTCAATCAGCTCCGCCTGAATTGTGGGAAGAAGATAAACCAGACTGTTAGTGTAAAATAAATTAATGATTAAATTTATCACCCTGATTAACATATTAATTAATTCTTATTCATTAAGTTAATCAAAGTCCTAAAACGGGTCAAAATGATGACAAAGCTGCAATAAATGGAGAAGAGCTTTTAAAATCATCATCTCAGGAAAAAACTCAATATGATCGTCCAGTTCCTGGATCAACACTTCGTTGTTTAGAGGATCCTGGCATCAATTCTCCACCAAGCGGGATTGCATCTAGAAATATTGTAAATCCAGCAACTATTGAGGTAGTTGATAAAGCGCGTGATCGCTTTGATAGATTTTGGGGTGGAAGTAACACTGATGATCAAAAATAAATTGATATTAAATTAAAATATTATTTACTTCAAGTAGGTAAATAGGTAAAGATTAAAAAAATTAAATTTTGAGAATAATTCATTATACGCAAAAAGTAAAACAGAAAATCATGTGAATGTATGTAAACAGAAGTTTCCTTTTGGTAATTGAAAAACTTTATATTTAATCCCTTTTTATCTGCCTATATACTTCAGATTTAAACAAAAAAAAAAATGGAAATGCTCGTTGAAGAGTGATTTCTTCATCAAATTGGAAATGTGTTGAGAACAAGCGCATTTATGAAGTACACAATGTGTACGACATTTTACAAAATTTTATTTATGATTTTAAGGAAAATAATTAATTTAATTAAAACAATATTCACTAGTCTAAATTTCACAAGATGATGTCATTATCGTTATACTCTGGCCTTAATGACATCAGATTTATGAAATTTACCAGGAACAGAAAATGTGATAATTGCTTCCAGTTAACATTTGGTTCGTTTTGGCCTAATGTTACCTGAGAGTTCTCTTTTTCATGTTCTGGATAAACGAATCTTATATGCAGTTTAGATATAGTAATTCTTTTTTATGTAAAACAACAGGGTGAGCTAGATAACAATATTCATGTTATGAAAAGAAAGCATAAATATGAATTAATATTTACTAACTCTAGCAATGCTAGAGTAAAGTTTAATTTCTATTCCAGTTGTTATTCTGCTTTAAATTATTTTCAATAATAATTTTATTTGTGTGATTATGAAAAAATTGAAATTTTATAGACAAAACAAGAGCATTTATTTGATTGTTGAATTGATAAAAAGCAAGAAATTGATTAATAAATATTTTTTTGTAAGATCTATTATAGGTATAGTAGTATCAAAAATTAAACAAATTGGAAATTTGAATGAATTGAACGAATTATTCTAGTGGGATGAACAAATTTTTTTATAAAACAAACAATTGACTTGAAAGTTTTTTGTCATTTGATGCGTCAAAGCGATTATTGGAAGCAAATCTCAGAATGTGATCATCTTAAATTCGACATTCGATTTTCGAAATATTCGAACATTTGTTAAGAGTTCGAATTCTGACTTAATCCGAAGTAAAAATGTAATGTTTTGAAAACAAAATTACAGGTCGTTTTTGAGACGGCCACACTCTGGTGAATCTGTTAAAAAATGTTTTCATTCACGATAAAAGAGAAATATTTCAAATTTAAATTGAAAATAGAAATGAAAACAGAAATATTTACATCCATCAGATTAAATGTATGACTCAGGCATAAGATCTTGATAATCTGATTTTAAACCATGATCGCTAAGGGTTGCACAATATTGAACAAAAAGCTTGATTGCTCAATTTAAGATTTGACTGAAAACACATGCTTTATGTTTCTTCATGATGATTGTATTAACTTAAGAAATTGCCTTAAGCATTAAACCCTTGCTCTTTTTGCTTTGAGTTATGATTTCAACTTTGCTTCTTCTCATAACAATTTGCCAATTTTACAAACAAAGAAAACATGTTACAGTTCCGTCATTCTTTGCTTTTCAAGGATATTTAAAAATGCAATGAAAAAAATAATCTTCATCCAGTTTTGAACTAAAGTATGAATACCTTTATGGATATTTTTTGTAATAAAAGTCACGATAAGAAGGAAGAATCCCGTCCAGGGGCTACAAATTTTTGGAAATAATACATAAAAGAAGAAAATTATGTTTCATAAAGAAAAGTTTTACATAATAACATAAAAGTTTGATGGAGGAAGTTATTTTTCTTTAAAAAGCGTGCTTATAAACCAAAATTTTTAAGGTTTTGCTGTATCAAAACTATAGCACATACGCAATATAAATGCAACTGCCACTCATCTAATGAATTTTTCCTTTCCTATCTTATTTTCCTAACTTACTACAGTCTTTAAAAAAATAAAATACAAAAAAAAGTTCATTTTTTATAGAAAACGTGTTTGAGGATTATTGTGAAAATTTAGAAAAGTTTTGCAATAAGAAATTTATGAAAAAAGGAAGAAGAAATAGCTACACATTTACATAAAAAAATTTTATAAAAAGAAAAGACAGAATGTGAAATTTTCTAATCCTTAGTTATTAGTTCGCCATTAGATATTGTTTAGTGGAGTGCTCAATTTCGGCATCTTCGTTAGATACATTGCTTCATATCTAGTCTTATGTGACATTAGTTTGCTTTAATCTATGAAAAAAAAAAATGTAACGCTTTCATGTTAAATCCTTAAAAAATGAGAACGTAAACATAGCACTTTTAATTCCCTAAGTAAATAACATCTTTTGTTAGACGAAATTCTTCTTTTCTTTCTGTTTTTTGGTCAGTTTAAGGGACACAAATGTTCACAATATCTTACAGTATTTTAAAGTATAAGACCACAGCTCTTTCAATTTTCATCAATATTACTAAATGCTCATTATTACAAAGACTGAGCTAATTTTACGGATTATACTGATGATAGGAAGACTAGATTCTACAAGCAACTAAAAGAATCCCAAGAATGAACATTAAGCAGAACAAAAGAAGTAATTCATTATTGGCAAAACTTTAATTATTTCGATTATCATCTAAATCGCATAATTATTTCAAATAATTTAATAGAAAATTAGGTTATTTTATTATTTAGATGACTTTTTCAAGGAAGTAAGTCATTAACTTTGTGAAGATTGAAAACGTGTATCATTTCCAGATTTAACCAACTCATTTAATGTTCAGTAATTAGTTAAAAAAGTATGAAAAACTAACTGTTAAATTAATAACCTACATACATAATAAAACATAAGACATATGCAGGCACAGATACACATACTCACAATACAATGAATAAATGTTCGAATTTTTTAGGGAGTAATTGAGAATAAAAATTTGTAAAACAAAACAAAAAAGCTTTCATTGTCAAAGATAAAAAATGTTATAGAAAAAAAAAAAATATGAAAATCAAACTTAGGTATTAAACCTTTCTAAAAATACATCCCCTGATTCCTATAATAAATTGAATAGCATTACTACTATGTACTAAAAGTTTTAATTCAATTCAAACCACGTTTGTGAACAAATAAAAAATTGCTAAGTTATATAATAAAAAAAAGTCAAGCATTACAGTAAATAATTTTCCATTTTCTTCTTTTTGTAGTACCTACCTATATATTACTTTTTGTTTAATGTAAGTTTCAGCAAAAAAATTGACAAACTATGTGGGAATGATGCCAACGTATTTATACCATTAATAATATAATTGCGGTCATTTGTCATTCAGTCATTCTGTCACTTTTTCCTCTTATTTAGTATAGCCCCCTTTCTTCATACCATGTTTTAAAAATAGCAAAATCTCAAATTGACATCTGGTTTTGTTTAAGTAATTTTCATAAACTTCAAATTGGCGTAGCTCAGCCCTGATATTATTACTGAATCATTTCAATATTGAGATTTGACGTTCATTTAACCGCCATAGAAACCCCAATTGACAGGGTAAATAAATAAATGCTTATAATACTTGGCGGGATTATACTCTAGTTCAATGAGAAATTAGATGATCAAAAGTACACGTTCGAGGAAGCAGAAATTAACAACTTTTCATCGAAATTTGATTTCCAGCGTTTTTGGAATCAAAGCACCTTTAAGCAAAGATATCAGACATTACACCTAAACAATGTGAGCATTTAAAATAGCTTTAAGCTACTGAAATCGGTTGAATTTTTAGTTGGTTCTCATGGGTGTACCATTATAGTTAATTGAATTAAATGATAAAATCAGTTTTGTCCGGATTTTATCAAGATTATATGGCAAACTTAATAATCTTTACAAGCTTGTTAGCCCGAAACTATTTCTGTACAAACTTTTAAACTTTTTGCTATTGCCTTTTTTGTAATAATTTAATAAGCGGAAGAATCTGATTCTGTCTTAAGTATCATCATACTTTTGGTTACAGAATTTTAAATTTGAAGCAGTTTTTTTTCTTATTTGCTAAAAACCAGCAGACATTATACATCCGTTTAACGACGAAGAAGATTTTAATAATCATATTTCTTCCTCTATAATTTCCTTTAATGTTAAAGCTTCATCATATAAATTTGAATTTATAATATCTTTTGTTCTCGAAGGGATGTTTGGGACACTAATGCAATTAGTATCGATAAGATAATTTGATCTGATTCAATTTCCTATCAAATTCGTCTCACAATAAAAAATGACCGAGAACATAGAAATGGATTCTTTCTTGTCCATAATTATTTTAAATTGTCTTAGAATTTTTAAATAAGATTACAGTTTGAATTCAAAGCGTTTTTTATTAGAAAATTATTATATTGTCTGAGTTTTTACATGTTTTAGTCACGAATATGTATATCAGAGTCCAAACAATCTATTGATTTTTTTATGAAATCCTGGGATTTCTTTTTTTAAAATAATAATATCTAGTGGATACATCTTAATTTTAAAAAACTTTTCACTCGAACTTTATATGGAGTCGGATTTTATATAGACTTGGGTTGACTTTTTCATACAAAATCCTAGTCAACTTTCAGCTATGCAAATTAACAAATATTTAAATACAAAGTAATTAAATTTTTAGCGCTTTTTCGAAGCTTGTTTTAAAAATGTATCTTAATAATGCACTTTGTTCGGTCGTTTGCTCGGCTAAACGTAAAAACTTTTTATCTAGACATCGTAGAGAGATTTAATTTGTTTTAATAGCTTTGTTCCCAGACATTTAAAAGTTTCAAATTAACCCATAAATGCTTAAAACAAAAATAATGTGGTTTTTTCAGTGTTTTAGGTACATTGTTTTTCAGTGTTTTCAATGTTTTTCCAGAGTTTCCTGAACAAGCTTTGAATCTGTTGAACTCGTTAAAAGTTTTGAATTACAAAAATTCGTTGAATGATTAAATTCATGACTTTTTAGAAGCTGAATAAATTCTGATTTAATTCATATTTATTAACTAACAAATTACTGATCGATAGGACAAAAATGCGTTGGAATGACTATATGAACTAGTGCTTTTGTATCCTTTTTAACCTTGAAAGATTGTAAACATAGACAATGTATCGTATATAGGGCAATTGCATTTTATGTGTGACAAAAAAGAGGAAGGAAAATAAAAAGAAAATATCATCCCGTATATATTGAAATGAATTTCTATAAAAAAAAAACTTACGAAAGATAGAAAAATCACGATGAAATGCAGTATGAGATTTTTCATTCACAGTTTTGTACACAATACGAAAAAATTTTCTCAGTTTTTTCGCAGCTTTCATCGCGTTTACACTTATAACAGAAAAAGTCCGAGAAAGGGAAATATTTTTTGATAAAATTATGCCATTCTAGTGAATGAATGATGGTGTTGATGATAAATCATAATAAAAAGAAGAAAGAATATTCCGTGCAGTGGTTTTGTCATTTCCAATCTAAGCTTTTTGTTGTTATTTTCTCTGCATTATTTACTTCACACCAATGAGAATAAAATGACATTTTGGTTAAATTAAAATTGTGCTTGTAAAAGAATGAAGAAAGAAAGAGTTCAAGGCAATTTATTGAGAAATCGAGGAAAAAGTTTTAACGAACATTTGAATAAATATTAGAATATGCAAAGAAAAATTTAAATGAATTGAGCATTCAAAGTGAATTTTTAAGGAACCCACACTTCATTTTATTTGCTTTTACAATCTTTTAGTTTGAATGAGAAAGCATTTTTAATGAACATGGGGGGAAAAGAAGATTAAGAAATCGTTAGGTAAAAAGTTATAAAAAGGATACAAAATTGTATAAACACAAAATTCTTCTTTAACTGGATGATTAAGCTTGTGAAAATTTTTTTTATTTAATTCAAAAAAATAAGAATAACATTAAGAAGCAACTTGGATAATAATCTTGAGGATGTAATAAAATTTTCGGAGGATTAAAAAGAATGAACATGAACTGCTTATTTTCACAGCATTAGAATTGAAAATTACATACACATGGTGTGGGAAAACTACATAAAGAAGATCATTTCAATTAAATTTAAGTTTTTTTTTTCCTCGTGCAGAACTGAACAATTTTCAATTAAGTTTTAAAAAGAAATGACTGAGCTTCTCTCATACATATATGTTTTCTCGTAGATAATCATATCAATATAATAAATCATTTACCAACAATGCAAACATGTTTCGTATTAAAGCTATCCGTTATTTTATGTCGACAAGAGGAAAGAGGAAAATAATTAACAGTTACATTACTGACGGTGCTTTATTCTTTTATTGTATAATGTTTAAAAGCTTTAATACATATAGAATGAAAGCAACATTTTCAAACAATTAGTCATTGATTATGGCCAAATTTTCATGCGTATTTTTTTGCCTCGTTTACTCCTTTGATAGCGAAAATTGATTGCATGCTATAAGGACAGCCTTCCTCCAAAATAAAAGCATTATTATTACCAACACTTCCGAATGATTCAATTTATTTGTTTGTTTTGCCCTCACCTTTAAACAACATTATTCACGTCTTTATAATCAACCAAAACACTATCAACCATAAAAGTAACGAAAATCCGACTTTACAAGTCATATAAATCGACTATTTGCATTTAATGCCACACCAAAATAATGAAAAAAAGCTATAAATTAAGGATGTAAGTAGAGAACTTACGTCACCGACAACTCAATTCATATAGCTGTATCCCGTATATTTACATTCCTCCCCAATTGCGTTAAACGTACATACATAAAAAAAAGTATATTGTGTTATTGTACACACATATATGTCATAAGCATTCACACAAGAAAAGCGCTCAGAATCGATTAAAGATATTAGAATCTAGAAACTCTGTATGCAGTCTTTCCGTTGATATTATCAGTTTATGAGGAATTATAAAAATGTATATTAGCGCTTCATTCTATCAAGATTCAAATACAATAGAAGAAGCTATTTTCCTTGCTTCGTAAATTTTTATCCTTTCGGTATTCAGTGAAAGTATAAGTCAGTGTAAGTGTGAAATATGTTTATGGTTATTAAAATAAGGATTATTCAAGGATTATTAACCCAATTTTAAGAATAAAGAAGATGCTTCAAAGAAAAAATTGGAATCAACCATCCGTTCTTCTATTGTTGTTCTGCATATAGCAAGACTATTAATTTCATCCTTTCATCATTCAAACTAACAGTTCTTCCCATGTGCGTTCAAAATATGACGTATGAGCGATAAAATAAATAAAAGAAGTTGTTTCGTGAAGATTAATGAGCATATTTCACACACTAGTACTTCTAGGAAGACAAACAAACTCATTCTTCTTGTTGATATGAAAACCGAAATCAGAAAGGATTTTTTTTTATGAAGCCTGACTGAGTTTATGATATATTTTTGCGTTTAACTAACCAATAATTTGGATTCAACTTGTTTTCGTGATTAATCCTAAAGAAACGTATGACATATTTACTATTGGTGCTGAACCTATGTGTCGCGGTACACTAGTGTGGAGCCAAAAATTTTTGGAAATACCATATGCCGTGTGTGGTTTCGATCGCGGCTTACCTCCAAAGCGCGAAAAATTAAAGGTTGCTCACCACTGATTTATGTAGCAAATCATTTTATTAAGCTGTTAATCAAGTTCCATTAATGATATGATTTAAAGTTCCCTGACATCAACTACATGAGTGACAACGACCAAGAAAATCTTTTATTTAAAAATTGGAACGTGTAGAAAATTTAAAAATGGAAAAATTGGATAACTTTTTGAATCCTTTATGTAAATTTAGAAAACTAACAGTAAAGACTGATGGGAATGTTTGGTATACTACATTATTTATGTTGATATATTTTATATATTAATCCTTTCTAAACTTAGTTGAAAATTCTTAATCATATTTAACATTTAAAAAGTTTCTGATAGTTCAAAAAGGTCACAAAAGGAGGGTTCATGAATTGGAGTATATTCTGCTTATAAGCTTATAGAAAAAATAAACAAAAACAACAACCAATTAAATGTAATAATTGAGTATAAACCTTAAATTCGATGAAATAATTCAGGCCTAGGAATAAAACAAAATTTATCAATTTACCTTATACAATTGAGGCTTGAACATTTAGGATTATTACGGATTAGCTTGAGATTAGCTTTGAAATATTAAGACACCCATATGTAAGATATTATTCAACAAGATATTATTAATATAATTTAGGTCATTTGTCATTCAGTTATTTCCCATTTTAAGTCCAAGATTTATAAAACTTGAGGTTGTATATTTTTAAGAAGTGTTGAGAATCTCAGATACTCAGTTGATAATTATTAATCCTAATAGTGAGCCGTTGTGGATCGGTGGCGGAATGGCTTCAATACATAATCATCGCAATCACATCCACCTTTTGAAGGCTTACGGTGTAATGTTATCAAATAAGTGATTCGGATTCCCCTATAAGTCTAGGTGTGACCGGACGATCTCGCAAATCCTCACTCGTTGAACTATCAATAATCTAGAAATGAATGTAACACTTATCTATGGATCTCAGAGGTCTTGATAGCTAAGGCTTATTCTTATTATCTTAAATTTCATAATTTTCTCACCATGCTTGGTGGGGTTTCAGACTAGTGATCTATAATTCTTTTTGCAATAATATGATATTACCTTGAAATGTTTGTGAAAACAAAAAAATACAATTTTAATTATTTTTGATAGAAGATATTTGTGCAGGATATTTATTTCCATACAGCATCGACATATAGTGAAACCTTATAAACAATTAAAATCAACATGATATCAATGATATTCTTGTTAAATCTTTTTATTAGATCAAGTTACTTTAATAATACGTAAATTCAATTGCCAAAAACATTGTTTGCTGTTCCAGCTGGATCCAGTGAGCATAAAAGTTTTACCTGAAAATAAACATTAGAGAAATTATGCTGAGAAATGTTTTCTTTGAAATCCTGATGAAATGAATTTATCCACAACATATTATAATATAAGTGATATTGTGAATACTGATAATAGTTGGCCATGGACAAAAGTTGTGTTTTGCACATTATTTTGTGTGCTGATAATAACAGTTATAGTCGGAAATACATTAGTGATATTATCGGTTATAACGACACGTCGTCTACGAACAGTTACCAATTGCTTTGTCACAAGTCTTGCTGTTGCTGATTGGCTTGTTGGTATATTTGTTATGCCTCCAGCAGTGATCGATTTTCTTGTTGGTAATCTATAGAATATTACGGAACACCTTATATGTGGGTGGATTATTTTTTCATAAATTATTCTAATGGAAATATCTTGAATTTTTGATTTTAATTAAAAATAGGTTCGTGGCCATTGGGTATTATTTTATGTGATATATGGATAAGTTTAGACGTTCTATTATGTACAGCAAGTATTTTAAGCTTATGTGCGATTTCCATTGACAGGTGATTATTCTACTAATTTTAGTACCTTACCATTTTAAAAACTCATCATCTCTTAAATTTATTAATAATTCTTTGTACCTTCATATTCTGCTTATATTCATTTTTCATACAAATTGCTTAATTAAATAAAAAAGTATTCGTTGTTTTTTATTTATTAAATTTTATGTAGCGAAAAACATTCTGTCTTGTTCTATTTAAATTTTACTTGCTTCTCTCACTTCCTTTTAAGACTTTTAATTTTATTTCTTTTATTTCCACTCTTTTGTTATCTAATGAATGTCAAAAGACAGAAAAACTGGAGCTTTAAGAGTTTGTCTTTGAAAATTTGTATAAGTTAAGATGAAGAAGTACCATCATCAGCTGCTAAGAGGCTCTAAAGAAAATATGTTTGTGAGACTGCATTGATTTCTTTTAGAACAAAAAACAAACTGGTACTAAAGAACACAATAAAGCACTTTATATTCATTTCATGAATGAATGGATTAATGAATGAACACTATGCTTGTCACAAGAAAGTTAGCTGATATATTGGCGCCAATGACTTTGATAAAACTTGTATCATTTATTACTTGCAAAAAGAGCCAGATGTTAATATGCCGTTTTATTGTCTATTTTTATACTTATCACATATAGAATATCGGAAAAAGTCTAATTAATTATAATAATGATAAAAATAAGTTCAGTAATATTTCATCAATAATAGTAGCTTACTCTTGATATTTCTTTCCTATCCGTAAATCTACATACATAATAAACTTTTAATCCTACTCGTGTGTGTTACCAAATTGCCAGGTGTGTCATGTAAGCAGGAAAATGCTAAAAGAAAGCTGGATATCCTCCAAAAATTTCGCTTCAATTTTTAAAAAGCTTATTTGATGGATCTTCACGTTCAACCCATCTTTCTTTAGATTCCAAAGTTTTTCAAGTCATGCAAATTATTTCAAGTATTTGAACTTAAGAGTTAGAAAGAAGTACTTTTCAAACAAGGTAGATGTGTCTGTGTCAGTGCTTTTTCCGACCGATTTTAACCCCCTTTAAGAAGCTGTTCATTTTTATTATGTAAATCATTGTTAAGTATGATTAATTAAATTTTGTATCGGTTCAGATTCTAATTTATCTAAAATCTAACGTTTTGATCCTTTTCATAAAAATAAATCATCGTGAGTGACACTTGGCTGAAAAATGTCCTTTTCCCTTTAAATTTTACCGACTTTAGGACTGTTTTTTAATAAATCTAATGAGATTTATTTTTAATTGTTACCTAGCAGTAATTTAAGATTTCTAAGTGGTTTTCACTTGCAGAGTGCTTTTGTTACTTGTGCTACTTCCATACTAATCAAAGAAAATAATTATATTCTCTTCTCAACTAATCTTTTGATATATGTATGCACTAATGAACGATGAATAGGCTTTACGAACATAAAATGCTCATTAAAGTAAGAAAATGTATATCAAGGTCTAGACTTGCATGTTTTACAAAAATTTATGAACATCACATTAATGGAAAGTTGCTGAAATTTCTTCCACTTATCAGGTTTTGGCTTATGTAGAACAATTGAATATGAACTTTTTACCCTTTTCGTACCAGCAATTATACATAGTTTCAAAGTTATGATGGCCTGATGGGTCAAAAATGGGTTGGCGGAAAAAATCTTTTTTCCCGTCACTTTCAGAAATAAAGATTTGAAGCTAAGCTTACAATTTAAAAAAATCTTATTTAACGGAATCGACTAATCTGATAGACAATAACGGATCGTATTGTAAATATGTAAATACCAAGAAATCCTCACATTTTTTGGAAACATTAACTTGACATTAACTTTTAGTCAAAGAACAAGATCTGCTTGCCTAAAACATTTACATTCAGCTTGACTCCACTGTGAACATGTCATTTAAATTATGTGTAGCATACAATCTCTTAATTTTTATTTCTTTTTTACCCTTTTCAGATATTTAGCAGTTACGCAGCCTTTAAATTATTCAAAGCGTCGACGCTCAAAAAGGTTAGCAATGTTAATGATTCTCATTGTCTGGGTGCTAGCAATTGCAATCACTTGTCCTCCATTCCTTGGATGGTAATTAACTTTGAAATTTTATTGTTAATCCCAATTTTATGACTGATTTTATTGTGGCATTACTCTTATTAAAATTTGCGTATTTTAATGTCTGATACTTAATATTTTAAAATAACTCAATAAAAAAGCCATGAAAATACTGAAAAATTAATACTCTAAACTTTCCATTAAACCCTTTTACCTGTACCTTTACCAATAAAAACAGTCATATCAAACCTTTATTTTTAACATTCCTAATTTTATCAAATATATTATGGAGTCACATGATACCAATGAAATGTATAAATAAATGATTATCTATACATTACGGTACCATGTCATTGCCAATTACGAAGATGATTTTTTTTTCAAACTAATTGAATGATGCATGCCAGAACATTAGAAAATTGATTAAAAAATAAATTTCTATCCTAAATAATCTTCAAGACTTGTTTCTGTCAATGAACTCTATGCTATCATGCATTTTTAATATTATTAATTAGTTCACATTTCTCTGTATCTCTTTTTGAAAAGGTATGATCAAGGAATTAGAAAAGATGAAAATGAATGTGGATATAACCAGAATATGGGCTATGTAAGATGTCTTTATTCAAATTTTTGAAATCATGTCCTAACTATTTATTTTTATAGGTAATATACAGTGCTCTTGGGTCCTTTTTTATCCCAATGTCAATTATGGTGTATGTCTACACACGTATATTCTGTGTTCTTACATCTCGTCAGTCACGCATCTCAAGAACTGAGGTTTATATTTCTATTATATCATCTAGTAAAAAGTGTTGAAAATTAGTAATCTTTTTTTAAAACTTTTCAGGCATGTGAACGAGCAATTGACGTAGAAAATGAATTCATTACATCGGAAATAGATTCAAGTTATCCACAATGTTCAAAAGACTCTGTACTTAACAACACACTTAGTGAGACACCACAAACAACCCTTTATGAGCTTCTAGAGTATGCAAAATCTCGGTCGATTTTACGTAACAATATTACACATTCAACAAGCAATTCTAGTCAAAGTGGATTTTCAATTCGTGTTATGAATTCTGTTCATTTTAACCAGCATTCACAGCACTTACATCTGCAACCATTATCGTGTGAAAACTCATCACTAAAACCAACTAAAAAAGTGCCAATCAGAATTTCTTCATTAAAACGCGAATCAAAAACAGCTCAGACTTTAAGGTAACATTAACATATTTAATCAGAATAGTTATTTGCAATACCCGAGCGACACAAATGAAAAAGGCGGAAGTTCCAGGATTCACTGAGCTTAATAAAATGGAAGTAGCCTTAATCTGGCAGACATATGGATCTAATTTGGGCGTTTACCTTTTGCCTTTAAAGTTTCGTGATGAATCCTTTTTCATTTGTGTTGCTCGGGATACAAGTTGCTTATTTTTGTTTAATGGTTATTTACATATGCGAGTTAAGATTGTAACCTTTCTGTACATATTGAAAGTCTATATATTCAATATTGGTCAAGTACATTCACACGTTTAAAATGTGATTATGATTCTACGAAGGATATCGGTTTTATTGGTCATTCTTTCCATATATTAATAAAAATGCAACGTTTCCAACCTTATTTAACTTCAGTTACCTTATTTTGTTGAATAGAATCTGTTCCTTAGAATTATAAAATATCCAAAGTTATGATATTCACATGTTCAGTTTATTGGCTGCAAAGTCATTTTTTCCGTACTTTATAAGCATTACTTCAGAGCTTTTAGAGAAATATCCATGCAGTTTAACACAAACTTTTCTAATAATTTTTTATACAATTATTGAGTAACAACTATGTAAATTCTCATATGTGTGAAGAAACATATTTTATATATGAAGTAGATTATGTTGCTAAAGCATTAATGAAATCAAAGCAGCTACTGTGATTGATGAGGGTATGAATGAAGTTAAATAAAAATACGTTGTGCATAAACATGATCAAAGGAAAAACGTGATATTTTAAAATGGTATCTAAATATATTTTAGGCATGAATACATTGAATATTGAACACATTTACAAATAAGCATTTCAGAGCATTTGAATGTTAATGTTAGCAAAGGTCATGAAAATGTTACCTAAATCTAAATTATCTGGACGTTTCATTTTTTGAGGGTTATATGTATGGCTGAATAATATTTATTTATGAATTGAAGTTACCATTATGATTATTACTATGCTTAGTCACTGTTATTTCATTAATGATGTCCAAAATTTTGTAAGCAAAGTGCCTGAACAGACAAGGAGCATGTTCATGAGTATGCACATTAAATTATACTGATTGAGTACACTCGTGAGAATGCTCATTGTCTGTTATAGGACGACTCTAAAATTCCAATCCCGATGCACATCGATTGTTCGCGACTTTACATTTTCATTAATTGCAATATCTTAAACTAATATTAATCCTTCCATTTTCTGTTTTTATAGTATCGTGATCTTTACATTTATTGCATCGTGGCTGCCATTTTTCATCCATTACATATGCAAACCCTTTTTGGTAGAGGACAGTATGTGGAGAAATGAAATTCTTGAGGCATTCCTAATTTGGCTTGGATGGTTGAATTCAGCTATGAATCCATTCATATATGCATTCTACAACAACGATTTTCGCATAGCATTTTACAGACTGACTTTTCGGAACTGCTTTAAGGATCAACAGAACAATGTCTTTAAATAAATATGCAATCTAAATGCACAAACATAAGTCAACAACGCATATATTTATGGATTGAAAAAAACATACTTTATTCAGGTCACATGTGCATTCCATCATGTAATTTTTTCAAAACGTGAAGCTGTACTTTGAATAGCAAATGAAAGATATTGATGCAAAATAAGCAAACATGCGAAAGAAATGTTTATGAACGGAAGTGGATGACTAAAAAAATGAACATTCTATGACTGACTAATATTGAAAAATTGATGTATGAAAAAAGAGAACATCATTGATTAAATGGGATTTTTGATGGTATCCCAAAAAGGCGCACAAAAATTTTTGCGCTTTCAAAGTAAATCATATTGAACATTTTCCAATTTATACTATTGATCTCGATAAAATGATCTCTAAATAAAGAAATACCAATTAGATCCTTTAATCAAAATTTATTAAAATGTTTACGTCAATATTAGCATTAAAATATTTGCCTACATATCAAGGAAATTCGATTGAGAAGCTTTATAAAAACAGATGACGTAAAATACAGGCTTTGAGAAATTTTTATCATGGCTTGTTAGCTCCAGGTGCCAGAAAATAAGAATTGACTGAGGAAATTTATTATTTGTTATTTTTCCGCATATTGGTCATTTTGAATGATTTAAAAAAATAATTGATTTGGAACCTTATTGAATTTTGTTGAATGAAAGAAAGTTATTGCTGGAAATGAATTCAAATAAATATATTTCAAACAAATATTTGTTCAAGTGTAGCTTGTGGCAACAAACAATTTTGTCCCCACTAAGTGGTCGGATCTTCCATTCATATATTATGACTTCATTTTTACAATCATTTAGATTTCTTTTATACATTATTTAATGTTGATGTTATTAGCCCAACTTATTTGTTTAAAATAAACTAAAGCAGTGGTGGCCAACCTGTGAGTAGCCAAATTATTTTGGAAATGCCATGAACCATCCAACCGTGTATGGCTTC
Organism: Chironomus tepperi; assembly: GCF_022539635.2. Lineage (NCBI taxonomy): Eukaryota > Metazoa > Arthropoda > Insecta > Diptera > Chironomidae > Chironomus > Chironomus tepperi. The sequence continues at coordinate 1,179,328 of NW_027226498.1, read as the reverse complement.
GGTTGAGGCTTACCATCAAGGTATGTCGTGTAAAATGACCTAAAGCAGGTGTAGACATAATTTTAGGAAATGCCTTGAATCGTATGTAATGTGAGGTTTCGATCGAGGCTTATAATCAAGATGTGTCACTTAAAACAAAAGGTTGCTCACCACTGCCCTAAAGTTTTTGCAATCTATTTCCCCATTTAAACATTTAAAACTTGACTTTCACAATAGAAATTTGTTTTAACTTTAATGTATATAACTCAGTTACAAAATATGAGGAAGGAAATTGTATCTTGAAAATTTATTTAAGCACATGTCTTTATGACATCACGGAGAATATGGAATAGTAAATTGTATACCATAAATTAACTTTAAAATTTTTTTTATAACTTTTATTATCTCTTTATTCTTTCATATATGACTTTAGTACACATAAAAAGCACAGACATTTAGGTACTTGCAAAACAAAAAAAAAAGAGATTCGAATGGAAACAAACGGAAAAGAAAAGGAAAAATTTCACCCAAATTTATGACAATTCTCAAGAAACTCTTAACAATTCATCCTGCATATTACGTGTTTTGTTATTGTACAGTTAAAAGTTTACTTCTATGGCTTTCAAGATTTTGAACTAATAAAACTTCAACTATGACATTCAACTTATTTATAGAACTTTAACTTGGGAATCAGCGTTTTGAAGTAGTAATCAACTGCTTAAAATGTGAATAATTTTGATTTCAATCATCTCTGGATTACATGAAATAGGATAAATATTCATGTGGCATCACACCTCTTCTGGGATAAAACGTATGCTAAATAAATAAAAAGAAAAATAAGTTGTACAGCACAATAAAATATATCTGAATTACATTCAATTGGGAATATGTATATATACAAAATAATGCACACATAACTTGTAGATTTAAATTCCCAATGATGGAAATATAATTAAAATTCGCTTAAAATTCCATTTTTCATAAATTTAACTAAGTAAATCATTGGGAACTAATTTAAAATGTAGATATATTTTTACCTTTACTGAATAATGTAAGAGGTTAGTTATCTGACTGGTGTAAATGTCAGCAAATCTAGACAGATAAGAATGAAAATAAAAGTTGAAAGTTTTTGAAAATAATAAAAAAAAATCTCTGTACCTGAATAATCGTCTGCTGAAATATGTCGGATTATGATATGTTCTAAAGACTGATCCAAATTGAGGATTGAATATTTGTTTCATTTTATTTCTGCAAAACAAATAAGCATGTATCCATATCTATTTATATATATTCATTAATCTACCCACCTTATTTCATCCCTTTCTTTGGCCCATTTTTGCAAAGCCTGTTCTGATTCAACAGTTTCATGGTCCTGAATATCCTCCATCAAACTTGTCAGCATTTGTAGCCAATTAGCACTCATTTTGAATTCATCATTATTTAGTGTTTCTATTTCGTGCTATGATTGATGAGATAGTAATTAATTATACACAACAAGAATGATTAATAACTACATACAGTTAGTTCATTAATTATAGCACCTGTCCTCCATCCATGTTCCAATGTAACATCAGCTAAATCAGAGTATGGATGGTCTCCAAAATATAAAACTTTGTGTCCATACCAACCAGTAAGCTTTTGTAATATTTTGACGGTTCCCTCGTAATATATAATTCCCTTTTCTAGCTTATTAACACGGTCCCAGGTGTGAGTATGCATTTTTTCATCATAGATTCTGTAATTTGAATTTCATTTTAAATGTTTATAAAAATGGATTTGAAACCTGAGCCTCTATTATGATAACTTTGCTTAAATTATTTTTTATGCCATTATAGCTTGTATACATGATTTTATATATAAATGTGAAACGTGTGTTATTTACACAGGATGTAAAAAAAAAAAGAAACAGAAACAGAACGAAAAGAAGCTAAATTACATCAGTTAAGCTATAATATTTTGTTTTCCCCAAACAGATAATAAGAATGAATTTTTAAGCTTCTTTGAAACGTATGTCGTCTTTGTTATCGTCCAAATAACATGTTAGAGCAAAATAAGCAGTGTTATATTGACATAGTAGCAACGGTTGTCAAAAAGATAAGTAAATTTACATACCTTAAAGGTCTCGAGTGTTCGGTAAAAAACTTTGGTTTTCTTGCGTTCACAATTATGACATCAAAAAGTTGTCTCCAGTCATCTCCACATAAAAATGTCATGCCTTTATTGCTGTAAAATGAAATGTGTGTTTGTATTTTTAGTTAGTAGTTATAAAGTGAAAAGAAGATGAAAGGCAATGGTCAAACAATATTCATCCTTCCTCTTCTTTTAACAAATTTCTTAAATGAAACAAGTTTCAACTTACACAAAAGGAAATGGACTGTTCGTGACTAAAAAAAGTTTTTTATTTGACTTTATTAGGCGATGAAAGAAGCGGTTCATATTGGTATCCTCTTTTATGTATTCTTTTACATGATCCCCAACTATTTTATGCATAACTGGATGTGATGAACCAATAGCATTCTTGAAAAAAAAATTTAATAAACCATAAAATGTTAAGACATTAAGATTCAAGAAATGTTTCATTTCTTCAACAAAAAAAATGGAAATGATGAAGAAAAATCTACTTACTTTTACATCTCTAAATAATATTTCAGGGTGATAATCTATGTGGTGTTTGTTGAAATATTCTGTCACAGTCGAGAGTAAATACATTTCAGGAACGGAGAAGAGATCCGCCAGTTGAACCATTTTACGACCATTTTGACCCTGTATAAGCGTACTTTTATTATGCATATCAAAAATGATAATGTTAATGTCTCACGTTTTGCCTGTCACCCTCAACATATTTAACAGGAATTACACGATTTTTGTAAATTTCCAATACTTCGTCATCTGGAACTGGAGTGAGACCTCTGTAGACTGTTCCTAACTGTATTTGTAAGAATGAATCTAATTTCAGCAACAGTCCTTTTTCTATATCGTACTTTATGGAGAAAATAGACAAAGTTTAAAAATCTTCTTATTAATATACTCTGCATGTTTCTTTTTCGGAACTTTTAAATTTGATTCTATCTTGTTTACAATGTTGCATAAAATTGATTTACTTACATGCAAACCTCGAATAGTATAATTTGGCACGTAATCAAGATTTAAAATATCTTTCGGATACTGTATGTAAAAAAAATTTATTCATTAATTTTATTAACCATTAAATTGTAATGTATTTCTATTTAAACCTACTTTATATCGTTGCACGAGACTATCTCTTCCAAGATTATAAAGTAAATAGTTGAGATTCTTCTTATAACATGAGATTCTGCAAATATAAATCAAGTAAACAACAGAAGAAAAAATTCACAACATGGAGTACTTACGTGTAATCATAATCAAAGCTGAAACAGAAGCAGACAAATATTTTTTTAGCAAATTTCACAGAACACAGCCTGAGTCTTACCCGTAAACTTCTACTTCATTTAAATCAAGCTCATTTGCTGCAAAAACTCCATGCCTATTAACATTCTTTGGTAATTTTTTTGCTATATATGAAGCAATGACAAAAATATTGAAAGTTTTAGATTATTAAAATTACCGTTTTATTTAGCTTTAAGCATTGTTCTGGATTGAATCTTGCTTTTTCATGTTTTATTATCTCCGTTAACTGCCGTTTGCATTTTGATTTATTTTGAACTTCAAGTTGTTCAATTTATTCAATTGAATTCATCTCTTTCCTTCTGTCTGTGACAGCAGAAGGAAGCAGTCGCATTGCTTAACGAAATTGTATAAATAGGAACAGGGACGGAGCCAGATATTTTATGAGGAGGAGGTTTTGATTTTTTTTGGTATAAATTGATAAAAATTTTGATGGATTTTGAAATTTTTTCAAGAATAACCCTAGAAATTTCATAAATATGGGGTTTTTGATCACTAACGCTCCTCCCTGAATAAGACTATGTAGTCACACACATCGCGTTCACAAGAAATACCAAACATATTTCATATTTCTTACAATGAACGGACTTATTCAGAACAAACAACATGTCTTGTATTTCTGAGATTTATATCATTTCATCCGGGTAGTTACGGACTTTTTGTTACAGTCTAGAGTCGAGAATCAACAAACCATGAAGAACTTAAAAATGGAAAACTTAAGCACGTAGAAAATGAATTGATTTTGGGTGAAGTCTGGTAAAGTTTTCCGGAAAACCCATTGAATTCAAAATTATGGACAGTTTCAAAAGGTTTTCCAATCATTTCAAATTAAAAAAATAAGCCATATACTTTTATTTCCATTCATCCATTCATTCGAGAAAGCTCCTCAATTGATTATTTTTTACAGTCATGTTGAGAATATTCTCTTGAAAAACTTAAGAATGAAAGGAAGCGAAGCCAAAACAAAATAAAACAAAACATCTGTTGATGAAAAATCTCTTTTTGATTTTGTTACAAATTTATATGAGATTCTCTCACGAATAATGTTTAAGAAAAAAAATCACATGCGTCTCTCAAAAGAGAATGAAAAACTTTATATTAAAGAAAAAAATATCATATTGATTTAATGGATGACCTGATTCCATTAAATCTAATAATATAATTTCAAACTTACACTTAAATGTTGCATATCTCTCTTTATATAGCTCATCATACTTATTAGATAAATATACTGATGTGGATATTGAGCGTATTGATTTATTCTCATAAATATTTAACGCTAAATTCCGTTGCAAGTACAGGTTGTTGTGAGTAAATAACTTTAAACTTCTTACAAACATTTTAAAGTATGTTAGCAGCAAAACACAGATTAGATTATTACTACCCTAAGCAGGTGAATTATTGTCACTATAATCTAGGCACTAATTTAAAAATTTACTCCACCATTCTTAAAATAAGTGGTTGTTTTGATTAAATTCAGTTCTGTTTGAATACTGAAAATTTATTTTCATATTTACGTAATGTTTTCACTTCTATAAATTCAGCGCATAAATGCTCTCAAATTCTCTCATTTTTTCTTTATTCTCGAATTTATTTGAGAACTTTCTCTCGACTGCAACATGTGATATTTTTCTATTAAAGTATTTTAATGAATGCCATATTTCTTTGATGATGACGCTTTTCTCGCACATTATTGTTTTGATCAAATCAGATTGTTATTTTTATCAATTTAGGATATTGGATTTATTAAAATTTGCAGGCTCTACAATATAATAATTTTATTGTTTTCTTCTTCTTTCTCTAGCAGGAAAACATCATGCTCTCAAAAGCTTGTTCTAACTCAATAAAATAATTGAGCATGCTTGCTTATGATCGGTATTCTCAGTTTACTCTGTTCTTAAGAGTAAACTTATTGCTTGCAAGGGTTTAGGAATGTTTCTAAAACCTTTATGATAACAAACATTTATAATAAAAGAGCATATCCCAAATGAGATTCCGAGCGACGCAAATATATAGAAGCTTTCAAAATTTCGATAAAGCTCTTTTATTAGCACTTAGAAAAAGCCGATTTTTTTTATTCTTGCCTTATTGAATTCACATGGAAGTGGTTTAAATTTTATTTCAATAATAAGTGAAGTTCTTAGTGAAGCTTTCTTAATTTGTGTCGCTCGGGTCGAAATTTGATAGTTTTTTAGAATGATTTTGTGACTGAAAAGGAAGCAGAGGATGTAACCAGATGTAACAGAAAGGGTCTAAAATCTATTTTTACGGTAATCATAACCTGAAAATGACCCCATGTGCTTTAATACTATTTACGAGGTCTTATGACCCGAACAGCATAACATGTCTTCTAGGACCGTCACATCACCGTATGTAATGTAAGATGCGAAGTTGCCCTGACGGCATATTTATTGATGATTTGTTTCACTTTTACGGTAAAAAAATGTAGTTTACTGAATTGTGCTGCTCGGCTGAAGTTATGATTTTCTCAGAGATTTTTTTTTCAATTGAAGCTCCTTTAGTTGAAAATAAAATAAATCTTTATTTTAGTGTTTCATTTTTATTATCCTCTTAAAATATTGTGTCTTTATACTTCTTTCATATTCACACCAAATTTTCAATATGGATTTTTTGGTCTTTCAGTGAAACCATTTTTTGGACTTACTGGATTAATCAACTAAAAATACCAACCGATTTTTTGATTCCAATTTATTTTCAGTCTTAATTTTTTTTTCTATTCCGATTTTTTTTTTTTTTTGAAATCCAAAAAAAAAAAAAATCATTTATTTTTTTCAGTTCTAATTTTTTTAGTTCTGATTCTTTTTTTCGGTTTCCTTTTTTCAGTTCCGATTTTTTTTGGTTCCAATTCGATTTTTTTTTTTGGTTCCGATTTTCAAAAAAAATTAGTACTAGTATTACTCTGCGGACACAGCCTTTTATCTCCTTCTTAAGCATTTGAAATGTTAATCCATAACTGATTTTCTTGATTCACTTTTCTGAAGTTTTGCTGAAAAATTAAAGAAAAAATTATTCTAGTAGCCATTGATTTTTCATGCACAAAGAATTTTAAGGGAAGAAAAATGAAAAGATGTGAATCTTGATCATGTACAAAAAAATGACAGAACGTGTATGCTGTAAGATATGCAAACTTACTTTCAGCTTCCGATTCCTTAAATTCCTGTTCCTCTTTAAGCTTGATTAAATTATTTTTGATGGACAAAGTAATTCAAATGATGAAATTATTGCATTTTGAGTTCTAATTAAATATTTGATCCATGGAAGAATCTCCTCTGTCTGATGATGAGCCTCTACGTTCTGATGACCAATTGTTAATTCCTCCAAAATATTTGACGATGTTCCTCCTCCTCTGTTTAAAATGATACTGAAGAAATATTGTTGCTTTGATTTTTTCAATGGTTGCTTTGATTAAAATTTTCAAATTTTTAAAATTTAATGAAATTTATTAGAAAATCTTTTTGATCCTCAATTGTGCTAGGATAGATGCTTTCACATGATATTTCAGTTGTCTGTAGCTTAATAATTTTATTAAAACTTGATCATTGTTGACAATTTTTAGTTTTCTGTACAGTTTTCTGATCTAAACATGGTGTGATTATTGTCATAAAGCGTGATCCGCTAATTATTTTCTGCCATCTACTTGAAGAAATGTGAGGCAGTCTAGAATTTTTGAGCTGGTGATATTGCTGTTTTTGTATAGAAATCAAACATTTCAAATAAAATACTTTTGGAAAGCTGATAGGAGTCGCCAGAAGGATGAACTTTTCTCATATTAGAATTACCTTTTTTGTGCGTTTGGTTTTTTTATCCATTTTTTAGGATCGTGAAAACCAAAAATATTTACTTTTTCACCCACGTCTATGATACGTTGACGAATAAGTTTTATTTTTATTAATTATTTTAGGTTTTTTTTTCTGAAATGCTCATTACTGCTTTTATGAAATTTATTCGAGTTGGTGGTACATAAAATAATCAATAAATGAAATTTTACTTTATCATTCTATCCACAGTCAATTTACCTACCTTTTTGGCTCATTCTGAAAAAAAAAATGTTATTAAATTAAAAAAGCGTACCTATATCTTGATTGAAATGAATTCCGGTGGGGTAAAGTGTGGAATCGTACTGATAAAATGACATAATATACTATTTTTAATTACTGAATGAATTGTAAAAAATGAAATATTTATGCTTGTATGTATGACGCAGCAGTTTGTTTCTTGTACCTAAATTCTAAATTTAATAATCCTGAAAAATCATGAAAGTATTCAAATACGCATTAAAAAATGTGTAAAACTCAAAATGACTGATAGTTACTTAAGTATTATCAAAATAATGATCCACAAACATAAAAATGCTAAATGAAATTTTAGGCCTATTTTTATATTTAATGTCCCTTGCTAAAGCCTAATCATAAATATTTTGCTTTCAGTATAAATTTTTTTTCTATTCTCGAAACGAAGACTGAGCATATTTTAGAAAGTAATAAATCATGTTTAATGATATCAATCTATATATAACTTATTTATTCGTTTGAGTCTCATAATACTTTATAAACAAATTTAACATTTCTGTTTAATTTGTAAATTATTTTAAAATTATTCAGTAAAAAGTAAAATTTCTGATTTAAATATGAAAATTGACTAATCCTTGAACGTAAAGAATTCAGGAAAAATACATTGAACTTAGTAACGACAATTGAAATTGAATTTATATTCAGTATAATGCAATATACCTAAGGTAAGTAGATGTGTCCACAATAATTTAATTTAGACCTCCTAAAAATGAACGTATTAAGAGAACGACCTCGTATTGATACTTATGTAGAAATTTCAGAAAACAAAACTTTGTTTGATCCAATTTTGTTAACCTTGATGTATTCAAGCATCTTTACCACCGAGAACATGTCAAAGTCTTCCACATTATCAAACATTAACAGCTTAATAATTAATGTACAAGACATCTTAATTTAATCAAAAACCTCAACGAAACTAATTTTTTGGTTAATATTGTGCACACATATTCTACGAGTATAACTAATTTAGTGAAAATACGATGGCAGGTAACACAAGAGTTCATTCAAGTCACTAACTCTTTTGATTAAAAAACTGAATAATTCCTTTTTTGCAAATTAATTAACTGACAATAATCATGTAATTGTAATGAAAAAAGATCTACTATTCAAATAAAAATCAATTAAATTCCTCGCTGTGAAATTTGCTGAGTACTGATGAAAATTGAAGAAAATGGTATTATTGGTTTTCATTGCATTGTAATGATGGTATATTAGTCAGCAGAATTGTATTTGAAATTTTAATGAAAATGTGTCGTTTACATTTTTTTTTTCATCAGATCATGAGGGTAAAGCAAAGAATAAGTATTGTGAAAAATTTATTAAGCTTGTGTTGGAAACTACAAAACTTTGTTTTTAAAAATATTTACTTTCTTTTCAATTGAAATCATTTATATTGTGTAATGATATGGAATGACAGTTTCAGAAGGTTAAGTATCATAAATTTGCAAGTTTTCCTATCTCTTTATGGTTCTTCTTTTGGCACGTGTGCTTTCACCATTGTATGTTATGGTATCATTTTTTGTTTAAAAAGTTTATAACAAAAAGGAATCGATTTTTTTTATCAATTAAATTGAACAAAGTTTCCTTCCATAAAGCTATCTTCGAAACCTTTATCCGAAATGAATTGATTGACTTAACATATTACTTTTATTGATTTTCATTACTATAAGAGCGTATTGTATGTAAACTAATTAGTTATTGCAAATTTCATTAAATTATTAACAATAAAAATGTAAATTAATTGAAACTTAATTTTAAAAGCAGAGATTTTTCAAACCAATTTATTATATTGAATTCATATTACTCTTCACGTTTACAGATACCTCTTGCTCGAGCATACAGATTTTCGAGAAAAAGTAATTATGCAAAAATTCATTAGCGCTGGAAAGATTTTTGAATTTTCTAAATTTAAATACCTACAATAGTGGTGGGCATCCTGTTTGAAAATGCTATGCACCGTTTGCATTATACGATATCGGTTGAGGCTTACCACCAAGGTGTGCCGAGAGAAATAAATGACTTCCCACCACTGGCCGTTAATATCAAATTATTAATTGTTGTGAACAAGATTTTCTTACCTGCTAAATTTAATCATTTTCCTTAAAGGGTCGTTCACTTATTACATTCAATAAGTCAACGATTTTGTAACAGTTTAAACTGGTTTAAACTAAGTAAAACCATTGCTATGGAAATTTTGTAAAGAGGGAAGAGCGAACGAAAATAGTTTAATAATAAGTGAACGATCCTTAACTACTAGTCAAAATCTTTTTCATTTTTGAAGAAAACGAGATTTAGAAAAATAATGGAAATTGTAAAATAAAGTAGGATATGGGATTTTCCCATGAGAAAATTGATTCAATGACAGAAACAAGTCAACAAAAATCGAATGCCATTCTTATGTGCTTTGAACATATGTTTGACTTCGAAAATAAAAGTGGATATGCGATTAATGTGAATGCCGTTGAAATGTGAGGAGGGTCTTTGATGAAATAATATTTCGTATATTGGCTTTAGCTATTAAAATTATGCAATAAAAGTCCAAACTTGGAAAAGATTTTCATATACATGATTTGCTATCCACAACCTATAAACAGTTTATAATTAATTTATAGCCACCACATAATAAAAGCAATTAAACTAGCTAATGAAATTATCCTCAAAAAATTATGTATTTTTCTTCAGTCACTTTTAAACATCGCGCATGGTCATTCAACAATTAAACCTTCTTTTCGGTATTTTACTATCCGTCACAGTTTCATTATGAAAGAGTGATTCCATATGAAATATGAAAATAAAAAACATTCAACAAGAATCATAAAATATGTTGCCAAATTTGAACTCAACAGGAATTTGTATGCGTAATTACGACTCAATTATAGATACAGTTGGATAAAAAAGCTTGCTTCCATAAATTATTGTCACTATTGTAAAAGTTATAATTACTAGGAATTGTAAGTTGTTACAGGTTGCTACTTCCGACAGAAGTCATAGTAGAAACAAAAACTGGCGATAAGATAAAATTTACAATTATTATTATTTAGGTGTGGAGAGAATCGATAATAAAGCTAACCAAAATACGCTTTTTTGGAATTTCGACATAAAAAAATAGAAATATAATCGAGTTCAATCATTATTTATATTCATGAAAATAGAAAAAAAGTCTTTAATATTCGGTGATGAATATTAAATGTAACGAAATAATGATAATTTGCAGAATTTGACTCAACTTTTACATTTAAGGTAATTAAGGTTTCAAAAGACATGCCTAACTTTTTTAAAGGCGGTAAAATAACACGAGGAGCTTTGAATAATTTTCTTTAATACGCATTTTGACCAAAAGGAAAAGAAAAACTTAATTACATAATTTGCTTGCCTCTGTGTTCAATCACAGATATTATATTAAAGTTCAATGGAAATTGGGTAACTAAAAAATTTATGAATTTATAATTTATATCGCCAAATTTAAATTTATATCGATGAATGAGAATGAAACTGTTGTATTTTTTGTCTAAATTATGTATCATTCCAATGTTATGAATGGGTACATTGAATGAGGTACGTACACTTATTAAGTGACAACCCCCTACCCTCCCTTCAGCATTGTCATGCAGAATTCTTTTCATTGTATGAGACGTAACAAAATGTCAAGCCCCTTCCCTTATAGTATTATGTAATAAGTGAACAGTACCAAGGTTTTTTTCAACATATTAAAAATATTTCTCAGTAAAGAACATTTTTATCTCTTTAAAGCTATCGCCATCGGCCTACATTTTTAACTTTTTAAAGATATCAGCTGAAGCAATGTTGTTATACACCTACGAATCAATGATAAATAAAACTGAAAGAAATATAAATTGTTTATAGTGAAAAGCTGTTTTATTTTTTAATTATATTTGTTGTATTCATCATTATTCATTTTTTTGCATTTTATGCGTGTGTTTATTTACAAATTTTTGGAATGCTTTGATATTTCAGAAATGCATGAAAATGTTTAATACTATATGCTATGCGTTCAAACAAATTGTAGTAAAAGGCGCAATATTCACTAAAATTATTTTATTCCTGTTACAGAACTAAAAATAATTACAAATTGCATTTCTACGATTAAGCTAAATTTTGGAGGGAATTAAGAATTGTTATAATTATTTCTAAATATAAAACTTTGGTGTTAGCATTCAAATCTTTAAATCAAGTTATGGTGAGTTCTTTGGGCAGATTAAAAAAAATTCGAGTGGAAAATCAGCTAAATATAATTTTTGGATATGTCACCGATGTCTATACATCAATTGCTTTATCTTGAAAAGAATTATGGGTTGGTTTCAAAAGGTAGTCAGAATAGAAGCATAAAACTTGCAAAGGCACGTTTTGTTTCTTTTTGTTTGTGTTCAGATCCAGAATCTAATTTAGTTTATTTTCATAGGAAGGCATTTTCAAGGTAATTCTTTTATTGCATAATCATCGGCAACAAACCCAAAAAAATGTGGTAGAATGAAAATTGTATTTGTGCATTTGTTTTTCAACTCTGACTACTCGGCGAAAAAATCATTTTCGACTAAAACATGTTAATTACTTTCAAAATTATCTAGTTAAGACACAAAAAAACATTTTATAGAATAGTACAAACATAATTTAAATTTTAATAGTGAGAAAATGAACCCTTTAGTTTTAAGTCCTTCGACGAAATTTGCATGTCACTGTTAATGCAATGTTTAAAAAACGGATTGGAATTTTAACGTCGTTTTAAATAGTGCAAAAACTTTTCAGACAGTGTTTCCTTTGAGATTTAAATAAAAGATCAAAAAATTTTGGAACTACAAAAATGCAAATAACTTTTGGCCGAAAAAGTCATAAATTCTTATATTAACGTGTTTATTTTTTCCCTTTGGGTAACTCAAAATTTTGTTCTACCAAGTAGTCTTTCCCCTGAAAAAGTCATTTAAATTGACCAACACGAATATGGTTTTTCGTGATTTCTTAATATTAATGTTTCTTTCCTTAAAGCTATAAAGTATGGCAAATAAAGCAAAATACCAAATTTAATATTCAATCGACAAACAAAATTGGGTAATTTCACTAAACTGGTTTATCCTCGATTTAGGATAGTTAACTTTAGATTTTTGCAAATATCTTAAAGCGAATGATGTTATTAGTAACCGAATATACACTCCATGTTGACCTAAATTTTTGTATATTTCGAATCATTGTAATTCTACCCCATCTAAGAGATTTATAGCAGAAATTAGATATAATCTACAAAATTTTGCAAGAAAGCTAAATATCCAATATTTCTGAGGTGGTAATAAAAATTCAAACTATTCTCCTTTATAAATCGTAGTTAAAAATATCAAACTCTGAATTTTAAGCTTTTTACAAAACTCTAAAGTGGATAATCCAAAATCGAGGATAATCTTTTGTAGTAAAATTGGCAGAATGATCTACGATCTTATAATAAAATCTGTATTTGAAATCAATTTTAAGATTAAAGTGGAATTTAACAGTCAGAAAGTCCTTATGAAATGCTTAATAAATTATTCTCCCAATGTAACCCTTAATAGCTTCCACGTGAAACACGGAAGGTATTTTTTATATCAATAAAATTGTTTGCAACAGACTACTGAGTTGTAATAGAATATTAGTCTATATATACATTAATAGCATTATAATATAAAAATGTACAATGTTTCATCATGACGAACTAAAAAGGAAAAAAGGCTGACGAAAAAATCCATTAATGAAAGTTTAGTATCATCCATTCAAAATCACCAATATCAAATTTCACATATTCTAAGTTCTGAACTGAAAATACTTGATGAACATGATTATATAAAGCTTATACTAACAAATTTATCATGATTCACGATAGAAATTTTTTGAGACGGTCTTTAATGTAAATATTAATGGATTTTCTTCTTATGTCAGTTTTGCATTATGTGTTCTCAACATTTAATTTTTTTTTTCTCTCTTTATTTTGGCTAAGATTCCGTTAACTGTATATTGAGTTTTCTTATCACATTGATGCATATAAAACAAACAACAAAAATTGCAAAGCAGATATTAATTTGACTATACTTTCTTAGTGCTGTCTTCAACGTCTCGCAGTCATTGATGCTAATGGATAAGCATATGGCTTCTTCTTTGCAGATATACACAACTTTCGAAGCGTTAAACGGTAAAATGCTGCTCGAAAGTCTTCCGAGTAGAAAGCATATATAAAGGGATTCATTGCTGAATTCACCCATCCTGTGCGAATAAGTGGATGTTGTTGCCAAAATTAAGAAAATGTGTAGGAGAGAGAGAAGGAAAAGGAAGAAAAAAACAAATGAGATTTATGACGTCCCGTAGCAAAATGAAACAATAATCTTAAATTACTTACCTAACCAAGTAATAAGTTGCTCTAAGAGTGATATATTTAATTCCGGGTAAAAAGGCTTCTATTGTCATGAGTAACAGTCACGAGCACAAAGTGATGCAAAGATATTAAAGGATAAACATTAAGTAATGAAAAAAAATAAGGTAGACTTCAGTCAATAAACTAGTTCTTCTTAAGATTTTTCATTCTTCTCAAATACAGAGGAAATCTTAAGCTTTGACTTCGATGTTTTTGATCTTGAAAATTAACAACAAGCAATCTATTACTAAATGGGAAGGAATGTTTTAAAGTTTTTGATGATTTTCTCCTTTTATATTTCGATTTATTAAATCAGATTAAGTCAAAAAGTTCACAGCACTTGTCTGAAATTCTGTATCTGTACTTAAATCAGTGGTGGGCAAATTTTTTTGGAAATGCCATGAACCGTATACCGTGTGGGGTTTCAATTGCCAAGAAAAATGAAAGGTTGCCTGCCACAGACTTAAAGTATACTTTAGTCTAGAATACATGATTAATAAAAAGGTTTTATTAGCACTTATACAAGAAGGCCTAATATCAAGTATCTAATTAGAATAAGTTTGCGCACAGATTGTTTATGTCCTTAATTATGAAGGAAGTAATAAATCTTGTATCTAAAGTACTTACCAACAAATACTGTATGAAGAAGGGAAGCCAGCAAGCTATAAAAGTGAACATTACAATTGATAGAGTTCTTGTGGTTTTGCTCTCACGCTTAAGTGATGAAATTCGTGTTGACAATGATTTTGATTGTGTTCTCGAGCGTAATACATAAAAATTTGCTGAGCCTAATTGCTGATTTCCGATAGCGTTATCTGAATTGTTATTGTTGCTATTAATATTAGTTAAGGATGTTGTATGTGTCTGGTGTTTACATTCATTGATTTTATCACTGTTACGACACCAATGAGCGTAATCTTTTGATACTGGATTCTTCATTGTTGAATTAGTATTACTATATTTGAGCATTGGCTCTGATGGCATTTTGCCAATTTGAATTAACTCATAATGACCATTTCGTGACTCATCTTTTTCCAATTCCTTGAAATTCTTAACGAGATCTTCATCCGGTAGAATGGGACTATCTTTCTTATTATTAGTCATTTTTATGGTTACTACTTGCTCGCCTGATCTATCTTGACGAAGAGAGGATGAGCAACCACGATTTTCATTATCAGATTCACATTCATAGTCATTAATACAAACATCTCTTGTACGTGATGAGTTCTAGATGTTTAAAAGAGAAAATCATGCAAATAGAAACGTGTTGTTGTCTTCCTGGCAAGATATGTATCTGTACTGATATGAGAATATTATTCGGCTTATTTCATATTCAAGATTTATTTCCTATCAACATAAGATTTTCTTATTGTCATTTCTTGACATTTTCCATATTTTACATTCTGTTATAGTTAAAGTAACATAAATCAATAGCCTTGTCAAAGTTGGGTATTTTCTCTTTAAATATAACATTCTTCATCTTTTTCAGGATAGGCAATAATTTATTTCCTCTAAAATATGTAAGTGTTGGAAAACCTTTTTATCTTCAATGTCACTTGTAATAAGGTTACGAACTTTCTAAAACATTGATTCAGAATGGCAGATAATCTCCATCTCAACAACTCTTCTTCGAAGCATAATAATCAACTCATTATTAAAAATCATAAACAGCAAATTTGCTTAAGAAAACTTTATAAATCAGGATTCTGAAGCTTTTTGAGATTTTTCTAATTTGAAAATTCCCCATAGAAGCCTCTGGAACAGTTAAATTAAAAATCTTCCCACCATGCTTGATGAGATATGTACGTAGAGCAATAATTCTTTAGTTATATCTTTTAATCAAAACTTTTCTCAAAATTGCTAAAAAAGCTCAATCACATTCCTGCCTCAAAAATGCTTTAAATTAGTGGTTGACAGTCATTGCTTTAAACATATACATATGGCATGAAAAACTTTTCACATCACAAATATTTCAAAAATGTCAATAAAAACTCCTTTCATGAAAGATAAATCGAGATTTAAAAGGTTTCTTGTTGTTTAAACTTCGCAGATTCACTCCTTTGGAATAGTAAGTATGTCTTCAAAATGTGAATCATTTACGTATCTAAATTGGCCCTTATAAATAATAAACCCTTGAAAATAGAATTAGATCAATGTTAACTCTACGTCAAGTTATAAAATCATGTCATGTGAAAATGACACACCACATTCTTAGAAAGGTTTCATGTGTTATTTACGGGATGATCTTGTAAAAGTTAGATTACACTTAAGTAAC
Organism: Chironomus tepperi; assembly: GCF_022539635.2. Classification (NCBI taxonomy): domain Eukaryota; kingdom Metazoa; phylum Arthropoda; class Insecta; order Diptera; family Chironomidae; genus Chironomus; species Chironomus tepperi. Next base: position 1,163,169 of record NW_027226498.1, on the reverse strand, counting down.
ATGCCAGTCTATAAATAAATTTTTATCTCAAATACCTACTTTAACATTCAAAGAAAACTTTTTTATTTAGCCACAAATTTTGAGTGATTTTTGTACTAAAATAAAAAAAAATCCTTGATTCATCTCATTCCTACATTTATACCCACTTTATGAAGTCAATCATAAAAACGAATATTTCCTTCGATGTTTTTTTCTTGAATAAAATCAGCTGCCTTTTACCAGTTTTCAGTCTTTAAAGTATGTACATGTTCTCGAATAAATTTCAATTTGACTTTCAATCGGATGGAAACTCTCATTGATTCCCCAATTTTTGCGGCAGTGAAAGATGATATAGCTTTAACATTTCGTTTTTATGACAGCGATAGAAGATGTTGAGGGAATTTTAAGAAGAAAAATGTAATAAATACCTATAGTAAGTATGACTTGCAAAAAATACAATTTTTTTGAGAGAAATTTTCGAGGAAATAACAAAAGTTTAATATAGGTAAAAATAAATTAGCATGGTTATGTATTTTTTATATTGTGTATTGAGGTCCTGAGAAACGAAAAATGATTCAGAAATGGTAAAAACGCTCATTTCCAGAATATCAACACCTACTTTGTGGCATTCATATTCAGAGAATAAAATTTTATATGTAAAAGATTTCCTTTTTCTCATTTTTTGATTGCACTGGGGAATGAACAAGGAACGAATAAAAATCTCATTGGGAACAATAAATATTTTTCAGAATTTGCGGATGTGGAATGGGAAGAATACATATCGTGCCGTAAGCGAAATTAGAAGATATGACTGGACTTGAATCAGAATAACTGCTTACCTGATGAACTTTTATTTGTACCATATCGTCGTGCCTGTTAGCTACTACGCACGATATCCTCAAATAGACGTAAACCATCACAAGCATTGGAATAAAGAAGGAACCTTGAAAAATAGATGTAGAAGAAAAATGTTGCGTAAATATTTCATCATTCAACTGTTTTTATTCCATTTACCCATAGCTGAAAACACAACATATCCTTTATTTTGATTATAACGGCACACCAATTCTTCTTCTTGTGCTTTCCTTCCTGGTTCATACCTTTATAATAATGAGATCAATTTAATGCATGAGTTACATATTTCATTGGATTTCCATGAGGTGCAAACATTTCTGACTTACCATCCTAAAATAGGTGGACACGTAATAGCTAACGCAAGTATCCAAACTACTAAAATCATGAGCATTGCTAGCCTCTTAGAACGTCTTCTTCTTGAGTAATTTAACGGTTGAGTTACAGCCAAATATCTTAAAAATAAAAAATATTTTTTCTCATATTCATATTTATGAATGAAGCTATCTTCTAACGTGCAAATGAATTTGTATACATTATTTTTTACTCCTCGTTGCTTAATAAATTATGAGAAACGTAATGTAAACAAATGACGTACAGATAGAGCATCACTTCTTTCGAGGAAAATCATGACGAATTTTTTTTTTTTTATCTTTCAAATATTTGCTAAGACAACGACATTTGCGGTGTATACAAGAAGCAAATTATTAATATATTTATACAAGACTTGCAATTATAATGATTACATTACTTTTTGGTGGTCTTATTTATTTCTAGCTTAATAAATTGGTTTTTAATATTTCAAGTACCTTTAATCAGAGCTCTAAGTCGTCTCGAATTTTATATGGAGTCTAGTCGACTCAATTCGACTTTTCCATATAATATTCGGATCGACTTCGAGACCTGGACTCAATATATGCATTGTTGTAGACTATTACTTGTAGTTTAACAAAAGTACATTCTTTTTCAAGAACCTCTCATTCCAGTGGGTCTGGATGAATCTGTTTTTTTTACTTTGAGTCTGGATATCAAATCATATTCTGTATGATGGATTGCTATTGAATCTTATTGGATTTTAATTTTAATATTATTTGTGGTTCTTAAGATTCTATAAATCTGAGATTTAGAAAATTTGTGAATCTTAGTTAAGTCTAAATGCAAAATTAACCAATAATTAGGGTTTAATCTTAAAAATGGAAAGATTTAGAAAATTTGTGAATCTTAGTTAAGTCTAAATGCAAAATTAACCAATAATTAGGGTTTAATCTTAAAAATGGAATTTAAAAGCCTTATATCCCTTAAAAAAACTCTACCAACCGATTACCAACTTTTTTCGACATACTTGTAAGGGGACTTTACTAGTAATTGAACATCTCGTTTCTAAAGTATAGTATAACAGATCAAAAATTACTGAGAATTGATTAAGATTTCCCAGCATGGTTTGCTCGTGACATAAATCAATTTCCGATTTGCTGTCAGATGACAAGGTCAGTTCTAAAGAGAACTTTTGACTTCTTTCAATTCGTCTACCTCAATGTTTAGTTAAAAAGAAAAGTTCACTAAAACAATTTTTGTTAGCATGTATACATGCTCATATGTATGGAATACACTAAACCAATATAATCTTCTTTATTAGCTATCAATTTTGGTTTTGGTAATTAATTATGTAAAAATAGTAATAGGAAGCGGAAGTTGAACGGAAGTAAGGTAAATTTTGAGAAATTTTGAAGTATCATTTTACAACAGATATTTGCGTTGATGAAGATTAATGATATAATGAATAGATAAAACTGTGAAAATTTTAATATTTCATATTAAGCTAGTATTTAAGCAGCTACTTTAAACATCCTTTATGTCTATTCTTAAAGTGAGGTAAATTTATAAAACTTCGTGTTTACACATTTCTAAAAGTCTAAGCTCTGTTTGTTATTTCAGAGTGTACAGCTTGATGTTGGTACTTAATGTTGATGTCGTGTTTATACTTAAATGTTGTAAATATATTCATGATAAAAATTGGTTTCATGCATGAACATTAATTCCTATGACCTTAATTCTTTAGAATATGTTTTTAAGAAGATAAAATGTCTATACACATTTTTTTCATTGAATATGAGTAATATTAAAATATTTTCAGCTATTGAATTAGGATGACATGACGTAAACAATATTAGGCTTTTTTCATTTCCAATATAATTTAGGTCATTTGAATTTCTGTCGTTCTAGTTTATAATTTTGTAAATTTCAATTGGAACCCCATGCTTGGTGGGGTTTTATAAAACATTTCAATATCAAATCTTTTGTGATGAAAATACCATTATAACACTTTGTGTAAACGAGAGTGAGGAAGCGGATAAAAATATTGATTTCGTCTTATACATATCTTTTTTTATGCTGTATGCACAGAAATAAATTCCATGATTTTCAAACGTCAATTTAAATAAAAAATATCGAGGATCCTTTTATTCTTTATTTAAGGTTACAGACATTATAGAATAAGACTATCAATGTCAAATATATTGTAAATAATTTCATCTTTTTTGCGATATTTGATTGATTAACTTCTTGCTCAATGAGCAAAAAGAGTATTTTTCCGATTGAAGAAAAATCATAGTTGTTTTTTCTTTTTTCTAATCTTCCGTTTTACGTTCATACTATATGTAAGCACTGCTTAACGTGAAAATACACTTTCTCAACTTGATGAAAATACAATGAGAATGGGCATGAAAAGTTAGGTTATTGGAAAACTAAATTAAAAAAGTATACTGGTAACCGTATTCGTAAACGTATCAATCAATCAATGTAAACATATAGATTAGTTGTGAAAGTTTTTCCCAAATGCTTAGACATATTCCGTTGAAATTTCTTGATAGGCTTTTTTAATCAACAATTAAGATAATCTTTATAAGTTTTACGGATCACAATAAGAACGTATATATCTGATGTTTGCATCTACAAATATAACCTTGGAAAATAAATATTTCTTCCTTTATCCATCATCACTCAAATCGTAAAGTAAATAAATAGTGAAATCATTTGAAATGCAAATAAGAGAAGATGAATGTTTGCTCTATATACCTTTTGTAGTAGATTTGATTTGCATCAATTTTTTTCACTAAAAGTTTACATTCTAAAAATATTTCTCTTTACGTCTATTCATTAAGGCACAAAACGAATGTTTGTAGAGTTTACTCTCAATCAGAGCTCCAAGTTGACTGGAGTTTTAAATGGAGTCTGAATCAGAGTTTTAAATGGAGTCTAGTCAACTCAGAACCGAATAAAATCAGATTTGACTTTGAGCTCTGTTTTCATTTCTAATGATAACATAAATATAACTACAGAGAAATGCTCTTTGTATTTATCAGTCGAATGACAAAAAGTCTAAAGATTATGTTTTATTGCCTTTTATTGAATATAATTCTGACGACTGACGTGTAATACTTAGATAATTTTTATGAAATACCTACAGTAGGTACCCTAAATTAATAAAGTTTAATTAAACATTAAATAAATTATAAACCTCTTTTAAAAATGTATACGGAGATGTTCACTGATTAGGTTTACATCACATAATATGTATGTAAATAAATTTGAAAATAATAATATTTCCCTTCAAAATATTTGGCCCAGAAGATGATCAAAAAGAATTTTTTGCAAGATATTATGCTAATTAAGATATTATAATTATGAAATGTGCAATAATAAAGTAATACAATTTCTCTTAATCAGTGCTCCTCAAATTATCTTTTGAAGTCATTGCAGGTCTGTCGTGAAAGTTTTGTAAAATTTACATTAAAATTTCATTTAATATAAAATATACCAGTGGTGGACAACCTTTTATGTTTAATGGCACATCTTAATAGTAAGCCTCGACTGAAAACGCTCACGGCATACTGCTCATGACATTTTTAAAATTGTTTTGCTGACATCTAGTGTGCCGGAATACTTAGGCTGCACACCACTGGAATAGATTAAAAAATCACAAGAAAAATTGAGAACCACTGCTTTAAATATTGAAAGTTGATTTTACTTTAAAACACAATAAATATTTCGTGTGACATTAATGTAATCAAGATTTTTCCTTGAGAAAAAATTAAATTTAATTATGGCTATAAGATGAAAAGGTGAATTTTCTTCAGAATATTGAATTAAATTCAACATGCTTTGATACTGTCTGAAATTTAATATTATGCAATATTGACAATTCTTCCTTGAAATTTTTTATTTTGTTATTTCTATTCCATTTATTCGAGGTGCTTGAATGTAAATTTTCAAACCAAAATTTTGTTGCGGTCGGAACTTTTTAAGCGAATGTTGAAAATTGTATAGAAAATAAATATAGAAGATGGTTTCTTGTGGTTTTTTCATAGTAAAATCATTACGAGCAATGTCCTAAGCCATAAACTCACTTTTCATGGTATTGAATGCTTTAATTTTGAACAATATTGTCTCTAAAAGCAAAAAAGTTTCATGTATAAAATCAATAATGATTTATTTTATGATGAACTTTTCATAATTTAATTTTTCAAAAGTCTATCAACAAACATACTCTATTTTTATACATTTATATATTTTTATATTGCAAGGAACATTTTAAAAAAATCTTCAGAACAATATTGATAAGAAATACAAAAATATTTGGAAAGGTTAGGAAGACCACTTTTAGGAAGAAGCAAACATTCAATATTGAAAATGTTGGAAACGAAATTGTGAATTAAATTATAATTATGTGTTTTGTTGAGTTTGAAAGTCAAGTAAATATAAAAATATTTACATTAGGTACTTGGAAAATTGAACAAGTTTTGTTTGCAAAATTGACAATATTGAAGTTATTTTTCAACTCAATTCAATTGAATCGGTAGTGATTTTTGTCAATTAATATGCAAAAACGTTAACTTAATTTTTACGCTTTACTGCTTGATTCCGCACTAGAGCTGCGCTAGGGCATTTTGTGACTAATAACTGTTTAACGAGTGAAGGTGCGTCAGACCTCTTCACTCAGTGCACATACAGTTTATAAAGGAATCAGATTTTTAAAAGGATCTCTTATTTGATAATTCATGACAGCATAAGCTTACAAAGTGAGGCTCTTGACAGCATGACAGCAAAAAGCTTACAAAGGGAGGCTCTTGACAGCATGACAGCTTAAAGCTTTCAAAGAGAGGCTCTGGACCAGAGCTCAAAGTTGACGTCGACCTGTGCTATGAACCGCATTTTCATTACTTATCCCAATAGGCTCATATTAAAATATTCCAAATTGGAAAATTTATTTGTTTTCGCCAAAAAGGCTACCACTTGATTCTAAGTATACTTCTTTAACTAGTTATATTGTATTTTTGCCTACTCAAGCTTGATATGAATAAAAATTCATATTTAAGAAATATCGTGGAGTACCCATTTTCATATCAAATATATCGCATCAACCAACAAGAAACATGATTTTCCTTTTTATGCTTATGAATTTTCTTCAAAGAAGAGAAGATTTTATAATAAAAAGAAAAAAAGTCTATTTGAATTACGATGGGTTGAAATGAGACTTAAGTAATATTTTCAACATACAATAACATAATTGAGGTACTTTGTCCCTGACTTTTGCAGATTTGAAGTTTTTATCCTTTCATATGAGATTTTCTTATGGATTTATGTAGGGATTTATGAAATATCCTACAATTTTCTTTAAAGGAATAAAATTTGGGATCCTTTTGGATAAAGAAGTGAGATTTATAAAGATTTGAGTACAAAAATTCACTTACCTATCAATGCTTATTGCACATAAACTTAGAATACTCGCTGTACATAAGAGAACATCTAATGAAATCCAAATATCGCATAATATCCATCCAAGGTACCAACTGCCTGCAAATATCACATTTTATTTTTAAGATTTCTTGATGAAACGCGATGAAAAAGAAAAATTGTCATCAGATGGACAAGATACATAGTTCAATTATTGATAACAAAATTTTTTACGGATATCATAAGAACATGGATAAGTGTCATATATAATCTGTATCGCACTTGTCTATCCTTATCAATAATTGGATTTCTCATGTTATGCTGTAACAATTTAATGTGATGAGATAATGGAGACAAAAAGATGTATCCATATGAAGACAATTTGGACAAATTTACTTAGTAAAAACGTTTCTACAAACCCATTAGATAATATGCAACAGCTGGGGGCATCACAAATATGCCCACAAGCCAATCAGCTACGGCAAGGCTCATCACAAAACAATTTGTGACTGTCCGAAGTCGTCGAGTTGTTATTACAGATAAAATTACTAAAGTATTTCCAATAATCGTTATGATAATAAGTAAACAAAACAGTACAACGAAAATGAGATCGGCGGGTTTGATTTCATAAATTTCACTTTGGCTCTGTTGCGTAATATTTGTAATGGATGTTGCATTTATTTGTAGTAAGCCTAGCTTAACAAGGAAGCTCTCATTGTGATCATTATTTCCATCACTGTTTGTCGTCTGTTCATAATGCATGCTTATTAGCATTTGTTGAACATTTTTTCTTCCATTTAATGCAATTGTTGATTCATTATATTTAGAAGTATATAATGACGATTGTTCTCTAATTTCCTTTAAGCATTTGTTCTCAAGAAGACAGTCAACTTCCATTCCTTTCTTCAAAAGTTTCTTTTGTATTTGAATAGTTTGATTGTCAGTAAATGCTCGGGGAAATATTTAAGAACTTTTTTTTGCAACTTTTATCTTTCAGAATGCTTTAATTAAATTTTTCACTGCTGCCTCTCTACATGAATTTTCTTGTTATTCACTCATTTTCTATAGCAGATTCTTGTGACATAAAGTAAAATAAATTGAATTAGCTCTTATGTATAAAAACTTTTTTTTAAAGTCACTTCAAAGGCATATACTCCTGTTTGAACTTTAAAAACTTTTCAACTATATTTAGGCGTTTATTGAACACTTTCCCGAACGGCAAAAACGAAGAAGACTCTGCCATGGAACTTGCTAAATCTCTTTTATTAACACCAAATGAAAGCCGCCTAAATTGGGTATCCATATAGATGCAAAAAAGGCGGCTTCCATTTAATGTTAATAAAAGAGATTTAGCGGAATATTCTTCATTTGTGTCGCTCGGCTTCCTAAAAGGCATCTACCCTTTTAATTGAAAATTACTTCTGAGAATATTCGTGACAAATAAATAAGACTTTTGCTCAATTAGGTACCAAAAATATGTAAAAAATCAATGTCTGTTTAAGATTTATGGAAATTAATAGGGTATCTTATTATTTTTGATTTCAGAATTGAATGTTTTGAAGGGAAAATTGTTAAAAGTATCAATAATTTCTGAGTAAATAAAGTTCAAATCTGTAAGAAGAATAATAATTCTGATTTTAAATTTATTTTAAGCTTTTTTTGAAGTTACACAAGTCATCAACAAACATGAATTGTTGAAAAATACTGCTGATTGCTTCAAGGCAATCTCGACTGGCAAATACAGCAATTATTCGAATCGTGTACAAAATAAGATAAATTTATTTGTCATTTTGTGAACTTTATTTGAAAAAATAGTCATTTATTGACAAATAAGCTTGTTTTGCCGATTTTTCGTCCATTAATCATATTTAGTGTCAAAACATAATTCCATTTAAAAATCAAATGCTATTCGTCTTTCATCAGATTTTTGAGTAGTAAAAGTAAATAAAGGAGAAAAAAATCAATTTTGACTTTATTCTATTGCTTTTACTTCAACACGAATTTCCAATTTACACATTTTAGGTCTTTTCTCACTTTTCTCCTTTTTGCGTATGATTTTCGATTATTATTAGCAATTCGATGAAATTAACTTTTACTGATTCCGATTTTCCCTAATTTCGAGAAAATGTTTATTTCGCACAATAATTCAGAATGTCTACATAAAATACAAATTGTCATGGAAAATATTTGATGCTATTATAATTTCTAAATGTAAAGTAAAGCATTCTTGTATATGTTCATGGCTATATGCTTTAGTGACATTCAACCAGAGTTGTCTTGATAGGCATAAAGACAATTTACATTTTAAGTTCTTAATCTCGAAATTTTTCAAGATATCAAGGATGTTTAAATGTCAAATATTATGCATTAAAATAGCCACATTCTAACATAAAACTCAAAATCCGTACTTTAAAAGTAATTTGACTAGAAGGTTAAAAGTGACATAGACAACCATAGGCACTGTCTTTGCCTAACTAAGCACGTTTTATGGTTTAACGTAACCACGTTGACATTTAGGATTTTTAAATTTATAGAGCTTAAAATGTAAATTGCCTGTGTCTATCCAGACAACTCTGCAATCAACTGGAGAGAAAGAGAATGTAATATTTCAGTGTTGCGTAGGAAACGCGGATGCTATCAAAATATTCAAGAAACCTAGGAGTGAATTGGAGAAAAAATATAATATAGTGTATATTTGTTTTACGCAATAAGAAGTGCAAAGGGTTGTCACTTTATTATCAATTTGGAACCAAATGTATATTTTCTGCTTCTTCACTTGTTATGGTAAGCATTTATGAATCCAACAATTGACGTTTATATTTAGATTTCTCTCACTTTATTACGTATCATATGTATGAGTTAGACACCACTTGCTTAATATTCTTTCTTTTCTTTGGCTTATTATTGAATCCAAAATAAATTGTATATTGTTTTGGGAATGAAATTCTTCAGCTTCATTGAACCTTATCGTCTTGTATCACATAATATATTTCAATGATTGTCAAAAAGTATATTTTTTCTGCAAAATTGCCACTCTAATTTTCCAATTCACAATTTATTGGCATTTATATTTTGTTTATATTGTATGTATATGATTTTTTATCATTTTCTTGGTCCCCCACTGATTCATTTATTTTTTATTACTGTTATCAAGTAAATGATTCTAAGAAGATACCCGAGTGTACGTTGTGCTCAATTGCCACTCTAATTTTCCAATTCACAATTTATTGGCATTTATATTTTGTTTATATTGTATGTATATGATTTTTTATCATTTATTTATCCTTTTATGATTACATTATTCTTCATAAATTTGTCCTTAAAGACTGTTTTAATATGTTTGTTCGAAAATTTATGCCGAATTGGTCCCCCACTGATTCATTTATTTTTTATTACTGTTATCAAGTAAATGATTCTAAGAAGATATTAGGATGAAAAATCGACACAATATATATTAAGTAATGACTCATTATCCTCAAAACAAAAGATTTCTTTGTGTCCCTTTTTTGTCACTTATTTTACATTCTATCGTCACTCCCATCTATCATTTTTCATTTCTTGTGAATAATGTTGAGCAATGAGAATGATACAATATCATTTGCAAACAGTTAAACGCGCCCGTATATATATATCCTTAGTATAAATTAGTTTGCTTCAATTAAGCTAATGTTTAATGATATCTTCGCATATTCTGAGCATGCTGAAATTTCATAAACCACATTTTCTCGTTGTGCTCAGAGTGTGCTCTTGAGCATGCTCATTATTTTATGGAATGTTTTATTCCTCCTCATATTCATTCTTCATCTTTTGCACACACATTACGTTTAAAATCACTTATCCGTGGCTCTTAAAAATTAGCAGCGCGTTTAAATATTTACTCAAGTTTTTGAATAAAATTATATTCTACATACTTTTGGAATGAGATGTTTTTTTTTGTCCACATACATCTTAAGATTCACTTTTAGTTTCTTAAAAATTATTAGATATTTATTATTTAATCATTTTCAAAGACACAATCTTTAATTCTACGATTAAAGCACATTTACTACTTTTAACACTATAAACTCGTTTGTAATCATCATCATGAGTTTACACAAAAAATTTGCTTATATCCAATTGGTAGGTGACAAAGAGTCGTTAATCTCATATTCAAAATAATTTTTTTTTTATATTTATTATTAATTTTTTTTTATCATTCCTAATTAACAGTAGCTAATATTCATTAATTTTCATATTTTGGAATGTAAACATTTTATCCCTAATATGCAGACAAAAATGATTAATTCCCTTTATCTTTCAAACAGATTATAAATATTTCAACTTTTATCTAAAAATTTTTTTTCCACCGTATTTCACTGCATGTTTCTTTATCTGTAGTTCCCGCAAGACTGACACAGAACAAAAATTTTACACATATTCTTTCGTATCGCTGTTTCATGTCATATGTTGCGTCCATGTCACATGGTCACACGACAAAAGCTTCATTGATAAAGACTACAAAAGAAATGGATATCAGTTCATATTTGCATCTTCAGAGTTAATTAAAGGATATTTTGAAATAAAAAAAAGAGAAGGAAAGCTACAAAGGCTGAAAACAAATGTTTTAATTATTTCAATAGAAAAACTCATGAATATTCATAAAATAAAATTAAACTAATTTATTTCAAGCTAATTTAACTAAAACTTTACATGAAATGATTATGTATAGCTAGGAGGTGAAAAGAAATACCACCAAGTAACAAGATTTTTATGAACAGTATGAGCTACATCATCAAGTGATTTTGAAAAGACGTCTATTAATTTCAAGCCAAATGGGGAGTCTTCATCAATGGCAATTGTTTTTTGTGTTGAAGAAGAAATTGATTGATGAACTTTAGTGTCGAAATAACGTGGTGGTAAAAATAATTGAGCATCTCCTATATCTTTTTCTTCGTCAGAAAATCCGAAAAATTTGTCAAATCTTGGAATTTCATTTTTTCTGTAATCTAACGACCGACGTGTTCTTATTCTTCGTTTATCATTGCTGAAAAATCCATCTTCATCGTTGTCTTCATATTCTTCATAATCTAGAGGGATTCCTTCATCATTTGACAAGTCTATGATTTGAAATTCATCGGCATCTTGAAGCTGACTTTTATCAACTTCCTGCAAAGTAGCATCCTTCAAAAATTCCATTAGTTGATTTTGATTCCATTTACGTTTAGCTGCCAACATTGCTTTTTTGCTTTGTCTATAAGTTGGTTCTAGTTCTCGAGCTATGGTTTTGATTTCAACATTTGTGTCTGGACTATTCATTTGGTCAAAGTTATTTGAGTAATCTGCATTTGTATGTTCTATTTCAAAGAGTTCGCCCACATTTTGCTGTTGCTGATTTGTAGGCTTTTTCTTGGAACTTTTCTTTGTAGTTTTATAGCTGTTTTCAAAATAATCATATGAAGATAAAAATTCATTTGGCATGTTCACTTTTACATTCTTTCGATTTGATTTTTGATGTAATTTCTGGTCTTTAGAATTCAATCCAGGATATTCCATTTCAGCATTAATGTAGTCATGTGAAATTCCATCATCAACTAACAAGTATACATCACCGTTTGGTAGGGATGGATTCTCACTTGATTGTAAGGGATTAGACTCGACTGGTGCTACTTTGTATATTTCTGTATTTTTATTATTGAATAGTACGTCCTTAATGGATCTTTGATTGATATTTGATGGAACAATATTTGGGAAATTAAAGTCGAGTGACGGAAATAAAGGACTTACGTTGTTAATTTGACGTTTACTACGTAAATGCTTTTCGCCTTCCTTCCTCAAAGCATTTGCAGCAAGTGTTTTCAATAAATCATCAGTACTTGAGTTAATGATACTTCTTGTTCTAACTTTATTACCTTCCTCATTTTTTGTATTCAGGCACTCTTTTTGATTAGCATTTTTGACTACCCAGAAAGCAATAGAATAGGGTGGAATTGTAAAGTCGGCGGTAAATTTAGAATTTTTCTTGAATTTGTAGGCAGGTGTGATTGTTCCATTATATTTTTCATTATTAACCATAACGTGTCCATCAACAATGCTCAAAATGTATTGTAAAATGATACTATTGAAATCGAATGATGTCGATAACATTGAATTTATTTTTTCTCGCGCGTTAGAGTAATTAATACCCATCAAAGTGACTCCTCCATTCATTTTCTTCGAACAGTATGCATATACGCTTGGTTGCTTCTTATCGAATGTTGACTTTGAACTTCTTACTTTAAATACTCTCGTTCCAATCAATGAATTATGCATTTTATCTATAGCCTGATGAAAAATGTTTGCATTTATAGATGAAATATCTTGGCTTTCAAAAAATACAACATCGATTCCCTTCTTGGCTGATTCTCCAAGGACTTGTGCATAAGTCAAGCCATTAATTAAACATGTCTCATCACAAGATTCTGGATGCTTGCCATTTCGTTTTGTACTATTTATAGCAACTTCATTTGAATTATCTTTTATTGTTATCCATACATCAGTTTTTGACTTAATTGGAGATTTTGTAAGAATATCATCCTTCGTGGAACTAAAATGAAATCGAGAGATTTTGTGCATGTAGAAAACGAATTTTCTGAGAAATAAATTTATTTTTTACCTTCCAAAGTCATAACCATCAACAAGGAATGTAATTTTGTCATCCAAAAATGTGCTAACCGAAGCAACTTTCCAATTAAACTTGCTATCATTCCTGACACTCTCGCATAGAATATAGAGCGTTTTCAAATCTTCTGTGTACTTTTTTAAATTGCCATAATTATATTCAATGCTTTTTTCGCCCAGCTGCCAAACACATTCCTTTATGTTCAAATCTTTTGCTCGTTTCAAGTCTTTAAGTAATGTGACAGGTTCGAAGTTTGTTATATTGTAATCAATTACAATGACTGGTGTTATTCTGTTGCGGCTATAAAAAGAAAACATTTCAAATGACTATATTTGTTAAAATGTATGTCTACTTACTAGAATGATTGAAAAATTGCTGATATCTCAGATTGAATAGAATCAGTCTGATCAATCTGTCTTATGTACTCCAAAAAATTTGATAGCTTTAAGTAAGACGGGGTTACAAGTGCTAAATTTTTATGATATTGAATTAAATCGTAAAAATCGATTTTGTGACTTATGAATTTTTCTGATACATTGTTAATACTTTTTTTGAAATTTATAGTCACTGATGTGTCAGCACTAATCAGTGAAATTAAAGACAATAAGATGAAAAGCTTCATATTTTTTTTTGGTCTTTTTACCCACTTGACTTTCCGAGCTTTAGCTATCGAATGACATATATTTGGGTCTTTAACATGCATTCATTTATGAAAAGAATAAAAATGCTAGATAAGTAAAATTATTTCGCGGCTGCATGCAAACGCTTCCGCAAAACCAGCAAAAATTATGTTTACAGTACAAGCAAAAGTTTGGTTTTCAGTTTTCTCTTTCTGTTTTTATTTTTAAATTATTTTTGCTTTAATAACATTTTAATATGTTCTTCTATGCATTTTTTATTGTAAAAAATGACTGCATTAAATAATCTCCAGCCACTAATTTCAAAGAAATAAGTATGATTATTCAAATGCATTCATATTTTCATTTTTTAATAATTAATTGAATTTTATATATATATTTTTTGACATTTTATGTCTCTTCCTTGTTCTCTTTAAAGTTAAGTTGTGATATTTCCTTCAACAGACCTGCAGTATTGTAGCTGAAATAAATAAATATTGAAAATAATATTTGTAACGGTTAATCGACATTTGAATATCAAAATTTTTCATTCGCATCCAACTTCAGGTATGTTTACAAATGAAAAATGAATGAAATTAAATAGAACGAATCTAACAAAACATATTTGATCTCTCAACAATATCTAGTAAACGACCGAATGACCAACCGGACAAAGTGCTTTATTGACATTTTAAAAAAATGTGGTAAAAATTTAATCATCATTTTAAAGTTCATTTGAAAAAAAAATACAAATGATTTTACGGTCATTCACAATTTAAGTCCTAAAAAAGATGGGTTCCAAAACCTTTTATGTGAGGATTATCGCAACATTTCTATACTAGAAAAATTTAAACTTTTGAAGTGTCACACAATTCAATTCCCTTAAATGTTGAAAGGAAGAAAGTGATTTTGTAATAAAAAAGAAACTAACCTGTTTCTGTCATCTGCAAGTGAGTCAACGAAAAAGCTACGCTTTCCAAATCCTCTTCCTATTCTAAGATTTCCATCGTTCAATCGAAATTTTAAGGTTCCATCTCTCAACTGCAACCGATGATTTTTAATAGGAGCAGATGAAACACTTGATTCCGAAAATTTTGGTAGCTTTAATAAGTCTTGAAAGTATGGATAGAGGAATGAGCGTTGAACCTTTTCCTCAGATATTCCGTAGTCATTAATCATGTCTTGTTCTGTAGAATAAAACAAAAGATATTTATTTCCTTCTCGCGTTTATTGTTTTTATTAGTTTACTTCTTACTTTCTATTTCGTTTTCCCTTCCGTAATTCGATTGTGTGTTTTCATCATTTCGTTTCCCGAATCCTCGAGCTGTCATAATTTCAGTATTTCTAAAAGGTGTTCTGATGGCTCTGGGAGTTTTAAAAAATCGTAAATCTGGAATTCAATGTAACTAATTAGTATTACTCAAGGGATTAAGTGCCATGAAGTACATATTTTCTTATGTAGCATCTTAAGGAATGAACGAACTTCAATAAGAGTTGGATATTAAAAGTACAATAATTTTTGTAAACTTATTGCTGAAATAATCATACTAACCTTCATGCTGTGTTGGCACATCTAAAAGATTATATGCATTCTGTTGTTGTTCTCTTAAATTCTGGTTACCACTTTCTCCATTTATTCCATATATGATTGTAAAAAGTGATAACAAAATAATGTTCGTAAACATGTCTCTTTTTTTCTTATTCAGCTATAGCTTTAATCTCTGATAAATATAATGAGAAAAATTTTTAAAACAGATTTTTGTGATAAAAGATGAGTTATACGTGTTAATATCTTTATTCTAATATGTTGGTTTCTTGATTGTGACTGGATGCTAGTCAAAAGTAATGCTTGAAACATTCCTACCAGTTAATCCACAAATGTAGTATTATCTACCAGATTAAGTTTATAAAGGAGAGATAAATGTACAAATGTCATTTGGGGCCGTTCACTTATTACACTCAGGAAGAACTTCCCTCGAGGGTATATCAGATTTAAACAATAGAAATTTCGAAAATACGTATCAAAAGAACGGTTCCTTAATATTTGACATTTATTTTTAAGGAAGAAATAACGTAAATGCGCGTTGAACGAAGATGCTTGCTAAACTGTTGCAAGATTGTTAGGCTAATTATCGTGTCCATTTTTTGATAATTAGATTGTGAGAATTGCTAATAAATTTTTAATTGGATATGATAAAGCTTCTTAATTTTTTTGTTCATTAAATTTATTATGAATGATGGGCTTAGCAATCAATCGAATTAAGCATGTGTGTCGTAGTCATAAAGAAGTGTGGATATAATTGAAATATATAAGAAAATATGATGATAAGACGATTATCGCATTTATGATATCATATTCGATGCAAATAAATACTAAGAGTATTGATCAATATATATTTGGGTAACGATAGGTAAATAAACTAATAAATTTTTTTATTACTACTATAAAAGCAGTCACATGGCAGATATAAACAAATATTGTATTCCATTTGAATGTTGTTTTATCCTCATTGATGAATTTATCTTTTCGGCTTGAGTACAAAATTGGAGTTTTTGACGTCATCGGATAAATTAATTACTTTGTCATGTTACACATATTAAGCAGTTACTATTTAAACTATGTACAAGATGAGTCGTGAGATTTTCCATCATTAGACCCGAAAGGCACACGGTGTAAAAATGGTCGAAAATCTGACCCCATGCCACTGTGACTCTGAACATAGACTTGATTTTATGACAGCTTATCAGTCTAGGGAACGGATTTTCTGTCATTTTAACGACATGTGCTTTTCGGGAGAATTATTTGACTCAAAGATTTTTACACTAATGAACATTTTTTAAGAGGGAAGTGATGCAGTAAAGAATCTCATAGAAATTAGAACTGATTCCTTTATCTATGTTTGAAAATTTCTAAAACGTCGTATCGGAAGCAAATAACATCTGTTCTGTACGAGCTATATTTGTTATTGAATAAGTGGGCTATTTTCGATATGCTGTAATTAGAACCAATTGATTTGTTTTTGAATTACAATCAAAAGAGGAAAACCAACATAAATCATTGTCATGATTGACGATAAAATATGTGCATATTAACAGAACTTTGAATAAGATTCGATAATATTACATAATGAGATATATATGCTGGAAAATTTCCTTGATTTATAAATTGCTTCCTTAATATCCGGAAGAAAACATTATTGATCTTTTCATAAAAGCTCATTATGCAAACAAGGAACTATTTAAAATTTTAATAAAGTCCATGACGCATTCATTTGAATTTTAGATTTTTATTCCTAGATGTGAGAATTTTCATATGAATTTAAAATTATTCAGTGAGTCGCATATTGAAGATGTTAAGTGCAAATGTCTAGAATTACTGAATTTTCCTCTATGCCATAACACTTGTATGACATAACATGTCATAGCATTTTCCAACTTGTAGAAATATAATTCTCAAAGAGAATACATTTCGTATAGGAATGCTTTGTGGAAACTTTTTTAATTCTCAAGAATGTTACGGGGAGATATAAAAATGTATTTGATACCTTCTACATTTGGACTCGAGAATTAAATTTATGTGTGAGTTCACAGGTGGAAAAATTCACGGAAGAATTCAATTCTCATTGCTAAAAGAATTTGAAATACGAAATTTGAGGTCAAATGACATTTTGAAGAATATAAAATTAAACAAAGAGTGTAGGATGTGGCATGTCATGGAAAGTTCTTATACAGGCAGACACAGCATATATAAATTTCTGATCTTATTGATCTATTTTTGAAACTTTCATGTGATTTTTAAGATTTGATTTAAATTCCATAATTTTCTTCATTATTGAACTAACATGCATCACCATCAATCACTCAACACATTTAAAAGAATGCTTGTTTTTTAAGTAGGAGTTACTCACCAATTAAAGAATTTTAAATTTTCCAACTCATCAATTCTTTTGAAAACGAAAAACTTTCGATCAACTATTTTTTGTGAACAAAATTAACACCAAAATGATAATATGGCATTAAACAATTAAAATATCCTGAGCAACAGGATTCAAATATTTCTGTCACAATGATCTAATCCTTTTCGATCCAACTCTAATCACGATTCAAACTAAAATAGCCAGCTTTCATACTGTTCCATGTTGTTTTATACCATCGCTTTGCTTCCTCGCATTCAAATCTCTTTCGTTCGCTAACTGTTGCGCATTTGCAGATTGAATAAGGAATTTGGATAAAACGATTTATCAATCTTATTTTTTATTACAATTCTCATTTCACTTATGATTTCACGCATTGGCATGGTTAGACTATTATATTTCTTTATTTATACCTACATATACGTGAACTTTGCATTTGAACAAATAAGCAAGGACGTGTTTATATCCGAAGCATAGCGAATTATAAGAACATATCTTATTAGGTGACGTCATAGAGCTATGTAATAATGAGGGTAATTTGCATAAATATGTATAAGCTGTTACAATCCATCACTTTCTAGATTTATGCTTACAATAATGTTGTTGTATTACACAGAATTATTAGATTGAGTAAATGATTTTGTTCTTTTAAACTTTATGCTGAAATAAGAAAAAGAAAATAAAAGGAAAGAAAATTGCATTGCCCTGAGTAATTTCCGTTGATTTAATAATTTTTTTCTTCCTACTCTAATGCAATGATCTGATTGAGTCGCTTGTGTACATTGTTCAAAACATATTTTCAATAAACTACTTTCTAGTCTCTTTTGTAGTCAATGAGCGATAAAAAAGTAATTTTCTGAATTCACTTTAATCATCATAAAATCATGTAATAAGTATGTATGACATTGTATATTGGTATGAATCATTCGTGTATTTCAATATTTTTCCGAAATGTCATATATGCATGTGGGGGTTGTGAAACAGTCAAATTTTCATAGATAATTAAGCAAACAAAAGCATGCACATTTTTAACGGTTTTATTTTCAAAATTCGATAACTTTTTTTACATCTGATATGTACATTAAGATGCCTTCACATAAAGTTTTATTTAGCTTACGAATTTCATTTTTCTATTTTTAAGCTAATTAATATGATTACAATAATATAATTAATTAAACGGCTGTTCATGTTTGTAATTTAAACCAATAAAATTAAATGAAAATATTGTTAAAATGGAATCAAAACATCAAAAATATGAGTTAAATGAAAACATTGGTGAAGACGAGCTCATTAGAAATCTTAAAGTGAGTTTATTATAATTTTCATGCTATTATTACCGTGTTATAAATGCTTTATTGTTGTTCATGTTGCAGGTAATATCTGAAAAACTTCAAACAACACTTCAAGAAGAAGAAACACAAGAATTCATTCCGTTGGCTTTTCAATTATCTGAAGATTATTTTATCAGCCATCCAAGCAAAGATGTCCAATTACTTGTTGCCTGCTGTATTGCAGATATATTACGAATACACGCACCAGAAGCTCCATACAAAGATCAAGATCAAATTAAGGTATTTATTATCTTCAATAGATATCCCTTTTAATCCTTATTAATTATTTTTATTTTAGACAATATTCATGTTTCTAGTGAGACAATTGGAAGGAATATCAAATCCACGGCATAAATCATTCAGTCGTTATTTCTATCTGATGGAAATTCTTGCTTATACGAAAAGTTTCACACTTTGTTTTGAATTAGAAGATAATCAGGAAGTGTTTATTGCCCTCTTCAAACTCACATTCAAAATTTGCAGCATCAATGAACCAAATCCAAAAGTTAAAAGTTATATGCTTGACATTATGAGTCCTCTCATTGCTGAAGCAGATACTGTTTCTAATGAGTTACTGGATGTTATTTTGAAGCATATAATCGAACCGGAAAAGAGCCAAAATCCAAATGCATATGAATTATGTAAACAACTGATAACAAAAACAAGTGAAGCATTATCACTTTATGTAAAGAATTTCTTATGCACAGAATTAGTTCAAACTTATGATAGAGCATATGAGTCTACGTCAACTATAAACAAAATATTTGATGTCATGTTTGAGCTGTATACAATCGCTCCAAATTCAGTCAAATTAGCATTACCAACTTTGGAAGGAAAATTACAATCGAAAGAGGAAAACAAACGAATGAAAGCACTGGAAATGCTCATTAAAATTTTGTCTGAAGATTTTGCAATTGAATTTCCGATGTTATGGCAACAATTTAAACAACGTTTTGCAGACATAGCACCGTCCATTCGTCGTAAATGTGTTCAAGCATCAAAAATGTTTTTAAATAAGGAAAATAAATTCAATACAGAAATCATTCAGCAGTTATGTGCTCGCAAGCGTGACTCGGACGAAAATGTAAGATTTGAAGTTGTTTCGACAGTCGTTGATTTGGCTAGAAAAAATTGGAAATTTGTTGTAGAAACAGATTTAGTAGAAATCTTGAAGGAGCGTTTGATGGACACAAAATTTCAAATCCGTAAAGAAGCTCTAAATGGTTTTTCAATAATATATAAATCTCACACGACTGAAATTTTAAATCGTAACGGCGAAAGTGCTGAAGAAACTGAGAGAGAAAAAGCTACAATTACCATGATTAAAAACAAAATTTTACATGGATATTACATGAAGACAATTGAAGATAAAATGCTGATTGAAAGACTGCTAATAACATGTTTGATTCCTTATAATTTAGATACAAAGAGTAGAATGAAAGTTTTGTATTATTTACTTTGCGATATCGATGAACATGCTGTTAAGGCATTCATCGAACTTCAACGTCAGCAAACCAAATTGAGAATGGCTGTTTTTGAGTGGATTAAATGTCATAAGAAAGATGAACCAAATAAAATAGAAATAACAACTCGCGCATACACAATTGCCTCAAATCTACCTGAACAAAATAAATCAAAAGAATTACTATTAAAATTTTCTGGACACATGCTTAAGGATAATGAAGTCATGCAGCTAGTTGAGGCAGTATTGAACAAGGATATTTCTTGTTCCAAATGTACACAAAAAATGCAACAACTATTAAAGAAAACAGGGAATGCATCTCCGTCAAATTTCTACTTTAACACAATTAAGAATTTACTGAATCGTATTGCATCTGTTACTGTTGATAAAGAATCAATAGAAGAATTCATTAAAATTGTTGAAGAAAAGTCCAATGGAAAGGAAATATTTCCATTAACTATATTAAGTCAAGTATTTGCGCCTCATTTTTATAACGAAAAAGTTTTAAATGAAATGTTAACTTTATTAAAAAATGAAAAGATGGAAATGGATTATAAGGAAAATATTTTTAAGGCATTTACAAACTTAAGTACATATAAATCACTATACGATACATTTCCACATCTGTCTAATGAGCTAATGGAAATGTGTAAAAGAATAGCTGTTCAAGGAAATCCAAAACAGTGTAAGCAGGCAGTAAAATTCATGTGTGTCAACGCCCAAGATAAACGCGATTCAACTAATTTTGAAGCAGTTAAAAATATTGTTAGCTCATTAGAGACATCTATAAACATATCAAATCCACATTGTAGAACAGCTATTATTGCAATGAGTGTAATTTGTGAACATTACGGCGAATATTTTCAAAAAGAAATTACAAAAGTTATTGGTCGTAATATTGTTCGTGGACTGCTGCTGAACTCAGTCCTTGAAGAAAACGACTCCTCACAAAATGTTTGGATTGAAAAAGAATCACTACCTGAAAATATACGATGCATAATAGCTGCCTGTAAATCAACTGTAAATTGGTTATATGGATTAAAGAGTGATTTGATATCAGCACAAAAAACTTTCAAGATTTATGATGCTTTAATTATAACAAATGGAAATATTCAGGAGAAAAGTAAAGTTAACAAATGTGAATGTGTATGGATTAAATTGACAGCAGCAAAGTCAGTATTGAAAATATGTGAGCATAAAGCTTTACAACAAGGAATTCTACCGCAACAATTCTTAAACTTGTCAAAAGTTATGCTCGATGAATCAACCCAACTAAGAGAAAATTTCCTAAAGAGACTTCATAAAGGATTAAGCAGATCATCGTCTGAAAATTCATTACCATTAGAATTTTTGAGCCTTTATGTTTTCGGTGGAATCGAAAAGGATATTCATTTATTAGATTTAATGCGGAAAAACTTCAACAACATTCTTAACATGAAGACGAAGATTTTAAAAGTCAATGATAAAGGTATGTAGCTCTATCCTTATTCCTATTAATCAAATCAAACATTAACGTCAATTTTTCTCTTTAATCTAGATAATGAATTGAAAATGGATCTTAATTATTTACCTTTGCACGCTATAGCACTTCTTACACATTCTTCAATATTAAATGATCCAAATGACTTAATAGAATTAAGGAAAATTGAGAAATGTCTTAAATTCATCATCGATCCGCTAATAGATAGTTTAGAATCAACCAATAATATAAGCTGTATTAAGTATCTCATTGGAAAAATCAAATTCAGTAAGAGCAAGATAGAACCTGATAACGAAATGATCAATGTTGTAAGTATTTTCTTTAATTTTCATACTAATTATTAATGACTAATTGTGCTGTATAATTTTAGAAAATGTGGACCATAACAGAAATTGCAAATAAGATCATGAAGTATTCGTCACCTATCAATAAAAATCAAGATTGTACTTTTGAGGAAGTATTATTACCGGAAAAATACTATGAACTACAACCGAATGAATTTAGAAATGACAAAATCTATCTACCAAATGAATTCTTGGATAACAACTTCCATTCGAATTTCTTGTTCAATGTAAGATCTACACTAGTTTCTGTTGTTAATTAATTTAAAGTCAAATTATTTGCAGGTATCTAGAAAAAGAAGCTCAGATGAAGAATACATACAGAATGGAGATGAAAGCAAAAGGCAAAAGAAATTTGCTGTGTAGTTAAAGACTCTAACAATTTAAAAATTATATTTAAATTATAGTATAGAACAATTCATTATATTTGAATAAAATAAACGGAAAATGTACAATTTGTGAGTTTTAATGCTTGATCTTATGGACAAAGTGCCGAGTGATCATAAGGATTTATGTCTTTCTATCTCATTCTAAATTAAATAATTTTTTGCAACTAGTAAAGAAGTCGATATGGATCCACAATCGAATTCTCTATAATAAAATACCGGATTACCTTTTTAAAAGGAATCACTTTTGATAATAATAAAGAAAAGCGCTTTTGACATAAGCACATTGAATTTCATACTTCCAGTTTCTTTATTGTTTACAAATATTGATAGTTTCGATTTTGTGAAAAAATAATGATTTAAAAGGTTTAACCATTACAAATTAGTTAGTAGTCATGTTAACAGCTAGTTAAGAGCATCTATTAATCAAAATGAATTTGCAAATTACTATATTAGTGGCATTTTTATGCTTTTTATTAAAATTTCTGGGATTTCAAAGTTTATTATTAATATTGTTGACTTTATTGATATTCCTGTTGAGTATAATTATCTGTGTTTTGAGTACGACAACAAAGAAAACATTCCAAGAGTTACTATACACAAATCCTTTATCTGATAGCAAGCGAACATTAGGATTGAAATGTAAGTTTTTGATTTAATATCTTAAGATAACATTATCTCAAAATTCTTGACCTAATTTCCTTTGCATTAATTGTTTCACAATTTGATAAATATTATTTAGTTTCTAAAAAGAAACCTGCTAGCTTAAAACGCAATGAGATCAAGAAAAAAAGCATTAAGCCAGAAATAACTAATAATCACAAATCAAAAAGAACGTTTGATCACTTAATTGAGCACCTGCATTTGCCATCTATTCTCCATATCCATTCCTCACATTCTAGTCCTGAACATTTATGCAAGTTGTCCTTAAATAACACTTCTAAATGTAATAATTCTGTTGCCATTCAATTATCAGACAATTGTTTAATGGAATCTTTTCTTTTTAGGCTCGAGTCCTTCTGAGACTTTAAACCTTAGAAATAATGATTCACAACAACATATGTTTTCAAGACCACTAAGTGAAAAATCTGAAATCGATGATGTTCTTCATAGGATATTAGACTTGGTGTTTAGAGACTTTATTGACAGCTGGTTTAATATTATTTCTGAAAATAAGGAATTTTCGAGTGAAATTCGCTTGCTGACTGAAGATTGTTTAATAAATTTAATTAAAAGAGTAAAGAATGCACCATTAATGACAACTATTACTACTACAATACTAGATGATATTGCTGCACACTCGAAAGCATATCAAGATGCTATGAAAATGATGAAAGAATCTCAAAAAGGACCAAAAAATTTAAATAAATTAAATCCCTCACTTCATAGAAGAAATAAGTCAGAATCTGATGTAATGTGGAATACTGCATCAGCTAATGCTCAAAGGAAAGTTGCAAACTCAACATTTTATTATATGCAAAATGATGAAAATCTTTTAGATCCTAAGAAACAGTTGATTGAAACCTTTTTTGATATAACTGGCGATGTTTATAAAAAAGAAGTAAATGATGACAAGGCATTAGAAAAACATTTCGTATCTATTATAGAGACATGTCTTTACTATTCGTTCGATCCCAATAGTTTTCAATGTGATTCTCTCCGTACAGCAGTTAGCTCAATTATTGGAAGTTTATTATCAAAATTAATCTCTAACAATATTTCTGATCCTGACTTTTTAAATCTCCAAATTGCTAAAATATTCATTAACAATCCACCACCATCTGAATGGTTGATTAAAACAATTAGGCAATCAAATGATTTATCTGAGCTGCTCTCCGTACGACATTTGATCACTCGTGAAATGGATTTGAAATATAAGGATAAGAACTGTGTTGGTGAAATTTCATCACTTTCTTATACCCAAAAGATAATTGATTTACGAATAACAAGTCTTCAAAATAATAAAGATAGAATCATAACTGAAAGAACTTCATCAAAGCTAACTCGCTTAACACTTGATGAAATTTTATCAAAAGACATTGCATTAAGCTATTACTTGGATTATCTTCAAGTTATGAATCTTCAAAAGTATGTAATATTCTATTGTTTAGCTCAAGACTGGAAGCAAATAGCGATTGAAAAGACTAATCAGTACACAAATGATGAAACTCTTAAAGATAAATTTTCAAAAGATTTGCGAGACAGAGCGTTTGAACTTTTTAAAGAATTTCTGGTTAAATCGTCATCTAATGTTTTACAAATTGATCAAGGATTAATAGAAGTTTTGCATATCAAAATTAAAGACACTTATTTGAGTCCTGATCCGACATGGTTTGATTCAATTCTAAAGTTCCTATTCGAAAAATTAAAAAATGAGCATGTTTTTCTTCAAAACTTTTACGAGTCTCCAGCATACAAAAAGTTGATTGCTGAACTGGAAGATAATGAATCAGATATTCCTGACATTAAGTTTAATTCTAATCAAGCCGAGTCAGGTAGTGACAGTAATTCTGGAGATTACTTACTCGATGAATTAGATTTGTTGGAAGATGATTTCAATAGAGGAAATTCATTAGGTATTACTGTCCATCGTCACCAACGATCACATAGTGATACAGGAGTACTCTTGGATAGACAAAAAATTCAAAACAGCAACGAATTAAGCGAGAAAAAATTAACAGCGAAAATTATCAACACTGCTATTAATAGTGATGGAAAATTTGCTGTATATGCAATTAATGTTGTCACTAACGAAACAACCAAGGATGGATTAAAACAACAAAAAAGTTGGCATGTTTACAGAAGATATAAAAAGTTCCTAGAATTGAAAAATCTTCTGGTTCGGCAATTTCAATATTTTAAGAATATTTCACTTCCATTCCCTAAAAAGCAAACTTTTCATAACACTAGTCGTGACCTTCTAGAACGACGTATGGTTATCTTGAATGAATTCCTTAGTATTATCTGCAATCGAGCTGAAACTGATACTTTGGTTTTAGCAATTGTATTTGAGTTTTTGGAACCTGACAACGACGATCGTCAAATTCATGGAACAAAAGTTGTGAAGAGTTTTGTAAATCCAATAAAATCTGGAATGAAGAGCATAAAGAGTGTTCCAGATAATGTTATTGGAGGTCTGTCGAAAATATTCATTGCCAGGAATACTGAAAAGTTTGAAATTAATGATATGATGGATACCAATAATGCTGATTATCCAACTTTAGTATCATTTGTCAATTTTCTTGATTCTATATTTGATCTTGAAGCAAGATCTCAATGGCTAAAACGTGGGATACAAAGAATTATCTTTGCTCCATTTGTTAGTCAATCGACCAATAGAAAAATCAAAGAAATTGTTCAGAAAAACATACTGGATCCTAGCGTAATTCACAATATTTTATGTGGAGTTTTAAACAACACATGGCCAAATGGAGTCTTTCAAGAATCAGTTCCGCGAGAAGATGTAATAAAATTGAGAACTAGAATGGCTGCTAAAATAGCTATCTTAGCTTTTTTCACTGGTAAGATTTACCTTCTGTAACTTAAAGAAAAAATGTAAAATTTTACTTACTTTTGCAGATGACATAAAGCATATCTTAGGCTCAGAAACAACAAAGCTTGGATTAACAAATTTCTATGAAATGTTACAGCATCAAACGCTTAACAAACGACTTATTTTAATTTTGATAGACCGTATTTTGACAGCAGCATTGCCAACTGATAATTTGACGAAGCATGTCATGAAAAAGTAATATTTTTAAGTTTCTATATCTATCACATATTATATATTCATATACTTTAATTGTTAATAATCACAATGCATAAATTGACAAATAAAAATTTTCAGAATTTAACAAGTGATGTCCTTAAAATTAAGCCACATACCACCCTTCTTAACATTCATCAACAGTTCCTCTGGATCGATCTCTAAATTCTTTGCAGTTAGTTCCTCATTCACTGAAATTTCAAAATTTCGAACAATCGAGTATATTGCAGTCTTGACTTGCAACAGCGCAAATCTCTTTCCAAGACATTCTCTCGGACCTAGAATTTTAAGATTAATGTTTTATTGCATAAAACAATTCAATATTCCCAATTACCTTCACCAAAAGGAAAAAGAAGTCCTTTGTCTCTATATTCCTTGATTCCATGATCATATCGTTCAGGAATAAACTCTTTTGGATCGTGATAGTATTCAGGATCTTGTTGAATAGAAATTAGTGGAATAATGATTCTATCTCCCTTCTCAATTGTTATCTTCCTTTTGTTTAATTCCAATGTAATACTTTCTGAACATTCACGATTGGCCTATGTGTAGATGTTTTAATCAAATTAAATATATAATAATCAGCAGGAAATTGCTGAACTTACGAAAGTAATAGGAGGACTGATTCTAAGTGATTCATAAATGACATTTTCGAGATATTGATGATCTAGTAATTTGTCGTACGTAAAATCCTCTTCATTTGGGAATGCAGCCAAGAGCTCTTCACGAAGCTTGCTTTGTACTCTTTTGTTTTTACCCAACTGTGGGATGGAAAATGTATAGCTTCATGTATTAATATTTCCATTCTTTACTTACCTCGTAGAATATTGGGGCAAGTCCAATCGATGATGTATCAAATCCATCTAGATATTTGTTGAAATATAAAATTGATAAATCTTAAATAATTACAATTTTGCATAATTGGCAGGCGAAAAAATAAATTGGAATTAATTTCTCCTTCGCTTATGCAATCACCCTTTACTATAAGGGTTACAGGTAAGGTATAATAATAATCACCTAAAAAGAATGTGACTCCATGAGCTACCATTTCAATTTCAGACATTTCCTTCTTCTTTTTCAATGAAATAATGTGTGCCAAAAAGTCATCACGACTGATACTATGACTGTCACGGTATTTTATGGCTTCTTCCATTAAATAAACAAAGAAATCTTGCACATCTTGTGGCATTAGCCGTTTTGGGAGAAAACTTTTTGCCGCGTCTGAAATACTTCTTATCATTTTGTTTCCCATATTGATAATCTTAGATTCCTTTTTTGTAAATGAGCCACCGTCAATTCCAAAAATACAACTTGAAACTGTGTCACAAGTATATCGGACACAAATCTCACGAGAGTCAAAACATTTTGATGGATTGTGTTTTAGCTCTTCTTTTAAATATTCAGCAAATCGTTTGCCTACATCTTGAACTAATGGAAACATTGATCGCAATTTGTTCTGTGTCATGCCTGAAGCAACCTCCGTTCTCTTCTCCTTCCATTCGTCATCACGCATCACAAAAGGATTAAGCGCCATAACGGGGTCTTTTTTCTTATCTGACTATAATAAACAAAACAAATGTGCAATTGTTTATAAGTCTATATATAGGAAGAAATCACGCAGCATATTTTAAATTACTTAATAGAATCAAACTGTCTGTAAAATTTGAGTCAAAGGTTTCACTGTCTCACTGATAAAAATTCTAGTTAGAAGTGATTAAGAAATTATGCAAAATACTGTACGGTATGACATAATCAAATGACCTGCCTTCTTTTCACATATTCATGCTTATTTTTTACTGAATTTTTGATGTCAATAAATAGAGTTTCAATCTCGGGATTTAAAATGTATTAAATCTAGGGATTGAAACCTTAATAAGACACTTTTTAGCTACTTGGCTGAATATCAATCTGTCTGTACTTACTAAGCCACTGAATTCATTGTTGCGAAAATGTTTGAAATCCTTGACCAGAACTTGCTTAATCACTTCTGGTGAAATGAGGAGATAATACGGAGTAGTGATATTATAAAATCCAATTATTTGTTCACTGTCCTTGTACATTTGATAAAAGTCATCAATTATGCTGGAAAAATGACGACGTTTGAAAAAAGCTTCTCGCATATTTCCAAAGAAAAACTCAGGCTTAGGGCCAGCGATGTTGCGCGATTTGAAGAATTTGTATTTTTCATTGATATACGCGAAGGTTAATGCACAGGCGATAATTAATAAAGTAAGTATTATTGTAATTAAAAACAGCATCTTTGCAAATTCACTTTTAAACTTTTCAGAACAAAAATTCAGACTGATAATTGCTGATGACTCGTCTATAGCTTTTAAATACGTTTTCTTTTTCATTCTCACATAATAAATTTTTACAATTGAGAGACTAAAGTTAAAGTGACTGAGACAATTTTTTGTGTCAAAGCTAGATAGGAATCAAACACGCAAATGTTCTTTATCAGCTGCAGATAATGTAGGAAGAGATGTCTCAAAAATTGTCTAAGACGGAATTTAATAAACGTTGATTAAAATATTTGTTTATAAATAGCAGAATAGGTACCTCCTATGTGCTATACGAACTTTAGCACGTTACACTATTTCTTATCAATTGAATGACTCTTTTAAATGACTCTTATGTTTATCATGTAATGTATTCTTGCATAATTTCATGCTCAATACGTCGAATCTTTCAGATGTGGCATTAAGAATTGAAATATATTCAGAAAAGTCCTTGACTCGTGCTGTAAAAAGTAATATATGTATAATTATATTTAGATGTGAGGCGAAGGAAGAAATTCTTTTTGGAACTAAGAAATTTGAACAAAAAAAGAGGGTGGCAATAGAAATTTTGAAGAGTCATTTAGAGAGACACAAAATTTTCTAAGAAAAAGAACGGTAGTAAAGACATCTGTTATGATAGCTCCTTGCGTGCAATCATCTTGATTATAACAAGAAGTTCATCGACTTTTGTAAGGAATACCAGACAGACGTTTTTTTAGTTCCTTCGTCCCTCGATGTCTCTAAAAAAATATTCTAATTTTATGCATATTTCTTGTTCTTGATCATGTTTAATGGAAATTTCAATACTGATCTGCATTAATGTACTGTTAGAGCTGCATTAATTTAAATAAATAAGTTATATCCAATAAATAGTATCAATAAAAGTGTATTAAAATGATGGATTATGGACAAATTTAAGATAAAGGCAGGGTATTGCCTAAAATTTAAGTCATTGACTTTGGTGTCTGCTGTACCGCGTTATATGAAAATTCGTGATCTAATAATTATTTGGCTCGTGCTCTCCTCTTACTGCATATGTCAGTAAAATGCATTATCTCTCTTTGGTAATTAAATTTCATTGTTTTAATGCGTAAAGTTGTTTGGGTGAATGGAACAGACATTGACATCAATATGATAATTTTAACTTCCTTAAAATTCATTAATATTGCGCGGCATTGGAACCATATGTTGCTTACTTCACTTCAAATTTATTTCGAATTATTTCAACAACCCCTTAAAAATTTATGTATTCCAATAAGTCCTTGCATTTTGTGCTACATATATGTATATTTTTAAAACGAGTTCAACTTTTTGGTTCGATGCCCTTGTTGCAATTGGGGTTTTTAATGTAACTATATATAGAGTATGCATGAGGAGAAGGAAAGAATTTTAAACAGCTACACCTGGTCATGTTCCCTATATTATTATTTTATGTTTTTTTGCTTACGTTCACAATTTTATAAATTTGATGAACGTAAAATCATATGTTCATTACTCACTTTTGCTTTCTGCCTTTTGTTGATATTCTCTCAATATGATATCAATGAAAACTAGTCTAACCTTTCAAGAAAGTTAGAGGGGCAAATTTTTTGTTTATTTTCCTCGAGGGTTAAAATCTTAACAATATAAAGATTTCATCTGCAGAGTCTAGATCCAGTTTCTAGTTTACAGCTACTAATATCTAAAACTTTGGCGGTTATTTAAATGTACGCGCGCACTTGTAATTATGGAAATGTGACAGGTTGAATAGTGAAATTATTAACTATAAGTTAATGTCCTTTTGTGATCACCGAAGCAAGTCAACGTTACTGAAAATTGCTCAAGTGTGTAGTTGAACGAAACACTTTTACATCCTTTAGTTTTTCATATCCATGCTACAGTAAAAGGAATTTTGCGCCAAAAAGTCAAACCATAGAAATAAAGAGATGAAAATGAAAATAAGAAAGAAAGATGAGAAAGAAAGAATAAAAAACAAAAATCAGGTGTGCAACATCCAATATGATTCTCATTTTGGCACAAGCCAGACAAAACAATGAAAATCGGCATACAATACCTCGCCTACAAGAATACAATGATCAACGTGTTACCGAAAAAAAGTCTTACCTGTTCTCTATTGGGAAAAGCCTTTTATTATTTTTATTATTGAGGGCAGATTTAAGGAACGATTGGGAAAAGGATATATGAAACTGATAGGAAATTGATTTTAACAGGTTTAGATAAATTCAGGTGTATTGGTATGGGATTTAATCTGCTGACACTTAATCTGGTGCTTTATTAGAATTTGATCATTTATGTCTTACATCTGCATATCTTCATGCCTTTAAATTAGAACAGTGTACAAGGAACTCTTTTACAGAGGCTATTGATGGAGACTGTGAAGCATTTTGTATTGGTAACTGGCAAAGGGCAACCAGTGATAGACTCAGTATTAAACACCAACTGAGAGATGCCAAGGATCATAGATGATCTGCACAACCAGCGAAGTAAGTAAGTAAAAAATTATATTAGTAAATGAACAACTACTAGAGTCAAACATTAAAGCAGACTGATGATCTGCATTTATGCATAAACATAATGTCTCTATATACATCGAGTTATGTCATGCAGAAATTCTTTTCATGACAATCCAAATTTATTCACAAAAGAAAATTATGTGCTCATTCTCTTTAATTTTTGCGCCAAATTCTTCCTTATTTCTTAAATGTACCTATGTGAAAATGCATAATTTACAGTTTATTTATTACGTGTTTAATGCATTGTACAGAACAAAAAAAAAATGTATTTAAGTTTATTCAGAGCTGACGTGATTTTCTTTTTACTTAATACGTACATACCTACTTCATTTGCACATTTTTCAGGTTGAGCTCAATGAATAGAGGTAAAAAATGATTATTAATACAACAATATAAGGGAAGAAAAGACTTTACTTTCTGTATTCAGTTTAAGGCTGGCAAAAAAAGGCATTCAAAATCACATTAATCTGCTTTTGAAAATCATTTGAATAGAAAATTAATTTTCGTCGCTGATTTCTAAATTTGAATTACATGAAAATCAAGTGACGGAAGGAAGTAAGTAAATATGATTACATTCATGTAAAGGATTGACATTATTATGATAGATTACATAACTGAAACTTGTTTCACTAAAACACACATCTCTACGGGCCATCACATTCATGCCCTGCGGTTTTCTTTTAATGAATTGATATCATATCTACACAAGGATTATTCACAAATCATCTAGAACAGCTGCAATATTACCCTAATAAAAATATTTTGTTAATTTTATACATCAAGATATGTGCATGTCTTTAAAAATATTTTGTCGAAATATTGAGTTAATTATGACATTCCAAATAAATCATTTAGATCCAGCTATCAAAAAGTTCCAATCAATCTAGTTATGTTTGTATTGAAGACATCAGAATGGAATTTGGTAAGGGATGTACCAATCAATGATATACGACCACCCTTCGAAAGAATTCCTAAATTCTTAAAAAACCCATAAAAAATGCGAATATTTCTCAAGATCCAAAAATTTATGAATGAATAGAAAATTTGTTGTCATATCCTTATTGTTAATTGCATGATCTGATTCTAACAAAACAATTACATGCAGAACAAAAAGTTTTATTGTGTAATTTGAGAAGCGAGTTGATCTCCTTCTATGTGTGTTTCTTCACAAATCCAAAAGGCTCAACAATGCGTGTGTAACAATAAAATCATAAAAATATCTAGTTCTTCTAAGTATTCTCGTCTCAGGTTCTCATTCCTTTTGCAAAACTTTGCTTCTTTTTTTTCATCTTCCTTAAATGTCTTGAAAATGGAAAAAGTGTTTTTGCCGAAAAAATTCACTTGAAATTTGTGAATTGAGAACATGCTACATAATTCCATAAAGATTTAATGCCGATGTGAATTCATTTATGTGTCATGTGAATATGTGAGGAATGGGATTTTCGGTGAATTAAGCACAATAACAATTGGAATGTGATTGTTTGATTGGAATTTCACATTCTCTTGAAGCGCCACAAAAGCATCAAGGATCAACGAATATTTTGAAGGAGAGGAAATTAAAGGTACACCGCTACTGTGGGTGCGTTCATCTCAATTTTCTTTTGTTTAAAGAAGCACAAAATAAATAAAAAAATTAAATATCCGTTGAAGTTTCTGGAAGTGTTGTTGTTCCTATTTGTGTGTGGGTTCTCAATGATCAAGGACAGGATGTTGATTCTTTTCTTCAATGATGATTTTTAATTGTTGCAAAAAAAGTGAAGTCAGTTGACTTCTCTGAAGGACATTTAAACTGAAAATTGAGCTTTTCATTCATAAATGTGCCAACAATTTTAAATATTGGTACACAACATGATTCTTTGCAATTACCAAACAAAAATATATCCTTTTAAATTTTCTTCCAAACATTTTAGGTCTAGAAAATCATCATTCCAAGAAGTGCAACCATTTAAACTTCCTATAATAAGAATTATGAATTTTACAACTTTGTCGGTACAATTTTTACCTTACAATAACAATAAAAGAAGGCGAGCAGCATTCCCTTGTGATTATTAGTAAATTGTTAAAAATCATAAATGGAATCTACAAAAAATGTTTACTAGTGCGAAAATCAATCTTAATATTTTAATGACATGAGAAAAATACTCAGCACAAAAATCCAGATAATAACTCAAATTTCTAGCACAGATCTAGTTCTTTGTTGGTTTTAAGGTAAATTTTAGGATTCAAGGTTGTCTTCACACAATGTCTGGCTCCAACTTTGAGCATTATTAATTTATACATTGTAAGTGTACAATACTTTCTGTATCCTTTCTTCATAATAATTGACATTTGTTTCCTTCAAAGTTTTCATTTACGTATTGATTATTTGAAGAACCTTTTTGGTTTATGACGCACTGATGTGCTATGGCACATAGTTTAAAAACCACTGTTTTGTCAACTTTTCACGTGCGCTCCCAAAATAATTATGGAAGGGATTTGACAACATCTATAAGAGGTCATCAATCGCAATTGAACCAGTATGGCCATCAAAATAAGTAAGCAATTAGGACAACTTAGGCGTCTGAAGGTCATAAAAAAAGTTGACCTACATATTCAGTACAAATCACTTGTCAAAGTAGGTTACTAATGTACGAGATCAAGTATAAATTGGAGCACTGAGCACAGTTGGACTAAACATCGCGTGAGACATTTGAACTGTAGCTAGACACAAATGGACGAAAGCTACTAGATTACCTAAAATGATTGGAATATTGATAAAGTATCACGTATTTGCCTATAGTGGATTGAAACTAGAGCGTGAATTTATTCGAAGTCTAGACTTCAAAAATTGTAAACTTGATCCTACATATCAATGTGTTTCTAAATATTGTGTACCAAATATTCAATTGTATGCATCAATTTCAATTGTAAATCACTTGCTCACTTATTTACAAATTGAGCATTGCATCGATTTACGTCGTAGATTCCTTAAAGGAAAGAATCAAGGATCATTATCAAAAAATTATATTTAAGGATACTTTCTCATGATTAAATTGAAAAATTCAACAAAATGTGTGAAATAGGCGTAATTGTTCAAATATTTAAGCTGAAAATATAACTGCCCTATTTCATCCATTGTAATAATAATTATATTGACCATCAATTTGTCGATGATGATGCCATAAAATATAAAAATTTCACAAAAAAGAAATTGGCAATAATAATTGTGTCGCTATTTTGTGCTTTAATAAAAGAGAAATAAAAAAATATGTAGGTACAGAAAAGGTTTCGCAGAAAAATGCTCAACAGGTCAGAAGAGGATAGTCATGGGAATCACCTGATTTAAAAAATATTTTCTTACAAAAATCATTAATGATACTTTGTGAATACAGATACCATGCAGTTTGAACTATCTCATCAGAAAAATCTATTGTACTTCAGAGCCTGAGAAAAAGGCAATGTGGCTGATTTTTTTACCAAATTCTGTTTTTACTTTTTATTTCAAAGAGAGAAATAAAAAGGCTCTGGATGATTATTGTGCAATACTTTTCTATAGCTCAAAAGAAAATATAAAAAAGTATAATAAGAGAAATGCTGAATAGATTCTGAAGGAGTCAGCATCAATTGTCATTTTTGTGACAGAATAATGTTTAGCAATGAGTCCCGTAATGATAAGATGGACACACTTAAATGTTCTATTGTGCGGGAGGGTTTTTAAAATTTAAAAGCCTTTTGTATGTGCCTGAATAGCATGCGTTTCTAAGAAACGCGATAAAGACCTCACAAATTACAAGAATACCTATTGAATCTTATCGTTTTTTAACTGTAGCATAACCTTTGGTTTTGTTAAAAAAAAGGACACCTTCAAAAAAAGGCGCGTCGAATGAATTTGGCGCTAAATTTATATACTGTTATTGATTAAAATGAGTTATTGCTGATGGAATCCTTTTGATACCTTTAAATCGATACCTGTTTGATTAATTTCATTTTATTTATCTTCACTTCTATTCTGCCTGTTTTTATTGACAACACTTAGTTTCTTCTTCAATTTCTTTCCTTTTCTTCTTGCGTAACCAAAAGACAAAATGAAATAAAAACATAAAAAAGGAATTTTGAGAAACGCAAAAATCAGAAATTTTTCATAAAGAAATATTTTCAAGATCCTTTTTTGATTTCTCAGAAATTTTGGCAAAAATGTGAATTTCTATTGTTTGAATCAAAAGAAGAAGAACTTTCTCAGGATCATCATTTTCACATTATACTCTCCCTTCCCTTCTCTTTTAACAAAAACAAAAAATAATAAATAGATGAAGCAGTTCGATTAGATAATACCAGGAGATGTCTGGAAGTCACACATAATCTCTTATCATATTTCTTTCTAACCATTCAGACAAATATTTATAACAGAATTAAGACGCTTTGGAAAAGTTCTGGTAAATTGTAACTAATAACAAGCATGATAATATCGATTATCACAGACATCCAGAAATAGAAATTATAGTTTTTATTTATTATTTAATTTTCTAAGAGTTAGAATGTGTGGAAAGGTTCAAAATCAATAAAAGTCATTTAGGAATGATCCAAAAGCGGTTTAAAGGGAAGTCCTTACGTTATTCCTATAGAGATATCGACAGGTAGTTTTGTGAATCGCGCGCCAAAATTTACTGTTTATTGATTAAATAAAAGAGCGATAGAATTCTTCGGAAAATGGTCGGAGGTGAGCTCTTATTCCTTTTCTGTTTTCTTTTCATCATCCTTAAGAATTCCTTTTTTTATTCCTCCTATGAAGAATCCACCGCTAATACCTCTTCTAACGGGATAGCAAAAACATTTTCATTGTTGATTCAAGAGGGACCAATTTTATTACTGGACGGTCTTTTCAGATTTTTTGAGGCATAGCAAATCTTTTTTGTATTTCTATTATATTTCATATTGTTTGTTGTTTATATGGCACCTTCTTAGAGAGAGAATCCTTCAATTAAAATTGATGATGGGAACCAAGAAGCTCAAAAGAATTTTTATTACTTTAAATCCCGAGAATTCATCTATTAAATTCCCACCTATTTTGATGAAACGTCCTTATCAATGATTTGATGAATGAAAGGTAATTCTGACGAAAGTGAGGCAAACGTTCAATGTCTGGATTTTATTACATAACGATCAGTTCTATGACAAAACATTATGATTGATTCATTTCATTCAATAATAAAAAAATTTATTCAAGGTTCTCAAATATTTATCATTCCTTATATTTTGATTTAAATAAATATACAGCTGATTCTGCTTGCAAAAAATGCATTCAAGTGATTTTATTATTTATGTTATCATGAACGGAAATGAAATAATAAAAAAATTATTTCCCCAAATATTTGATAGGCGTAAGGTCGTTATCAATGTATGCTTATCCAATTTGTGAATGTCTGCGTTATGTTCGGGATATCCAATATTTGAAAACATTCATCCGGAATTTTCACTTTTAGAGTCTTTTGTTCACTTTAAATGCTGTGCGTGATTCTATTTAAAAAATTCTTCCACAACATTGGCATTTTTCTGTGTAGAAAGGATGTTATTCTTAGATTTATGTATTTTCGGTGAGTTGACAATGAATTGACGTGGCTCAGTGCCGGAATAGTTTAGTACTTCAGTACATACTTATTGTAATACTCACAGTGTGATCATGGGTTACAGGATCGACAAGAGAAGTTTCTCACTGGTTCTTTTTCAAATTATGTGTTGTGGAAACACAGCACACGGCCTTTCTTAGTAGGCTACAGGTAGTAATATCATCAATGAGAGTGATTCTGATTCCACTATTAACTGTATCCCAACTGAGTGCAGTGGCTTGGCGAACCTTTAATCGTTACACAATCATAAGCCATGAATCGCTCTAGTACAGCTCTGGATCTCAATGATCTGAATAGCTCATGGCTTTATTTTCGGTGAATTTGACAATGACAATATTTGAATACCAAAAAATTAGTTACTATATTGTTTTAAGAGTGATTTACTAATAACGTCCAATGTGAATTGGATACTGTTCAAGCATAAACAGCAAGATATGTAAATTATAAATTATAATCACACAAAACCGGTTATGAGGATCAATTAAATTTCATTCATCTAAACGTACAAAAAAGAATTCAAAGAATCTACATTTTTAGTATATTACTTGCTATTGACGATCACATGACATGACAGCTCTTATGTATGTGACAACAGAAGTTAAAATCGTTAATAAAATAAATTGTCTCTACTCATCCCTTGAGCTTCTGTTGCTACCAAAAATTTATAATTCATTCATATGCTACTGCTTAAAATTATTTTCATGTGTTTCTCATTGAACTGACAAAAAAATGCGATGTGACTAAAATTCCATTAACTCAATTTTATTCAATGATTATTCTTAAATCTTCATTCAGCTTTTTTATGATTTGTTGTTTTTGTTTCATTTCTATATAGCAGCAGCGTACACAGGGAGGAAATTCCATTTCAATATTTTTATCTTCTTTTCTCAGATGTGACTTTATAAATTATCTATTGTAAGGAACTGTTGAGTATGAAATGAGAGTGAGAACTCTTTTTAACTCATTAATGAGAATGTCTTAAGCATTTGAATATTTCTTATTTTTTTTTTTCTTGTTGTTGTGAAAGGAAGGTCAAGGCATTTACAATGACGTCGAAACAACATCCAAAATCTCAATAAAAAAATAACTTTCCCACACTTATGTAACATCGAAGAGAATAATTTCTATAGCAGGTGACCAGTAAATGGTGGTTTGTGTAATTAATATAGTTAAGCTTGCTTAGGACTTTAACTAGCTATATGATGATGATGAAGGAATCATTGAGAACAAAAAGTATTAATTTTACACAAAATTAGGAGATGATATAAAAAAACAAAAAACAAAAAAGAAGTTCTTATTGATAGAACACAAAAAATCATGATGAATAAATAAGATTTTTTTGTATTAATCCTTTTTCTTCTTCTTTCTCTTCTGATTCACGCGGCTATCTTCTAATGTTCTAAGGAGGTGATAAATGAGACTCATTCTATTCTCTGTTATTAAACTTACTTAATCTTAATTTCATGGACGAGAGAGAAAAAAAGTTTCCATTTTAATCCTTGAACTCGTCTTTCGTAGTTCAAATTTCGGAATTAGAAATGAAATACTAAATAGTAATGAGTATTTTTATGGGAGAGGTTATATCAGATCGTGACTTGAGACATTTTGATAAAATATGAATCATCGTTCATTCTATCCAAAGAATGTTAAATAATAACATATTTTATTTATGGCAAAACCTCCTTTCTCATTTTTCAAACTCAGGGTTGTTAACTCCTTATTTTCATCTTATAATTCAATTCATTAAAGCCTTACCTTTCCTTACTTACTTACTTACATGTTGCTATGTGGATTTTTGCTTACAACAAAATTCTTTCCATCTGACTCTTGTTAGCTCCATTCGCACATTTTTTCATCTCTGTTCTGTGCCAATTATCTTTTGAAGACCCTGATCGCGGTTTCCCTTGGATTCATCTGAGGGTTGTGTATCAAACTTGTGTTTTGGTCCAAGCAATGACATTTTCTCGTCTGTATCTTCTTGATTTTTGCAGAAGCTTCTCATTGGTAGAGCTAAAGGAGGATCCATTTAATGAATGTGATTTAATTTCAGACTAGTCTCTAGAAGGACATTTTTGGACAACAACCCTGTCTCTGTGTATTTATTTATTATTTTTTTTCAATTACTGACACATAACATGATGATGAGTATAGCAAATTTATATTTTTGAATGATCCAGAAATTTTGCTAACAGCTATCGGCTTGCTTTATTTGATTCCAATCATCTTTTTAAATTGTTATTTTTTGATTCCTTTTCTTTTTCAAATTCTAAGAGTGATTGAAGGATTGAATAAGTAATAAGAAGATAGATATATTAATTTTAAAGGAAGAGAGGAATAAAAATTACATGATAATATATTTGTGGATCATAATCCACTTGAAAAATCAAAGGAGTCGAAAGAAGTATAAGAAATAAATTGCAAACTAACGAGAGTAAAGTGTGAGATTGGATATGTTCTTTTAATGATCTCCCTACTTTTGGAATGATCAAAATGACTGTAATTTTTGAAGCAAAGAGGAGCGGAGAGATGTGAATGATTGAGAGCGATTTTGACAGTCCTTTTATTGTTAGCATCTATCCTATTGTTGCTATTATTGAACACGCTGATGATGTCCATTCTTAAGTTTATTCTATATACTAATGAAGATTTAATTATTTGCTTCTTAGAAGTTCAAAATGAGCACTTTTCAGAACTTATTAGTCTTGTAAGCTGAGGTTTATAAAACGGACTTGATTAAGAAGTAATGATTCTTAATGAGGAAGAAGATCCACATTCCTTTAGTTTAAAGAAACAGTTCAATAATTTTCAAGATGTCAATTCCATTTGGAATTATATGGTGGCTATATAGCACACGAATAGGACTTAAGAATTCACATAAAATAATGGAATTTAATAGCACCATAAATCTCAAGCATAAATTTTTAAAATGTTTATTCAACTCCAACTCAATCATTATAACATACCAGGCATATGAAAAATCGAAAGCGAAAAAGTGATTAATGTGAAGTTATGGAGCCCCCTATTGAGATATAATTCGCATTATAAATTTGCACAATTCTTTCTCTCTCTCTCTTTCCAAATCTATCTGTTTTTCTTCATTGCTCTCCATTAAATCAGCAAAATAATAATCAAGTTAAGAACCAGCGCGAGCCCAAAAGTTCCTTTCACGTTCCATCGTTCTATCGTCTGATCATTAGCAATTTACTTATTGTGAACAATTCACATTACAATGCAATGGAAGAAGAGTAATAAAGAAATTGAAACTAGAATAAAAATAAAAGAAGCAACGAAAAAAGAAGAACATTGGAAGTTGATTTTTAGCTCATTTACAGATTCATAAACTTAACAATTGTATAATGATGTTTATTAAGAAATCTTTTAGCGGCTTTATGTTCTCACGTAATTTACTTACTTCAAATAGACAGACGATGTGCAAAAAAGTGTTAATCAATAGCTAAACAATTTTCAATAGGAAAAAAATAGCTCAATTACATTTTATTGTTTTATTCTAATTTTTGTTGTCATTCTTATACTTGTTTATTGCTCATACATACTTTTTGGATAAGTTTTACTTTTATTCTACCTTTTGCGAAATTAGAGAAGAAGAATAAATGAAAAATATTTTGGCAAACTGGTTCCTAAATTGTTTCTTTACGCATTGAAAAGAAAAAGAATACTTGCCTTTATTGATTTACGATATAAGAAATTCTATAGCCATGGGGATAAAAATTGTATATAACTATGTGGAGATGGCTGGACAATAAACTCTAATTTAGACAAAAATCGCATTAACGTTCTTCATATAAATATGAATAGATTCGGAAATCAATGTACATATACGTACATATGTATGAAGGATACACATATCTAATTGATTGTGCGTGTTAGACTGGATCTTGATGAGCTGAAAAATAAACACATGATGATTAAGGGGGAGAGAAAAAAAAAACATTGCTTCATGGATATTAACATGGACATTGGAATGCTCAGCCTCACATATGCTCACTAAACTTAACCAGCAATCAATATTTTCGGCAAAAATTTCTAATGACTAAGATTCATGTACAGATAATAACTAGCTAAATTACGAACTAACTCTTAAAACAAAGGAAAAAATCCTAATCATTCACTATAATTTGCATTTACGCAATTGCCTTAATTGCACTTCTCTTTATTCACCGCTTATTAGTTCTTACATATCAGCATTATGTTTTTTTTTATATGTTATATCGTTTAGTTCTTTAAATAGTTTAAAAGCATAATAAATTGGGAATTTCATTGAAAAAAAAATTCACAGAAAAGAGCGATAAGCGAACAATTTAGCTAAATCATTCTTGCTGTGCAGCTCTCCTTCTTGCCTTTTTTTAAATCGAACCGCGAAATCACAATCACTAGGCACAACACATGAGAATGTGGAAGTTTAGAAGAAGAAAACTTTCTTAGAATTGGCGCCAAATTGCAACCAGTTTCAAGTCTTTGTATGTATTTCAACGATTTTCAGTTGAATTGATTTCTGTCTTCACCTTCTTTTTCTGGAACAATTAAAAATTGTCTTGTCTCGAGAGATTCTTCTTCTCATCAGTACCTGAGATAGTTACAGAAATAATGGATTATTTTTTGTTAATTACAATAGTAAACACGAGTGTACATGCATAAAAAATTAAAATAATTTATAAACTACCTGTAGATGCAAATATCGATTGATCGGCAACAATAAGGATGCTGATAAAAAAATCGTTAAAATTCGTTTAATTAATTAGAATGCTGAACAGCAAAGAAAAAGCAATTTTAATAGAATCCAATATAAAAGATTTAGACTTTTTGTTTTGTGGCAACTCTTCTTTTATTGCCCGAAAATTGTGATTTTTATGGCATGTTATATGCTCCTTCTTGTTCTATTTTGCAAGAATAAAACAAGCTTTTATAACGAGATTTTATATTAGAGATCTTAATTCAACATGTGTGGATACTTAAATTATCATTATTACCTTCAATTGCCTCTTTAAATTCGCGAATATTATTATTGAACAATTGACACCTTTCAATTTCTTCGTTGTTCTTTTTCGTATTTAAGCCACTGTGGAAGATAATTGAAAGCTACAAATGAAAAAAAAAGTGAATAAAATGAGAAAAAAGAGAATAAAGTTTATGGTCGTTTTGTTGATTAATCGGTAGCCGTAAATGATTCTCTCTTCATTAATTGCTATATTTATGTTAGCGTGCGCAAATATTTGAATAGATCACACATAGCGAATTTCTAATTGTGATGCTATTTTAAAGCATTCATAAATTCTTAAGAAAGAATGATAAATGCCTTTCAGTGTTTGAATACAATAATACATATTATATATATTATTAACTTCCTATTAAAATATTATTATTATTTAAATATGAATTGGCCTTTCATAATATACCATCATTACTTCCAATAGACATTAAAAATATCGCATAATTTTCATATAAATAATCTTTGAAAATGATAAAATTAAATTTGAAAGAAAATTGGCACTTTTTTTTAATATTTATCAAGGAACAAGGTATTACATAAGGGTTCAAATTCTTAATAAATTATACATCTTCCAGTGAAATGAAAAGACTTGCAATAATCAAAAGATTCAATTGTTTACAAAAATTTAGGGTTAGAAAAAATGCAAAAAGTTATTGCCGTAACTAAGGTACAATGAGGGTAAAAGAAAATCTCAATTTACGATCTTAAACCAAATATCGATTTACGATTCTGCAGCAATAAATTAATAGAAGACCGATTAAATCAGAAGACGTTAAGAAATTGCAATATTTTATGAGTTACATCTCTCAAATGTACACCCTTTATGATTGAATTCTTAGGTAATTTCTTACCCTTTTTGCTCTCGTCTATTAAATTTGCAATATAGCAAAAAGTACATACACAGACTTTCTTCTTCATCTTCTACCACACTCATCATTTCTTCATGTGAATTCAAAGTTCCGCACATGTAAAAGAAACAGAAAGAGAAATAATAATAGAATCTAATCAGCTGACGAGACAAGGTCATTTCTATCATCTTTATGTGTTTCTTCTTTTTCTTTCTTGTTTCGCAAAATGCATCCTTCTCATCTTTTCTTGTATGATGAACATATTTTCATGTTTCTGTTAACTTCTGTATGAATCTTTTCTCTTTATTTTCTTCCTTTTGTCGATCCTTCGTTTTCCTTTTTTTTTTCTTTTTGGGAGCATGTTTGTGTGCGGTTTTTTGGCCATTCCATTCATTTCATTTGAGCAATTCTCTGGATCGATGGAGTTTTTAAAAAGTGCATTATAATTCTTCTCCTACTTGTTTATTCAAATTTTAAAAAACCGTTGAAATTTTTAGTCATATTATGTCATGATGATTAATTTATTTTGTTGCAAATAATTAAAAATGACATAATAATGCTTAAATATTCTATTTCTAACTATAAAATTGAAATAAAGACATTAAATGAGCATTTTCTACGTTAAAAATTTCAAACGGTTTTTTGAAAATTAAATTTGTATGTGGCAGATTTCCCCTGTTAAAGCGTTTTTGACGCTCCGTGACC
This sequence comes from Chironomus tepperi, assembly GCF_022539635.2. Classification (NCBI taxonomy): domain Eukaryota; kingdom Metazoa; phylum Arthropoda; class Insecta; order Diptera; family Chironomidae; genus Chironomus; species Chironomus tepperi. Next base: position 1,119,715 of record NW_027226498.1, on the reverse strand, counting down.
AACATTTTTATCCGGAGAATTGATTTTTCTCATTAATTGAAGAATTTAGCATTTATTTTTCGGCAGAATATGATAGAATTGAAAAAAATCTATCATTTAGTTTGGGTTTGGTCCTGTAAAAATTAGATTTTAATGGTAAATTTTTGATTCTCCGTAACAGAATTCCATTTTTGGTCACGGAGCAACGCACCGAAGAATCAAAATATCTCAAGAAATAAGCAGTTTAAGGCTTAATAAGTTAATTTAGGTGATAAAAAATAGAAAAATACAACAAATAAGCTCAAAACACGACCAGCTTTAGAGTAATAATGCATTTAAAAATCCATTTTAAAGTTGATTTTTGGTGATTTACCCTGTAGAGAATTGCTCATTTAAAGATTTTATGAATGATCTAAATAGAAACTTGTTGGAATCTGTCTTGAGATCCTTTTTTACACTATTGCTATCTCAGCTGATCTCTTTATGTATGATATTGATTTTTGTTGTTTTCTTCGTCGCCTTTATTTTTTTAATTTATGATTTACATAAGAAAAGAATTTTTTTGATGTGTGCGATATTTAACAAAGAATTTTGTATATATGTAAATAAATGAGAAGAGACGAAAAAAGAAGAGAACAAGATTAACGAGAAAAGTAGAAGGGAGATTTTTCGCGCGCTATTTGATTTCATCTTCTTACATTTAAGTCGCTCAATAATAAAAAAATCGGCATTAATCTTTGATTCCTCATTGATTCGTGACTTTGATTTGGTTTCGTGCTACGGGTATTTTTACCCTTAATGCCTGTGGAATTTAGAAAAGTACAAATTATATTCATTTGTATAGAGTGTCTAGGTGGAAAAGTGAGAAATCAAGCCATAAAAATAAGAAGGATCATCAGCATCTTATATTGAAGGAAATTATGAAGGAATTTGATATAAAACCAAAAAATATATATATGTATCTTAAAGGAAAAAAGTGAAACCCCAAAAGATTCTTTAGTTCTTCTTTTTCACTCTTCCATCATTCTTTTGTATTTAATACATGAAGATAATTCACATATACATAAAAACAGAAATATATGAGGATGTTCGAGCCCTACTTATTTTATTATTTTTTGTTCTGTTCACACCACTACACATACACATCCTTGACGAAACGAATGCAGCATAAAACTCATATACGATCGCCTTATATTAGTCATTCGTAAAATAGCTCTCATTGATACAACATCTGCTCTTTCTTGTGACTTTTATTTATGAAACATAAAAACGAAAAAGTTTAAAAAAATAAATATTTGCCGGTTGCTGCATCGATAGGAAATAATAAACCGATAGTGCAAATTATATAATAAAAAAGTTAAATATATTAAAAAAATAAATTAATACAAAAAATGGATTTATACGATACAGTTATGGATTTTGATATCGAGTTTTATGATGAAAATGCAAGGTAATTATCACTTTAACAATTATTTAATATGTATATCCAGTGAAATTTTTAGTGAAAAAAAAATTAATTAAAATTGTGACAAATTTACTAAAACAATTTTATTTTCCTCACAGATTTGACTCAAATTCATCAAACACATTTTCATTCTTCACATCAAATAATCATTCAGCCAGTCCTCGACAATGTCCAATTAGTCCTTCACATGATAGTTCAGACTTATTACCAATGATGGATGAAGACTTCGTCGACTTGACATCATTTATTAACAAAGAAAATAACAAACCATTCTCACCCGCAAGGAAACGCTTAAATATGGATGCACTTGCCACCAGCAGTTCTCCAGTTACAAAAAATATTCTCCAACATAGTAATAGTAATGTAAATATTTCATCACCGTTCAGATCATCCGGATTAAAAAGAACACAATCATCATTATTTGAAAGTCCAATGCAGAATAAGAGACATAAAAGTGAAAACGATCATGTATATCTACAGAATCAACACATATCAATAAGAAAACCAATATCAATAATGAATGTTCTCACATCATCATCAGAGAATTTAAGGAAAAACAGACTTTGAAATTGGTATCAAATTAAATTTGAATATGTACAGTAATATGTGATGCAATGGACTAATTTTTCTTTATGAAATAAGAAAAATGACAAAAAAGCTTTAAGTAAAATTTTAGATTGTAAGATAAAGAGAATAAATTAGATATGTATTTAAAAAGAAAATTTATATTACATAAATCAATGTGAAAGCATAAAAAATGCAATAAATATTCTATAGCTATAATAACTATGATTTGAAAAAATTAAAACTTTATTTGTTGTCATTCTCATAATTAGTTTATTGATTGTTTTACAGCAGATCTTTGTTTACATCAAAAGCCATGTTTCGTAATCATTTGAGAATTAAACGGCTAGAATTTCAAATTAAAATGTTTCAATATCCACAAACTATTAGTTTATACCCCTAAAGAATCATTCACCATTGTCCTTTAGTACCTAAATGTAGTACCATGAGTATACTCACATTGAACAGTGCATGGTCAATTTTTGAGAGCATTCTCAAGAGGCTGATCCGTGTCTGATCGAGATCCATGACAAATGATGGACATCATTTCCAAATGACCCACAAAATTAGCCAAAGGATTTAAAATTTTAATTAAAATACGTTAGTCTTTAATATTTAAGTTTATTCATCGCGACTATCGTCATGAGCCTTTTATATCATTCAAATAATTTATTAGATGACAAACCCTTTAAGCTATTAATCTGAATTAGCACTTCAAGAAGTTAATAATTCTTCAAAAAAAATCGTAAAAGTAGCTCCTGTAATTGTTCATTTATGGAAATATTTTTCATGCATATCTCATAGTTATTAACGAATAATTGAAAGGGTCAAGCTTTCTAGAATTTTCAGTCAATTAATCTCTTGAGAAATCTAATAAAACCTCTAATAAATGGTCAGTGTAATAGGGATAATAGAGAAAATATCATGGACTGTAATATCCATAAATCTCAAATATAAATAAATGTCTGCATGTTTTTATTATTCGCGCATTTATTTTACGATCGCGACTGCATTCTATGAAGATAAACAAAAGGTCTTCTAAATTTCTTGACCCTTTTCTTTTTCTTCGTTACATTTGACCCTTTCATTATTCTTTTAAACGCTGACCATTGTCCATCAGCGATGTTTTCTACACGTCCATCAAGTTGGTGCAAAGTAAACAATTGATTTTATAAAGTTGATAACATTAGATTTCCATCCTATGTAAGTGTGATGTAATTCAAGAATATTTTCGCGCGTGTTTTCATGTCTGTTAAACAGATGACCAGTCGACCCTCCATAACAATTTTTCCAGATGAGAAGGCCTGAATGATTAGAGCGTTTGCTGAATTTTTGCTTAGTAAAATAGTCGTCACAAAATCAACCAAGTCTTTATTTTTTCGTCCTTTTTCTTCCTGTTTTTATTACAATTGCAAAGCCATATGTTTACCATTCTGTACCACTCTAGTGCAGCAGAAAGTTTCTTTTCTTCTTCTTTTCCTTGCGTACAAATCGGAAACAATAGGAAATAATTCCGGAACAAAGTATAATCATTTTACTTCTTCTCTGTTCCTTTTATTTAGTGACTAAGGAACAGAAATAGTTTCTTTGCCAAGTTAGAAAGAGGGTCGAAAAATAATAAACAAAATTTCGTGATTTATTAAGCAACAACATATGCTTTGATATTACTTTTGCAGTTGTCCTTCAAGATCTTCCATTAATTTGACAAAACTGATTGCAAAAAATATTGAAACAAAGAAGAAAAAAGTTTAAAAACCCGCGAAATTACATTTTAATACATGTGCACTTCCTTCTTTTTAAATCTACTTAAGATGTCTAGAAGGAATATGAGAAGGGTTGAAGAAATGAGATTTACCACACAGGAACAACAAAAACTTACTTTAAATTCCTGTAAAATATAAGAAGAAAAATTTAAAACCCAAGCAAATAGACTAGGTAGATACAATTAGCTGCACATATTTGTAAATCCTTTAAAAGGGATGCTTGGCGCAATTTTCATCAATTGACATCAGCTGTGTGCATAATAAGAAGAGAATTACAGGAATAAGTTCCGTTTTAGAATTGCAAATGAGGATGATAACAGCTACGAATAATTATACTTCATACCAAATTTGTGCATTGATACTTTATTAAAATTTTGCATATTTCAATCAAATCAAGAGGAAGAACTGTTGTTTGCTATTGAATGAGATGAAATGCATTTAAATGCAAATCAAATTCTAACGTTTTTTAAAACTTCTCGAATCTCATTTCTGAATGAAGAATATCTTGATTTCAGACTAGAAAGTAAAGAATACTTCCAAAAAAATAAATATTCTTCTTTGCCCAGAACACAAATTTTAGGTTCTTTATGGAAGGGTCATATACGGTTCACGTCTAGAAAAGGGTCGATCTATTTGCAAAAAAAGCATACAGCAATGATAAATATGCAGGTAATGAAAATTTGATACGGTTTTCGATCTTCTTGATATTTTGAGAGACGGAAAAAGAAGAAATCAAGATTCTATGACATTCGTAACCGTCAAAAGAGAGAGAAACAGGAAAACGATTCTTATTCGTGTGTATTTTCTTAAGTTTATTTTTTGTTAGTGCAGTTGCTATGGGATGTCTTACGTAGACTATTTGCAGTCAAGTTAATAACTTTCTTAGGCTTGTTTCAAAAAATGTACTTAATTGACTTAAGAGATAATGAAGAATAAGTAAAATCTTTAAATAAATTGTGTAGACTTTACTAAAGGGATTATTCTTCATGCAATGCATAAAGTATGTAGGTATAGCTTATTAGACATCATTCTTCATCTTCAAATGAATTTTGATCTTGTTATTTCATAATATTCATAAGAGAAGCTTGCAATTTCGATGGGTCAGTTATTAAAATTAGCTTCAGATGGATGGAATTCATAAATGTGTGAAAAACATACAGCTATAAAAATTGGTTTTTGAAAAAATAAAAATATTGTATTAAAATAAATAAATATGAGAAAATTTCAGTTGGTAACCATAAAAATATATATCCATCTATCGCATTTTTTTGCATCTGCCATGCATGAAGTTAATAAACAAGATAGAGAAGAAAATTTGTTCCTATTTTTATCCCTGTCTTGATAGCGTCAAAACTTAAGGGGTTCTATTTTATTTTCCATTCCTCATCACCTCAAGAAAGTGAGTGCAGTACGAGAATTTTACAGGGATCCTTTTCAAAAGACTTGCTTTCTTGTGAACATGTCTTAAATGTATTTTTTTTTCACATTAAAATAAATCCCTTCGTCAAGCATTGATAACTCTCCTTTCCATTTTCTTAAAATTTAAACGTGATCAAGGGAAGTTTTACAATATATGCTTAAATAACAGAAATTGTACAAAATATGATATTGAAGAACATCACTTTTATTTTTATGCATCTTCTTGATTCTTCAATGACTCATGAAAAATATATTTATTTATTGATGATGAATTTTTTCGATTAGAAAGATGAAGAAAAATCCTTTCAAATAATTAAATTAATGGACTCAGTCGATTAGATATGACGGAATGAAGAAAGGGATGCTCCAAGACGTGATGCATTAAGTGTGTCTGATAGATATTCAAAAACATGAAATAAAACACAATCTATTTCATTAGAAATTTACATGGATATAAGGAGATAAACTACAACAATCCCGTGCGACACAAATGAAGAAGACTCCGGAACAGAACATCCACATAGATGTCTAATTTAGGAAGGTTTCCAAACGATATTAACAAAAAGAAGTTATCAAATTAATTTTTGTACCTTTTCATTGCTTCATTCCATTAAATTTTCCAGCGAAAAGTTAAAGTTTAAAAGGCTTAGAATTGCATAACGGTCATTGAAAATTTGAAAATTATTTGATTGAAGCTTAGAGTCAACTTCAAGTTGATTGAAAAAATATAATCCGCACATTAAGTAAGAAGGAAAAGAAGCATTTAAAGTCATTTTTGAGAGACTTTCAATTAACTAAAGACTAAATATTAACTAAAAACAAAGAATAAGACACGAAGGATCTGAGCGAAAAGGAAAATAGTAAATATAAGGAAGAAATACCTAAAGAAAACTGAAATTTTCTAATTAAATAATTTTCATAAGGTTTTGAACGTTGTTGTCGTGAATTTGGTGCTTATTCAAAGATTTGGAAAGAACTAAGGTGAAGAAATTGTGGACTGGTTAAAGACTAAAATAGGTCTGAAAATTAAAAGTGAAAACTGGAAAATGTTTTTCTTATTGTGCAAAAACGAGTATCAAATGTTTAGTGGAGCTTGACTGGAAACTTTAGTGTTCCGTGGCGAAGCCTTCTCCGTTTGTGTCACTCGGGAATGTCAATTCAATGAGTAGTTCGATGACAAATTCTATTTTGAAACACACTTAATATAACTCCGCGCGAATGATGCATGCATGTGTTTTAGGGTAGTAAAAATATCGTTTGTTTCATAACGTTCATTCTTCAATCAACACAAGCAACTAAGAAAAGATTATTAAAGTGGAAGAATCAGTATTGCAGAATTCCGTTACCATAAATTTTTTCCGTTCCCTCTTCTCATTCTGGGACTTGTTAAAAATATTCATTTAATAAAGTTTCTTTTTTTATCAAAACAAATAAAAGAGCGACATATGGATGATGGTGATGATGATGTGAAAAATATAATAAATAAATATCCATATTCATAAACCGACCGCACACAGCAAGAGAAGGAACAGAACTTATGAAATCTAATATTTTTATTTGAGCTTAATTGAGTGTCTCATATTTAAATATTTGCTGTGTTTTTAAGAAAATCTCGTCTTAAAGAAATGTTATGAATGCCACTTGCAATATTTATTGAAGTACTAAATTTGCCAGAAGAAGAAAAATCGGTTCCCAGAGAAATGCACTTTAATTTATTAAAGCGTAAAAGGCAGTAAGAATTATTGGGCGCCAATAGTTGCATTGTTTATAAAAAAATTAAATTCCCATTCCTTTGCCTAATAGCCAGACATAAAGAGAAGTGAATCTAGTTACGCTCTCTGAAACTGATTGATGCTGATGTTGCTTTTTTGTTGTTTCACAATTTAGCAAAAAGTAGTTTTACAAAAAAATTCTAAGAAATTGTAAGATAACAAAAAGGAGAAGAAGGAGAAGAAAAAATTATTTTTCAATGTTTTCTCAAGTAATTACATATTTAAAAGGATCTTTCTTCTATTGAACAATAGTTCTTTTTTACCCATTTCGACCTCCCATTGATGTGGCTAGTGACTCTGCAAAAAAATAAAGAATCTTTAAACTTATTTAAAAAAAAAATAAATTAGAAAATAAAATGTAATGAGGATTTTTTAAATGAGAATATAGAAACTCGATATAGTCAAGAGTCCTTTAAAGAGAGCATCCTCAAAATGAACAAGGAAAAGATTGATTGTAATTTTGCTGTTATCGATCATACTTTATTCTTTTAGTTTCCTTTCTTTTGGCGGGAATTTTGCGATCTCTGTTGGATACTGTTGTGCATTTATTGTAGCAAGTGTCACCAGAGCGCCATGGATTCCTATGTCTACCTGTCTACTTGTACCTCTCATAAACTGATAGCACACTGTGAATTCTCATGCATAAATTATCACACAAGTCTCATAAAGTTAAGGCGTAAAAATTCTCAAAAATATGCATAAGGAATAGAATGACAAGAAGGAAGCCTTATGCCTCATAAGTATTGGCATTAATTGACAGAAGTTATGTGGTATTTAATTCTGCAAATGTAGAAACCAATAATCACCATGTCAAATAAATGGACACTCTTGAATATGCTAAAACAAATATTTCACTTTAAAGTGACAGTTCTAAGGATAGATGTTTATCGATTATCAATTTTCAAACAACGTACGGCAGCAAAAGTGGAACATCTTTGAAGTTTGAGATATTTTATGCTAGTTTTTGCGGCATTTTGCGATGAAAATTAAAGGTCGAGTGAGTTTCTAAAGAATCATGATGTAGTTTAATGGATCTGACGCCCATAGAACATAATTTTTAACCTGAAAATTGGACAACCATCAGACAGAGAATTTGTTATGTGGAAAGTTTCAATCATCTGATTTCGTATTTTTTTAAAAGAAAAATGATAAAATATTGCACTCATGAGAAAACCAGATGACGAAGGATGGCAAGTACAATATTTTAGGTCCTTTTAAATCTCTTTTTCGAGATTCCTCATATTTCAACATGTTGCACAAGTCCATAACTGAAAATTCACTTGTAAAAATGAATCGCCGACTATGCAGCCAGTCTTTTTAATTTTTTAAAATGTAAACTGATCCATTAGAGCAACGCAAAATTCCGGATGTTGTTCATTGCTTAAAAGAGGATTGTATGGTGCCTCAAGGGAGGTTTTAAAGTAATTTATGCAAAAAGTTATGAACTGCCATATGACAAATGACATAAATTTTATGGTTTCTTGTCAAAAACGAAATCCAAGTGGATATTTAATTGCTTCTGAATTTTTGGCGCGAAGTCTATGTTTAACTGATGGATGCTAATAGATTTGTTACAGAGATTTTAAAAAAAGCAATAGAAGAAACACAGAAAATGGGTCTTATTTGTAAATCTTAAAATATTCTAACCACAAATTCTTCTTATTGTCAAAATCTGAAACCTATAATTCATCAGGTGTGCCTCCAATTCGAATCCTGTTTTGGCACAAGCCAGAAAACAATAAAAAAAACGGCATACAATAGATCACCTACAACTACAAAAAGATTCTTGCTACCTTTTTTTAACAAAATATTTTTTTCTTACCTGTTTTATACTTTTCAAGAGAAACCATTCGACAGGAAAATTGTTCAAAAAATGGCCAACAATAAAGTGATTATGGATGTAATTATGCATACAGAATTTTGTATATGGCATTTATGGCATAAAAATTTGCGCGCCAAATAACCTTTTTAACAAGCAAATTAAAGTGTATCAATGTCTCAATTCCTTATCAGATAATCATGTTACAATCTTTACACATCATGTGAAGTTATTCACATAAATAAGTCATTGGCATACATATCGATTTATATTTGATTTGTTTCACTAAGGAATAAGAATAGTGATTTGTTTAAGGAGCAAGTAAAGGCTCCACATGAAATCTTTACATAACATCAAACCTGTTTTATAGACGATATAGAATGAAATGAACATCAAAAAAATACAAACACCTTTATAGAGGAGAATATATGGTGGTAAGAAAGCCTTTTTGTGAAACATACTTTTCTTACTGATATGTAAATGGTCCGCTGTAAAACGTTTTCTTTTGATGGTTCTTCTTGCTTTATTTTATTTTTTCTTTCTTTTTAACTTCTTTTTCTGAGAGTGGACGATGTTTCTTGCTATATTTGTACGTATATAATTATGTATGTATACATTCATGAGGGTTTATTGTTGTTTCGGTTGAAGGAATGTTTTAATGAAAGAAATACAGAAATCACCATAGAGTTGCCTCAGAACATACATACTTTTGAAAATTTATGACCGCAAGCAATGAAAAGATATAGAGAAATTACAGAAATAACTTTTAAAGAAAGAAAAAAAACCCTTTTGCTGCTATTAAAAACGTGAGGCCATCCAACACATTATGGTTTTTCAATTTACTCAATGCTTACCTGTTAACTATTATATAAAAATACACTAGAGCTATTTTATACATATATGTAGCACAATAAATCACACATTTAATTCCATTACGAACAGTTTTAAGTCCTTTTTTATCATTCAAAAATTGAAGGAATATCTAATCCTTTTATACTCTTACTCACAATAAGTCTTAGCATTTTTAAAAGTAGGAACTAAAAATTTCCTATAACTTAAGTATTTTTTCCGATCATCACATATGTTGAAAGGTAGTTGCGATAGCGACCAAGCGACTTAGAACCAAGTGACCGCCACTTGGCGAAAACAACAAAATTTTGCCTAATAGCACCCACTTGGTTCTATGCATACTGCTAGCAGTCACCGTAGTGACAAAATTTCAATATGTGAAAGACGGGTTTCCAATAATTTTTCAAATAAAGTTCATTGATCGGAAGGTACAAGTCAAAAATGCTTCCTTCGTTTAGTGTAAAAAAACGTGTGAATATTTAAATTCCCAAAATTTACAAATCTAATTAGCAATTCCAGAAGCCCCACCATGAGACCCTTCGAAAGGTATCGTGATTAAAATTTTCAATCTTTTTAACATTTTAATTTATTATATGTTGAGTTTCCAAAATTCAAGATCTGAAATCAAATATAGAGATATGTATTTAGAAAATAGAAATCAGTTGAGCATAATTAATGATGTAAAGCGCTTAAGAGGTTTTGAAGGGATATCTTCATATTTCTTCCACGAAAAATATTCCATTGCATAATATGCTTTGATTGATTCAATTCTTTTTTCATAGAAATCTGAATGGGAATGGAAGATCAAGTCAAATTGATTGGGTGACGAAGATAAAAAGGACATGCACTAACAATAACATATTCCTTTTTATTTATAAAGTTTGGTATATTCAATTGTATTTTAAGGCGCTTCTCTTTATGGAATTTATTTCTATTTATTATTCTAGGATGGACCTTAAGACGAAATTAAAGAAGATTGATAAAACATAAGTTGAAGAAAAACATCAACGGTTACAAAAATTTAACAAGTCACTGTTTATTGTTCATCTGAATATTTTTCAAGGAATCATCATCTCTTCAAGAAAGGAAGGCTTGTAAGATGAAAAATCAAAAATCATATTTCATGCTGGAGTCAGACAATAGCTGATGGATTATATTTTAACTCCACCATGAAGGCTTCAAATTACCTTTTTTATTGTTACTACAAATATACTGTTTAAAAATTCTTTCGAGAATTCTGATATTGTATACATATGAAGTCCAACACTACATAAGGATTGCATAATAATCGCATCGAATAATTTCTTCTTTTTCTTTCCTTCAAAACCTGTTTTGATTTCCTTTCTTATGTGACTTTTATGCTGAACACATCAAAGAGTGGAGCATAATTGAATTCGCATACTTTTCTTCTTGCTCTTTATTATCGTGCAACATTTTTTTATGTTTTTATGCTTTTGTTTTTAAAGAAATGGACAGTGTCATTAACCTTGTGCGGATGAGAATTACTGTGCGATTCTTCAAAAATTGCAATTGGAAGATACATTTTTGAACTCCTTGAAATATATGCGTTCTCATAGATATGCTGTATGGAAACTAATTCCAACGGTAACATTATTCGCACATGAATTCTTCTGGTTCCGTCAGGAAAGCCCTTCATTACATTCATTCCCTTTCTATTCTCAAACTAATTTCTGTCCCATCACATTAGAATACAAAGCATCTATTCCCATAAAAGTATAACGCATATTTATATAAAAAGGACTAATATCTAGGCTAAGGGGTATTAGAACTAATCTTTAGAAAAGAAAAAAAATTCCTGAACAGGACAACAAGAAATTGTCTTTTGTTCCTCAACCCCATTTGATTATCAAGTTTCAAGAAAACATTAGATAAATTACTCAAAATAATTTCTCAGATGTACAATAATTATTGTCAATGTATGCATGATATGAGAAATTTTGTATAGCCGTTCCATAATTCACAGCGATAAAAAAAGAAGAAATATCTTTATATTCAGCAGTTAACAGACATGTTTATCTTAAAAAGGGGTACAGAAAGTATATAAATCTGTCTAAATTTATAAGATGAGTGCATTCTTTGACGGTGAAAGTCCTTTATGACTTAAGGCCACTTTTATTTGGTCTTAATGTCCCTTCTTTTTTAAAGTTAATTAGTTGATTCAGCATTAAAGTAAATGGACCAGTTAAGGATGCTTCAACAAAATAGAACGTGAGATTGTTATGACAATGAAATGATTTATGCAAATTAGACATCCTTAGTGAAAGTGAAGCTGATGTTTATGTAAGAGAAATAATAAATGAATTAGCTCGCGTATGGATGGGAGAAGTTATGACCCTTTTATGAAAAATTGCTTAATAATGGACTTACTAATCAGAATTTTTTTTATCGATTTTATTATTTTAATGGTTTAATCAGGAGATATACACAAAAAATATCTAGAAATTATTAGAATTTTGCGGTTCCCACGTGTTGAAAAAATCTGCTACATGATCAAGATAATCTCGTTGCCAATTTAAGTTTTCTCTCGCCAATTCTCTTAAATGACCAAATTGAGGTATTGTTATACCTCCACTATGAACGAGATCTATAATCAAATCCTCAAATTCTCTAAAAAGTTCTTGTGAACCGATGTACATTGCAACATTTGTAAGAGCATTGTTAACAGTATTTGCACTTATTTGAGACATTGCCTCAAAGTTTTCTCTAATAAATGTCATCATTACTCGAACTGCGTGTTCTCCATTTGAAGCTGATTGAGATAGAATTCTGTTTTTTTCTGCTGTTGACAATTCAATACCGGGAAGAAGAGCAGTATTAAGGAAGCTAAAGAGCAAATCTGTATTTTGTGTACATCCTAAACCAGCAATCATTCTTGTTCTTTCTGCAGAATCATAAGTTTGGAATAAACGATTTTTCATTGCAAGGAAATGAAGAACATTCGCAGTACGCATTCCATTACAGTAAATTAATTGCACATATTCAGGAGCTATTCTTTTACCATTTTCAAGAAATGCTACCAATTCATTATTTGTTTCTCTAAGACATTCTTCCAATTGTGCCCCACATGCTAATGATATGACTAAAGATCTTCCATAGCGATCAATATGTAGTTCATTATCCCGGAACTCAACTCCAAGTTTATTAAAATATCTAGCAGTATTGTGTCTAACAAATCCTTGATATTGTGAATAAACACTTGAGCTTATTAACCAACGATTAAGAGAAGTTTTTGCACGATTAGCAGCTACCCATGGGAAGTAGTCAACTTCTTGCCACATATAGTTCATCAATTCAAAAATGATTCCAAAATGTACTCGTTCACCTCTTGCCAAATGAAAAGCGTCATCAATAAGTTGAACTCTATTCCTTACATGAATTACTTCATAGTCTAAATTCAATTGATTGATAATTCGACTCCACAACTCTAAATCATAGTTGACTCGATAATAATATGCTTGTTGGATATTTAAAATAATCCAATCTCCTTGATTAAACATTTTACTCATAGACGAGTTTTGGAATGTGTATGTTCTACCAACTTCCCAAAATTCATATGCTAATGTTGATGAAAAATCAGGAACTGAAGCGGTAGCATAATTGAGTGGAATTGACCAAAGGTTTGTAGACGTTTCAAATCTATCATAAAAGAATCTTTCTTGAGTAACTAAAAATCCTCCAACAACTTGAGAAAGAGTGACAACAGGAAATCCAGCTTGATTCTCCCATGTTCTCATTAATGACGCTACATCAATAGAAACAGAGCTTGGATTTGCGTCAACGCTGCGCTGAATAGCTGCATAAAGATGCCCTGGATTTGCAAAATTATCAAAGCGATCATTGATGAAGTTACGTTCTCCAGTCTGCCAAACGGATGCACCAAAAGCATGCATGAATGTATGAAGCACACTTCCAGCTATTAGAAAAAGTAAACAAAGTCTGTATTACAATATCACGTCTACATTTTGGAGAAATTTACCTTTATTGTAAGCGACCCAATCAAAAAGAAGATCAATTGATACTGGATCCTCGACATAGTGGGACATTGCTCGAATATTTGGATTAGCATCGACTTGTAAGACAGGGTGCATCACATCAACTAAGAATAAGTCATCGTATCTTTCTTCTGGATAAGTAAAATGAGGCAAAAAGTGCTCGTATAAAGTTGCAAAACCTTCATTTATCCACTAAAAAAAGAGATGTAAGCTACACTTCAATAATAATTAATTTAATATTTACCAAGTATGTCCACCATTCAGGACAGACAATGTTTCCAATCCATTGATGCTAAAAATAAATAGATTATTTGATTATCAGACTTCCTCTGTAATAAATAATTTGCGCGCAATTTTGATTTTTTAAGATAAGGAAGTTGAGATAGTTACGTATCTTTAGCTTTTTAAGTCTCGTACGCGTATGTTATCATTTTCAAGTGGTTTTCGTCATTGAAAGGTATGTGATAAAAATAAATACAAACCAAAAATTCATGTGCTATTATAGTAATGATGAATTCCTTATTTCTTGTGGTCCTAATTAATGGATCAAAGAGTAGAAGTATTTCTCTATAAGAGACAAGTCCCCAGTTTTCCATCTGTAAATGACATAAATTTTATTAAAAGAAACATATAGAATTATGATTCTTACAGCTCCAGCATCAAAGTCAGTAATAGCAATTTGATCCATTTTTGGAAAAGTATAATTAATTCCAAAATGTTTTTCAGAAGTCAGCATAAGTTCAGGACTAACTCTTAAAGCAAGTTCTGCTTCATTATTATGAATTGATTGTGGTTTTGCGTAGACTCTTTGAGGAGGTACGACAGTTGCATCTTCGTCATAAATATAGTCACTCACAGTAAATGCAACTAAATAAGTTTGCATTGATGAAACTCGTTGAAATTTAGTAACTACATAACCATTGATTGGACCAGGTGTAATTGATTCAACAGGCATATTTGAGACTGCCATATATCTTTGATGATGACGAATTCTGATATCAAAGGATGTTCTGATTTGTGGTTCATCATAACTTTTGATAATAACAATTTTATTTTTGATTAAAAGCACATTTACTTAGGAACTTACCATGGAAATGCATGTCTTGCATCTGTTGCTTGGAATTGTGTTGTTGCAACCCAAATTCTCTTTCCTTCTTCATTGAGATAACTTGCTCGATAAAATCCATAGTCATCTGTTCTTAATAATGCACGATATCGAATAACAACCTTATATTGATGAAACTCGAGCAACGTTGCTCGTGGCTTAATCACCAAAAATTCAACTTCTTCTATTTGTTCATAATTTACGTTTGATTCAATTAGTCTGCCATTGAAATCGAGTAAATCAATACTGGCTATTGTTGATTGACGGTAGTGAACGGTAATGGTCTCAGTTGCTTCAAGTACTCTTATGTCAATTGTAACAGTTCCGAAAAAATCAAAGTTTCCAAGATGTATATCAGTTAACAAAGAAATGTCATAATGAATAGGCACTGTGTTATTTGGTAATCGAAATGATAAAGCACTTGGAGTGAATTTTGGAATTACGACATCATCCAAATTAAAACCGTCTTCATTAAATCGATTAAGTTTCACTTTAGGACCAGCACTAACATGATAAATAATGAATATATTAATTAGCAGAATAAATTTTAACCGCATCCCGAAGTATTTGCTTTTTCAATGCTTCAACTTCGAACACTTAATTACAATTGAGTAAGATTGCAAATTTATATTTATACCATTTCCTTAGTTTTCCTTATCAATACTTGATAAAGGCTAGAAATAAGATAAACTTCTTCTTAGTGTCGAATTGTTTTCTGATACGTGAATTACCCAGATAATTTTTAATCTTTGACTATCAGCAGTAATGTCGAAAAGATTTTGTCTACTTGTGAATTCATCAGAATTATTCTGTAAAGTTTAAGAAACTAACTTAGTAATTGAAGAGCTTGATCTAAATATTTTTGACTTCAATTGTGAAGTTTCAAATCAACGTGGAAACAACGGGAAAATAAACATCTAAAGAGTTGCTACTAAGAATATTTCAACGGTCGTTTAATATTCAAATTATATTTGCAACTTCAATTAGTTGATTTTCCCTTTTTTAGTTGTTGACCCCTTCATATAAATATTTTAGTTTGCTTTATAGCTTCAAACAATAAAAATCATCCTTTCTTAAATCCGTAAGGAAGTTCTCTAGTTATATTTATTTGAAAGTAAGCATTGTTGTTTTAACTCCTCAACAATTGTACAATGACGTCGATTTCATAATCGACTAAATGGATAAGCATGAAAAATTGGACTCTATGCTGATCATGATGATGCGAATCAAATCTCAAATAAATATCTTGTCATAAGTCCAATATCTTGTTAAATCAGCAAACAGAATTGCTAATAATTACAAAAAACTGAAATCAACGAAACTGAAAGTAAAAAGAATTTCATCTTCTGTGTCTTGGTCTTTAATAAACCAACATATGTTTATTTTGCCCTGGAATGTCTGAATGAATACATGTGTCTTAAAAATAATACTTAATTCATGTATTCATTGATATCATTTTCTTAACCAGTTATTATTGCTTCATTTTAGCGAATAAGAAATAATTTCTCAGATTCTTTATTTTTATTTGAATCCAATTATTATTTTGATCAAATTATATCTACTTGATAATTATTCCATTCAAGAGAACTCCTTTCGAAGAATAAGAAGTGAAATTCGTTAAATGGGCAATAAGAAGACATTAGTTATGTGTGGGTCTATTTTGAATTTGATTTCGCGATAATTCACATCACATGTGTAAGTATTCAAAGAAATTGACTGTATAATATACATTCTTAAGATACTTTATTGTAAGTGTATTTGTTTTGGCGCCAAAATTTTCATTCCGGTTTTTGCCGGTAAATCTTTCAGAATGGAAAGAAACCACTTCATATTTATATTTATATTTATATTCATGTCTTATCACATTCGTCTATTCATAAAAAGCATTTACTTAGGCAATAACTAAAGCGATTTGTGTGGCTTAAGTATATACATAGTTGCAGGAAACCTGATTGACAATCATTCATGATATTTTAGACTAGAATGAAATTTCAGAACTAAGTTGGAATAAAATGTTGATAAAAATATTATGATCATGGGAGAGAAAAAGAAAAGGAAACGATTTAGTTCAAATGACATCATCACTGCCACATGCAGAAATATTTATGAGAGATCACAGAGCATTTTATTAAGCAACAACCAGCGTTCTTAATTTTATTTACAATTTTCACTGCTGGAGGTCAAATGAGCTTGATGTTCATTGAATACAAAGTGTTTTAGTGATCATTGAAATTAACTCTTCTTATTATTAATTCCTGGATCGTGTGAAATTTACTGACTAGAAATTTTTATCTTCACTGCCTTCATACTTAAAGTTTTTTATCCTCTTCGCATGATCTTTTGTTTTTACTTATTCCTCTTGCAACATGATACTTTAACGCGTAGGTGTAGTGAAGCTAATGGTTACTTAAAGGCATATAAACCAGTCGAGAGATAAGATTAGTTAAATTTTCGGAAGTAAACAGTTTTGATTTTTCAATGAATTTGCTTTAAAATAAGAAGATGAAAAAATTGTGTCAAATCAACACGTAAATTGAATTTTTAAATTGGCATTGACCTAACGTTCTCAAAATCTACATTGTATTTATTAGCATGTAATGATGTGAGAGAATATGTATACATAATATTTTGAAAACTGAAATGATAGCAAATAGAAATGTGACACAAATCATATCAAAATATTTGATGTCCTACACAAGCAATATGAAAAGATTTATGAAGCAAAAACCAACACAATCAGACATTGCCGTTAGAGCAGTTTTTTATTTATATTTATATATATGATAATAGGAATATGCTTCAGTTGAATGAGTCAGGAACGAATTTTTGTAACAGATGATTTAGTTCCAAATTTTGTTTACGAAGAAATTCGCACTCATTTTCGAGAGTTTCGCGTTCCCTAAGTACTTTCAGATAACGTTGAAGACCATCTTCAAGGACACCCCATAATTTTTCACGCTCTGGTGGAAATACGAATGACTCGAAACATGCTTCCACATCTTTTTCTTCAATCAATCGAGTTATGGTAGATTTAGTTTTACTCATTCTTGACGAAATATTCTCCTTAGGCCTGTAAAATGATTAAAAAAGATTAGCATATACGTTTTTATAGGAAGTAATCACATCTTATGTACATTAATTTGTCAAGTGATGTCTCGTGATCTTTTGTGAATTGAACTAATGCTTTGTAAACATCAAATGTCGTTATCTCCAACTCGTGATCATCTCCAAGACATTCCAATGGTATTTTCTCTGGATATCCTTCACTGAATGGATTTGTTGCACATTTTATGCATCTTGTAAATGGAATAAAGTAACTTTTAATAAAATCAATTTCTTCAGACTTATAAATTCCTAAAGCATTGAAGACAGCATCGAGATTAACTAATGTTTGTTCAGTTCTTGTATATGGCGTTAAAAGATGCTTTAATTTACTTTCGATCAAAAAACCGGAATTGTCAGCAATTGCTCGAAAAATAATTCGTAAAAGCTTTTGTTCCATTAGCTCTTGGTCACGAGTTCTTTGGATTGTTTCAAAATTTATGGGTACAATTGACTGAGATTCATCAATATCTTCACACAAGCTTCCTTTAAGAGTCTCAATTGCAGCCTTGTACGAAATTAAATCTTCTTTTCTGACAATATTGATATTTGGATCCTCCCATTCAATTCCTAATTGCTGTTCCCATAACATTCTATCAATTTTTAATACCTGATTTAATGCATCTTCGCATTCTTTGAAATTCATATCCCAAACTGTCATAAATTTTTTATTATTTTGTTCAGCAAAAAGATCACTTTTTCGCTCTAAATCAAGAATCTTGGCATGCAATTTCATTATGTCAGCTGTAAACTTTTTCGTCTCAACTATACATGTCGATTTGGCTTCCTTTAATTTCCGTTTCAATGAAACAATTGTATCGGCGAGCTTTGAAAGACGACGCTTTTGTTGATTTCTAACCATAACATTTTCATCCTCACGTTTCTTTAGAACTTGAAAATTATAATCGAGCTTCTCAGAATTCAGCATGATATTGCGTTTAAGTTTCTGTACTTCTATTTCCAATGTTTGGTTATCATTTTCAAGTTTAATTTTTGTAGCTCGAATTAGCTCCTCGTGTTCTAACTGAATACGCTGTATTTCTTGGAGGTAATATTCTGACTTTTCTGCTTCACGTTTCATTCTCATTTCTTCATTTGCTTCACGTTTTTCATACATTGTTTCCCATTTCTTTGTAGTAATAATTTGGAAAATCTTTCGTTCATTCTCAATTGTCTTCTCAAGTATATCCAAATGCTCACGATATGTACGTTTCATTACTTCCATTTGCTTATCAATTCTTTCGACTAAGCAGCTGATATCATTATTATATTTGTCAAGATCTTGTAAATATCGAGTATCAGCTGAATTCAATTCTTCACGACATTCATCAATTATGGACATTTTACGACCAATTAGCTCATTAATCCTGTCCTTTTGTCTCTGAAGACCTTCATGAATAGACATCGGATCAACATCATCACCAACTGGTGGCCATTTTTGAGAAATTTCCTCGAATTTTGCAGTGGACGACTGTGACTCTCGCTGAAGATCATTGAGCAGAATGTATCGTAATTCAGCTTCACGCATTCTTCTTTGAACCTCACGACGATCATTCGCCAAACGAATATTTGTAATCGCATCAGTTCCATTTTGAACCAGTTCAGAAATCACTTTATCACTATCTTCTAATTGCTTTTCTATTCCAATTTTATCTTCTTCATACACTTCTGTCACTAATTTTGGCATTTCATCCTTTCTTTTTAAAAATTCTTGAATAAATGATTGCCGTTTCTCATCTAAAATCGCAGATTCTACAATTCGCTTCATTATGGGAACTTTTGTCTCCTCACTTTCGTTCGTGTCTGCTTCAGACTCTGCTTCCATTCTGAAATTTTTATTTTCCTTTTTTTGCTTTTTCAATTTACAACCCTTTTATTTTTTATATATTATAATAAAACTTTCCAATAGATTACAACAAAAGTATTTTAGTTGTCAATGTCCTAAAACCGCGAGTGATATTCACTATAGTGAATAAATTTTACCAAAGGATAATATTTTTACAATATAAATAATTTCTATGGTTGCTTAGAGAACATGAACGTATGGTGAATTTATCGATTGATAACGAACTTTTTCAACCCCTCGAAATTGTGAATGTCTAGCAAATTATTTAGACTATAAACTGATCAATGTCTGGCTTCAACGTTATATAACTCAGTTTTGTGTAGGAGATTCCATTTTTTCCATCATCATCATAATTAGGTTCAACATTTTCTTAGTTCTTTGTTTTCATTACTTAATAATTAATTATATGCTGAGTTAAAACCCTTTTCACTGTTGGATACGATGAGAAAGGTTTTAATTTTTTTTTACTAACTCAACATTTATGTAACGAAATTGATTAAAATGAAATTTATGATTTGTGTGTATCATGTAGTGATTCAAATGTTAATGTTGTTTATTCATCGTTCTATATATCATTCGAAGAGCTGTTTCATCCTCACGTGTGATATGTTAGCTATGAAACAAGATGCGTTATAAAAGGCAAAATTAAATTTATATATAAATATGATAAAGACACCAGCTGCAAAATTTCCAGCATTCAACGTTTGTAATGTAAGTGCTTTATGGTGGTGCTTTATTGTTTTGTAAAACAGGAATCTCCCTTCATCGTTCGAATGACGTATTTGTATGTATGCAGAAGGGGTGTGCGATGCTATATATATATATATACTCGTGCGTTTATGTATTTTGAGTCGCAATTTGCTGTTTATGTGGGTTCAATGCATTTCAATTATGAATTGGAACTAATCACCAGCATTGTTTGCATTTTAACGGATTTTCTTTACATTATTATGTCTTGTGTTTTTATTTCTATTTCTGTAGTGCAGTGCGATCACCTCAAATTTCTCCAACTTATGAAATCAGATACAAAGAAATTCATTCATAAATACACTTTCAAAGGAAATTCCGTGAAATTTTTAAGGAAACACCATAGAATTACATGATAAGTGAATTTCAGACATATTTCATGGGAATTGCGCCAGTTCTTATATTACATACATATAACAATAAATGCTAAACGATGATATTTTTTGACAAATATGTATAAATTGGTCAGTTGTCGGTGCCATATGACGTTTATTTTTATTTTTTACTTTCTGTTAGAAATGTGACTATCATGTTTCTTTGAATTCCCACGAATTTGAAGAAAACGAAGTTTATTGAACTTCTTTTTCTACTTTTTTGTTCATTCATTTAATTAAAATAAGAACAGCTTTAACAAAAAAAAAATCCCTTACAATGAAAAAAAGTACCTCTAAGTGCATAAAATTAAAGGAATATTTTCATTTAACATAAAAAATGAATGAATGAGAGCATCATAATGCCTCTTGCATACATATCGCTCTTATTAAAAATTAAACAAAAATAAAATTATTCATGAGACACATCTCATGTGTTCCTTATTATTTATTTTTTGTCGTCTCATAAAACAATATTGCAATGATTATGAAGATACAGAGAATAAGACAAAAAAAATGCTGAGGGATATAAAAGAATGGATTTCTTTTTTTTTCTTCATGTTTATAAAAAAAACTGTTACTACATAAACATTATTTTTTATGCTGAGTGAGAGAGAAGAAAAAAAAATGATTTCATGACATTTCAACGGAAAATTTGGTAAGTAAATGGTAAGACAGATCTGATGATCTTGTCAGACCAGAATGATAATTTTTAAGATTGCTCTTGTAATACTCTGTTTAATTAAATCATGTGACAGCCCTTTTATCGTTAAATTGCATTATAATTTTCCTGTATTTCAACAGCAGTTCTATCCAAATATGCCATTAAAAACAGGGAGACTTACTTCTTTAAATTCAATTCAGGTTGGAATCAGTCAAACGAGGCGATTGAATCAAAAAACGTAAAAATTCTAATTTTAATGGATATTCTAATTCCTTAAAATTCGAGTTCATTGAATCCATGAATAGCTTCGCATTCAAAACGATCAAAATTAAAATATGGATGAAAAAGAAAGCGAAATTTTTGATATTTTTTGATAAAAATGAGCAGTAAGAAGTTCTTCCACACGCCTTGATGGTAAGCCTCAACCGAAACTGCACACGACATACGTTTCATGGCACTTGAAACGAATTTTATGTGTAGCTAACTGCTTTAGACATTATTCATAAACGACCCCGACAACAAAGTCAGCTCTGATCCTATTACTCAATGGCTCATACAATTCAAGTACTTGACTTCAATATCATATATCCAATATCACTGAATATTCAATTCAATCAATCAATCGTTCAAAATTCGTCCATCGATCTATACGCATTTAGAATTGAGTTTGTCTGATTGAAAATAAAAGTTGACACAATTTCGTACCCAAAAAAGGCAAAGCCTAATTGAAATTTTATTCAAATCAAATGTCTAATGATCTAAAACGCATAAAAAGTGTGTCGTATAGTCTAGTTCTGTCGAATACGCACTAAAATATTTTATCAATGTCTCTACACGCATTTTCGTCATTATCGGTCTATGCCATCAGAATGAGTCAGTAAATAAACTCAGTGAATGTTTTCAGAATTCGCAGCTAATTAAAATTCTGCAAAGCTTCAATTTCTATGCAAATTTTTTTATTATTATTATTTGAGACAAGAAAAAAATATCAGAAAGAACGAAATTCTTATCGTAAATTGGAATTAATTAAAATTCAGAGCCTGTGGATCTTAAAGGAATTTTTTAATCTTCTTCTTATTCATTCATCATAAACATTTTCATTTAATTAACTAAAAAATTTTGAACTCAAATAAATTTCTTGCGGAAGAATTAAAAAAAAAAGGAGATTAAAGATGCTGACAAAATTTTTCTGTGCTTTTCAGAACTTTTTGTTTTATATTTATGTAATCTTTCTACAAAGATCTCTCGTTACTTGTAAACTGTAATAATGTATGTGCTACAATTTATGCTCATTTGCTGTTCTTAATAATCTAAAGTTTTTCGAGAAACCACATCCCGTCAATGATTTAAATGCAAACTTTGTATTGAAGCCGTATCGTTCGGTTAGTTGATGTAGTGAATTAAACCATGAATGGATAGGTTTGACCGCTGTTTCCGTGTCTTATAGATTTATTAATATTTACTGCACTGTAAAACGTGTAAAATTCATTGAAGGAAGCTGTTGACAGAGACAGGCTTGGAATTGGTTTTGGAAATTGGCAAGCGACAGCCAACGATAGGACCAGTTTCAGGTGACATCTAGGGAGACCATGGATCACAACTGATCTGTACGGCTAGCGAAATTAGTAAGCAAATTGTAAAACGTGCTAATAACCTATGTCCTGTAGAATGCTTTAATCACTAAGCGATCGGGGTTTACATGACAATATGAAAAATATCAATTTATAATTAACTTTTTCTGTAAGCCCCTACCTACTGCACTCCCAATGATAAACTGTTGAAAGCAGAGCTCAAAGTAGACTCAGATTTTGTATAAAGCTCTGGTTAAAAGGCTATTACAGGAATTCAATTCTTGAAACATTTCTTATTCTTAGTAAATTATACACATATCGTAGCTGAATAGAGAATTTAATACAAAGCGTGGTTAGACACCTTTTGCTTTCAATCCTTTGAACCAAACTATTTGAGCATAAAAAATATAATGATTGATTTAGTATTCATAGTCTAGTGTGTTAAAAGTACGACCTATGTCCATAGAAAGTTGTTGTCCTTTTAAAAATTAAATGCTTTTGTGGTTGTTGTTCAAAAATCTATAATTAGGTAGAAAAAAAGAGTCCTTTATCTTCATGATCGATTGACCATTTCTTGCTTTGAACTTTTTTTTGGTCAAAAGAAAATAAATAAAGGAAGAAAGTGCATTGTTGTTCCTTAAAAAATGTCATATATGTTGTTCTTATGGAAATTTTCTTAGAACATTTTTTAAGCTATTCACTTATTGTGAAATGTAATCAACACTATGAAAGAATTCCTTTGAAGGTATAGAATATACGTTTTTTCAACCGTAACCGCTGAATGTAAATCTTTCTATTTTTTTGTAGAATAATAAATGCAATCATTAATATTAATTATATACGAAATTATGCTGTGTAATTCCTTAGTTCATGTATTTTTGCAGAGAACAAACTAAACAATTATGCGGTGTTAGATCATACAGAAGGAAATGAAAATTTACAGCAGGGGATAGAAAATTTAAATATTTTTTTATTTTATTTTGTGTCTATTGCTGAGGTAAAAACATGATAATACTTTTGTCGGTTTGTCAATGATGCCGAATGATAAATTGAAATCGATGCTAAATTTTCGTAGGAATCATCCACAACACATCCAAGACGAGCAAGTAGTTATGCTTTAAAATTGTAAATGTAGAGTATCTTACAGGGCCAAGTTCATGAATTTTCCGTGTATGCATACGTATTCAGTCACAGCACAATGATAATCACTGTTATGCTTCAATAAGAACATCCACAAGAGTAGAGGGAATGAAGAAAAAGGCACGTCGTCGTTAAAAAGACGTTAGCATAAATTTCTCTCTTACTGTTTTCTCTATTGTTTGCCCTTTCAAGATCCAACCAACAATCAAAGGCTCCACACCGAGAACATAGTGATTCTTTGAAACCTGTTTTTGTGTGGAGAATGAAATAAAAATGAGCATCAACAAAAGAAAACAGCAAAAAACCTTTTTTTTCAGTGATTGTTTTGTTGGTTTGAAACATAAAAATACCTTCATGAATCTTAATTTTTTGTATTTTGTTCTCGTTGATATGCTTTTCATTCTGCTTGAGTTCAGAATTTTTATTTTTCGAAGCCTTTTCGTCTCTTCTTCTTTGCTATTTATTTCGCTAAATATTTGATGTTTTTTTTATAATGGCATGATAATAACCTCACAAGACATATATATATATTTATAGCCATAAATGTATTTCTAGGTATTTTTGGAGGAAATCGACTGATTCAAAACATTTTCGTGGTTCCTACACATCAGTTCATTGACCTTTCCAAATTATTTTGCGCCCTTAAAAACATTCAAGAATTTGATCATAACATAAAGAAAGTGCGGTCAAGTAAAGACGGGTAAAGACAAAACTCACAGTGCATAACAATATTCTTAATTGTCTTCGAAAACCTTCAGTGGATAGGTGTGATTTTACTGATTCTTTCCTGCTTTTCACATTACTCTTTTGAGCGATATTCTCATTTTTATTTTCTCAAGTCGTTAAATTTGGGTGCGTCAAGTAAAGTCGCTCAATGAAAATAAAAAATATCAGTTATAAAAATTCCAAAGGTTTTTAAATCATAGCCGGAAAGTTTCAAAGCATAATATAATGAGACGATTTATAAAATTACATCAATTTCCGATAGATATCTCAAAATTATGTAAAAGATTTTTAAATTATTTTTGTTACATTCAGGATGAAATCTTTGTAGCCTCAGGATATAAGAATTTCGAAATGGAAAAATCAAGCTATTAAGATTATATTTTAAAAAAGTTTGAATACAATTATTTTGGACAAGATCTTATTTAAATTACATTCGAAAAATTCAGGCCTGTACATATAAAATCCTGGAATTGCGGACCGGCAGCTCTTAGCCAGATCCCAATAAGTTTACAAATATTTGAACAATCCCCGATATTACCCCGAACCAAAATTTCAAAAGTTTTACTTACTTATTTTCTTACTGAGTTACTGGTACCATGCTCCGACTTGGAGCCTAGGTCATTAGTATTACAAAGGGATTTTCATCTGATTCTATTGCTAGCCACATCACAAAGCTTGTACAAATTCTCTGTTTTGGATTGTTGCTTTTGGAGCACCAGGGCGCCTTTATCCTTCTGGATTCCAAGGGCGGTGAAACATCAGCCAGGTCTTGCAACCATAATGCAGCACCGACGTCCAAACGTTGGGTCCTGCTAACTGAATTGAATTGAATCATTAAATGTCATGTTAAATGTTCATATTCTTTCTTCTTCTATTTTTTAACGTTTTTTTAACGTCTAGCATTGAGTCCAGTTGAATTAAAATTGGAACTGAGAGTTTCTAGAAATGTTTAAGCATTCATAACTAACAATCTAAAGTCTGATTGGACGTTACTAGATACATATTAAAATCATTCTCAACATTAAAAGTCTCCATCAAATTTACATCAGTTCCTCATTTATGTTTTAACAATCCAAAAAGAATCTATTTATACCTTAAAGTCAACAACCTTAAATCTAATCAACTTTCCTTTTTCTTTCTTAATTCTGTTAGTTTTATGTTTTCTGTCTGTAATCCTTTAAAATCTTTAGAAAAAAATTTATTGCCTCCACATCAAAAAAACTAATTTTATGATGGAATCTAAGCCATAAAAAGGACTCAATATTTCTCACTTACATTAACTTTTCTTTCATTTCATGTAGATTTTAAGAGATTTTAGAGAAGAAGAACAAAATTTTAATTTTAATGACGCAGCGGGACGAGCGCTTTTGAAATTAAATAATTTACCTACATAGTCATTTTACCTAACAACACTTTTGATATCTTAAAAGGATCATTAAATGGATGCAAGAGCCTTACATGTATGAGAATTAAATATTTATTTTAAATTAGAACGCAGAACCTGTGAATAAGCGAGACGTTCATGAGAGAAATTAAATAAAATATAGAAACCGGATTTTATTCACACGCAAGCCAGCTACAAGTGCCTGTGATTAAAATAAAACATAAAATTTTTTTAAGCGTATGATACAAGAAAATCCTTAATAACTCTGATAAAGACTACATGAATTATTTAATGTAAAATGTTATTCACAACAAAATAATTTCAAAGATCTCGCGGATGATTCCGTGAAAATTGAGAAGGAATTCTTATTCCTGAGAAAATTAATACAAACATTACTGGAAGATTAATGCTAATGTTTTTAAAGGTTTATGAGTATAATGAGTATTAATTTTACGGAGAGTATGGAAGATAGAGGATAGAATAAAAAATTGAAATGGAAAGGGTAAGTAACAAATTTAGTAAATTTGTTCCTTCTAACAATCATATGTAATCCATTTCTTCTGTTTTTTCTCGCCGAGATGGTTTTAAAAGACGATGAAAAATGAGATTCAATTTATGTTAGTGTGCTGAGAAAATAAAACATTCCTTCAATGTCAGATATGTGAAAAGAAATCAAATTGCTACCTTTTAACTTAAAGATGTTACAACATTCAAAAGTAAGACGATGCTATAAATCCATGAAAATGATTAAACGAATCAAGTTTCATAAAAATTTCCATTTCTTTGGCTTCGCACTCTTCCGTCTTCTCTCAATATTTTTAGGTATATAAAAGTAATTCTTGGTATTTCAAATAATAATGTTCTGATTATTGTTATAAATATCCATAGAAACCTGACTTCTCCTGTCCTTGATGGAGTTAATAATTTTAGAACCAAAACAAATTTCCATAAATCGAAAAATTAGAAATTTATTTGGCCAAAAATCATGACAGATTTTAAATCGAAAGCAGATGTACTGCTGTATATTTTTGAAACATAATTTATACATAAAATTGGGATTATAAATTGATCAGAATAGAATAATTAATTCTGATTGTCTATGATGAAAACAATAATAAACTTAACTAATTAAATAAGGCAAGAAAAGGAAGCTAAAATCAATTCTATGAACGAATCAATCAATCATTATAGCTTCTTTTGTTCTCGCAATCTTTGATTTTCTCTCATATAGATCTCACGTTCGTGATCACGTTCAGCAATTTTGATCTGAAAATTGATTTATCTTAATTCTGACATTTTAATTATTAATATACACTAATTACCGTAAGTTGAGAAATAAGACTATTGAATGTGCTTAAACTAATTGATATTGTGTCGTCTTTCTTATTACTCTCAGAATTTTGTGAATCCTCTGCAATTAAGCACTTCTGTGTTGATTCTATCCATTCCTCAATATGCTGAGCTTGCTTATAAAGAGCTTGAGAGATTGTTGCCAAGTCTGATTGTTTCAAAATTGGTAAATTAACATTACATTCCTGTCGCAGCATTGATTGTGCTGATTCAGCTGATGGTTTTCGTTTAAGCGCCATTCTTTCCTTAATTTTTTCAATCCTTCCTGATACTTTTTCGATCCACCTAGTAAAATAATTAATTATTATAAGTAAATTCTGACATCTATAAGCCAATAACTTACCTTACACATTCTGCTTCACTCATAGCAATCAGTTCTAGCATTTGAGAATCGTGATCAGTTTGACTAATTAGGAAGAACGATTTGTTATCTATAGCATTCGATCTAATGATAGTTCTATATAATTTGACTATTGGAAGTTTCATATTATCAAAGGGCTTTAAAATGTATTTATCCTCTTGTTTATGCAGAATTACGACCATATTTTCAAATAAAAGAAGTCTTAGGATATTTGGACATTTTTTCATCGTTACATATCCATCGAAAATTAATTTATAATCTGTAAGGTTAAGATTACGGAACTCTATTGGAGCTTCCTTCAGATATGTTTTATCAAGCTTCATTTGAATTGACTGCAATCTATAAAAAATTTACAAGATTATTCAAATTTTGGACAGCATTGGCCTAGTTGTAACTTACTCTTCTGAATACTTTATGACTTCATTGACATAGTTTAAGATCATTCTTGATGTCTCACAAACTTTTTGTATTTTATCGTGCTCAGCTCCAGATGAATATTTAAGGATTCTCTCGAATAAAAGTGGATATTTAGTTAATCGTTGCAAAACTGATAGCATCAAATCTTTTAACTGCAATCTCTTACATCGCTTATGTGATTCTGCTTTGATCAAACCTCTTTGTAAAGTTTCATTTTTGATTCTTGTTATTCTTAGCGTTTCCAAGGCCTTTTTTTGACCAGCACAAAACAAAGCTGCATTTTCCTTCAAAATATTCCCATAAGGCTCTTCAAAAATTGACAGACAATCTCCAATTTTTAATAACACTCCGTGCTGTTCTCGCCATTCTTTCTTCAACATTGTCTCAAATGAAGCATGCCAATCTTTAATGAGGAAAAAAGACGGAGGAAAAAGCATATTGGCTAATTCGGATGACAGCGATTTGGATCGTTTTAATGGCTCATAAAAGACATTTTGAAGAACTTTCAAAGTCTTAACGTGTCTTCTTTCCGTTTCAAAAAGTTCTAAACAAAACAAAAAATATATTATTTTATATAAAGAGGCATTAAAAACTTTATTTACCCATTATGACATTTCTTCGCTTCTTTTCTTCATCAGATAATATTTGAAAGTCTAATGACACATCAGTACTCCATATACTATCATCTAAATTCCCATCATCTGAAGAATCTGATGCTTGTTGATTGTTATTCGAAATACTAAGCAATTTAAGAAGAATTAGCATAAATTAATGATTAAATTTATATTTGTTTACTTATAAAGACCAGGATCAGATTTAGGGCGATCTCCTTTGTATCTTTTGTAATTTTCAATGCGTCTATTGCCAATAGCTCTATGAACAAGTTCCATTAATTTTGAAGAATCTTTTGAATCATTCAACTCTTGATCACTTTCGTTTTCTTCTTTGTGTAAAACACAGATTCCCGAAATTTTCTCAATACACGATTCGTGGATTTTAATTCCACATTTGCATTCATAAGCCTGTGGAGAAATTCCCCAAAATACATATGAACAAAAGTCACAGCAAGTTGTTTCGTAACAAGTTTTTGGCGTCAAATGATGTCCTTTTACTGGCATTTCTACTTTGAGTGCGTTTCCTTGAGTGACAAATTGATCGATAGGTTCAAAATATGTAGTTCGTGGATGAAATGTTTTGTGAATAACAGTACAAAGTGCTGAAACTAATAATCTTTTTCCGCAATTTGGATCATTATTTTCATCTAAATCCTCTAACATTTGAAGTAATTTTGGCATCAAATTCTTTTCAACAACAACTTGCTGCATTTTTTTACTTTTCTTCGAAGCTTTTAAATCAGTTGATGATCCACCGTACATAGTTTCTAATCCAGCTTTTCTTTTATTCTGGAACTCTTTAAGTTGTTTTGCGATTGTTTTTTCTACCTCATATCTAGCTTTATCAAAAATATCACGTAAGAGACGAAGCATCTCAAAATCAAAAGATGATGTAACATTATCCACTGGATCATAATCAGAAATTTGCTTAAGCTTCTTTTCAATATCATTCAGTGTCGTTTGATGCTCAATTGGATCTAAAACTTTCAAATGCTATATAGGAGAATAAATGTTAAAATAACTCCAGATTATGATCATAAAAATATAACTTACTGCAAATGGTGCGAGAAAACTAGAATATATCTCATACGCCCACTTTTTCATATCTTTTAAATTTCCATTGGCATACAAGTTAGTTATTAAATAGAACAAAATAAATTCCGAAATCGAATGAACAATTGTAAAATTAATAAACACTGCTAAATGAGCAGCATTACATGGCAAATTAAGCTTTGAAAATGATGTAAAGGCTTCTTCATCATCGGTAAGAATTTCGTCTTCAGATTCAAATGCTATAATATTGAGTTGATGCTCAATTATCCCAACTTCACTAGTTGAAACATCCGAATCTTCTTTTATTGAATTGTTACTGACCTAAAATAGCACTTGACTTAACAAAACATTTACATGTTATTAAGACTTTTACTTACACTTTCACTATCACTCTCCGATGATTTTAAGGAATCTTCTTCGTGATTCTGGTGTATATAACTCATTAATTCGCTGATTTTTTTGTTATCAGCATTTTTTTTAAACTTTTTTTCCATTGATTTTTTTAATGAAAACTTCCAAAATGTATTATCTCGAATTTCCTTACTAGTTTTGTCGTTCCTTTTCATTATTTTCATGATATGTTCATTTTGTACAAAACAATTAATGCATTACAATTATTTATTAATTAATTTTAATTTATTGTGTGTAGATTATAACCTCTTCTTAAACTTTGTTTACACTATGTAAACTTAACTACACTTTAATGTTTTAAATATCAAAAATACGTTAAATTTTAAATTAAGTACATATTTTATAACTGTGGTTTTTAATATTTCAATAAATGTCATAAATTTTTGCATATTCCGTAGTGTTTTAATTAATGATTAATTAATTATATGATTAGAATTTCTCTAGAATTAATCGTTAGGATTCGATAACATTATACGTTGCGTAAAAGTGCGTATAATGTTCATTAATGAGGTGTGTTTTATGTGCGTGAACAGGTTTTTTATAGTCATGGCAATAATCTTTGTAGGCATATTCTATAGATCCTCATGCAAATTTTTTAGAGGGACAAAATCTTTTCATCAACGTTTATGTCTCATATTTTATAGATTCGCCCGCAATATACAAGATCAAGTCCGAATAAAAATCTTTAAATATGACATCCTGTCGATTCTAAACGTAAAAAAAGAATCTTCTATCTCGTTATATTATATTAAGAATTTAGTTCTATCTAATCAGCATAAGCAAGAATCTTTATGATAATACACGCTTGATATCATATTAAAAATAAGATTTGACATCGACAGCTTAAAACTGAATATCTTCGTATTATGAATCTTGTTGATTTTAATTAATTTTAAATTAAATATTATCAACCAAGGTGGTCATTTAATGTCTCTGAAATATATAAAAGGAATAAAGAAGAAGAGCAATGACATAAATTATATAAAAATATAAATATATCGTTTTCCAAAAGAATGTCTCAATTTCACTAACATAATCTTTGGTTTCCGTTTTTAAAGCCCATCCATAAGGAAATTTTGTTTTAAAAAGAAGAAATTCAACAAGCCCTTCCATCATAATCCTTCCTAATTGACTCAGGGAATCCATAAAAGGTAAAATTTCACACGGTTTTTGTGTTGAAATGCTTTAAAAAGTATTCAAACATAAATTCCTTTCGAGTCCTCGTGCGAAAATTTCTTTCTTTCCAAATTCATATGATAATCCCGTTATTACCATTTAATATTTATGAACAAATAAATTCTTAAAAAAATCTAGACAAAAAAATTCATCCTAAATAAGTTTTTGGCGAATAAAATAAATTTTCATGCTTTATCCAAATAAAAGAGAACGACAGGATGTAGAACTAGGTATAGAGTAAAAGAAAAGTAATAAAGAGCCATTACCTGCCGTACAAACATTGGCATTCTTTTAATATTTGTTTGCAAAAAGACTCACCGACACTTATCGTTTTGATGTTTTCATCTAAAATTTTTTGTCTACAATTCACATGTGAAAATATTTTCTCTGTACTTTTTTGATATATACTATATGCTATATATATACACACATAGAGATTTCTTTGGTACTCGATTATTTAAATGACAAAAGAGATTAAGGTAGGATGTTGGAAGTTTAAGAATGTTTTTCAGGTGAATTATGAGAACGGAATTTCTGCACGGTGGTCGGAAGCATCAATTGAAATAAAGAGAAATATGGAAAGAGAACACCAGGAGATATCCACATTCCAAATTCTTTCTTTCTTTTGTCTGCTGTATGAGAAATCCTAATCCACCTATAGAATTATTATTTGTCATGTACGGATGATTGAATCTTCAAGATTTCTTCACTGTAATTAGAAGTCTCAATTCTTTAAGTATGTTGTCTTCGTTAATTGCACATATTAGTAGTTCAAACATGTCAGAGAATCATCCCTGTTGGTCTAAAATTTATTCCAGACATTTCGACTGAATGAATGTTTTCATTAAGCTTAATACAGCTGGCCTTTATCCATTTCATATGGAATTTTGCTTAAAAACCACACAAATTATCAATATGGAACTGATTGCTGTTTAACTCGTATCTCAATTTTTTTGGTTTATTGGACACTTTTGAGACTTAAACTTTAGCTCCTCTTCCATTTTAGATTTTTCTCACGACACACCTAGAATTTTATGGGTTTCATATTCTTAGGAAAAGGTACTTTATTATTATTTGCTAATTGCTTTAAACATGTAAAAGAGTTTAAAAATTGTAAAGTTATCTGCAAAAAATATTAAACATCTGCTGAAAACACATTACTATGCTAAACAAGGAACAACAATTATGATCAAGTGTGATAATTCAAATCATCTTATCAATGAGTTAAATAACATGATAAGTATTACATGCCACAAAAAAATTGCTAGTCATATTATATCTCTACATCTATTTTCTACAGTTGTATAGCATAACGAACTTTGAATCGCACAATTGTTAGAACATTCACACAATATTTGCATTTACTATCAATATGGGTTGATTTATCTTTAACTATATGTATAATATTATTTTTATCTTTAACTATATGTATATATAATGTGAACTCAACACGTGTGGATATTTTTCAAAAAAAAATAGTGGTGATTATTTTTGTACATACAAAAACGTACATAGATGGTTACATAAAGGACACATTTTTTGTTTTGATTTAATCTAGCTGCTATTGTTCTGAAAAACGAAACTCCTATTCCTCAAAATCACTATAACTGTGTCAAATCGAGGGGTTGATAAACCACCACCTGGCATTTAAAAATTGAATCATGTGCATAAATCTAATACTACTACTAAAATACATACAGTAAGTTTTATTTCCAGCAATTCATCATGTCAGTTTTATAGAACACAATGTTGAATTGAAGAGCTCTTAACATTTTATTCAATACTGGCCAATTTCGTGAAGATAAAAAAAACGTTTTTGGACGTTATAAAAAAGAATTGATGACATATTTATTAAGTGAACGTGAAAAGCCTTAATCATTTCTTTTGCTTTTAAAACTCCTTCTTTAATAATTCTTCTACTCGCTTTGCAACTTTACGATTTGGTTTATAAAGAATGTTTAATGTATATTCGATCTCTTTTCGAGTGTGTAGCGGCGGCCAAAAAGTGGTTATGGCAAAAAGTCGATGAAATCTAATCTGTTCATAAGCCGTTGGTTGCATCCATTCCAATGATTCGAGTTCAGATAAAAACTGCTTATTGTATTTCATAACTGATTCGTGATATCTTTTTTTGCAAACTTGGTCACTAACATAAAAGGATTAGTATAAAATTTGTCATTTACAAAAATACTGATAAACTTACTAGGGTATTGCAGATTTTGATCTTTTTCCATGTTTGCATGGATAATTATCAACATCTTTATTTTTAACACGACGTTTCTTCTTCTTACGATCTTCCTCCATTTGCACTACTGAAATAAATATAAATTAATCTAAACAACTAATTCCGACCAAATTCCTTAACATAAGAAAAATTTTATTGAAAAAACTTTAAGCTTCAAAAGTCGTAAACAAATTTATCGGTTCCCTTAGTGATTATACAAAGTGATGAGATTACTTCACCGTACGACGATGTAAATAAGTTTTTCGTTTTCGTTCCGTCACTAAGAATTTTCGGGGGATCTCGAAGTTCTGGATTGCGTGCTGTTATAAAGTTGATACAAGATGACCAAATATTTGTCGACTTTGGGATAATTATGGGTGCTTTGAGTACAGTAAAATCCGATTTCTTTCCTTCTTTTGTTGCAAAGCATGGAACGTGTGTTCTGGCATATCCTAAATTCACTTCTGTTCCCCATATGTTTGTACCATATATGCTAAATACGATTTGAGGCCCTGAAATTGTATTAATACATTTATTTTTAAAATATGTGAACTGATTACTAAACAGCTTAGTTTTTACATACACCCAAATATGTTTGTAGACTTGTAAGTACACTCAATCGGCATATTAAAAACAATTTCATCAGATTCTTTTCCGCCATTCGCACATTGTGTTATACCCGATTTTATTCCAGATACTATTTCCCAATCATCTCCAGCAACTATGTCATATCGACAAAACACTCCACTTCCATATGGTCCAAGTGGGAATTTAACTGACTTAATTTCACCAACAATATTTAAATAAAAGAAATTCTCGATTGACATTTTGCTCGTTTTGTTTTGGAACTAAAAATTGAACTGATATTCTTTATTGTTTATGTTGACGTGTTGCTATGGAGATAACAATTCATTTCAACTTGTTAATTTTTATACTTTTATGGATTATTATAATAAATGAACTGGCTCGTTGGACAACAAGAACAAGAAGGGACTGCGATGGTTGATACGTTGTACTTTTCCTTTATTTCCATTTTTGAATTCTTATTCCCTTTATGAAGCAAGTAATGCCCGAGTATCGTGTCTTTTCCACCTCCTGTATTCAGAAAGTTTTCTTTAAAAGGCTTCAAACGTGATGAACATAATGCCCTGCACTTGCACAAAATATGGATCATTGTATCTTAAACCTACAACATACAATACTTGCCAATTTTTGCATTTTTAAGACACCTACCAAGATGGATTTCTTCTTGACCATCTCCTGACATATTCAAGCTAAATTTTAACGACTATACCAAGTTGTTTCTAAGGATGTTCAATAAAAAATGAAATCCGTTAAACATTTGCAAAGTTTCACTTATCAGCATGTAACGGTTTTTTTACTTCTTCGCAACATTTTCTGTGATATTTACAAGAACAATGGAAAGAATTCCAAGATATGCCTAAATACGAGAATTCTTCTTCTTGATCTCGTATTTGCAAACATCCTTTAGAATCGTCTTTCAAATTTATGGCACAATTTATTATCTTTACATAAATTCACAATTGTTCTCATAAAAAATAGATAGTTTTTGAGAAATAGACACATGACCGGATATTTCAGGAAGGAACTACATAGACCTACTGCAAAATTTCTTAATAAAAACATTTTTAACCCAAACAGCACAATAGTTTGACTGCATGAAGTGATCACCATTTACAAGTTTTTTGTTAAAGAAGGAATCAAGATGAAGAAATCTTTGAATATTTCATGAATTATGGATATGTCGATAGTTTAACCTGAAATATTACTTTAAAGCTCTTAACAACTTTATTAAATGAAATTTAAGAATTTAAGAACCACTGAGTAAATATGAAAACCCATAACATATAACGGCAGTAAAACGGCTTAAAATCTCAATGATGTGAGGAACAGAATAAAAAAATACTTTATAAAAAAAACTTTTTAAAAAAACCTCGTTTTTCGCGTGGACTAAAAAGTAGAAAATAAATTTTATTTTGTGCTGTATAGAAATTGGTTTGAAAGTTGAGACGACAGATGAATTACAAACAAGCACCTTGATCTTATCGTATAGTTCTACAACTTAAAACGAGGGCGCTTGTTAACAGAACTTTATCAAAGCTTTGCGCCCTCGTTTTAAGTTGTAGAACTATACGATAAGATCAAGGTGCTTGTTTGTAATTCATCTGTCGTCTCAACTTTCAAACCAATTTCTATACAGCACAAAATAAAATTTATTTTCTACTTTTTAGTCCACGCGAAAAACGAGGTTTTTTTAAAAAGTTTTTTTTATAAAGTATTTTATTTTCAACTTTTTAGTCAAATGATCATTTTATTTAATATTTTGGAAAGCTAGGCACATACTTGCAGGTTTAGGCCAAGCTTCGCTTGGCATAAGTTTGAAGAACTAAGCTAGACCGGTAGGCCAAGCTTCGCTTGGCATAAGTTTTAAGAACTATACTAGACCGGTAGGAGGTGAGGAACTAAGCTAAACAGATATGCTGGACAGAATCCTGAACAGAATCAAAACATTGAATTTTATGAATAAAGAACACAAAATTATCCAAAAAAAATGAAAATGTCAAAAAAAAATACTGCTCACGACTAGCCTTGAACTCATGACCTCATGTTTATTAAAACCTGCACTCTAACTATTACGCCACCGAGACATATTATTTATATATTCTATATGGTTAAATTCGTAATATTAATAAAAAAGTATTTATTTGATATTATTGTTATAATTATTATTATTATCAAGAAATTCACATATTAGATTTAATTTAAATTTGATTTCTGATAAAAAAGGTAATAGTTTTTTCGACTTTCTATCATGAGGACAAAAACGTAAAATTTTATGTGACAATACATGATGAAAAATATTAAACTCCAAGAAAACATTGAAAAATAGCGTATAAAAGTGTGAAAATGGAAAACTTTATTTTAAAACATTATAAATTATCAAAAAAGTATGAAAAAGAATTGAAAAGTACGACAAAAAAAGTTGAAAAATTTGAGACTTGAACCCTTGTCTGGCTTGGAATTTTATAAAAATTATCTTTTTAAGGACTGAAAGAATTACGTACGTAAAACGTACGTAATACGTACGTAAAACGTACGTAATACGTACGTAATACGTACGTGTTTTTTTTATAAAAAATTATTAATTATAGCATAACTGAGCTATATTGTGATTAACTAATGCTTAAATATTGCATTGTCATCAAGAATACACATGCTTGAAAAATTTCAGCTCGATTGGAGCAGTAGAAGTTTTCGAAAAATCGATCGCAAGATTTGACCTCGACAAACAGAAAGACAGACAAGAAAGCAAGTTAAGAAAAACGAGGTAAAAAAGGAAACGAGAAAATAAAAGTCTTTCTTTTCATTCATATATGCTGGCGATGAAATTCACACGAAACTGGTTTTTTGCAAAAACCTTGAAATACTATTCAAAAATCAATCCTTTTCATTCTTTAAGAAACGTTCCGAATTTTATTCTATACTTTTCGTTTTAGATTACATAATGTGTAAGAAAATTGTATGTCTCTTAAAGTTGGAATATATAGAATGTTGGCTTTATGCATATAATTGAGACCTTCCTGTGATTATGCTATTATTGAGCATCCATCTCTGTCGGCGTTATTGCCTTTCCTGAACTGATTTAAATTGCTTTAAACACACTAATAAAATAGCTCACTTTCTTAAAAATTCATTCTTTTTGTTGACTAGAAAATATTTTTACGAGCGTGCTTAATGTTTATAACAGAGGTCGAAGCCGACTTTTTCGGCTAAAATCAATTTCTTTATTTTTTGGCGAAATGAAGCCATCTAAAAACCATGTCAGGTCTTAAAATGGTTCTCTACATGAAATACTAGGATTCTCAGTCAAATTTGCTAAGCTCAAAGGTCTATTAAGCCCTAAATTCGGCTTTAAGTGATTGTTTAGCCGATTTTTAGCCGATCGGCTAAGAAATCGGCTAAAGTGGAATTACGAGCTAGTTATACCTAATAGTTTAGCAAATATGATACAGAATTCTAGTATTTCATATAGAAAACAGTTTTAATAACTAACATCAGTTTGTAGATGGCTTTATCCTGGCAAAAAATGCAAAACTAATTTTAGCCGAAAAAATCGGCTTCGATCTCTGGTTTATAACATAAACAAACGAATGCATTTATAAATGTGAAAAGACGAGAATTATGTAAATTGTGAAAGGTAGAACCATTTGCCGAAAGTCAAAAAGTTTATCTTGATATTTGTTCTTGGAATATTTATCCTACATATTTTACAATATTCTGTAAAAAGGAAAAAAGAAGGAATCATAATAAATAATATATACAAAAGGATAACGAAGGAAAAAATTAGTAACTTTGTTGAAACCAATAATATACCAGCATGAAATTGAATTTTTGTGTGGCCTTTCTGATTATTAAATCATTGTCCACCGTGAATGCATAGAAATATTAAAAAAATATGTAAACAGATTATTTCTGATCAGGTGTTCGAGGTTTTGTGGATATTTTTTAAAACTCTGCATGACATTAAAGATAATTTAGATAAAGTATAGATCCAAATTCTTTAAAGACAATATTGATTAAGATTAATGTTATAACGTTCATTTGTAATTCAAATTGTATATATAATTTACATAGTTGAATACCCCTTTCCAATGAAATGTCAGTCTTTTTCTGATCACTGAAGAATAAACATCGTTTTTATCGTTTAATCCGCAAGGAAGGAGTTTTAATTAAACTACATTTGTACAATTACAAATACGAAGATGTCCAAAATATTGAACGTGACGTTTCATTTTTGACATTGTTACAAATAAAATCATGTTCGATCAAAAATCAACAATTTGAATGGAACGAACTGAAAATAATTTAAGTACCTATGTATGTAGATGAAATTAAAATTTCTTAACAGCCATTATTAAAAGACTATCTCACTTCATCAATTTATATCAGGTAAACAAATATTATCAAATTAGGTAAAATTCTGTATTAAAAATCTGCCTGTTAAGCAGTTACATCTTGGAAAGGAGTTGTAAATTGTAAGAAAAGTTATATTATTTATTGCGGAAAATTGAAAATTATCTAAGTCTGAAATTTTAATATATCCAAGATAATTCTTGCAATTAAAATTGAAGGAGTGATAAAAGACATCCTCTTTAAAATCCAAACTAAATTATTTCGTCAAATTTTTACCTTTTTTCACTATTTTTATGAAAATTAGAAGAATTATCATGAAGACGTAGGAGTTTTTCAAAAAAGGTTTGATTTTGATTTAAACTAGACAGACGGGATGATTTTATTGAATACCTTTTAATTTTGGTAATGTTTAAATTTGACAAAAAATTTAAAGGGGTGTAGTATGATCAAGAAGATTGATAAAAATGTTTAAAGGAGGAGATGGAACGTGCGGGTGAAATTTTCTACCTACGTGTAAGACATAAACAACTGACTTTTTAAATTGATCGATAAATTAAGGGGGTGAATCTAAAGTTTATAAATTTAATTAGAATCTCGCCACCTTTTGATTGCTACCGGCTTTAAATTAATTTAATGTACAAACAGTAATTATCGATTTACAATCATCTCTACCTATCATTAGGTACAATAATCAAATTGATGATTTATTGACGTAAATTGTAAGGAATAAATAATGATAAATGTGATGTTCTTTCTTGTAAGTCCTTACAAAGTTTTGTAACATTTTTTGACCATTAAACCTTAAAAAATTATTTTAAAGCAATTTCTTTTCATTTTTCATGCAATTAATGAATTGTCCAGTTCAGGTAATTTAGGATGCTGGTCAGTTTAATTATTTGCTTGAAAATCTAAAAATAGACAACTATCAGCATGATTCTTTTATCCATTGTATTCTCGAGATGATTCCCATTATTTATGTTTTTGTGCTGAATATTGTGCAAAATTACAAAATATTTAAATTTCATTTAAGTATAGAGTGGACACAAACAAAAATTATTTATGTGCTTCCTTTCTCTTATTCAGTAGATATTCTTATCTATTCATTTCATTTGTTTGTATTTATGTACTCGCTTTGTTTGCAATACTGACACCCTTGAGAAAATTTTAGCTTCAAAAGATATTTTTTAAATTGTCCAGTTCACAATTGTATGTTCTTATTTCAATGGAACTATATCAAGATGTCACAATTCTAAAACAACTTCACGTAGTTTTCATGACACAATTGATGATTCTGATCAATTGTATGGTCCTGGGTATGTCAATAGCCAAATTATGTAGCCAAAACCTGGGTCTAAACATTTTTAAGTATCAAACTTGGATCATTAACATATGATCACTTGAATGCAAGTTTACGTCAATAGCTGCTACAAAAGGATTTTTAAGAATTGGTGGAACGAGAATCTAGATGATTGGCATTTAAATGGAAAGCTTCTACCAAAAGCAGGTTAGCAAGACAATAACAAGGAAATAGGGCATTACTTCGATAGAAAAAAATGTAAGAGAAAATGTCATTACTGGGGCACAAACTCAAGTTTGCAGAACAGTGAAAATTTTGAGCGCCTAAAATAATTTATTATAAATTCTGTGTACACAAAAAGTTTTAAAAAATG
Organism: Chironomus tepperi; assembly: GCF_022539635.2. Classification (NCBI taxonomy): domain Eukaryota; kingdom Metazoa; phylum Arthropoda; class Insecta; order Diptera; family Chironomidae; genus Chironomus; species Chironomus tepperi. The sequence goes on along the minus strand of NW_027226498.1, from coordinate 1,079,205 downwards.
ATGAGCCCACAACAGCTCTTTCACTTATATGACATTAATTGTCTAAATATCGAATTTCAAGCAATATATAAATGCCATAAGGAAAACATTAATCTTGTAAACAAGTGCGCAATTTTGTTGCTGTTTCTATCATTATCATCAATATAAAAAGATTTCGCAGAAGGGATAGAAGTCAGGTATCAGTAAAATAGCTTTTGTACATCACATCCATGAGAAATCACTTGATTACTAGACAGAAAACTAAAAAAATATCATTTCTTAAATACCAAAGCATTTTAAAGAAAATTTTCTTAAAAGATTCGATTCAGTTCTTGAGATTAAACAATAAGGAATATTTTTAAAGAAAGGAAGAAAAATAGGTATTCATTGTTCCTTTTTTGCATCGATCCCTAATCTTATGGCTCTGATCTTCATGTTATCTGCAAATTCAAGCAGTCCGACAGAGCCTGAGAAAAAGGAATATGATACTCTAGGTGGACATAAAAAATTAATTCTTTTGAATTGGGACATTTTTTTGTACAAAAAAGGAAAGAAAATCTTTGATGATTCCAATTTTTCCTGTAAAGCAATAAACTTTTTGTAGAAGAATCCTCACAATGACTTTTAAAATATTTTGCCTTTCATTCCTTCTTTATAAAAAATAAATGACAATAGTAAGTGTAAAAGAAATTCAATTTCATTTTTAAGTGTCGGCAAAAATTGTTTTAAGTGATAGGAGAAAGACAAGTTCAATTGTCAGATATTTGTGGTACTTTATTCAATTGTTGTCCATTTCAACTATGTAATTACTATACTTATATTTTTTAAGTGTAAAATGACATTCAACAATTATTCAAATAATAAAATGTGATGTAGGTTATTTTCGGAAGGTATCTATGAAAATTGAATGACATTAGTAAATATAAAAAGGAGAGCTGCTACACAGCTCAAAATACTAGCTGATTATTAAATTCTTAATTGTTTTGATAATTAAATTTCTGTTGATGATCTCTGAACCAAAATATTAATGTTTACATTTACCCAATGTTTTTAGCTTGTTTTGAAGCAACAATGTTGACAAACTCAAAAGTGATCTGATGACAAGCAACAAACTTTTATGACTCTTTCTAATACATTTATCATCTATCTAATACATTATTATTTTCATTCCTCAAATTTCAAATATGTGATAAATGGACCATTAATGAACTCAGTATTTACTTTAGGCTCAAAATTCCTCTTTTTGTTATTACAGTGCTAGAGTAATATACCAGAAAGCCTTATAACTTTTCTTAAGTTTGGTTTAAATGTCGTTTATTACACGTAGACTGTAGAGTTAGTGGCATAAAGCAGAAAAACAGAGAATATTATTCCCTTGGGGTATTATTTTCTTACTGAAACCATGTTCCTATGTGGAACATTAAGCTGACATTCACCATTCTGCGCCAAACCAAGTAGCTTTAAAAGTTCCTCCCCCGAATGATCCTCTCTGGTGGTCGCAGTTTCCCTTGCGGATTTCATTCAAGGTCGATGAACCCTTAGGGTATACAAAAGTTCAAAAATGAGTCGAAATGCTAAAGTTCAGTAACACAAAATGCGTTTTAAACAATTCAAGAGAAACTAACTTGTTCGTTATCAGCGGAAGAAATAAGGGTATGCAAATATTTTCATGAATGAATTTTTTAATCTCAACTATACATAAAACGTATAGCATTGTAGTGTTATCGAAAAAAATCTTGCTCGAATTAATTTTATTGTACAAGGCTAAGTAGCATGTACGTTTTAATTAAATTCGGGTCTTACTATAGACAGAGCTCCTCATAATCACCAACAAAGAACCTTAAATTTACTTTACAAAATCAGCATATGAAAAAAAAATGAGCGAGTGTGTGAAGTCTAGTTAGTCAAGAAAATACGTTAAAAGCAATTATGTGAAGTTTCTTTATTTCATTTGACTGAGATTCCGAAAATATAACGTAGCTCAAAGAGATCAGAAAGGAGAAAGAGAGTGGAAAGATCACTGTTGTTCTGATGGTTCTTATATGTGCTCTGAAAGTAAATACGTGTTAATACGAAGTAGAGGAAAAGAAAAACATCTCAGATTCTTCTTTCTATAGAAAATTCGTTATCAAATCTCTTTTCTTCTCCTTTATGTTTCGTCGCTTTTGACATTGTGTGAGGTTTAAGCTTTCCTTCTTTTTCATTATTTCCATTTTTTCTTATTACTTGGTTTTTATTATGTGAGTAAGATTCAAATAAATTTTAATATTTTTTTATCAATAAACCTTAGACTCATTGATATTTACTTCCTTAAACCTTTCTTTGCGTGAGATGTGAATTGAATGTCCATATATGATGTGTCTACAACACATGTGAATTTTAGTGGCAGTTTAAAAAATTAAAATGATAATAGAATGATTTTTAGCTTATGCATGATAAACACATGTTCAACAATTGGCAAGAAAAAACACATACGAAAATGTCAGTTCCTGCTGAGAGTCATGAAATTTGTCTTTACTCTAAATTCATATAAATTGCATAAAAAGTCTCGTGTGGTCACACTTGACCGTTGGAAGATTTTTTATAAGAAATTTGAGCATTATTGGCACGTATTTCCATTTTCATGAAAAAGAAAGAAGGAAGTGTGCCTTAAGGAAAGGAAATGAGTCGAATGGTATAGAAATTTTGATGGCTAACATGTTGCCAGTATATATATGAACATCCTTTACAAATGTGTGTATTTCATAACATTACTAAGATTCTTTCGAAAGGCATCCAGGGTGGCACGAGAAGAACCGAATGCATTGTTTCTACAATCATTTTAATTTCGTATGCTTAACGTTATAATACAAAAAGTCTTCTATTCATCGAGAAATTTCGTTAAATCTCTCTATTAAATAAATAAATCTGATTAAAAAACCGTCTTCGCTTCCGTTTTCTCTTTTAAATCTGATTTATTATTATATCGTATGTCGTGCACCATGATTTGATCAGCATCACCTACAAAGTGCACCATTTGTGGAACAAAACGTAGCAAAAAAAAATATACCTGCATCAAAAAGACACGAGTCAATGATAACGGAATCATATAAAGTGAAAGATCATCGGAAATTAAAAAGAATCTACAAGTTCCTGTGCATTAAAAAACAGTTCTTTGACATCCGTAAAATTGCACTAAATCCATACACACAGTTTCCTTAAATTCAACTAGAAATAGCATGATGGACCGTGACCAAAAATCCTGTTAAAGGTCTAATTCAACATCCTTAGAGATTTTTGTTCAATTCCCAAATGAGATTTTTTGAGAAAAGAAAACAAACCTTGAACAGATTGGCAATGAACTTGAATGTAAAATCGTGACTTAAGGCATAAGTATATTACGATTTTTTTTGATAAAAATGAAATATCATCATCCATCATGTTCCAGTCAGCCATTCATCCATCCGAAGAAGAGCATTCTATTTCAATTTTTTAAGATTAATTTCTTCTTAAATATTGTTGTTGTTGTTCCTTTTTTTATTATTATTATCTGATGATTTTATATTTGACTCAACTTTATTATTACTATGTATATACTTTGAATATCAAAATTCTCATTCAATTCTTGACACATGAAATGAACCCATTCCACACTTAAGAAACTGGATAAAAGAAGAAATTGAAATAACTGGCAATTAGTTGTTAAGCAAAAGCAACAATATTATTTTTTTTTTTCTTAAATATTGGAATCACCAAGACTGTATAATATTTTTTTAAGTCTTATTGTATGCTTTAAATATTTCTGTTAAATATTTGTGCAAAAAAGTGTAAGTCAATTTGTGTTTTCACTCATCATGTTTGTGAATGTACAAGCTTTAAATCTTTTCTGAATATTCACAGATTGGTATTTCATTGACTAATTTAAAAATTCTAGTTATTCCATCTATTAAGACCTTGAAAATCTAGACAGACCGGAACATAATAAAATTCTTACATTCAAAACTTCTTCTTTCACTACTGCACGAAATCAAATTCTGTTTCATACTTGATTACTTACTATTTGTCCGTTAAAGTGAGAATAATTCCTAAATTGATGGTAATTCTTTTATTTCTAGTTAATAAAATCTATGTCATATTACACATTATGGAATTCTAAGTGTAAAGTGAACAGCTACTGTCAGTGACCTCAGTGTCATATATGATTATACAAATCATTCAATGTAAGTAATAAATCAGTCATTATTGCTTTAACTGGATTTAACTACTTGAAATGCGTCATATGATCTCTCTTGATATGAATGGTCGCTATACAATTTTTCATATGATCATAAATGTGCATCCATTAAGGAAACATAATTATCAAAAATATTATTTCGTACGTTAATTAAAAATTGAGTTCTGTACTCAAAAAACTTTCTATTAGTAATGCCTTAAATATTCAATGTTCCAAACTAGTTTAAATTAAATTCTTTCATATCTGTTCTTCTTTCTATTGTCCTTGTACCAGGTTAAAGCTTTATTCCATGCTTTAACAAAATATATAAAATTCCCATTGAGCATTTCTTTATATTTTGTTGATTCTTTATCGAATAGAGCAGTGTTGTCAATAGAACAGTGTTGTCAGCACCGATCTATCGTTCGTGGATGTCAATTTACTAAAGCATGTATGTTTAAATCAGTGGTGGACAACCTGTGTGCCTCGGTACACTAGTGTCGCCCAAAATTTTTTGGAAATGCCGGTTCATGGCCAGTCGTGTGTGGTTTTGGTCGAGACTTACTACAAAGATGATCCACGATAAATAAAAGGTTGTGCACTACAAGGCTCCACACCTGATATAAATTGTCGACCCTAGACGACGTCGTCCCCAAACACCCATTCAATTAGGTATTTGATGACTGGATGTAAGATGTCCAGTAAATATGAAACAACACTGGAATTGATGAATAAAATTTGATTCAAACTTTTTCTTTACTTAAGTATCAGTGATAGGAACATCTCATGAATGAATAATACAAAATTATTTTTTGTTGTGAAATATTCAAAATGAAATAAGTTAGGCGGTGCCAGTTGCCATTATTCCCAGATGAATAATCGTATTTCCTTTTCTTTTGACACTATCAGAAGCAAATAATCGAATTGCCGTGGATTATTCTTATTAATCGGTTCTTTTTATTTCTTATTTACATTTATTTTGGCATGACCATCAAGAAGTTCTCTGAAATAAAGAATTTGATACAATCAATCATAAAGAAATTTGAGTTATAAGGCAAATAATTGATTTGATTATTATTAGCAATTATTAATAGTAGGTCTATCGTTCTCAAATCATTATGATCGGTAATAACAGTTTACACTTGATTGAATTGACCATGAAGACTAACATGAAAACAAATATAGCATGGTAATTTACAATTTATTAAATTTTCCCTTACTAAGTATCCAATCGAATAATTAGGCAAAACTATATTAATTTCACATGCGTTAGATTCCTACAAAACATCCAGCTTAATAAAAATCTAATAATACTATGAACTAAGATCAATAAATTCTGATTTCCTTTGAAATATAAAGGCTTACACATTCTGAATTATATAGCGTTATCGCATCATCCTCTTTAGTCTATTCGTTCACGCATTAAAAGTCTCTTAAAGTTTATTGATTTGTGCGTCAAAAATCAACTATTCAAACATGAGACATTGATGATTCTTACTTAAAAATAATGCAAACAATAAGTGATATTTACTTTTACTTAATAGTATATTATGTAAATGAACAAGATCAACAACAAAAAATGATCTCTACAAGGTTACAATCAGATTGACAGATTCAAAGACAAAAAATTATACCTCAACAAATAATTTATAATGATCAATGGATATAAGATTATGCGTGAAAAATTTCGCAAAGGTGCGTTGATTAAATGTGCGATGGAATAGAATCATGCTGTGAAGGAAGCGAATTCTATTCTCACAAGAGATATAATAACACTTATTATATTAACCATTGATTGCTATTCTGTCCAAATCCTCCTTCATTTACATCATCAGTTTATACATATTCACAGTCTAATATTATTGATAAAGCCTGATTAGACAGAGAAAATTCCTTCTTTTGCAAAAGATAGGTACCGGTGAGAATATTTGAAATATTTTCTGGAATTCGCACCTTTTCTGAACTGGCCGTAAAAAGTAATATTTTAAGAGGGATTAACATCTCCAATTTGACCATTTGATCTTCAACAAAGTATTTCTAGTGCCAATATGTTTGCGATTAGAATAGAAATTGCCATAATTCATACATGAAATATCATTAACTCTATTTTGATTGTATGCATATCAATGTACACACTTATAAGCATAATGTTGGCGCCAAAACTAAATTTACTTGTGTATTATCAGATAACTAAATAAAACTAATTTATATAATAAAATGTATGTAATCCACAATCATTGTTGAGTGCTATAGAATGAAATAATACAAAAAGAAGTATAATAGACTTGCTACGTACTGTTCTCTAGACAATAAAAGCAAAAGTAATTCATTAGCTACAAAGCCAAAGTTTAGAATTGATCATATGTACAATCAGAATATAAACATCACCACATATCGACTTTTCTCGTATCTTGTGCCTTTTTGCGGCTTAGACATTAAATATTTTGTTATTTTTTGCGAGTATATATAGTCTAAATTCTTCTAACTCTTTCAATTCTCATTTTTACTGGCTCTCTAAAATCACGTTTCTGTTAACTTTTGAAATTCCTTTTGTGCAGTTTTGTGTATTTCTGTTCTTTTCTTTTTGGGTGTTTGCAAAATTCTTTGAATGAATGTGAATGTGCCATAATTCTTCTTCATTCTTCATTATGTATTTTGCCGCAATGAGATTTTATATTTTCTTAGAAATTGTTTCCGCTGCATGTGTATGTAACTCAGTCTAAACAAAGCAAGATAAATTTCATATGACGGGACTAAAATATTATGTATGATACGATTACATATATGACATTATAACTAAAACATACATTGTTTATATTAATTAAAATGTTTAACATTCAACACGTTGGGGGATTTTTTTTTCTTCACTTCACTTACTTACTTACTTACTTACTTCATTGTATTTGATAAATTTTTCCCATATTACACATCATGTAAAACATTTGGAGCATTATTACATTAACAACATATGTATGTTGGATATGAAACATAAATATAATTGTAGTCCAGAGCATGGCGACATGAGATGAAATTTGTGAGCACAATAAAACGTCCTCTATGTATTTTTTATATGATTCTAAAGAGTTAGTTGTGTTAGTCAAAAACCGTTTATAATAAATCATCATTTTAGAATGCATAATGATAAATAAAGTTTTAAATAATACATTAAAACATAAAAAAAACATACTGGGATGTTTATCATTTCAGTACTTCAATGGAATTCATCTCATCTCGTCTAATAGAACAGATTATAGATCACAAAATCTAAGAAATTTTATTAACTTGTCAAATTTAGAGTTTACTTAATGATGATGCTAATACGTTTTATGATAGAAAATGTATTATTTTAAAAAATAGTTCCAAAAACTAATACTTTACATACTTGATATTTGCTAATAAAAAACAGTTAACCGTCAACTGCACTTGAACACGCTTAATAGCTAAAAAATGTATGGGAATCCCCCAGATCACTGCAATTTAAAGGAATTCGTTCATGTGCGTACTCTCAAAATTGAGTATGGTCAAGTATTTGAATTGAGTAAACTCATGAGCATGCTTAATTTAAATGGTTATGCCACTATGGGGCAAAATGAAAAAAAAAGGGACATTCACTTTGTTTTTTGGACTTTTTGGAATTACATCTAGTGGGTATTATTTTCTTGTAGTACATATAGCAATAGACTTGCATGACAAATTTCAGGTCATTTGGTGCTGTTTGGTCGATTCTGGAGCTGTTTAAAGTTGAAAAGTAGTGAAAAAATTGATTTTTTCACAACGTGTTTGACTCGGGAAATTCCATATTTATTTAAAAGATATTGAAAAACGGTTTTTGGTTCCTAATTATACTATATAAGAGCTTTAATTTTATATACTGGAAAGTTTATATATACTAGGTTTTAGTGGCAGGGCTTTAGAAAATGTATGAAAATACCAGGAAAAAAAGCTTCAGGCGTCCGGAACTAACATTTTTAGGTCGATTTCCCCCATACGGAGCTATACCAGCTTAAAGTACTTACTTTCTAGTTTTCAAAACCGTTAAAACCTTTACAATAAGTACTGGGGAGCAAAAGTTATTGCATTTTAAGTTTTGGACGAATTTTTTTCTCAAAACTAATATTTCTGAGATAAATTTAGAAAATATCGGTTGAAAATATTTTTTTTATGTTTTTGTATGCATTTAGCTATTTAAGAACGATTTATGAAGAAATTTTTCCAAAAAGTTCAAAAATCTCGGAGTTAGAGGTACATATGCTATTTGACGACTTGACCCTTTTTCTCATCACTCAAACTGCTATTACTTTTACATGACTAAATATTTTTCAGTTCTGTTAACTTTTTCTTGCAGCTTGTTATAATACCTTTCCAACAATATATAACACTTAATAGTTGAAAGTAGTCTTGGTCGTGAAAACGGACCCTGTTTGTGACTGACCCTTTACAAAGAAATTTTCAAAAAAGTCATTTCTAAAACTACCATTTAGAAAATAAATAATTCAATGTTTTTGTGTTTTTTGTGTCAAAATATGATAGTTATGAATCTCAAAACACAAAAAATCTCATTTTGTAAACTTTCGACAGCTTTAGGGGCCCTCATAGGTAATACTCAGGTAGCCTCTCAATTCTCAGATATGAAACATTTTTATTGACTTTTTTTTGATTGATATCCAATATTTACACTTATTTTGTGAAAAATATATCAATTATAAAAAGTATGGGCCGAAAAAAAGTGTTTTTTGATTATTTTATTAAAAAAAGGCTTAGGTAGGCCACATTTAAGGCACTCCAGTAGCCACCATGATAAAGTTCTATACATGTTTTATACATATTTATAAAGGTAATAGCAGTAACTAGTAATAACAGAAAACAGAATCTAAAAATATTGGTTCTAAAAAAAGTTATATTCATTTGAGTGGCCAAAAAAGTGCTCAGGAGAGCAACCAGCATAGGCAAAAACACAAAAATTCAAAATTTTACGTTTATTTTGACAATAAACGCAATAAATTGAAATATTATGACATAAAATTAGTTTTTATTCAAAAAACTTCAAGAATTTCATTAAAATTTTGAATTTTTGTGTTTTTGCCTATGCTGGTTGCTCTCCTGAGCACTTTTTTGGCCACTCAAATGAATATAACTTTTTTTAGAACCAATATTTTTGGATTCTGTTTTCTGTTATTACTAGTTACTGCTATTACCTTTATAAATATGTATAAAACATGTATAGAACTTTATCATGGTGGCTACTGGAGTGCCTTAAATGTGGCCTACCTAAGCCTTTTTTTAATAAAATAATCAAAAAACACTTTTTTTCGGCCCATACTTTTTATAATTGATATATTTTTCACAAAATAAGTGTAAATATTGGATATCAATCAAAAAAAAGTCAATAAAAATGTTTCATATCTGAGAATTGAGAGGCTACCTGAGTATTACCTATGAGGGCCCCTAAAGCTGTCGAAAGTTTACAAAATGAGATTTTTTGTGTTTTGAGATTCATAACTATCATATTTTGACACAAAAAACACAAAAACATTGAATTATTTATTTTCTAAATGGTAGTTTTAGAAATGACTTTTTTGAAAATTTCTTTGTAAAGGGTCAGTCACAAACAGGGTCCGTTTTCACGACCAAGACTACTTTCAACTATTAAGTGTTATATATTGTTGGAAAGGTATTATAACAAGCTGCAAGAAAAAGTTAACAGAACTGAAAAATATTTAGTCATGTAAAAGTAATAGCAGTTTGAGTGATGAGAAAAAGGGTCAAGTCGTCAAATAGCATATGTACCTCTAACTCCGAGATTTTTGAACTTTTTGGAAAAATTTCTTCATAAATCGTTCTTAAATAGCTAAATGCATACAAAAACATAAAAAATATTTTCAACCGATATTTTCTAAATTTATCTCAGAAATATTAGTTTTGAGAAAAAAATTCGTCCAAAACTTAAAATGCAATAACTTTTGCTCCCCAGTACTTATTGTAAAGGTTTTAACGGTTTTGAAAACTAGAAAGTAAGTACTTTAAGCTGGTATAGCTCCGTATGGGGAAATCGACCTAAAAATGTTAGTTCCGGACGCCTGAAGCTTTTTTCCTGGTATTTTCATACATTTTCTAAAGCCCTGCCACTAAAACCTAGTATATATAAACTTTCCAGTATATAAAATTAAAGCTCTTATATAGTATAATTAGGAACCAAAAACTGTTTTTCAATATCTTTTAAATAAATATGGAATTTCCCGAGTCAAACACGTTGTGAAAAAATCAATTTTTTCACTACTTTTCAACTTTAAACAGCTCCAGAATCGACCAAACAGCACCAAATGACCTGAAATTTGGCATGCAAGTCTATTGCTATATGTACTACAAGAAAATAATACCCACTAGATGTAATTCCAAAAAGTTCAAAAAACAAAGTGAATGTCCCTTTTTTTTTCATTTTGCCCCATAGTGTATGCTCATTTTCTGTTAGTAATAACTATCGACAAATTCAGCTGAACATTTTCAGAAGCTAACGTTCAGCCTTGATTTTATTTTATTGAAGGCTTCACAAAACATCGTAAAGACAAAATGACTCAAACGAAACATTCGCATTCATTGAATAAGCTGAAAACATTAACTGATATTTGCTGTCTGGAAACATATAAACATTTCCGGAATCAAGAGAATGATGCTAAATAATTTCATTGTACATATTTTTCTTTTATTTATCAATTCATGAAATGTTATTTATTATTAAAACTCATCTCTCTTCATTAATGAAATTGTGACTTTATGGGTCTCAATATGATTGTAGTCAGTCAGTTTATATAGTCGTTAAGCTGCTAAAAATATGAATGTAAAAAATTGACTATATTATCACTCCGTTCAAGGAACGATGAATTTTGTATGTGTATGTCTACGCATATGCGTTTATTTTATTCCGCGACTTATCTAGCATTCCTTTGGCCTAACCACATATTTTGAAGTGTGTGCATTATAAAATTACTAATTCTAATCATGCTTAATCATCATTCAAATTTTGTTCTTGATTTTTCTAGTTTGCCGCCAAAATTTTTGAAAATGCCATGAACCGTATGCGGTTTCAGTCGAAGCTAACCACATAAGTGTGCCGCGAAAATTAAAAGATTGCCCACCACTGTATTAGTATTTTAGAATGTGATTGAATTCTAAGCATATGTATATACATATCTTGAAATTGCCAATATCTTAAGAATTCAAAAAAAAAAATCTTGAAATATTGACTAAATGTGTTTTTATCAAAAATTAGGAAACTTTATTTGTAGGGGATATAAAATTCGGTGAACAATACCGTTCATTAATTTAAAAATAAAAATGAAATAAGGCATATGGAAAGGTGTTAGATTGAAGAAAGTTTTCTTAAGGGATGTCGAGTAATGCCATACGGAGTGCTGCATGAAAAGATGCAGTTGGCATTGTTGTTGTAGAATTTATGAAGAATGTAAAATTTCAATTAATGGCATGCTTGCAAAAATGTGCAGTCCAAATTTAGGAAGTAAAAATTATTATTTTTAAGTTATGGCCAATGGAAATGATTGAAATTTTGCTGAACTAAAAAAAGATCAGTCAGATTTATGCTAATTTCAAAAGTCATATCCGCCAAAACTTTGAAAAATATATCGAAGCATGTGCATGTTTAAAAAATAGTTCATATGCGTCAGATGGAAATTCCGCTAAAAAATGTTGCGCGCGAAGTTTAATGAACCTTTCAAACCCTCTTTTAAACAGTTAAAAAAGGAAATTTCAACTCTAATTCTAATGTGTTTAAGGTCGATATTTCCACAAAAGCATAAGGAATCCCTCTATTGAAAATACTCTCCCTTTTTTATGGCACGAGACAAGTTTTCGAAAAGAACTATTGTTATTCTACTCAACATATAAATTATTTTTTTCCATCCCAATAGCAATTGCACCCTAATCTGATGCTGATTTTCGTCTATACACTCTAATATTAATGGTATAGACTACCATTGCTATTAAACCAAAAACCGAGCAGATGCAGATTTTTTCTCTCAATATTTTTTTGCCAAAATATTTGTCAATGATATAAGATCGTCTTTTCAAAAAGAGGCAAGCATCATTCAGACGACTTTAGGCGGATAAAATTGCAACAGAAATTATAAACTTTATTACTTTTCCTTTTATACGTTGAATTAAAGATTTGATGAAAATGAGCAAGATGTTCCTTATTTTACAGTTTTGATTAAGAATTTAATCGTTTAATTTCAAAAAAAGGTCGTCACTCAACAACGCAAAGTCCTTAGCACTATTGGGTTTTAACACATGACAGTGAGGGCTCGCCATTTCATTGAACCTAAACCTAGACCTACAGTTTATAATGGGATCCGAAACACTTCTTTGACGACATTACTGCTTTGGCTACGAAGGAAGCCGGGGACCGCGCTTCCACAACATATGATTTGAAGAAGCCGAGTCTCGAGAACCCATGATGGTCAGGTTGATGTAGAATGATTAAGCCCCGAATAACGAAATCACTACGCCACCGAGCCACTTCGATGCACAAATTTTATATTAACCACCTACGTAACTTAACCAACATGGGACCTAACGTTCCTAAGAAATATCAATGCAATACATTTGGAACATATTGGTTTCATGGGCAGATACATCTTAGGACCAAAGTGTATCAAAATGCGTTATTGTCAATCAAGAACCAAGATGTAGCCAAACAGGATAATATAATGAAGAATATGTTTAAATTTTTTACGGATTTCAATCTAAATACAATTTAGAATGTTTAAGGAAGAAATCAAGAAGCGGTAGTGGAAACATATCTAGTTTAAAATAGGGAGAGTTGTCAATATCTAAGGAATAATGTTAATGTTGAGAAATAATTTTCCAGGTAAGTTTAAATTTCAGGTTGATAGATTTCTCTTCCTTGTTTTTCCCACAACCCATCTTAATAATCTTTTTCTTACTGGCTGCCATCATATGCTTTAAAAAATGAAAATTCGTTCACACGCGGAACCATTACATGTTTCTTAATTTGCTAGCATCAACTTAGATCCCTTGTCAAGATAAAAAAAAAATCCAAATAATAGCATAATATGTGTAGCAAAAAGTATTTTTTATTCAGTATGAATATTCCTCAGGTATAAACTTTAGTATAGCATCCATCACTATGAGGTATAAGGTCAATAACACTTTCATGAATATCACTTAATATCAAAGTTAGAAGAGTTATCATGTATCACTGTCTTATGGGTGAAGATTCTCAAAGGCTGCAAAATTATTGTAACATCTTAGGCAAAAATTTCTTTAAAAGATAGGCAGCTGCACAAATTAATTTTGTCGGTAAAACTAGACAATCAATTTTAATTGCTACCTAATTGATATGACGGGAATCAAAACTCAAGTCATAAATCGATAAGTAATTAAAATGATTAGGTAATCAAACAGGGAGGCTGGAATTAATTAATATGACAATAAATCGATGATTATCTATTTGTCATCAATTTTTGGGGGATGTGGTAAGATTAATTTACCTCCTCATTGTGTCAACAAAAAATTCTTTTATCTCACTCGTGAGAATTTTTTAGTTTCGTTTCTTTTCCTTAAAAAAAGTTTTATATTCTGTCTATATAAAGAAAACTTTTGTATGTTCACTACGTGCTTGCCAGAAATTCTTCTTGATTGTTGTTGATTCTAGGAATATGGGACCAACTTGAAATATTAAAAGAGCAGCAAGAGAGAACATGGAATATTTAGAAATACATTCATATATAAAATGAAAAATGATGATAAGAAATCATCACAAGTACATGATGCTTAACTTTTAATTAAATTTTATTCCATTTAATGAATGTCATCATATGGGCTATGTTATTCTGGCAGTCAAGCCATTATATGATTTTTAAGAAACTATTAAGATCTGTATTACATATATACTAAATGAATAAACTATTGATACTTATGTACATGTATGGAACCTTGTCCAGTTTCTTATTATATCATGAAAATACTAACAAAAGTACTATCTATATATGTACATACATGAATTGATGAGAGTCAATTCGTTTTATTTAATATACAAGATGAAATAGTAAATGAGGAACTAAGTCGAATCTTGGAATCAGCTGATTAGAACAATGTCGTCGTTCGTTGATTTATTTTCTCGCTCTTGATCTCTATTAATCTCTTTTGTTTAAGTATGCTTAAGTATTTTCAAAATTTCTGCAACTCTTTTATGAAATAACGTATTGCAATGATTCTGCTGCATACTCGTTATTGTAACTTCTTTTCATGCAAACATTGAACATAGTCTTTTGTCTGAAAACAAAAGCACCAAAAATTACTTCAAGTTTTCTTCATCAATCCTCAAGTATTTGACTTATTCTTCCTTGCATTTAAACGAAAACTTACATGTACATAGCTGAACAGATTTTAATTTTGTCAAATACCTTTATGAAAATCTTATGATCAATCCAGACAGAAACTTGTAGGAACATTTTTTTGTTGTTCTTCTTCTCATTCTTCTTTTTGACTTTACCATTTTTTCCTTGTAGATTTCAATGTATATAGAGATAAATATAAGAAGTTTAAAGACATTCAAGTCTAAGATTGAGGAAATATGAGAGGTGAGTACATAAATCTGAAGGGGTATTTTGTGCAATCCCGCGTTTTTTTGTCTTCTTATTGATATACAAGTTTTTTCCGCCACGAATATGTCCAAAAATTTATGTGATTTGAATAGCTTCTTATTTATTTTAAATCTGATTTAATTTGACATTGATCATAATCGATTGACTTATTTGAAATTTGATACGGACGAATAGAAAGTTCTTATTTGATATTAAGCATTAAAATGCTGTACATAAAAATTCAGTTTTAAACTGATTTTTATATATTTTTTTATGTTACTGTCTTTCTTCCCTCAACATAAATTTTTTCATATTTCTGGAATGAAAAAAAGTACATTTACTAACATAACTTTATGCTATATAAAAAAGAAATACAAGAAGTATTAACACGATCAGGATTGAAATGTTTTTTCATGTACATACAATGTAGATAACGCATACATTTAAGGATTTGTCCCTTTGCTTTCACATAGCACCAATACAAGTATCCATGCAGCATAAAACCAAAAACACGATCGTCTACAAATTTTATTCGTAAAGTAGTTCTCGACGAGTCAACATCTGCTCTCGTGTATAATATATTTTTTAAATTTTTCTCTCTCTTAAAAAAAAGACTTTTTGTATGCCGGTTGTACACAAAAGATAATAATATATTAATATATAGGAGAGTTTTACTATATGAGAAACAAAAAAAAATGCCAAGGACTTTGTGAAAGAAATACTCATAGAAGAATATAAATTAATTAAAATTTCTAGATGAAATAACATTAAAATTGATTAAAAAAACTAAAGGATATAAAAAAATATAAGTGAAAATGGATTTATGATAGCACCTAAATTCTCTTAAAAAATCATTCAAAGAGAATCTAAAAGTTGGAAAGATAATTTCTTAAGGAAAGAATATTTGTGTAGTGTGAAATAAAAGAATTTTTATTTAAAAAAATATATCAAAATGTTGGACGGTGTTAATGAATACGATTTAGAATTATGTGAATGCACAAGGTAGGAATTCATTCTTTTATGGTAGCTTAAAAATGTCTTAAAATATTCTTCAATTCTGAAATGTGTTTCGTACCTTAACATACATGCTCTTGAGTATGATCACAAAATTGAGCATATTGAGCTATATTGATTAAGCACGCTGACTATGCTTATTGTCTGTATACCTCTAGTACATCTTGAAAAGGACATCTTTTGTGGTTTTCATCCTTAAAGGAACCTTTTTATTTATCTTTAAAATATCTGACAACTTTCCTTGAAACAAAAATTATGTGCAGATATATGATTGTCTGCGGTAAAGACACAAAAGAATTTTTTAAGGAAAAAGAATGCAAAAAAAAAAATTAAAGAAAGGATTAAAAGTAAAAAAGTGAAAACGAGGCTTAAGATAATCTTAAAAAATTCATTTTTAAAGAAAAATCCTTTTCATTTGAATTAGGAATTGCCAAAATTTATTTTCTTAAAACTTTACTGGACATACAGAATCTTATGGCTAAGATTATTTTCTTAAGAAATGAGTTTACAAAAGTCGTTTCGGAACTATACTAACAGCTGAAAAGAATAAGAAAAAAAGAGAACGATAAAGAAAAAAGTTAAACAATTTGATTCCCTTTGCACAATGCTCCCTGTTTGTTCTTACCTTTTTATATTTAACATTTCAGACAGACGTTAAAGAAATAAAATGAAAAAAAAATTCTCCTCGCAAGAAATATTTCTTTTCCTTCTGCTTTTCGTATTTCCTATGTTTCATGCAATAATATATATATATATATATAAAACTACATAAAAATTTCTTTAGTGCTCTCAGACCGTGAATTTCTCCTGCATGTTGAATGTATTATTTCCTCTTTACCAAGCTAATTATTCAAAACTTATAAATTTCAATAAGCATAGAATTATAGTACAATTATGGATCCGGTGCATTGTTGCCACATTTTCCTTCCTTGTTATCCATGCTTCATACTTTTTCAGAATATTCTTTACAAGATCTCAATTCTCTTTCATTTATGAGAATTTTTATTATCTCTTCATTATATACATATTTATAAAAATCACTGCTGCTCAGGAATTCTTATTACCTATTCATTTAAATTTGATGCAGGTCAAGAAATAATTTTTACAAAAACCCACGATATTCGCGGCAGTGATATCTTCCAGACTTTCCATAAATGGACTTCACGCTTCATTCAGACAAATTTTGACATAGTTTTTATTTTATTTTATTCCTATATTCTTATACTGTTTCTGATCCCACAGTAATCTTTGAATATTACAGGTTGGAATATATTAACAGTAATGTTCTCGTTCATTCTTATCAATTAAATTCATACCAGTATAAATAAATTAAGAAAGTTCTTTCCTTTTTACTACAAATACCGAATTCATTCAATATGTGTGACGTATGTATGCATACAAACACAAGAGGAATTGTATTTCAAACCCCCTATAGATCAATGACATTAGTACAGTAAGTAAACTTCACAACTATAAATTGAAGGAAATATTGAATTATTTTAGGAACGTAACAGCTGTCTGATCGAAAAATTACTTTTCCATGAACTTTATTGAACTTACTTTAATTTCCCTTAAAACAAGGGGATATTTTCCTTAAAATATTCCTAGTTTACATCTTGGAATATCTAAAATTAGATCATTTTCCACCCCAAAAAAGTGATGTTCCCTCCATTGATTAGTAGGAAAAAATAGACTAATTTGTGTTAGTTAAGGTATATGTGTAGTTATGCGTATGTCTATTTTGGGGTCTATGATCTCTAAAATTTATGTATTTCTAGACTCTCAAGCATATGTTTTCTTTATTTCAACAATTCAAATGCTCTTCTACTTATCATTTTCATTTTATTCATCACATTGAACTTCTAAACTGTTTATTCATCACATATATCCATATATTTTAAAAGGCGTAAATTAAACGCATACAAAACTATATCGTTAACATTTCAGATTGAATTATATGAGAAATTATTTTGACATGCTTCATAACAACAGTTTAATTAACCTAAATTTTATTATTAAATTTTTTTAGATTGATCTCAAATACATTCACCATCAACTCCGCTGGAATATCACCCGCAACACGACAAACTCAACAACAGTCGCGTGGAGTTCAACGAAGACGGAACACAATTCCACAACATATTAATTTTGACATCAAATGTGACTCCCCAATGAAAGTGAATATGGATAGTGAGGAAGACATTTCATTCTATTCTTCAAACAGCCCAGCATCAAGTCCGCGACCATGTCATAATGATGATATTGGATATCTATCACCTGGAACTAGTCCGTCAATTTTTACAATTGAACATAATGCAATGCATTCAAATAGTCACGAATCAATATCCATACAATCGGATATTGGCAATAATAGTAATAATAGAAGAAATCATTCATCAACATCAGCGTTTAATTTCCTTAAACCTAAATGTCCTGAAAGTTTTTCTATTAATTCACCAACAAACCTTCACCGTACACCATCAAAAATGACATTAACGTCAAACGGAAGTAGTCGGATGGGCAATGGTTTCAAAGTTTTCCATAGTCTCTCATCAGGATCAAATGAATCAATAGATGCTGATGATGAATATATGGAACTTATGGAAATGGAAAATATGGATGAAGATGCACAAATGCCAAATGATCTCAATTCATTATTTTGTAAAGATATCAAAAATTCCAGAACACCTGAAATGAAAAAACCAAATTCATTTGTAAGAAAGTGTCTAAATATGGATACATCAGCAAATTCATCAATTAGCAATCTTTTCAATAGTCCTTCAACCCCAAAATCCAGTACAATTACATCACTAATAACAACACCAGAGCGGCAATGTCTTGCAACATTAAATGAAAATATTTCATCATTTGGAAATATCCGTAATTCAAGTACGGGTGCTTTCAAACGTCCAGAGCCACCCACTATCAGTCCTGTTCAAAGTAAACGATATAAATGTGAAAATTCAGTATCAAATCCAGCTACAATCCTTTCAATTACTAACTCACCACAACAACCAAAGAGACCAATTCTTAGGAAGTCTGTATCAATGAATGATGCAGCAATAATCATGAGTGCATTGTCAAGATCCTCTGAAGAGAAAAACTTGATTGGAGATTTCAGTAAAACATTCTGTCTTCCACTCATTGATGGACGACATACAGATCTCAAATCAATATCTGCCGATACAATGCGTAGATTACTTCAAGGTGAATTTGATGACTCTGTAGCTTCATATAAAGTCATCGATTGTCGTTATCCATATGAATTTGAAGGTGGCCACATTAGAGGCGCTTTAAATTTATGGACACAAGAACAAATAATTGAAGAATTAGTTAGCAAGAAGACAGAAACACCTGCTGTTGCTGCTGATGGACAAAAACGTAACATTCTGATATTCCATTGTGAATTTTCATCAGAACGTGGTCCAAAATTGTAAGTGCTTAACATCTCAGTACTGACGAAACTTTTACTAATAATAGTTAATTTTTTAAAACAGATCACGATTTTTAAGAAATCACGATAGAATGTCCAGTCCATATCCAGCATTACAATATCCAGAAGTTTACTTGCTCCATAATGGCTATAAAGAATTTTTTGAGACTAACAGCGATTTATGTGAACCACATGCGTACCGTCAAATGCTCGATTCAAATTACAGCAATGAATATAAACTATTCCGTGCAAAGTCAAAGAGTTGGGGAGGTGATGCACGAGCACCAGGAACAGTTCGACTAACAAAATCACGTTCACGACTAGTGTTGTGATTTTTCACACAAATTTAACTGTAAAATAATATTTAAAAAAATCTTAAGTTCCTTTTAACGGGTTACAAAATACATTTGATGAATGGGAAGACTTCTTTGCATGGAATTTAATTCTATTCATGTTATACATGTTTTGAGGAATTAAATCTACTTATTGGGGTCATTATTGGATTAGTCAAGGAAAAAAATAATAATGACTGCATAGCATCGATTTAGATATTTAAGAAAAAAAAATGGGTTGTTGTTGTGTGTTGGATATAAATTGTATATATGTGATGATTTTTATAGATGATTGAGAAGCATAGATAAAAAATTAAATTGACGCAAAAAAATCAGGAAATAGGAAGTTTAATTGATTTAAATTTTATCATGATGTTAGCTAAAAAAAAAGGTACGAAATGTATAAAATAATATTAACAAATTAGCGTAATTAAATTAAAAGAAAAGACACTAAATTGAGATACATTGGAAGTAAACTCAAAATTTAATTTTTTATCTGTGATTTTAGTATTAATGATAAATTTTAGAGATTTTTGACACACACAAAAATGCAATGTTTAAATTACATTTAGCACAAAAATGCAAAGTAATTAAATTTATATATTTTTTTAAATTAAAAATAAAAGAAGAACAATATTTGTTGAGGACATGATGCTTCTCTCATTTAATGCAAAACAATTTAAACGCTGATTATCATTCAATAAGTTTATTTTATTACTTCTTTAGTTTATTCTATGTTGAATAAATCAATTTTTATTGAAGATGGATCTTTATTTGAAAATTCTGATTATGATTTTATTTTTTGTTTTCTTTATGATTATTATTATTATTATTATTATTATTTTATTATTTATCACAAACTTACCAACAAAACGTGCAAATCGATTAAATTTTTTCTTCTTTTTTTAGAATTTAAAATCATTTAGAAAAATTTAAAAAAAAACCACAAAATTAACATAAAATAGAACAAATAATGTATAATACAATAGCCCAAATAATTTGATACACTTATACAAAAATACAAGATTTTAATAGCTCTGTACATAGATTGCTCAATAATTTGATTTGACTGTATATATTAATTATAATAAAATTTGCAAGAAGTGAATTTTCTATAAAAAAATATCAAACTAAATTTTTTAACTTCCTAAAATTCTAGATGTATTCCTGTTTCACTTACTTACTTCGCTGGCCATGCAGATCAGCCATAAATACACAGTTGGCATTTAAAACTGGCTCTATTGCTAGCTATCCTTTACCAATTACCAATACGATTTGCTTGACTGTTTTAGAGGCATTAAAATTGTTCCAGGTTTGTCTCAACTTAAGCATTAGTAATAAATTTTAGGAGCCTAACTTAGATTCAGTGTCTAAACGCTAGTGAATGGTGAAGAACGTTTTCGGCTCAATCTCAGTATGCTCTGCATTAATACATATACTATGTGCACTGATAGATTGGATGCATTTTTTGGTCGACTGTCATGTTGTTTTGAAACAATTTGCCCATATGATGCGTATATTGTTGTCACTTATGTTGTTTTAATCCGATTGCTTATTCTTTTCAATGATGCAACTTATTGTTAATCTAATACCACTATGGTAAGCATGTCTATCTATTTATCTATCCTTACTTGAAGAAATAGTCAACGGAAAACACATGCATATCCGAAAAAAGACCTCTGATCTTCCGTATCCTTTATTCGATTATCTACACTGTCCACAGTGATGCTGTTCATAAGAAACATCTTAAATCATCTATATTTTTAAAATCCTTAACTATCTTTCCATGATATCCGAGATGCCCGTATATTTTCACAATTTAATTTTGCTTGCTTAGAATTGAATCTACGAAATTTAAAATTTCTTTAAGAATATTGATGACTTGCAATTGTCATCACCCGCATTTATAATATTTCTTATAATTTTTCTTCAATTCATCTACAGTGTGCTGTTGAGTATACTACGATGATTTTTATTCAAATGTGTGATTTTAATGTTGTTTCTTACTCTCAAAATCTAACCATCTCTAACAGGCAAATATATCGCTTTTAGTTAACGTAATGGTATTTCTGTGCCATGAAAGCATGCTCTATGCCTGATAATTTCTCAGACCATTCCTTTAAACATTTGAAAGTCTTTTAAAATTATTTGAGTTTATATGATTCAAAAGGTTGATAAGATGCTTTGAATATATCAAAGATGCATGAATCCAGGATCAGTGTGACAGTATTGATGCGCTCATTCTTCTCAATCAACTTATTAAGCGTAGTCACATGTGGCTATTTCAATTTTACCATTTGAATCTTTAAGTTCAGCTAATATAAAAGTCAGAGGTCGAAGTTTACTCGAATTTTAAATGAAAAAGTCGACTCGACTCCATACAAAATCCGAGTCGACTTCGAGTTGTGACGAAAATTCAGTTAAACAAGTCATAATTTTGTTATAATTTCAATAACTTTTTATTTATTATGATCTTTAACAAATTTTATAAGAAGTTTTGATTTAGGTATTATTTAATAGCTATTTAGAAATTTTTAAAATCTAATAAAATTTAATAAATTTATACAGAAGCAGATTATCATCAAATCTCCTATTTGTAAGGGAATTTTAATATTGATTCCAAATTCTAATGGTCGTTATCTATGAAAACCTGCTTCTTTCTCATTTTTAATATTGAAATTGGAAATAACAACTTCATTTTTAATAAACATTAACTAAAAAAACTAGGTACTATTAATTTATCTGTCCAGTAATTTAAAAAACTTTCATCATTCTATATTGCCAAATCATTAAACTGATTAAAATTCAAATGCTTGAAGATTTTAATAGACATCTCTAAAATTTTACCTCTTCTAATTTCTCTAGCAATGATATTTTTTTTTTTAATTTACTTTAATTTGTTAGATTTTTTTATTAAAGTGATAAGAATTTTTAGCAATTAAATTTCTATGAATTTAAAATTGAGTATCTTTTATTTCTTATTACTTAATTTTATTTTC
Source organism: Chironomus tepperi (assembly GCF_022539635.2). Lineage (NCBI taxonomy): Eukaryota > Metazoa > Arthropoda > Insecta > Diptera > Chironomidae > Chironomus > Chironomus tepperi. The sequence continues at coordinate 1,056,637 of NW_027226498.1, read as the reverse complement.
GATTTAAACATTATCTTAAAGCTTCAATTCACTTTATATACCAACAAAATTGTGAAAATTCCTTCAACTGATAGTCATGTGTTTCATATTTTTTTATGTAATTTTTTCAGACTTATTTGACATTTGAACTTAGTTTTGAAATTAAATATATGTAATTAATCGGTGGTGGTTGTATTCTTGTTGGCTATAAATGTGAATTGTTACTTCTTAATAATTTAAAAATTTGTAATATAAAAAAAGCTTTTAAAGCATTGTTTCTATATATAATTTTATGGAAAATGGAAAAACTCTGTTCAATAATGTAGCAGATTTCCTTTACAAATAATGATTTAAGGATGGATTCCAAATTTACTTTTAGGCGGATCTTGAAGTCAACTTGAACTTTGTATGGAGTCGAGTCGACTTCCAGCTCTGCTTCAAGGTAAACAGGAGCTATTATTTAAACCAGTGGTGGGCAACCTTGCTGGTAGCCTCGATGGCATATTTTTTTCGACACACTAATGTACCGCGGCACACGGGTTGTCCACCACTGACTTAGAAGGATAAATAAGCTACAAGAAACCTTTTGTAAACAAATTAGTACTTTGTCAAAAGACTAAATTTGTGTAAGATCTGAATCAGCTACATCTCAAACATGTCTGTCCATTCCTCATATTTTTGCTATTTATCTCTTCTATTATTATATAATAGGTTTGTTATTTCATTTTACTATTTTATAGCATTTAATAATAATAATAATATTATTAGTTAATAAATTGTGATCTTGTCATCGTTGTTTTATGTTAGAATCGTCTTTTAATCAATTAATGCATATCTTGATATATTATATTATTTTTTTTTATTGTATATGTTTTCAAATTTATCAAACTCGTGCATGTCTTTTTTTGAAATTTTGAAAAATAATAAAAACTTTTGTGATTAATTGCGGCGGTCTATTTAATTCAGAATTAATACATCAGATGCTTAAAGAATAATGTTGTGTACTGTATCACAAAGAATCATTGAATTATCCGCATTAGTAATCATGTTTTCATATTTTGTCTAAAATCGAATCTAATTGTTAATGTTACCCGTTCAAAATGTTCTTTATATACTTATGAAACAATAATGCGTAAACATGAATTTTTCTCAAGAAAAACTCTCGATGTATATTTTTCATTTATCATATTATCTTTTGTGTTCATTGCTCTACAAGCGTTTGAATAATTTTATCCATTAAATTCCGTATTTTTTTTTTACTTAATTTTTGTTTGAACAAATTTTCCGAAAATTCAACATATAAAAACTTTATTTATGCGATTAAAAAAATAGTTAATTATACTAGAACAAGCTTTGAAATCGTGATAAACATCAAAAAATCATTGCAATCATATTCGTCATTTTTCATATTCATATTTTTCAACATGTTTTTTTTTTGGTCATTTTAAGCTTATTGAATTAATCATGAAGAATTTCCTTTTTACAGCCAGATATACAATAACAACATAATAATGCATATATACATGATGTATAATACACATGATTTCGTTTTGAAATTAAATTTCAAGGCATATCATCATTTGTGTTAACACAAATTGAAAAATATATTTGTGCATTTCTCAAATTATGTAAGCAATAACGGAATTCAGGTGCAAATTTATTATTAACCTTTATACCGTTTCTATTGAATGGTCAAAATTAGTTTTATCACAATTCGTTTTAGAAACTATGAATTGAAAAGAGATTATAATGCATACTTAATCTTGCTTCCACACTATATTCATTAGTTATCAGATCATGACGATAATACTTGGAAGGATCTATGCATCAGCATCTCTTTTTACATAACCAATTGAAATAGCTAATTGAATGAAAATTAGCAAAAGCTAAATCCAAATGTCTCCAATAGCAAACTAAATGAATATACAATTTTGTTTTTACTTAATATGGAGATTTTGAAGATACTACTAATTTCTTGGTCTGAATCAAATACATACTTTTGAATAATTTCTCATTAATGTTTATAAACACATAAAGTATTTATGATAATAATTTTTAAAATTCTTGATTATAATTTCTTACGATTTTGTTTGATATAATCTTAAATAATATATTTGCTCTGAGAGGAAATCCACATTTAATATCCATTTATTTTTAGAAAAATTTAAATTAAAGGACTGTAACTATACTCCTGTTATAAATAACAAACCTACTGAAACAAACATAAATTAACTCATAAGGAACTTTGAAATAAAGAGGAGGGCGAAGTAGCCCTAACGGCACCGTGACAACTGATCTGCGGTTATAAATGTGATCCGTCTCACTGTACCGAACGGGTTCATAAAATTATTCAAACCATGTTTATCTAATTAAGAGTTGCAATCTGAGTAAACGGAAAATTACATCTATAACAGATCATCGTTTGACAGAACCTGTGTCAAGTACCTGCCATCGCGATTCTTGTCTTCATTTTTAAAATTTTCTTAGTACAAATTTAAGGCATAAAAATAAAATTGGCTCAAATAGCTTCGATGTGTTCATAAGAACAATGTCGATATTAAATATGCATTTCCTCGAATATTAAGTTTTCGAGCAACTAACTTTATATTAATATAAATTATTTTAATGATATGTAGCATACTATTAATTTATATAATCAAAACTTTAATTATCTACAATCGCTGTCATGATAAATTAATTAATTGTGATTTCTCATCATCATTCGCTGTGACTTCGTGTCTTGAAATTAATTCTTTGGAAAAATGTTAAAGGTATTTAAAATTCAAGTATTAAGTTTTACCAATTTCTATATTCAATCTTATTGATACAGAAGGAAAAAACTCACGAAGTTTAATTACAGATAAATACGGAAACTTGTTTAAACCATTATAATCTGTGATTTTTTACGGTTCTTTTTCCAAAACATTTATTGACAAAATTAATGTACAGTAATGCTCATTTATTTTAAAAAAATAGTTTTATCTATCTTATATATTCTTTATCGCAAGATTCTTGATTTCATCATCATTAAAATAGTATATTTATATATATGTGTGTTTTATTACGCAATAAGAACTTAAAATGTTTCTTTAGAGAATTAAAAATTTAAGATACATTCGTTTCTGATTAAAGCGTGCATTGTTTTATTTTACATAACTTGACATTTTTCTTTACCTCCACTACTTCCCTCTCCAGAAGAACCTGCGCTTCCATTCTGTTCCTTTTTCTTTGATTTGCCTTTCTTTTTATTGCTTTTACTATCTGTCAGTGACACATTTCGATTCTTTTCCATATTCAACAGTTCCTAGAATGAAATGATCATGAATATGATAAATTTGGATATAAAATTACATTTATTTTTAATCATTACCTGAAATAATTCAGTAACATTATGATTTGTTTTCGCTGATGTTTCCATAAATTGTACACCCCACTCTGCAGCCTGTGCTGTTCCTTCCGCATGAGTTACTTCTCTTAGTTCTGCCGGCTCATCAATTTTATTGCCAACTGTGAATTATTATTATTTTCAATTAATACAGATGGACATTATTAAGACCAAATAACTGAATCATACCAAGCATCACAGGTATAGAGCTAAGCTCTTCAGCTTTAATTTCCTTAATAAGCTGCCATATAGGTCGTATTTCTTCTAAACTCTGTCGCGAACATACTGAGTATACTAATATGAAAGCATGTCCTTTTGTAATTGATAATCGTTGCATAGCGGGGAACTGATGGCTGCCCGTTGTATCAGTAACCTTAAAAATATATAAATTGATTTCAATTAAGGAAATTATATTTTTGTATGGAGAAAGTCTCCATATTGTATACTTACTTGAAGTGTGCAAATATTCTTATTGCATGTTATCACCTAAATGAAAAACATAAAAAAAAAACTTATAGAATCTGACAAACTATCTAGCAAAATGCATAGTTATGGAAGCAAATGTAAAATCTCAATATGGATATTAGTTTGAACATGAAAATCCATTTTTAACAACAAATTTCTGATTCGCAGTATGTTGCTCTTGAAGGAAATAACATTTGCCCTTGATAACTCCTGCATTATTTATGCTTGCAAAATAACTTTTTGGCACAAGAAATCAAAAGTTTTCAACTCACTTGTCTGTATGTGTCTTCAATGGTAGGAATGTAATTGGTTGGGAATGTTCCCTTTATGAATCTCAAAACTGAAAAAGAAGCGGATTTTAAATTATTAGTTACATATATTTTTTGTAATATAGCCTAGATTTCAATTTCTGCAAATTACAAATAAATTAAATGGATTTAAAAGCATAGATGAAAATTTTAAAGATTTTCATCGATATTGCTATATTTTAGTCATGATATTGTGCACTATATACGTGCATATATAGTCAAATATATTGGTTTATATGTGGGCGGTTTGCAGAATGGACAATTTATTTTTTTGATCATATTTACCCAGACTTGATTTTCCAACTCCTCCTGAACCAAACGTCACGACTCGATAGTCATTACTTTGTTCCGGCATGGCTGATTATGAATTGGTATTAATGATATTTTAAATCAAATTCTTTAAACTTCTTTTCGAAAATTTTTCTTTCACCAAACTAATTATTTTCAAGTTAATTGCAACCCGGATTTGAATTTTCGTAACTCTGCTTTAAGATTAACATTAATTCATATAAAATAATGGCTTCTTTCTTCACAATATTAAAAGCTTTTAATTATATCTACATTTTCTTTCGTTTCCATTTATTTTTCTCGTTTTTCAAAATTTCGTGAACAAGAAAATTCAAGAAATAACGATTAAACTTAATAATCACATTAAAATACAACAATTAAACTGTAACTTGTTGTATAAACGACATTTTAATCAACAGTTTTGCTTGAATGACTCAAGTCAAGTTCTTTAAAAAACAAAAAATAAATATTTCTTTCCTTTTACTTATTTTCACGTATCTTTTACTTTATTCTTTTTTCATTTTCATTACAAAGGGGTGGAAAATGGAAAAATATTTTTCCCTGGAAGTTTTGGAAACATCATGTCAAATGTATTGGAAATAGCCATTTATTTTTAGGGTTTCCTTATCTTTGAATTGAAAACAAAATTCTATTTTTTTCTGTAAGTATTAAGTTTAATTTTCTAGGCAAAATAGCAAAGTATTGAGACTTATTTTTAGTTACAGTTGATTATGACAATATTATTAATCCTTACTATTATTTAATTCAAGAATTATACAATGAATAAGGCTTACATTTAAACAAAAAAATATTGACATGAAAATGCGGCAAACTACGTAAAACAAGTGGGAGGTTCTATTATCTATTCAAATAAAGCTTTAACTGATTTACTGATCCATCAGTATGTACATTATTTCATATTGTATTTCTTTACTACTTATTTTTCTTGAATGTTAATAAGAAATTCTTAGTTTATTTTTGTCTTCTTCCGCATAAAAATTTCTAAAGGAACATGAAAGGATTTACTTTTCTTGTTTTAATCCCACTCATTTTGCCGATACGGCATTCTAGAAAAATGTACAATTTCTTCTTTATCTTGTTCGTTTAGCTTTCTTTACAATTGTTTTTTAATATTTTTTGCAACATGTATGTAGATCTAGGTACACAAAAAGACATGGACATGCAGATAAAATAGTAAAATTTCCAATATTTTGTTCTACAATAAGATTCATCCATCAAACTTCTTTCTTTAAATCACGTTCTTGTTGTTTTAACTATCAATTGTAATTACATTCAAGAAAGTTGTTGTTGCAAAAGTGCTTAGTATTTAGTCAGTCAGTTTTGTTGCTAATTTTGATTTATTTTCCGGTCCAAAAAATCCTATTGATTTTTGTCATTATAAAATTCTCGGGGATTCATGAAAATAGACACGTAGTAGTGTTTTGGAATGAATTTTCAGCTGCATCGAGATTAGACAGCGACCTTGTGAATATCATCAATGCATTTTGTGAATATAGTTCAAATGCAGACTGTAACCTTAGTTAATCGAAGTTATATGTTAATTTTATATGCTACAGAATAATGGTCAGAAGGAAGTTCTTAAGTGTTAAATATTTTAACAGAAAAAAATTAGTTTTGAATAAAATATGTAAATTTTTTTGACCTGGCGATGCTACCACATAGGAAATGTAAACTGTCTTTCTTCATATTAGACTTTAATAAAAAGTCTAACTGTTGGTGTAGTTTAATTATGTCATTACCATGAAATTAATAATTTACAGATTGAGGCACGCGCTCAAATTTGAGGAAATCCTGAAAAAATAAATGCAATAAAAGAAGTAGATTTTTTTTCTTCCCATTTAATGAATTCTATTTCGCTCCATTTTTTTTTTTCATAATTTTTTTCAATGTTGAAGGTTAAAATTTTACAAAATCATGATGGTTTTCATAAACAAACCAAGAACATTTATGAATTTTGCATGCATTTTTCCAATTCTTCTAAACTCATCATCTGTCCTACATTTAAAGACGGGAGCAATTTTCCGGCTGAAGCATCTGCTAATAATTCTGGCGAAAACCATTTAGCCAATTGATTACTTGTTGGAGATAAGCATCCTCCATTATTCAAGATGTTACGATTATCCACTGTAATTAAAGATTTAATTTTTTTAATAAATATATTAATCGGGAAATAAAGAACATACATAAATCTTCATTTTTATCGGAACGTCCTTGAATCATTGATTGAAAGTTCATAGGTTGTTGCTGTTGTTGTTGTTGTTGATATTGAGAACGAAATTGTGACTGAGCTTGTGCTCGTTGCTGTTGTTGAGCCATAAATTGTGACAATACTGGATTGTTATCCATTTGTTGTTTCTTCATTTGCATCATCTGCTGTTGTTGCTGCTGTTGTAAAAATTGTGCCTTTTGAATTTGATTCAATTTCTGCATTTGTTGTTGCTGCTGTTGCTGTTGTTGGAAATCAAAGTTTATGGAATTCGATGACATAACTTGACCAGCTTGATTCATATTGTTTTGTTGATTTCCAGCGGCAGTTTGTTGTGCTAATGATTTTACAATTGGACGTCCTAATAATTAATAATTAAGTAAATTTTCGACCCCAATTTTTTCATGATTTACTAACCTGGTGGCTTATTGATTCCCCCCATTTGCTGTGATTCCCATCCAAATGCTTCATTTTGAATCTTCATTCTATCAACTTGAGCCATATTATTCATAAATGGTTGTGGCATTTGATTACGAATTGAATGTTGTTGTTGCATATTTGTAACTTGCTTTTTCTTATCGTCAATACAAGCAACGTTGGATGTTGACTTTCCTGAATCAGATTCCTTTTCTGCAGTCATTTTTCTCAATACAGATGTTGGTGTGAAAATGCTTGGTGATGGAGCATGCTGACGCTGAATTTGGGATTGATTTATTACTGAAATCATCTTTTTATTCGGGGAGGAGTCATTTGGATTTTTTAATGATTCCTCTTGTTGTGATGGTGCAATTGTAGTAATTACGCTATTCTGTTGATCATTGGATGCATCAACAGAAGATGAAGGTGATATTTCATGCTGGCTCTTTTTTGCAATTTCCTGCTTTTCTTGCTCTTGTCGTTTTCGGAAATTTTCACGTTGTTCTTCCAATTTCTTACGAATTAGTGCATTTTGCATAATTGACTGTGTATGATATTGAAGCTCACGAGGACTTGGAATTCTTTGAGGCATTCCTATCAAGTAGAATATTTAATTAAAATGTGTAAGAATTCATCAATAGGTTCATTAGTGATAAATTTCAAGGGAATTTAAATATTTCCAGCAAATTAGTGAAGACAAATACCTGGCACATGAAGTGTCAAATTATTCGATGGTAAAACAGCTGGACCCATTGAAAATCCTTGAAAGCGTGCAAAAAATTTTAACACGTATTCATCTTTGAACCGAATTTTAAGGAAATTATAAAAAAGAAGAACCTACCTGAAGCTGGTAATGGTGATAGACGCAACTGTTTATTTGCAGCAACGGCTGCTTGATGCTGAAATAATAAATGTGGTTCAATTGGAGGAACTGGAGAAAGCGGAGAAGTTTGTGGCGGAATCGGAATCGGCGCTGTGAGAGTGCTTGCTTTCATTTGATGTTGCATTAATTGATGTAATTGAGATGCATTTTGATTGGTGGGAATTGGTCCACTCTGTGAATACAAATTTGGGTTCGGACCAATTGTCTGTTTTGGAAACATTCCAGAATTTCCATTATTGCTATTTGTATTAAATACATTCAATGCACACGTTATTATATCCCTCTCAATTGGAGTTAAACCAGGAGCTGTCAAACGTTGCCACAAAGTATATTGTGATAATTCTCCTGATGTCAATTCTAAAATACAATGAAAAAAAATTATTAATAAAATTTAAAAAATAGTAAGTAAATGACTGTTAAATTACCTTGGACAAGAGCTTGAACCTCGGGTCTCTTCATAATTTCAGGCAACGGAATTTTCTGTTGTGGCTGAGGTGGTTGTTGCTGTAAAAATTTCAAGTCCACGTTGCCGGAAAATTGCTGTTGCATCATTCCTGAATTAATTGGATTAATGAGTTTTTGAGAATTAACGGGCGGAACTTTCCCAGCCATTGGAAAGGATTTTTGATATTGATTCATGACATCGGGATTATTTTGAAATCCTTTATTTATCAACTGCTGCAACATGTTTTGATTACTTGGTGCTGACACAATTGGATTCGAAATCTTATCGTTCTCGTTAGTAATTTGCGATAAAAGTTTCTTAAAAGCATTTATGTCATCTTGATTTTGTTGATGATGATTTAATGGTTGATGCTGTCTCTGTTGTGGCATTAAATTCGGAATTAATTGTTGCTGGAAGAAGTTTTGAAGAACTTTCTTTTCATTCTCATTACTTTTACGGTCTTTGTCTTCATTATGATGCCTTAATTTAGCCTCTAGCTCTTCAACGCTATGAACTTGTCCAGAATTTGGCGACAATGCTGATGATGATGACGAAGAAGTTACTGTTGGCTGTTGATGTTTAAGCATATTCATTAATAGATCATTTCTTTGATTTTCCATTTCATGTGCCTTCATCATATTAAAGATCGAATTACTTTCCACTTTGTCAATTGGCTGAAAAAATTTGTCAGTTTCATGTGTAAACATTGAGAGATTTACATGCTTATTGTTGATAATATTGTTGCTGTTGTTATTTTGTGTATCAGGAATCTGTTCATCCTTCGTTTCATCCTTGTTTACTGTGAACCATTTACTGAAACGGGAAGATTCACGTTCGTCGGGCATATTATTATCATCGAGCAATTGATTAATATTCAAATCATTAAAAATATCATCCAAATGATTTGTTATGTCCAAATCGTTAGGAAGCTTTTTGAGATCATTTCGTAACATCAGATCATTTGCATTAACTTCAGTCAATTTTTTGTTGTCATTTTTATCATTTTCTGAGTTATTATTTGCTTCATCTGATGGCATTTTCTTCTCACTATCTTCGTTGTGACTAATATCATTTGATTTACTACTTTTAATTTCATTTTTGACATCTTCTTCAACTTTTTTTCTTGAATTTCGATGATCAGCAGCAGTTATGACTCGACTTGAATTATCAAGAATATTTTTGTTGGAAATTAATCCAAGTGAGTTTTCTTGCTCATACTTGTTGTTGTAAGCCTTCTTCAAAAACCGAATACTATTTCCATTGCTTGCATTTGCTCCTGTTGTCTTATAAATGATTCTAGACGAGCTTCCATCATCATTATTCTTATATTTGTTATAATAATATCTATTACTGGTGTTGTATCCATCATTACCACTGTTATTATCATACTTTCCATCTTGATAACGTTTCTGATATGATAAATTCGACGACGAGGAGGAATTGGAATGAAACGATAGAGGTGAGATGGACTCTTCTCCACGATTAGGCATTTGATTGAGTGCAAATTTTGGCATCATATTTGCAATCAGCATTTTTGGGGGTGGCTTCATATGGATCATACATGCTAAATCCATATTCTTGCATGCTGGCCTCTGTTGTGACAGTTTCGAACTTCTCAATGCGAAAAGTGTCGCAGTTGAGTAACGAATGATATGAACTGGTGGACCTGTTCTTTGTTGTGGAATGTCATTTGATGTTTCATCTAGTCATAATCAAGTAACGGCCACAAAAATAAAATACATGGAAATAATAATAAACAAACAGTGAATTATTAGATAAATGACATTGCATAATCAATTATTGATTTAGTTGTTTCTCACAGGAAAAGATTATAAGCTTACCTTCCAGATTCTCACCATCCATTTTCTTGGATTCATCCATAGAAACTCCTTCTATGGTAGACATTTTATGATGACTTATGCTTTTCACCAAATCTTGTCAATTTACAATGATACGTAAAACGAATAAATAATGTGACAACAAAAAAATTATAAATGAAAATAGCACTGAACACCGAACAAAAAATTGAAGTAGAAAAAATTTCGAAAAATTCCCTTCTTTAGACTTTTCTCTATCGTTATCACAGTTCAAAAAGGAAAAAGTTTACTTTTTATGTGTTGCAGAAAATCTCAATTAAAAAATGATGTAAATAAAGATAAAAGACTTGAAGAAAAATCAATCGATTTTTTTTTTAAATTATCCTTCTATGAAGCTAGTTAGTTAGGTATATAGAATTTATCTTGTAGAACATACACTGAAAGTAAAGAAAATTAAAATAAAAAATTAATTTATTAGCCTTGAACAAAATTAAATTAATTAATAAAATAAAACGAAAAATATTTTCTCCAAAATAAATACAGATATGATTTTAACAATCAGTTTAAATTATTAAAAAAGCAGCAAAAGAAAATGTTTAAAATTTTGCGTCATCAATTTGAGTTTTTTTTTTCTCTTTCTATTGCAAAAATGAAAGTTCGCCATTACTTAATCCATTCATTATTACTTTCTTACCTTAGAACCTATTCTAAACACTTTAAGACTTTTCCTGTTTTAGTCGTTTTGCAAGGAGTAAAATGTATAAATTTACATAGAATTGAAAAGATTTTTCACAAATTTGCAGTTATTTTTCTTATTTTAATATCTCGAAAAAACACCTAGGATTTTTTCAATGAACTATTTTAATATTTCTGACTATATACATTGAAAAACACTAAACTAGTAATATATTTGGAATAGTTAATCAATTGAATAACTAGTGTTTAGCTTCAATTACTGTTTGAAACTCTAATAGATGTATTATTAAAATAATAAAAACTTAATTTGATATATTTCTTAATGCTAAAATGTCTGAATTACATTCGAAAATCATGTCACTCATATTTAAGACGGGCACTTCCATAAAATAATCTTATTCAGCACTTCTTACCTCCACGAAATGTTTCTTGCTTTTAATTTTTATTATCACTTGATGGTACAATGACTAAATATATCATATCGTTTCTTCCTTTTGTAATGTCTAAAAGTTTATATAAGTTTAGGTTTCCTTTGTTTGTAAACTTCTGCTTGTTTTAATTGATACTAACACATTCTCACAAATTCATTAGGTTGAATTAAAATCACGTTTATACAATAAAAATACCGAAATTTGCATTGCAATGATTATCCTTCAATTATAAAATAATTTAAATAACTTAGTTGACATATATAAAGGTTTAAATGCATTAACAAAGCTAAAATGCACAATAAAAACTTAAATTAATGGAAATGATATAATTTTATACTGCTGAAAATTATATTAGTGTTGGTAGAAAATTTCAAAAAAGTAGTCGTTAAAAAGATACTACAGATAAGTTGTATTTGTGGAATCAGCCAAAATATTAAGCAAGTATTCAGCGTCTCATACGTGGTGTAAAAATATTGTTTAAATAAGTTTTTCTGCATTAAATAAAATATCTAACATCAAAATGGTAAGAAAACTATTGCTAAAAGTCAGGATATATAATAAAAGTATTATAATTTCTACTAAAATGAACGAATTTAAGAAAAAAATGAATTGACCGGAAAAATGTCATGATTGTTTAGTGAATAACAAAGTTTTAGCGGATCCTTAATAAAATAATATTTAATATGAATTATATTCATTTCAGATTTCTGATGTCCAGCTGGCTATTTTTTCCAACATCATTGGTGTGATTCTCTTTCTGTTGGTAGTCGGATACCATTATATTTCCGTAAATTCAAAGTAAGCAAAACATTTGATTCATCTGTCATCCTCAAAGTCTTAATTATGATTCTTTTTCTATCATTTCCTTTCAGACCATTGTCCGCCAAAGCAAAATAATGTATTTCCTGAATATTATGATAAGAATTTTTGTGTTAATTCCTTATGATTAAAATGTACACCTATTCATGCAATTTAAGTTTATTACAATAAACATATTTACGACACTTTTTTAAAGAATTAAATTGTAATAAAATGTGCTTATATGTATTAATTGATTCTATGCATTAGACATTATTAATGTCACATTAATAAAATAACAAATTGCAGTCATTTTTAATATAAAATAAAATAATTGACACGACATCTATAATCTATTAAAATTCATTAATTCAACTTTTACTTCATAGATGTCGCTAACTGTTCTAGTTATTCTAGGGATCAGATATAAAGATATTTAAACATAAGTAAGTGACAATCATTTGAATGACATGGATGAAATTTTATGCTACCTATATTTTAAATAATTTTTAGCAGGTACATACTTTTATTTGCTTCCATAAACATTTCTCTCCGTTTTCTCTGTATTGTATGTATTCTCTCTCTTCAATGCGCAACAATTCAATATCATTTTCCAAAGCTTTTGATGTAAACAAAATTTTCTCATTTTCGTTCTTTACTTACTAGTGATACTTTGTTATAATGTTTTTACTCTATATTAAATAAAATTTACTTAATTAAAAAAATGGATAAAACAGGAGGAATCAAATGAAAAGTGTCTGAATTTCATAAACGTAAGATTTTTTGTTTTGTTTTGCAAATAAGCAGTCACTGATATTAGATAAGAATTAAAACCCATCGTTGAAATTAATCAATGGAATTAGGTACTTTACTAATAAAAGATAATTAATTCCCAGAAGTGTAGTTTGTTTATTAAAAGAGTGAGTCTAACAGTAAAAAAGGCAATAAACTGCTTTCTATTTTTAAATAATTGATATTTTTTTGACCTCTTGACTTAAAACCATCGAAAACTCTTGGTGAATAATTTCTTAATCTACAAAATTTAATTCCTTTATTTTGTTTTCTGCTCTGTAATAACAAGCAGAACGGACGTTGGCATAGAAAAATGCGAATAAAGAAAAGACAAAAGTATAAAAATGCATAATGTAATTATTGATTGACGTGTAAATTGTAAAGAGCTATCAAATGAAAGTAGAAAACTGCACTGTCGGAAATAGGATGCATTGTGCATGGAAAATAATATTTTCATTGCATCACACATAACATTATCTTTCAGTTGTTTGTAGTGATTCATGCTACCAAGCAAAAAAGTACCATCCGTTTCCATCATACATGTGAAAAGGAACTTTAGATGTATTCCGCTTCATCTATCCCGTAAAGATTTAAAAGTTCTCATAACATTTTTAATAGGTCAGACTTTAGTAAAAAATGAAGTTTGATCGGAATTTCATAGAATTTTTGAAATTCTGGTAAATGTAATTTAATTAAAATTACTTCATCACTTATTAATTATTAAATGAGATGTTTATTAATCTGAGTTCAAAAATCGACTGAGCTTTTATATAAAAAGGGGTTTCAACTAAGTAGTATAATAAATATTATTCAAATTTCAAATGAACGTTACAAGAATCATCATCCAAAAAAGTTTGTGCATATCAAAAAATATATAGAGGAAATAAGGTTTCTGGAGAACATTAATTCTTTCAAAGGTTAACAACTGTAGTTACAAGTGAGCATAAAAAAATCAATAAATTTCTCCCTCATTCACTGGATATGTATCTATTTATTTCAAAAAGATTCCATTCCTTGAACCTTGTTTTATTGTTAGCTTAATAAATAATTTCGTTAACCTCCTTGATTTCATGTCTTCCAAACATTGAAATTAAAGAAACATAAAATAAACTTGATTTTTATTTGATTTAGCTACATTTAATATTATTTAAAGGTATTTCCATTTCGTGAACAATAATAATTTACATGATACGGAAGGATGCCTTAATTTCCTAGAATACTCCTACAAATTTATGCCAAAATGTATCGTGAAATCAATAAAATGCTAAATAAATTTAATATACGGCATTGCTCAGTGATTGAATTTTTTTTTATCATTGAATGAAATAACAACTTGGGGACAAAAGGGTGGAAAGCAGCACGCATTAAGATAAAAATGCGATGAATAGAAGTAAAATATGAATACCTACCTATACAAATTATTTTCTCTTTAATATTCTATTCTTTTTTCTGTCCCAAAGTAAAAGAATGACTAATCAGAAATAAAAAATTCTTTAGTTGACTTCTGAATGTGATATTCATAAACTTTATAGCTTGCTCATTACCAAAGTCTATGTCTTTTGTTGTAAATTTCTTTTTATTTTGTGTACAACTTGTGATCGAATATTTCTATCAAAAGTTTTTGCACAAACACACAGCGTCGTTCATTTGTGAAAGTTCACTAGAACAGAAATCTTACAAGTTAAGGAATTGAATTTTTTTCAAGTTCATTTTACATAATGGAAGCTTTATATGTCAATGGGAAATCTTTACAATTTAAAGAAAGAAAATTTGAAAAAAATGGACCTGATTTTGAAAGTTTTTTTAAATTTCAAAAGAAAATCTTTGTTCCGTTCAAAAGTGAAGAGGTGTCAAGTTCTGCAAGGGTGTCAAGTCACAACGCAAAAATGATAAGACGCAATTTAACTGATACTGTTGAGCACGTGACTCATAGAAGAAAAGTTTTGAAACGACCGAAGAGATTTAAAAATTATTACACGGATCGAGAACCACTCTCCATATCATGCTTTGAGTTTCCAAGGTTTGTCAGTGGGAATGATACTCGTTCACAAAAGATATCTTAAAAAATGAGGTTTAAAGACTTCCCTAAATGTTAGACATCATGTGGACATATTTCAATGTTCTTTATATATATCCATGAAATTTCTTTAATTCAGAAGCTTATTTTGCTGTATGATACAAATGTTTTTAGCGCTTTTGTCAAAAAGGTAGCTTAATAATACATTTTTGTAAAACATTAGAACATTGTTTTAACAATGTTTTTCAATGCTTTTTAATGTTTTTATAGTGTTTATCAAACAAATTTTGAATTTGAAGTAACCGTTAAAAGGTTTACATTATAAACATCTGTTAAATGATGAATTTCATAAATCTTTAGAAGCATTATTTTTCAAGATTTGTGAATTAAAATTCATTTATTTAGTAAACAATTTCTGGTCGCTAAGACAAAAATGCGCCTAAGTGACTCGATAAGAACGAATACTTTTGTAATTTTTTTTAATTCATTGCCTTGTTATATAAACTTTTTGCAATGAATATCACATTTCCCACAAATGTGACTATTTAATAATTTAAAACCACATTTGCTTATTACCCTTATATTTAATAGGCTTGGTGATCAATTATTATTTCGTGGACGGCAAACACTGTGTAAATATTACAACAATAATGAAATAATAAATGATCGATTGATTGAAATAAAATCTGCAGTAACAATAAAAGACTTTGAGAAAATACTCAATAATCAATTTCAAAATAAGCAAGCATATTTTAGAGCTGTCGAGCCATATTATGATACGTCATCAATATTAGCTTCCTCTTTAAAGCCACTTGCAAATGAAACGTGTCTTTGCACAAAAGATTATTATCGGCTTAACTACTATTTTGAAGAAAAAAGGAAGCAACAATGCACATCCCCACTTTTGAGTAAAACGACTTCAAATGCAATTAAAACGTTTACAGTTGGAAATAGTTCAATCGACAATTTCATTTGCTTAGCTTCAGAGTGCTACGATAACTGTATTCAAAACTATTTAAATAATTTAAATGACTGTAATCAGAAGGTTGAAAAAAGTATTAAAGGACAATCATCTACAGAGGATCATACTGCAATTGGGGTTAATGATTCAAAGCCTTCATTATCACTGGAACATTCTTCATACGGATCGGATAAAATAAATGAAAATATATTAACTAATCATCTAAATAAGCTAAATATTAATTTGCATACAAACTGCGACGTTACTCCAACATTTGATACAAGAAATCATTCCAAAAGTACAGGACAATCTATTCCTAAACATCCAAAGTGCAGGTCACAAGCTATGAGCTGTAGTGATACAAACAATAATAATTCAGAAAGCACAAATCATATCAAAGATCCGCCAAAAATAATTTTCAGTGATTTTTCTACAGTCAAACAACCAAAACAGGATACAAGTGATAAAAATTTAAGTGATAATAGAAGTGCGATTGATAGCAAAAATTGTTTAACTATTCCTATTGCAACTTATTGCAGTGAATTAAGACCACCTTAAATAAAATAAACTGTCTTTATTTGTATAAAGTTTGTTTAAAATCTAAGGCTTAAAAAAAGAAGAGCTTAACTTTTTCTTAATATTAAAAAAAAATCTTCCACATGAGATCTTTATTTATAAACTATATACATCTATGTATGTTGTGCCAATATATGCTATAATGTAATTAGAAAAAGTAATAAGAATGATTACAAAAGTCAATGTCGATCAAATTTCTGATGGTACAACAGTAACTAATATTGCAGCCATAAGTTCATTACACTCGGATTCAACCCAAAATTTCTGTGATAAAATGAGTTTTTCTGAATCAATCCAATCGAATCCAAACGAAGAGATAACTAACATTAAAAAGCAATTGACGCTGGATTTAACTCATAACTTTAATTCACCAGAAAAAGAAGATTTATCATGTAAATCCCCAACGTCACCGAAATCAGGTAATCCTTTTTGTATGAAAATTAAATAAAACTTTAATTTATAATACTTTTATAGCTCGTGTATTATCGCATCAATCATCATTAACATCTCAAGTTGAAGTTGCTGATGATAGAAAAGCTCTGCGTGATGCTTTATATCAAGGGATTTTTCATCGGCATCGTAGAACGATATTTGCTATTGGGAGCTTTTTAAGGATGCTAAAGTCACGAAATTCGCAATACAATTCCATAAGAAGCTCAAGTGAAGATGAAAACACACGATAAAGAAATGTGTGATGAATGCAAGATAGGCAGTGCTTCAAGAAAAAGAAAAAAAATGAATTGACTTTAAAGATTCTATCAAATAAGCACTTACAAGAAGTAGATTCTTATTTAAAAATATGTATGTAGAAATCATTAAATGATCAAGCAGTTACAATTTCGTTTGTAAAAGTAGTAAATATTCATAATTGTCGTTTTTGATACAACTATTTATTAGAAAATTTAATTTGAGGAATGACGACTACAGACTGATGGAATCGTAAAAAAAATAAAAAAAGTTTACATCTGAGAATGGTAAAGATTTTAATTTCTGAAAAGACTATGATTAAGTGAGGTGAAACAATTTTGTACCATAAATAATTCATAACATTATGTTATATATAACCGAAAATGATAGTTATTATAGAGCTTAAAGAAGAAAATCGATATAATTTATGGATTGAATGATACATTTAGTTTTTAGAATAATGCAGAACAATAGGGAGCAGTTTCTTGGATACACTATATTTAAGCATTGTATACATTAGCCGAGAAACTAAACCCTAAATGTTTGTAGAAGCCTTTATATCACTCCAAAATTGTTAAAAAATGAATTAAGTTTGAAGATTTTTTCCAAAAATGCGATTTTTTTAAAAGACTTAGGTAATTCTTAAAAATTGACAAACTTAATTTTCAAACAAAATCTGACTCCTTAATACTTTGTGTCCTATTTCTAGGAAATTAAGAGCTTGTCTAGCTAAATGTAAAGAAAAATCCGCCAAGTACCTTCTGATCAATATTAATGTTTTGTATATCATTCTCCCAAAAATCGTTCATTTGATGAATTAAATATTTAGAAAATATGTGTCTATTACTGAGAATACATCATATTTCATAATGGTAGAAATTTCAATACAACTTCTTCAAATTCCACTGTGAATAGATTCCAAGTTTAATTCGACATCTTTTCGAATGACTTAATGATGAGCATTTGCTATTTAATTCAATCTTTAATCATGTGTTAATGTTAATACAGATGAAAAAAATCAGAGATACTCTTTGGGATTCAGTTAGCTACTTAAAAAGTATCAAATCTCTTTGTTCGGAATTTGTTTTTTAATTTAGAAAGTAATCGAAATCTAAACAATATTCTGAATATTAATCTTCATAAACAATAATTAATAAAATCTTGATAAAAACTTTAAAAATTATATTTTCATATCCAAACCATTCCACGGCGTGAAAAATTACTTTTTCGCACTTTTCCTTGTAAAAATTTTCCTTCATTACGAAAATGCTGTCTGATATATTACAAACCTGAACAATGACCATACTCACCTGAATATGCGGGATCCTGCGTATATTCAAACAATATAGGTCATATGCTCAAGTTTGTTATCATACTCGAGAGCATGCTTCTTATCTGTTCCGGAAAATGCCAAAAACCGCAATGAAACTGGATGAGACGTTGCCTAGATATCTTGAGATGTCAATACAAATAGGGTATCTCAAATATTCGGGTGTTTTATCCTAGTCAAAATTGAAGTGTGATCGGTTTCATTACGAGTTAAGGTATTCAATCAATAGGGTAAAGAATATAATTTTTGTGGTAATATAATTTTTGTGGTATTGACATTTTTTTGAAAAATCTATTTTACATTGCTTTTAACATCCAGAAAGGTAAAAAAATTATGAAAGAATGCTATAAAAGTGATATATGTTTAGTTTTTTGAAGCTGTTACTATGCTATAACTAAGTTTTTATGATTCAAAAATTTACCCTAAAAATTCAAGTTTTTACTACAATTTTCAATTAAACATTTTCTTAAGGATTTATCACTGATTCTTTAAGGAAGTGGACTAAAATGATAAAACAAACCATATATTTTCACATTAACTAGTATTAAACAGTTAAAGTTAATTAGTTTAACTAAAAAAACACATTTAAAATATGTAAACATTGAATATAATTTTTGTGGTAAAAAAATCTAATTTTTGTGGTAGGGTAAACAACCTAATTTTTTGTACAACCTATTTTTTTGTACAATACTGAAAATGATTATAAAGCTCTTTATAGCAAAACAAACGAGTGAATTATCATTTAAATGATGTTTTAACAATCCTGGCAAGTTTTCAGGATGTTTAGGGCTGCCAGTTCCTTGAAAACTCAAAAAGAATTTTTCACAATAAAATTTGTCCATTCCACAAAATTTGTAAATTTTTTTCATCTCAATTTTAAGGAAAACCAAAAACTTTTATCAGTATCTTGTAAGGGAAAAAATATAGCTTAATTATACTAGATTCCATATTGTGTCTCACTTATTTGCTAGCAGTTGTCTCAACATAGATATTTTGAAATTTGTAAACCTAAATTTCCAACCTATTTTTTTGTACACAAAAACCTAAATATTTGTACGTTCAAAAATTAAATAACCGTCAAAATTGAATCGACTAAAAATATTAATCATGTTATTTCGTAGGATTTAATGCAAATACAAATCATCAACTTGGTTATTATGATTAGTATTTCATTAAAATGAAGTTTCGAAGCAAATTTGAAATTAAAATCGCACAAATTATTTATTTTGTAACGGTTATTTTTAATTTGAACGTCCAAAAATTTAGGTTTGACGTGTACAAAAAAATAGGATTTGTGTACAAATATTTAGGTTGAGACATAAAACTGTAAATTTTTAATCGTGTGCTGCTTAACAACAAAAAGTATTGCTTAATACTGTAAGTACAATCAAGGAAGTATAGTATAAAGCAAGTTGTCATGGAAAAAGTTTGCTTTAATGAAGAAAACTTTTCATTTGAAATTTAGTAAGTAGAGTTTGTACAAAAAAATAGGTTGTTTACCCTATTTTTTCTAAGAGATTTTTTGGTTGATTTTTCCCTAAGGTTGATGCTCCCCTATCTTATTTAAAATTTAAAAATTCGTTAAATTTTTTTCAAATATTTTTTAGTTAATTTATCATTTTCCACGTACTTTTCAGACTTAAATTGAACTCAAATAAGTTGAATATAAGTCTGATAATAAATTTAGGTAATCTCCTTGAAGTATTAAGCTAGAAATCGTCAATTTATTATTACCACAAAAATTAGATTTTTTTACCACAAAAATTATATTTCATACCACAAAAATTATATTCACTAATAAAATCAGTTTTTCACGAAAACTGTTATTTTTCGATAAACTTTGATTAGCTTGTAATAAACTTCCTTGTTTCCTGGATATTTTGCCGAAGAAATTATTCTAAAAGAATTAACGCGTGAAAAGTTATGAACTTTTAAAGTCTTGAAGAATGGAATTACCACAAAAATTATATTCTTTACCCTAATTAGATTACATTTCAGCTCACATGGATTAATTTGTAACTTTATTTAAATTTTTAATTTTGTTTTACACTTTTCTTTTTAATATAAGCTTTCACATAGAAGTCTGCAAACATGAATAACATAAAGATATTTTGGAATGCAACTATTATTGATAAAGCTTTTGGAAAAGAACATTCGGTATACAATGGAAATAAATGATGAACAATTAAAACTGCAAATTGTATCATTTGAATTTGTGTAATGTGTTTCTTCCACCAAATGCTTTTTTTAAGTTCAGGTTTAAAGGATGTGAGGAAGTAATATCCATACATTATCACATGGACAAAACTATTAATAATTCCAAGTGATAAAGGCTGTCCTCCACCAGAAAATATTTTTATATAGAGGTAAGATGCTCCAGCCATAACTGCGTGATGATATATGTGAAGGAACGAGACTTGATGATTCTTTTTCCTCAGGATGAAAAATATCTAATGATAAAGAAATTTAAAATTATTTAAGTATTCAAACTTAATGCTAGTTTTTTACCGTGTCCAGTAAATCAATGACTTTAATCAGATAATACATGTGACTATATCGTATTATTTTCATTCCCGTGTCTGATTTCAAAAATCTAGCTGCAGGTATGCAAGCTAAATTTAAATCCTCCATTTCAAGAACTGTTATCACTGCCTACAACAACAACAAAAATCATAAGATGGATGTAAATATTTTTAAAATTCCACTTACTCCAATACCCATAAATAAATTTAGGAAAACTTGAATGATATTGTAGATATTTATGATTGTTGTTAGTTCAAAAGCTCTTCTATCCTTCATTAATCTTTGTCCAAATCCAGTTACGAAGTAAATATAGCCTCCAACAATGCATATGATCGGCCAAGGTGAATCCATCATAAAAAGATCCTTAAGTCTTTCATCTAAATTTAAAGAATTTTCACAATTTTGCTTAGTTACTTTAATTATCGGCTAATCTTACCATCATTTTCGTTGAAATGATAATTATAAAATTTATAAATTTTTTGCAGAACCAAAGCCATGTCAGTGTGACAATTAGATTCGCCAAAATTTAGTTGCAAACTGAACGAAAAAGAAAATTATTGTTAAATTAAGTCACTTATTTATACGCTAATAAAAAAATCAAAATGTTAAGTTCACGGCTAATTTATGTGCATAATTGTTATAATGAATCAATGAGTTGTTTTAATTGATAACTTTTAGTAGGAAATATTTAAAAAACTTTGAATTTAATTTAATTTATTTATTGTCATTTTTTATTAGGTATATCTAACTGATTTGTTCAGTCCCAAAGTTTAATACAAAACAATTGTCACATTTGAAAGTTTGATCAGCTATTTTATTCTTTATGTCATAAAAGTGTTAAAATACAAGTTTTTACCAACTTGCCAATACTGTGCTTCAATCAAAATTGATTCCAATAAAAGTTTAAATACCATTTCCTTAATACTTTGTCCCACAATTCAAAAATTTTCAGTATTTTCGCAAATAATACAACAATAGTTTCAAGGTTGCCTGGATTTTGAATACTGTTATCATGATTGACCTGGCCTATTTAAAAAAAATTAGATTAAACTGATTTTAGCATTTTGTGGATATTGAAAAGTACGTATGATATCTAAATATTCCAACATTATATTCATTTGAAAACGAATAGTTAAGAATTTCAAGCGCATACATTTGACCTTATCATTTAAATTGTTAATTCTATTGAACTAGCAACTAAGTTGTTTCTGGACGGTAATTTGCACAAACAATCGGAAATAGTTCTAGACTACTAAAATTTGAAACTTACAATATTTCTTATATTTTCGTCAACGAAATAACTGTCTATAGTTTATAGTAATTTACAGGTTTATGCTGTTTAACAATAAATTTGAGAAACATCGGGCATTAACCTTTATGAAAATTCAAAAGCATTTTATGTTGTTCCTTAATTATTTATTCATTCAACTTTACAAATATTAAATGTATTACTTAATTGCCTTAAGTTGCTACAATTTTACAAAAATAATTTTAATCGTTTACAATTTTTCCTTCTTTTTAATGTACGCCTTCCAATAGAAATCTCCAAACATAGATAGCATGAATACGTTTTGAATGACCATTGTCCAAAGCCAGAATTTCGGATAATTGCAATCATGTGCGAGTGCACCTCGTAGATAATGTACGAGAAGAAAAGCAAACTGGATCTAAATTTAACGATTAAAAAGAACTATGCATGTATCATGAAGTAAAAGTTAGGAAGAAAAATATGCTTACCAACTGAATTTGTGTAATATATTTTTTCCACCATAATGATTTTCTCAATTCAGGCCTTAATGCAGTTGCGAAATAATATGAGTACATAAATGCATGTACTATACTATTTACGATTCCCAACATGGTTGAATGGCCTCCAGGAATCCATCTGACAGCTACAAATTAAAATTTCAAGTTTAATTGTCGAAAATGATTCATTTAGATTTATATATTACCAATGTATGTTCCAAGAGCCATGAAAAAGTGATGATAGCAGTGAAGGAATGACAAATGGGAATCCTTTTTTCTGAGCACAATGAATAACTAAAATTATTTTTGTAGATATCAATAATAAAATTTAGATAATAAACCTCTCCAATTTACCGTATCAAAAAGGTCAAGAATTTTAAGCAGGAAATAATAGTAAGTTAAGTCTAATAGCAACATTCCTTTCACGGTTTTAGTATAGTCACATGGCTCACATTCAAAATTATATTCACCGATTAAAAAGACTCTATAAATTGCCTAAAGATAGATATTCTGTTAAGCATTGCAATGATATATATTTTTATTAACTTACCATTAGAGATACATAAGAATTTAGAATGACTTGGAGGAAATTATAAAACATCATTACATATTTCAAATCGAATGGCTGTCGATCCTTCATATATTGAGGTCCCCATTTTATCAATAGCACATATCCAATCAAAATTAATGCAATTGGAATTGGTGGATTTTCAATCAAGAAATAATTTTCTGAACGTTCATCTATAAGCACAAAAATATTATTAGAACTTATTATCACTTTCAAATTAAAGAAATCTGATTCAAACCTTTAATTTCGTAGAAGAAATATTTATATCCATCATGGAATTTTTGAAGAACGAAAGCCATATTTTTGACACCAGACTTATTGGAACGATTAATTTTATTCAACTAAATAGAAAACGGTTCTAGAGTTTTTGTAACTTCAGTAAGGAAAATACCTAATTAAAATTCAAAAACAAAAAGTTTGAGCATTTTTTTAAGCTTACGAAATTAGTTCATATGTATTCTATTTAGCGACAATAAATTCAAATGAATTTAACATGTGTTAAGTCATGCTTCAAATTAGAAAATATAATTAGCAACAAGCTAACTCCCTCTAATTCTAAGAACCCTCTGAAAAGGAGATTCCATCTTGAAACTCTATTTTTTAATGTAATTAATGTGTCGAAGTAGATGCGTTTTGATATGTAATATGTTATATAATGTTTGTTTTGAAAAATATTGCATGCTGATGTGCGTTGATTTTTTTGGCCAAAATAGGACATACTCTAACTCGGCAAGGAAGCCTTGACGATATTATGACTAAATTAAAGACAAGTTTTTATTTCAATTTGCGATGTCATGCCGACGTACTTAAGCTACATCATGGTACTACGCTCAATCTAACTGATAATTCCTTAATTACTTTAAGAAAGTGATGCATTTAATGGGCGACTGAATATTTCATCCACCCGCATTTCGCCTTTGAAATGGTGAATTAGTACTCAAGTGGTGAATTTCTATGCGCATAGATTCAAAATAACCATTTCCGTTAAAAATGCATCAAGAATTCTTGAAACCCTATTGGAATTTGAATACTGAAATGTAAAGTTAATAAAGTATAGAACTTCTTTGAATATTACAAATATAATATTTTATTTAAGGACATTACCTTATTTCAGTAAACAACAGCAATAAATTATCGGTTTTTCATTTACCACAAAATAATATGTTCAAAAAATATAATCCTTTCTTTCATTTACTAATTGTATGTATGCTTTGTATATACTCAATCTTTTACCAATTTTTTTATGGAAGTAAAATCGTTAGTCATCTTTATACATAAGTTAGTGTAAAATATTAATTTAAAAATTGAGATTTTTTAAACATAAATATTAAATAATTAATCATGTAATTGGAACTTGCTTTACTGAATTGAAATAAATAATGCCTATAAATTTAAATGAATTTTGTTATTTCTTTTAGAGTGCTTTATATTAAATTAACAATATATCCTTTTCC
This sequence comes from Chironomus tepperi, assembly GCF_022539635.2. Taxonomy (NCBI): domain Eukaryota; kingdom Metazoa; phylum Arthropoda; class Insecta; order Diptera; family Chironomidae; genus Chironomus; species Chironomus tepperi. The sequence continues at coordinate 1,031,844 of NW_027226498.1, read as the reverse complement.
AGAAGGATTTGTTAAATACTTTTTCAATTTCACAAATTATTTCATATTAGGTATTTATCTTTTTTTTTTCTTTTTATTTTGCTTTAATAAAGATAAATTTCAAAGCATAAACTCAGATTGATTCTAAAAAGTTCCAAAAATTCTAGCGAAAATATGAAATTTTGGAATCACTTTTTGAAACCCAAAAAGCATTCATTTAAATTTCTAACTTTAAATTTTTGAAACTGATCGGAATCAATCTTGAGTTTTGCCGCCTTGATAAATTTTCAACTTCCACTTGGAAGATAATTTCGATTCGATATATTTACACATCATGATTTAACATAAATATATGTTGTATATTTTTTTATAATATTTCTTATTTTCTTCTTTATTTAACCTAATTTTTTTATGTAAGCAACAATTTAAAATTTTTATAAAAGTTTCAAATTAAAAATCTTTAAAAATATATCCAGCTCATTAGGCGAAACAATTTCAAAAGAAACTCAATGAATAACTGAAAAATTCTGAAATTAATTAAGTTTTAATTTGAATTTTTATTCTTCATTTTAAATATTTTTTGATTTCTTTTGAGAATCCTTCAATTTAAAATGTTTATAAATTCGTCAAGATACAGGAAAAATGTCTGAAAAGTCAGAGAATCAAAAAAGATCAAGAACTGTCTGCATCCACTCTTTGAAACTCATTGGAAATTTGCTGGATTTGTTTTGAATCTTTACGACCTAGGTTTAAGGAGCAAAATTGAAGATAAATTAACTCAAAAATTCTTTCATTAAATCTCTGATCGATAAGTTTCTACAGACAGAAGAATATTAATTATTATATCTTTTAAATTACAATAATTTCTCTTTTGTTTTGTATTAAAAATATATATTTTTGTATTTATGTAGTTTAAATCTTTTTAATCTTTTAAGACTTCATTTTTGACTATGTTCGAACTTCAGTGAATATTTTTTTAATTTTTTTTTAAAAATGCTCTTTGGTTGAAAGATATAAAGATTGAGAACATGCATAAAATAAATTAAAATAGTTTAGATACATCTCTCAACTAGTGCAACAAGTTTTGATGAACATTTTTTACTTTTTTATATAAAACTATATATTTTAATAATTTTTGCTACAATCTTTTTCATATTTTGAATTTGTGGATTTTAATACAGAATATTAATATTTTAATTATAAAACCACTGGTTAACAAAAGCTAGTAAAATATGAAACGAAAAACAATTTGTTAGTTATAGTAATTGAATTTATCAAATTGACTAGAAATTAATAATTTACAAAATTCGTTTTTAAATTCAACGGTGCTTCGAGCATAATTTGAAATTGTCAAAGTTTACTTAATTTTGTGAATGACTTGAATATCGATTAAATTACAATTAACAAAACTTTTAATTAGACTTAATAAATTCGAAATGATTTTTGATGATGAATTAAGCTTTATTTAATTTAGGATTGAATTAAATACTTAATCCCAGAACTCGGAGTCGACTCAAGTTTTTCAATTTTTCCACACAAAACCTTAATCGACTTCGGGTTCTGTTTAATACTAACAGAAAAAGTAGTTGAAAAGTCTAATTTGTTCTATTTAAATTCTGATGTTCCTGGATATTTATACCAATTTAGATATTTGTTTCCTATATCAATATATCTTAATAATTACAATAACAAAATAAATCTTGTTGGCATAATTAATGTCATATACCTACTAAATTTGTCAGTACATTTTTTTGTAGCTTGTTTAAATTTGTGCCATTAAAAAATTTAAATATTGTAGATTAAAAATTAATATTTTGGAATTTCTCTATACATTCCTTTTCATTAACTAATGTGATATTAACATTCAAGATGAAACAGATTTATCTTATTTCATCTATTTGATTAATTTTATCAATTCATTCATGATGCATTTAAGTTTAATTAAATTATTTTTGAATAGTTAAGAATAAGACCCAAAAAAAAAAAATTAAATTAAATATAATTTAAGGTCTGTAAATTAGAGAAATTCAGAAGTCTTGTGATAGAAGTCAGAGATGACTTATTTATTTTCAATCAATACTTGCAACTGCAATACCAAGTTTCGAGCTGTCTTTAATATTTGTGATACATTATGTCTTTCTGCCATTTCTGGAAATAAAATTAATAGTCATTAAAGTGTCATTTATCATTAAAAGAAGTACATACCATTAAAAAATTTGATTATGTCTGTGAAATCCATACTGTTTGATAAAATTATATCACGATAATTTTCTAAAAGTGCTAATGCTAAAAATAGCACAAAATGACCGGATGAAACATGCTTCGCACTCCAAATAACTTCCCATACCGAAAACACATCAGCGTAAAGAAGTTCTCGTTTAAAGTCCAATAAAAACCAACGATAGCAAAAATAGAAATGTGTATAATCACCATGAGCATGCATCAAGTCGTACATTTCTGAATCTAATATTTGTATTAGTGATCGCATATTGGCAAAGTGCATATCCATCGCACCACCATTCGGAAAGTTTTCAATCATTCGTTCCATCAATCGACAAAAACATCCATAACTTAAGGATTCATCATCAAAAATAACAAGCAAAGGGGCTAACAAATCACACATTCCTTGCATATAGCCAGTCTCCAAGTGTTCATACACATATCTGAAATGATAACAAATATAAAAATTAATATTTACGACTAAATAATAATCTTCAAACTCACGTCGTAATCACGTTTCGAAGTTTGTCCAAATTCTCATTAGCAAAATACCAATAGTTGCGGTCACATCGCTGAACATCTTTCTCAATTCGATGCAAGTTCAAACCAAATAATTCAAGCTGCTCATTCTATTTATTATAATAAAAAGAGATTAAAGAGAGTGATCGAAAAACGAATAAAGTTTTTACGTACACTGTAGATTCCGCCATTAGAACTTGCTGGCGAAACACAAGCTGATTTTGGTTCTTGTAATGCATCTAAAGAATTCGGTGAAAGTTCTTCATTTACAGTTTCTAAAACTTCTTTAGTTTCTTTATTTCCATCGGTAGCTGATTGTGGTAAAATTGTCATATCAACAGAAGCATCGGTCACTATTACGGCTGTTGCATTTAGTTTTGGTGATAATGGGAATCCTTCTTTGTCAACATAATCAATGAAATCAGTTCCAACTGTCTCATATGAAGATGTTGAAGGAGAACTTTTTAGATCTACTTCCATTCCTTCACATTCTTTTTGACCTTTTTCCATATCTAAAGATTTATTATTATTCCTTTGGATGTTTTCTCTTGACGGTTTTTTAACAGGTGATTTTTCTTCAGAAAATTCAACGTCTGATCCGTCCGAAAATCCATTCTCTTCAAAAACTTCATTTTCCATTTCAACATCGATATCAACTCCAGCTTTTACTTTACTATCACTTGCACTTCCACCTGAACTTAATTTGGCAACTGCATGTGCTGTCTTTTCTTTATCCAATTGTCTAACAATTGCTTCTAATGCAAGCCATTCACTCATTGTTGTTTCATAATAGTGTCTTGTGTTTTCATCTAATTCCTTACGCTCATTTGACGACATTCCAAATGTATAATGGCCTAATAAGTATGGCCAAACCTCTTTTCTTATTTCATGTGCAACACTTCCGTAATAAACCAGACGATACACTTCGCAATCCTGAGAAATAGCTCCTTCGTCATCATGCATTTCTCTCCAACGTTCTTCAGTTAATCCATTATCAGCACCAATATCAGGAGTTATTCTTCCGTGTACTAATCCACTTAAATGAGTTCTAACTGTCGACAAGTGACGACAATAAGCTAGCCATCCATAAAAAGCCCGAGAAATTATTTGGCGTTTCATCGTTGTACAAACTAAAGCAATACTTGTGGCTTGATTATTTATTGGCTGTTGCTGTAATAAAGATAACGAAATTAATTCTGTTTCGAACACATTAGTCGAATCAACTCACAATGGATGTACTTTCAACAAGATCTAGTGAAATACTTTTACTGGAGCCATCACTGCTCTCATTTGTGGAGCAGCTACTTAAATGTCTTCGATATGGACTTGTTCTGCCAACTTCCATAATTGGGTGTGTCGCCACTGTGTAACAAGAAATTATAAAAATAAGTTAGTGAGATTTTCATCAATTAATGATATTCCAAAAATATCTTACAGAATTCTTCAGGATTGCTTTTGTTTACCACACGGAATACGTAATCAATTGGTAACTCATCATTGTTTTCTAAAACGGATGGAAGTCCCCCAAATCGTCGTCTTGATTTTGCTGGCCACGGAAATATACGACCAATTCCTTTCTGAGACCATAATGGTGGATCTAATTGTCCATGAGGCAATAATCTAGAATAATTTTTGCATTTAGGAATTTAAATTGTTGACATGAATGAAAAAAATTAGATTTACCCAGTTTCCAAGCAGCCTAGAAATTGAGCCATATGTCCACCTTCTGGAAAATGAATTGGAGGTCTTTGAACTCCATCATGACCTACAAGAATTATTGTTCCACTGGTCTCTTCACTACTTCGATTCTGATGACAATGAACGTAAACAATATCATCAATATTGATATTCATAACATACGCCCAGAAAAAACTTTTGTCAACTTCTGAAGCTGATGTTATGGATCCAGCAGAAGATGGCAATGATTGTTCATTATAACCGTTCATTAGTTGATTTGGTGTCCATTTGATTGTAAGCGAATTTATGGATTGATGCAATGATAAATAGCCTAACATAGGCTCAGCGACGTCTTTCTGTATTTGTAAAATAAGAGATTAATGTAAAAAAAGAACTGCCAATGTTTATGAATTTCTTACAGGATGAACTAAAACGTTATTCTTTCCATAAAGAAGTGTTGCTCGTGAATTTTGATGCAAAGACTCAACATAATCCTTAGCTGTCGATGCTGGCGAATTACTTTTGTAGGAATTAATGCCAGAATCATCAGAGCTTGTATGCATGCGCTTTATATTTAACATTGGCCTTCGTGAGGATTGAGGAGTTGTTTGTGATGGAATGATGTGTCGTTGTACTAAATCGTTGGCTGTTGGATCAGTCCAAAAATGATCTAAAGTTTTTGTTTTAGAATATTCTAAAGCACATGGGCCAACAAGCAACGAGCTTAAAATTGATCCATAGTCAGGATCTGCAACAAGGGCATCTTTGTCATAATATCTACTTGCGTTTGCAACAAGATGATCGATGATTCGTGTTAATTTCTAAAATATAAAAGCAGTTAATAGTTAATAAATGTAGGAATGAATTGAACACTTATGCATACTTTCTCATAGAGTGCAATTCTAATCCACAAATATCTGAAAGGATTAATAAATTGTCATAAAGTACAACAAAATTAACAAAGAGCAATAAACCTATTTCCATTGCACATTTAAGTCAAAAAACTTATTATTGATCATAAAATTAGCTGTGCTGGAAAATATGGCTTTACTCAATTAATTAATTACTTTAACGAAGGCTGGGAGTTGTTTGACACTGCTGTTGGTGTAACTCCGCTTACAGAATTACTTGAGCCCTTTTTAGTGAGAATGGGTGGCTTAATGATGCTGTCACTTGAAGATGATGACCTTTTGCTTGGATCTGCAGCTTCAATATCACGTATCTTCTTACTTACATGAGCAGCCTCTTCACATTGATTGCTGATTTTATGAAGAAGGGCTGTAGTTGAACTTGTTTTAAAAAGTCCTAGAGCTCTTCTACGAAGACCTTGACTTAAGCAAGCTTCAACTGCTCCACAAAGAGAAACAACTGTAGAACTGTCTTCGTGTACAAATTTCCGAGTGACACTTTCTTCCATTATTTGTTTAACTTCTTTTTTGACACTTGCTATTAGTCTCTCCTTAAAATCAGCATCATTTGCTTTAAAAATAAATGCAACCATATTGAAACTTTCAATTTGATGACTTAATATCGTAAATTAAGCAATAAAATATGAAATGAATTTTTTTCTACGTCCAGATGTCAAACAGAAAAAAAATATGGATGGCGATATTTATTTTTTTTTTCTTTTTCCGAGGAATCAACATGTGGGCGATTTCATTCAAAGCATTTTACAAATTTTACGTTTTCCATTTTCCAATTGCTATATTCTATCTTACCTGATTGACCCAACATTTTGAATTTGTCAAAAATTTTGACTTAAATAACTCGAATTTATGAAAACAGATGGATAGATATTTTCCTCTTTTATCCACAACTTTAAGTCTTTTCTAATTGAAAATAATTATTTACATCATAAAATTTGGTGACAAAAACTTCACGTTCTGATCTTTTAAATGTATATAAAATTGATTAAACGTTCAGTTCTATGAAAATTTCTAGTATTATTAATTTTTGTTCTTGAAATTTTTTGAATGCACACCCGTCCTAGACTGAAATGAAAACACAATTGATGAAAATTTCTCTTAATGTTGATTTTATAAAAATGAAAATCGATTTTCCATAAGTTTTCTTCCAGCAAATGCGCGCGCAATCAAAATACCACGTGTTGAATAAAAAGCACGTGCACTTGTCTGAAATCAATGCAATGTAAACAGTAAGGAATGACAGCCAGGCTTTTTGGTTTTACATTTTTTTTATTTAAAAATATTAAATTACGAAATATTTAAAAAAAAAAAGATAAAAATATGATGGACATTTAAGCGTAAATCAACTCTAATTTATGAACTTGTGCTTTGTTATAGGTAAAGAAATTAAACAAAAAAAAATGTGCAAGGAAATGGTAACTAATTTGATCAATTTTGTTTAATGAATATGCTATAAGGATTTAAAGGCTTGCTTTGGAATGATAAGTAAAAGCGAAAGCATAACATATTTTAATAACGTTTTGGTGCGTGGTGGTAAAGAAGAATAACAATTTTGCATGTGGATGATCAAAATTGGGAAAAAAATTAAGGAATTAAGCTTAATGGTGCAGCGAAAAAGCGGCAATGGTCAAGTGGTTAGAGCGTCGGACTACCGTTCTAACGACCCGGGTTCAATCCCAGGGAAAGTCTAGTTGGATTCGGATGCTTTTTCGCTGTTCTAGTCACACCGACTCGATTTGTGTGATTCGCGACACACAAATTGTGGCTAGGTACGTTGCATTGATCCTGGGTCATGCAGCGTGCAGAGTTGGGGAAAGCAAAAACGTCCATACGGACAAAACCAGTCATCACGACAAAAAAACCGTCTTCACGACAAAAAAACCGTCTTCACGACAAAAATCACCATCTTCAATGTTCATCGCATCGAAATCAATAATCATTATGTAAAAATCAGAATATAAGTTGTAATAGCCTGTGGCTAGTTCTCTTAAAATTGAAATGTAACTCATGAAATACAGAAATAAAATATAACGTTTTTTTTTAAAAAAAAAAAAAGGTGCACCATATATTTCTGAATTCAAAGTATTTGTCGAAGTAAAAGCGGTCCAGTACACACCTAGATCAAATAACCAAAGAATTCGTGTTAAATTGTAAGTTCACAGATATGTATGCATATGAAATGATTATGTAATAACAGATGACAACACTTTGTTCAAATATTAGATAACAAGGTAACAATAGTTATGATATCAAGTACAAATAATGTTATTGAAGAATTTTTATGTTTATCTGTAAAACACAAAGACAGAATATATAAAATTTATTGTTAGTTACAGTCTAAGTGTTAATTTGTTTGATTCAATTTATGAACAATTAAATAAGTTTTCACCATTTTTATGGCGAATATACATTGTAAAAAAATTATAGGATTTTATTAAGCTCATAAGTTGAACCCTCAAATTATAATTTTTGCACTTAAAATGTTAACCTTGAACTGTTGCGAATATTGGAACTTAGACAACAGCTAAAGACCACGGCAATAAGCTAAAAAAAATGAATAAAATTATTATCAGTCTCAATCTACATCGAATGTTCTAGGAGCCAGGAAAAATTTACCTCAAAAACAGCCATAGCAATCGACATATATGCAATTAAAGATGATGAATTTTCGATGGTTTCTTTGATTTGTTGTTTGCATCCAATTTTAAATGTAAGTTGGGTAGTGCAAATATCAGCAGTTTGTGGACAGCAAGATTTTGGGAAGGTAGTTCCGTAATCATGAGGAGCAGAACTTCCGCAACATTCGATTGTTTTTTGAATTTGATTAATAGTTTGGGTATTTAATGGATTCTCCTTTCCTATCCATAAGCGATCCCAACCTTTAACAGCTGCGATTTGAATATCAGTGTTGTATACGAATACAAAAATCGCAAGCAAAACTTGTAGAACAATAACTGTCAATAAGCACAATGCATAAAGATTCAATAGACATTGAGATTCGCGAAGTGAACCCATGCATCCTAAAATGTTTAACAATAATATTATCATTATTTTATATCATTCAATTTTATAAACTTACCGAAAAATGCTACTACAAAGACCAATGCTCCTAAAGCAATAATAAATGCTGAATAAATTCCAGGATGATCAGAATTCTCGAAAACATCTTTGACATCTCCAATTTTTTTCAGTGCAATTCCACCAACAGCGACTAACGCTATTCCACCAATCTGAAAAAAAATATGTTTTTCAAAACCATATCGGAAGTAATTTGATGTTTATTTTTTTTTCGTGTGGTTCCAACAATGAAAAGGTTCTTCATATGTTTTGGTTGAGTAAGCTTCAACGGAAATCAGCATATTGACATTATTTGTATATACTTTATATTTATTCTCTTATATTTTTGCCATTTACATATTAGAAAATTATTTGAGAGCATTAAAGATAAGAAATCAATAATGAGTGCCAAAAATACTATATAAAACTGCTAAACTATATACAACTTGATATTGTCATTCAAAATTTTATTTTTCTATTTGTCCATCAAATTGTTTGCTGTCAAATGTCTTGACTTAATGTGTACATTATCTTTCATTTACTGTTATCGAAACAATATGTTCCTTAAAAATGTACTACATTTTATACTTTATATGGTCCAAAAAATGACAAATTAAAATCTGAATTAATATTACTTTTCAGTTGAATGACATTTGGATGATCTCACTGATTTGAAAATACTTAACTCGTATAAAATTCAATGATTTATCTATTTTAGTTAATCTTAACAAGATTGTAGCATCTCTTGATAATCAAAGTCAGTGATCTTTTTTGTTATCAAATTTAGAATGACTTGACTTTGAATAACCCAGTCTATTCCATTACTAATGAACGAGATTTCACATATTCTATCTAACAGAAAACGTAAACTAAATGCGCAATAGAAGTAAAGTTTAACTAAACACCTTGTTCTCAATGACACCTGATTGCACATATAAACAATGAAACAACATGAAAATTGATTTCTTCATGCTTATCATTCATATTTACAGAAATGGAATCGAGTCATTGGCTTTTAATACTAATGGTTAATTAATAATTTACATAAATTTGTTAATTATATACTATGCGCATTTGCATGTATACCATTATATTGTTCCCTGTATGCAACTTTTGAAAATTGTATTCAATCCTAATTTTCTTTAAAAAATTAAAAATTATTTGTTTAGTGTCAATATTTCATTGTTCTATTTATGCATTAACTGTGTTAAAACTAACAAAACATTGTAAACAAGAATGATAATATACGTAGTATCATTGTTAATACTTATAATTGGAAAATGACTGATTCATTTTCTTAAAAAAATCGGCTCATAATCATGATTCATCTTACGAGTTAAAATTGAAAAAGAGATGACATTTTAAATCAACTGCGGCAGAGTATTTCTAAAATTCTCTAATTAGCATCAAACACAAAGATAGATCAGTGTTCTGTGAAAAATATTATACGAATAAATGCTAAAAAAATTTCGTTCGTGTGTTGGAATTCAAGGTTGCCATTTATACGAGAACAAAGCATGTATCAATGAAGAAGAGAATCAACTGAAGTGTTTTTATCGTTAGCTTTAGTTTCTTTCTTCTTAGAACTTAAAATGTAAATAAAAAATGATAAATAAATCACTGTCTTTTGGGAGTGCTAATTCTTTCGAATAGTACTGACCGGTTCACTCAAAATAAAAGATTCAAATATCAATTTATGAGTAAATTAAAAATGTGTCATGTGTAGTAGTAACTGACTTCATGAATAATTTTTGTGCGCTTTATTGCACTTCACAGGGATATATTTTTCTCATTAAAGATGATTTCAACAAGATGCATGATTCATCAGCAATCATATACCAAAGTTAATTTGAGAATACGTCATTAACAACTATTATCATGTTATATTTGCATATAACTCAACCTAATGCAGCTCTATTAATTGATGTAAAACATGCAGAGAATTCATCAAAGTAATTTTCGTATCGTGTAGTGTAAGTGTAAACTTAAATTCAATGACAAGCAAATAATATCAAGTTAAAAATTTATGAAGTCAAGATACAAATTTTTAAACAAACAGCATTCATTCACTTGAAGCTCATTTTTGAACAACAAAAGAAATTTTCTTCATCGTGTCATCAACAAGTTGTTAAATAGTAAAGCACATAAAAAAGTAGAAGCTTTGAAGATGAAATGTAAGGGGAACTTATTTGGGTGTGGATTTCCAACATTATACAATGGTTTATGTCACATTTAACGTTAAATTACAAAAGGAACATCCACTCATAAAAATTCTTTAATATTATTACACAATAGAAATGGAGAAAATTAATTAACTTATCGGCCGATCCTTAGACATAATTTGTTATATTCCCTTTTACCTCAACATTTAGCTTTCGAAAAAAAAACACATCTCCGGCTTTTCTCATAAAGAAGTGATAATAAAATTTAGTTACGTCATATACCTGTTTTCGTATATTTTTTTTTCTCTTTTTAAATTGACGCTGGTCACAAATTTTCACTTTATTAGTTTTAATTATAAAATTCAGAAAAAAAGAAATCAACTTATACTTACTGCACATATCAAATTAAAGATAAACAAGATGCATTTGATCAAACTTGCACCACAATTCAATCCCATGTTTTTAATTATTTTAAGTTGTTTTTATTTCCACTAATCAAACTTAGACTACGATCAACTTGAATGTATTTTTATCTTAAATTTAAATTCGGAACCTATTTTTCGAGATATTTAGTCAATGAATGCTTATGCGTTACTGAGCTCTACAGCTTAAAAATAAAGAAAATGTTGAATATTTAACTGGATTCTCATTTCAGTAGCTCTCTTTAAAAAACGAGAGAGTTACTTATTTTTGATTTTTAAATTCTCTTGGACATAATTTTCAAATTAATTTTTCTGACATAGGAACATATTATTAATTCTATGATTTTTTGATCAATTCTTTTATATTGCCAGAAATACTGGATTCAAAGATCATAAAATTCAGGTAGTTAATATTATTTAACTAGTCTAATTATCTTATTATTATTAATATCTTGATATTTCACACAAATAACTATCAAAATCTCACAAAATGTCATTTGAATTTTCCTGCAACAGAATATTTTTCTTAGCAATCGCAATAGGATTCAAAAATGCTGCGCAAACCGAACTTTTGTAATTATTTAAATATAGTTTAATAAACACGACTTCTTTATGATTTAACACGCTTTTAAAATTTCACAATGATATGAATTCATCCGAGTTCAAATACAGACTGAACATTTTATATGAAACGGGGCTGTAAACGTAGTGCAATAAATATTATTCAAATCTCAAATGAACGTTATGACAAACAACACACCACATTCGTTTGACAATGTTTCGCAACAGTTTCGAAACGGCTGATTTCAACTAATTTTTGAGACCAGAAATGTGATTTGTCGCATTGTGCTGCTCGGACTGAATAAAAGTAGGAATGTTAATTTTGAAACAATCAACTAATAACAATGAAAAATAATAATAACAAAAATTAACAGCATCTTCGTTTTGCACTGCATTTCCTTATTTGTTTGCTCAAAATAAATCCAAGAATAGCTGCACCAAGCTGAAAATTTTGATTTAATAAAAAATACAATGCTGCAATTTTGAACAATAATTGTGACTTACTTCAAATATAGCAGTTGCTATGCACAAAAGAGAAATTGTTTGTCCTGAAGTTTGTATTGAATCTTTCAAATGTGTTTTGCATCCAATTTTAAATGCATTTTCTATCGTACATGCTCGGCTTTCTTTTGTACAGCATGATAGTGGTATATTTTGATAGTTGTAATCAGAAGGTGAATTTAATCCACAGCATTCTAAATTTTCTTGTATCATTTCAATCATCATCTGATTGTCAAATCCGTTCCTCGATCTCCACATTTTGCTAAAATTCCGTACACTTTCTTGATTAATATCTTCCAGAAATAAGAATATAAGACTGGCTAGTACAATTTGCATTAGAACAAGTGTAAGCATTGAGATTGCATATGCGTCTATCAAAATACGAGATTCCTGACATGCTCCAGTTGCTCCAAAAAACGAAATTATAAAAACAAAAACTCCAAAGCAAATAACAATTGTTGGAACCACTGTTGCTTCTTCCAAATGTGAATTTTGTAAATATGATCTAAGTTCTTTAACTTTCAAGAGTGATATTGTTCCATGAATGATTAACACAACACCGCTTGCCTGAAAAATCATTTTTATATTATCATGCTTGAATGATAAGTTTTATTAATGATTGCTGATTAGGGATTCTATTAAAGTTCGTTTGACACTTCAATGACTACTTAAAAATTCCAAATATTTAAATCAATTGAAAAGCTTTAAAGCTTTTAATATATCTTGAGCCATAATGAGTTTAAGTATCGAATCTTCAAAACTAATTTTTTTTTATTAAATAATTTAGAGCTTTAACAGATGCGATCACATTTCTTCCATCTACGCGTATTTTTCGATGTGCTTATGCTGTTGAAGATTTTATCTGTTACGTATGTTGTTAAAATTCGTATATTGCATAACTCTTACCATTTTCATGTTTAATTTTTTAGACTGACCACATGTTATTGTATTAAAGACACATTTATATGCTGTGTACAGTGTAATAACATTATCGATATATATATATTATGGTTTATAAAAATCTCAAATCAACTTGATAGTCACAAGATTTTCTTAGCAGCCGGATTGTGACCACAAAACTCATTAAGTCGGGTCAAACTTATAAAACTTTAAGACAGCATGAAGTATAAACCTTTTGTTTCCCTGATAGCTTTTAAAAAAATCAGAGGTGTCAAAATTGTATGAGTAAGAATCATTTCTTATTTTATGCTACCTATAAAAATCTAAATTGCTCTAAACCAACTTTGAACTATGTTCAATTTGAAACAGCTCATTCTTAAAATCGCAAACCAAAAAATTATGTTTTTGATACTTGCTGAATTTGTGATGACAATAAATAGAAAAAGGTTCCGCTTAAGTACAAACTGAAGTTAATGACTTAAGGTATGACTTAGGTTGAATTGGTTTAAATAATGATAATTTATAGCAATTAAAAATTCATCACAAAATATAAATCCTCAAATGTGACCGCAGATCTTACAGCACAAAAGATGTTGAAGCAAAAGATAAATCCTTTGATCAAATTTCCAGCACATCCTAGTTTCACCATTACTTAATTTTTTAAGCACTTGTCCAACTACAGTTTACGTCTTTACTCTCTTTGAGCACAACCTCGACTAAATCGCTGATTAAAAACGAGAAGTAAGTACGGTGTGGTGTTATTACCATTCGCATAATTTGAAGCTTATTTTCTTTACTTCCTGATTTTTTCATGAAGATATTTTTGAATGCTCATGAATTTTCTTTAAAAATCATCTAAAATGTTAAAAGATCGCATACATCTTTCGGGGCAATAATACAACTTTGGAAGTGATAATCAGCACTGTTTTAATATTCTATTCTTTGAGCAATTTTAACGGATTTAAGAATTTTAGAAACGGACTCTGCAAATTTAAAAATTTAAATTATTTTTTCCGCACTTTTGTAGTCACAAAAATAAATAAAAAGATCAACAATACCTTATTTTTAATTTTAAAAAATAATGATACTCATAAGTTTTACAATTTTACTATTTTTTCTATCCGCTAAATCGATAAATGCTGAATGTACAACACAAAATATTTGTGAATGTGGTAAGTAAAATATAGATTCTAATGATTTTAAGAAAATAAAAATTCTTTGTCATTTTTTTTTCAATGACTAATTTTAAAAATGACATCCTTCTTTTATTTTGTAGTTTACAATGATGGGTCTGGATATAGCTTCAAGAATCTCTTAAATCCTGTTAATTCTAGTATGAAATCGTATGTTGGAACTGAAATTCAAATTTTCTTTAATCCATGCTACGACTCAAAAGATCTTCCAAATTTTCCTGAAAATACTACAAATGACTGTAAAGATGGCTTTACATTGTGTATTTATGATGTCTCTGAAAAACATTCTTTTGTTTTGGGATCAACAAAAGATACAAAATTTAAAGAGGAAGGAGATCAAATTTTTATGACATTTGGAACTAGCAAGTAAGAAAAAAAGAAGATACTTGATTAAAAACTTTTGACATGTTGTTATCAATTTTATTTTCAGCATATCATCTACTATACTTCTACAATGTACACCTAATTCAAAGACTTCAATTCTTTACGCTCCAAAAGAAACAAATAGAAATAATACGAATTTAATATTATTTAGTAGCAACGCATGTGTAAAGCAGATTAAGCAAATTGAAGCTCCTGGATTTTTTTCAACTTTCTTCCTTATAGCATTCATTGTGCTCTTGACATACTTAATCATAGGAATAGTTTATAATTACTTCTTTGTTGGAGCTCGTGGATACGAATTGTTACCAAACTACGATTTCTGGTGCAAATTATGGACATCAATCAAATTAGGATTTTATTTTGTGAAAAACGGATTCCGTGTTTTGCCAACAGAAGATAGTTACGATGCTATCTAAAACTTTCTAAACAGTAATCGTCTTGACCAAAAAGTGTGAATTTCATCAAGTCTGAGTTCTGAAGTCAGAACATTTTTTTTGTTCTTAAATTCTAAATCATTATGCTTGTTAATGCTAAATGCTTTACTGTTATGATCAAAATGTTTTCATTCATAATCGATGTTGAATTTAAATGAATAAATTGATATTTCATTTTTAATTTTTTTTTCATTTGTTCCTAACCGTCTTTTTAGATTTGAATATAAAAAAATATTATGCACACAGGTGGGTGAATTTATTTAAATTTAATGTTTTTATGCTCATACGTAATGTTTTAGACTTACCCGTGCTGGTTTTGTAAATTCTCTAAATATTTTAGATTGAAAATTGATGTAAATATGAGTTGTCAATAGTTATAAGTATTTATGCGGTGCGAATAGTGAGAATAATAATACTGTTCAGAAAACTGAACGCGTCCCCATGTTTTTCAATAAAGATTGAACCTATCGACTTACGTGATTTTTTTAAAAGACGAAAATTCCGGAAAATTATTGGAAAAATTCATGTTTACTACTAAATTTTATTAAATTAAAGTGTACAAAATCAATAAAGTAACTATTAAATGGAATGAATTAGAGTCTAAATTAAACATTCAACGTTGAAGAAGCAAATAATATCAAAATTCCTCAAAATAGACTTGGAACATCGATAAAAAAGATATACAGATATGGCAAAATATTATGAAAATTCTACAGTTTTCCAATATAATATGGAACAGATATTTCAAGGCTTTTGGCGCCGATACCCGAACCCATATTCAAGTCATGTACTGTCTGAAGATACACTAGAGCGACAAGTTACTAGAGAAGGAAAATTGTACTCAAAAAGACTAATAACGAAGACTAATAAGCTACCGAAATGGGGAGAAAGATTCTTTAAAGCAAAATCTGTTTGTATCGTTGAGGAATCACTAGTTGATTTGAAATCAAAAACTCTAACAACTTACACAAGAAACATAGGATTTAATAAAATAATGGTAAGAAAATTTTAGAACCTATTTTCTAGAAAATCCGCGATCAATACTCAATGTTTACAATTTTCTTCTCCTATAGAATGTTATCGAAAAGGTGGTCTATAGAAGTGATGGACCAAAAACAATAGCATATAGGTCAGCATGGATAGATTCACAGGTTTTCGGATTTGCGTCTGCAATTAAAGCTTTTGGTTGTGAACGATTTAAGAAGAATTGCCAGAAATCTGTATGTATTAACTTGTTTACTACTTCTTTTTTCCCGATAACAAGGTCATAATTTATTTTTTCTTACACACTCCTTCATTCTTATCGTTAAGGCTCTCGGCTTCAATTACATTCTTGGTATACTTTTCCCAATGCATAATCAGCACGCAAATATAGTTCAGCATGATGTGGCGCAAAAGTTCAAGGAAGCTGCAAAGCAAATGAGTGAACATGTAAAGGAGCAAATATATGAAGCATCACATTACAATATGAACCAGAATTAAAATGAAAACTACTCTTCGTACTGTCCATCAGATCAGATGGAAATCTAATGATTAATTGGTTTTACAATAAATAGGGCCTTTTTCTGAGTTTCTAGTTCATAAGTACAAAAAAACTTATATTAATAATAATTACATTCAAGTCATGAAATGCTGAATTCGGGAATTGTAGGTAGAGAAAGTATTATAAAATTCAATGGAAATTAGGTACTGTCTAATGTCATTCCATTCAATAAGAATTTATGTAGATGTTTTCTACAGCAACCACTTAAGTCTTTTCCAAAAAAAAAAAACATAAAATAAAAAAATCACGCAATCCACCTTTTTAAAGTTCTTATATCTAAAATAGATTTAATCTTTAAAATTGCATAATATACCTAATTTGTTTGGTCTTTAAATGTTTTTGTTATTTTATAATAATCTAGTTTTTCTTTTTTTTATTTTATTTTTAGACTAACTACCTAAAATGTATGAAACATTTTTTGTATTGCCTAAAAGTTTGCGTAAACAAATTTTCAAGATTAAAATTCAAAAGTAATAGAATCTATCCAAGATTGTTTGATTAGCTGCAATTCCTTTCCATTCTCAATATTCATTTTGAGGGTACTATCGCTATTTTCATTCTCACGAATCACTTCGAACAATTTTTCAGATTTTTGGCATACAATAAATTCCTTTGATTTCGTTTGAATTGGACAACAGGATCGAATGTGAAGATTTGTGCTATTCTTAACGATGTCATTTGCAAATCCAGCGCGAATCATCCCGTCTTTGTGTGAAATTTCAACTTTACTATCACCGGATAGTTCTGCAAAATGAAGCATTGTCCTCTCTGTCGCGATTCGTCCATTGAAAGTACCTGAGAATCCGACTGTATTAAAAACATGTCCACTGCAATCAAACGTTGAATCGCCATGAAGATTTTTCAACAATGCTTCAACATATGATTTAATATGAATCTTATTAGTGTAGCAACTATCTATTCGAACTTTTGGTGCTTCTGCTCTAATTTGATCACTTTGACATTTGACAATATTAATCAATGATGTTTCGCCATTTATCATTGCCTTCAAATCAATATCATAAGCATAAAGTGTATCAATAGTAATATCACTAGCTTTAAGAGCTACTTCCTCGCATCTTGAATGCTGAACTTTTATTTTTCCATCATTTGTTACTGCCGATATTCTGTTGACTTTTGGTAGATTATCAAATTTAAAATCTCCTACGGAATAAATAAAAAACAAAATAAAGGCATGATGATAAGGATGTTTATACTTCGACTTTTGACAATTTTAATGATCCATATCGACATATATGACACTTTTTTACTGTATACAAACCTTTAACAGCACTGGCATTTATTTCTACGCAATTAAATAAACTAATTGGAAGCTCCACAATAAATGTCATGTCCTCCGTCGTTTCGAAAGTTTCTAAATTAAACTTCTTTTCGGTTTGTGAGATTTTTGCCACTGAATTAAGTTTAATTAAGTTTTTGTCGCCATCTAAAACTTCCACTTTAATTTGACTATCAGATTCAATGCAATCAAATTCGGGCTTAATTTTTACAGACTTAACTCTGTCTACATGAATATCAATAAATGATACATAACTCCGATAAAAATGCTTAATTGTATTATAATTAAGGGCTCTTTTGAGACGGAACATTTTCAAAAATAATATTTAAAATATACAATTTTTGATAATACCTAATCACTGTTTTGAGAAGATTCGTCTTGTTAGGTCAGTGAATCTATTGATGTTGTAAACATTGACTTTTTGAAATTTTATTAAATAATGCAACTAAAATTTTGGCAATGCTGTTTAAACCTTTACAATTTTTAAGACTAAACCACTCAGTTATCAGGACCTGTCAGATGTTAGAACCCATTAATTCTTGCACAAAATTATTGAGAGAATTTTCGATTGCTCAGAGTTGCTCAAAAAAGAAAAATATAGTCGAGGCGCTTTTTGTCAGTAGATATTAATAATTCCATCGCCGCACTTTGTATTTGTCTTCATTATTCATGTTCTGTTCCTAGCAATTTTCGTGTTTTAATTAATTTCTCCTGAATTAATTGGATTTGGTAGGTAAATAAGCATTCATATAGCTAACTTTCCATCCTGGATTCATTTTTAATGATAAAAATAGTTGACATAATACATATTTTATAGATATAACGGAAAATTGATTACCTGTTGATTTTTTGTACCGCCAACTCATCATATTTAATAGATATAAAGGACCGTAGAAGAGAATAAAATATGGCTCGTGGAAGATATAATAATAGCAAAGACAAGCTCTCTCGAAAGGAAAAACAGGAATTACGCAAAGAAAATGAGAAAATTCAACAACAAATCAAAACAATTGTACTGCCGACTCTTCTTGTTGTCATATTCCTAATTTTCGTTTATGTTTTCATGAAAACAAGAAGTTTTACAAACATCGCAAGTGAATTTGATAATGAGAGTGGTGAATTTTAAGCTAAGCAGTTGAGAGCCATTCATGATGTCACCGGTGCAAATATGTTTTAGATAAAAGAAAATATATAATGTAATGTTTGTAATTGAAAGTAACTAACACAATCTGTAATAATGACTAAAAATCCATCCAAAATATTAAGTCCTTAAATGTTTCCTAATGTCATGCACGAATTTTGTATAAAATAAAAAATTTATAAATGAGAAGCAGGTTTTCTATTAAATTTAATCAAATCTTTTTTATATGCTTTTCAGTAACTCGTCCTCTAAGTTTTGTGAATTACCTAAAATCAATACTTGCAAAATTCTTATTTCCAACGAATTTAGATCATTTGAAAGTGAAAACGTGTTCAAAAATTTCTCATCTTTTTTGACATTGAGAAATGAAACATGTGTGCGACATTCTTCGTTCATACCTATCTGAAATTGAAAATGTGTACATTACAGGTATTTTTTGTAAAAACCTTAATATAAGATATTAAGATATAATACAAAAATTTTGTCGTTTTTAACGGTCAAAAATTTGAATTTTTTGAAAACACTAACACGATGATAGAAAATTGTCAAAATTTGGTTTAAAAATTTTTCTACTTACAGAAAAATTTTGCTAGTACAGATGCATAACAAACGCTAATCTTTACTAAATGCTAAGATTGCTAATCTTACTAGTAAAGGTTAAAATTGAATGAATATATCATTTTCTGTAAAAATTTTTACAAATTTTATTGTTTACACCATCAAATTATTCCATTGTATTCTATGCAAAAACATATGATAGTGTTAGTAATTTTTAAAAATTTATCGGTCACTTTTTCGTTTGACAACTTGTAAATAGTTTACATTTACGTACAAAATTCTATTTGAATGATCTAGGTATACATCTTGACGTAGTCAAATAAAATAAAAGATACAGGAGTCTTGCAATTAATTATTACATATCAATTTTTGTTTTATTAAATTTTTCATTATTTTTAAATATGTACACACTTGCTTCAGCTTCTTAATTAATTTCATATAAGATATAAATTAAATTTCGTATTTTGCTTTACAAATAATTTTCCATATTTTTTTATTTTTTTAAAATCGACAAAATTTAGCGAAATCAATGACTTTTTGGTTTTCCAAATTCCTAA
Source organism: Chironomus tepperi (assembly GCF_022539635.2). Classification (NCBI taxonomy): domain Eukaryota; kingdom Metazoa; phylum Arthropoda; class Insecta; order Diptera; family Chironomidae; genus Chironomus; species Chironomus tepperi. The sequence continues at coordinate 1,011,813 of NW_027226498.1, read as the reverse complement.
AGAATGAAAATTCTAAATTTTAAAATGACTTTTTTTATTGTAAAAATGAATTTCTAATCCCAGTTTTTAAAATTTTGATCAATTATTTTCGAAATTGTACATACATAGGCAGTAGATTAATAATCTCGTGTTATTATTTTCTTACTATTCATTTCTCGAGGTATTATCAGATAATTATTTTAAATATATTACGTCCTTCTAAAATGCATTAAAATTCTTTTTATACAATATCCTAGTAATTTCATTTGAATCATGTTCTTTTCTGGCACTAATATTGTGATGTTTGAGTAAGGGATCATTCACTAATGACATCCTATCATTTGTGAAAGAACCTTTGTTCATTTAAGTATATTCTATGTTTTTGAATGAATAAGTTTGTGGGAAGTTGTGTTTTACGCAGTCTGAATTTTGAATGAAGACATCAGTAATGCCTTAACATTTCGGTACAACGTTGTATTTAATATTTTGTTCATACAATACTGATACTGCACTGATTGATCGTTTGCAAAATTTTAATAAGCTTTACCATTTAATACTACCTTAAAACATTTATTAAAAGTTACATTTTTTTGTTTCTGTAAAAAGATTAATCTACACAATCATACGAGCTTCTCAAACATGTCCACCATCATTGTCTAAACTTTCTATAAATATTTCACTATTCACTCGCACATTTTTACGTTCCTAGATAGAAATATGATGAAAACAGCTATCTGATTAAAAGATATACATTTAATGTTACAATTTTTTTAAAAGAATGTTTCAGTAAAATTGCTACACAAATTGACAAGTCATTCATAACTTATAATGACCATGGAATTCTTTGTCAAATCTATTGACTGGCCATATCAAAAATCAATTTCAAATACTATATCTTTCTATAAATTAAAAAAAAAAGTTCAGTCAATCGCTTACTTCATGATCAAAATCCTTGTTGTTAATGAATCAATACTTTCATTCAGTTACTGTAATCACTCGTTCAAAAACACTATACAATAAAAATTTATACTTCGTTAAGTAATTCGTAAAAAATCACAGTAATTCAGTGATGGCATTGCTAATAGAGCCACCAAACCATGCCATCACAATTGGCAAGAAGTATGTAAAGATAAGTCGTTTTGTTTTCCATGATGATGAGGCAGTTGATGTTTTTGCTTCTCGCGTTTCATCGATGTCCGGATCACGGTCTTCTTTTGTTTCGTCTATTGAATTGAAATTCATATCGTTATTGTTCGTATTAAGATCAATATTATTGTTGTTATTGCTAGGTCTTGTTCCAGACGAGGGAGTGTCTGTTGAAAATGTAACTGGACTTTCAGGATCGACGAATGTAATCCCTATAAAATGGAAAAAAATATATGTAAATAATCGTGTGATGAAAATTTTGGCTAAGTTTCTATTACCTGAACCATCTTCATCGTCCTCGTCATCAATACCACTGCCTGAGCCGCTTCCTGATTCCTCAGAACCATCATCATTATCAGGCCACTCAACGTCATTTCCATTATAAGCATTTTTCAAATGACTGATTGTCGTTTTGAGAGTAAATAACTGCTGTGCAACGATCTGAGATTGCCGCGTGGGCATAGTATCATTACTTTTACTTGGGATGTATCTAAATACAGGATGGATTAGTATTCTAATTTTCAGAGCAATTGAAAAATATCACTTACCGGTTAATGCCTACTCCATTCCAGCATACATCATTGTCTCTACTTGGAGTAAAATCGTCATTATTGCATGCTGTGTACGGAAGATTTGACCAAAATTTCTTAGTATCTTTCACTTTTTGACGAATTTCTTTGACTAATTTATCCAAAGCTGACTCTCGAGAATCAGTTTTTCCAGTGTATTGTCCTCTTGCGCTGCTTCTGTTAGAATTACCACTTCTTCCACGATTACTTCCTCCTCGATTTGCTTGATATTCATTACGAGGAAACTTCATTGGCTCAACATTTATTTCTTGATTTCTGCCGCTACGATTAGATTGATTTCCTGGATCAGCATGTCGCCTTACTCTCTCGTTTGGATGTGGAACTTCTTTACTATGTTCATCATCAAATGATAAGTCAGCATTTCGACCAAGTCTAGGTGTACCACAACCACTATAAATTCTCTTACTTATATCACTGCCGGATTCCTAAATTAAAAAATAATTTTGTTTATGTTGTTTTTCTGTTTTTAAATAATTTATTAATTTTACCTGAAAATTCATGATTGCTTCCGAAATTTTGATATTAATTGGCTCAACTACCATAACAATATTAAAAGGTCCCAACAAGCGATCTGACACTTTTTCCATTTGTACGATAAAGTTATCCCATTCTGTATCCAATTCAGCATACTGCTGCAAGCATCCCTTCATGACATTAATGCAATATGCCTCGCATGGTTTTTCTTTATGACCTCCACACGTGCCACAAACAGACATTTTAGTCAGCGATGCTGTACATTCATTTAAATGCCTAATTGTCATCATATTTTTAGCTACATCTGCTGCTGAACTTAATGCTTGTACAAAAGTTCGTGTAGCAACGAAAGAGCGTTTTACTTGAACAGATAGTTTATCGGGAACATCACCAAAAGGCTTAAGATCCTTCATCCGCTCACTAACACAGGCTAGATATCTATTAAGGAAATAAAAACCAATTATAATTAATATCAATAATTTCAAAGAATTATTAAGTCAAGAATGACATTTCAAGATTCTTCATATGTACATCCATAACTAGTTTGTTAAGAAAATATTTGATATGTTAGTGACACTTACTCTTCATTGAAATCATACTGCCGATTAATTACGGTAAACATTTTTTGATATAGTTGGTTGAAAAATTTGTCCATCATTTCTGTAAGATCTAGTTTACCGCGAAGGAAATAACCTTCGAGCATAACAAATAAATCGTTGAAAACATATGAATTCTGCTCATAAATCACACCATATGTCTGCTTAAACATTTGATGAAATCCTTCTTTAGATTGTTGTAATAATGTTTTGAAAAGTTCTGTTTATAAAAGAAATAAAATGTTGGATGTACATTTAATTTGCAACATAAAATCTTATTAGGTGTGATAATATTTTTTATCGAGAACGTATATCATCATCTCATGCATATTAATACATTTCATTAAAAATTTATTATGTCCATATGATTGCCATAAATTTTTCATTTCCATTTTCAGAGATGTGCGAAAACAAGAGAAGCAATCGTTATTCTTGATTTTTTTCCAGCAAAGTATATAGCATCTAAACAATATGGATCTAGACACATCATTATCTAATATCATTTATAAATGCTTTACAATAATAATCGCGATGTTTATTGTTAGAAGTTCTAATACAAACTGATTTTTTTTTAAGAAAAAGGGGTTTTCAACTGTATATAATAAATATTATTTAAATCTCAAATGAACGTTATAACACACCTGATTTTCTAGACTTTAAGATTCCATTCTATTGAACGATTTCAATACTATAAACAAAAGCTTCTATTGCACGGTTTCTGATTTTTCACTGCTTATTAAAACAATGAATCATCGAAAATTCAGATAATTAAATTATTAAAATTAGAGATGCTACGAAAATTATCTCATTACGTCTTCTTTTTTTTTTGATTTGATGATCTGCTTGAATACATTTAATTTTCTACGGCGATTCTCTATGGAATTGTGTGTACATACTTTTGTATATATAATAAACAGAAGAGTTATTTTAGGCACAAAAAATGTGAGAATAAACCAATGTTACTATTTGAATGCTTGGTCTTTTATCTTTCATCGCTTCAATCTTTAATTTTATTTAAATTTACAGCAATAAATTTTTTTTGTACCTTAAGAGTTCATTGTATCTTTTTTAGAACGTAAAAATACTTCCTCGAGTACCTGTATGCTAAATTCTATTCTCAAATAGAGCAGTAAAATGCAGTTTTTAAGCATCCCAAAAAGATTTAAAATCCTCCATTAGTCAATAGAACAATGTCAATATTTGAAGCAGAAACTTAAACCTTCTTACTTTAAAAAACATGATTAAACATGCCCAGTATTTCGACATTTTTTGAAATTCAGGAAGCATATTATTGAACCATAATAAGAAGCTTTAAATTGCACAAAAGATCATTCCATTTTTTAGTTCTAAAAATATCCCTACCCCAAAAATCTTAGTATAATAGTATTAAATATAAATTAAAATGACCATAAAAGTCCTTTACAAATTTGTATCCACAAAGAAAAAAATGTATGATGGATTACATTCATCATCAGTTCCTATAGAAAGTTTTTGTACACACATTACACGGCAGACCCTCCACATTACAATTTCATTTTCTCATTTTATGGAATCTGAGTTGAGAAATTTTAAAATAGTTTTTTTTTTTTAAAAAAAATGGAAGAATTAACTTCATCTAATAGTAAATTAGTGTATATGTTTATTTAAGATAAATAGAGAAAAAAAGGAGGAAAAAAATATTTCATTAACATCACGCATTAGTGTTTAGAATTCCGATCTCAGTAATATTAACATGCATGGCTTGGTGTATATACACTTTAGAATAGTATATAAAGATAATGGTACTTTTTATGGTCAATTAAACTGTAGGTATATTTTAAAGAAGAATGAGATGTTATAACGGACAATTAATATATTGGAAATTGCCACAGATTTCTTTGAAAATAGGAAATAATGGACTTAAGTCTATAACACCTTTATTATTTTCTAATGGAATCTTAATTTTAACATGATGAAAATTTATAGCAATTATATTGGACTTATACAATAGATTAATATTTACCATTAAACTTTTGAGCTCGTGTCTGCAGCGTTGATGACATTTTGCTTACGGAATCACGAATCACTCTCTCCATAGCAGTCTTTGAATTAAATGATAACTTTTGTTCAATATTACTATTACAGCACGATCCATCTGTAGGCACATCACAATACTTAAACTTTATATCTGGAAAAAAAGTGTAAATAAATAAAAATAATTAACTCATTTGATCAGAGGAGTAAGTAAATGTTTTATGTGTAAAGCTGAAGCAATGAAGAAATTAAGTTTGGTACACAAATTTACATAGGGACGGTAAAAAGTAGTTTAATTTAATCAGCTTCTAAACAAACATCTTTTTTTTTTTAAAGAAAACATGCGTTACTTTTTTATGGATGTACCAGTATGTACAACATCGGAAACATAAGAGAAAAATGAATTTAAACCGGTTGACTTTTATCTTTTTTGATAATGGTGATAAAAGAAAGAGTTCTACTTTTGATGTTCACAACTGAATTTTTTATTATAATAGTATAAACCGCTACATTTGATTAAGGAATTGCTGTATGCTGTGACAACACGGTTTCTTTTTCAAAAACTGGATATACCAATCTAAACTTTCGGCTCTTTTTAATAATGTTGATTTTTTAATGCATTGTAATAAATTAGAGACGAGATTCAACGCAAAAATATATTCTTGCTTCGTTGCGCTATATCCAATCGATCCGACTATTTATAAAAATGACATAAAAGTCTTAATTATTCACAATCAAAGTCTTACTTAATTATGTGCGAAAGAATGTATAACTTTCGGTTGATCATAACGGGTCCAGCATTCAATTTGCAGATGATAATGTATATATCTTTTAGTTCAACAGAGTCAATTAGTTTAAATTGGAGCTATTTATAAAATGTTTATGCCATTCTTTCATTCTTGATCTGTAAATTTAGCATTCATTCATGGAATGTATAGAAGATAACCATCGCATTTTTATCTAATGAATTCATTACAAAACACACATTATAAGTGTACATAAAACTACAATTACTGTGTACTGAAGGAGCTCCTTTTGTTTACATTGTGCACATTTTTTTCTATTCGTTTGCTCTTTTAACACTTGAGCAATGAATACTTGTATAAGCAAGTTTGCACGAACATTTATTTCTAAAATAATCTATTTTCTCTCTTTTGCTATGCTACTCATTCATAAATATCACGAGATGTTCTCACTACTACCGGTAAAATATATTTACTTTAAAATCGTCTTTCAATAATGTTAACATGTTAACACTTTATTTATATAGCACAGCATTTGCAGTATTGATTTCATTTTCACATTTTAACAATTTACATAGCTAACTGAGTTTTTATTTAGCTTATTCCTTGCCGGAAATGCTTAGATTTTTTCTTAATCATGTCAGAAGAGTTATTGACATTACTACGAGTAGCTTGATGAAGCATATACTTTGTTCATTTGCTCTCAATAAAGCATTTCCAGACTTATACTTTTAATAAAACAGCATCGCAAATTTTTATCATAAAAAATAAGTACAGAGCAGCCAGATCGATTTCTCAACGAGATTTCATCATTTTCATAACCACAAAAAAGTATGCCCCTTTTTTATTAAATGGTATCAAGTTTGTTCCTTTATAGTCATTTAATTAGTTTTATTACCCCAAGATTGCACATGCTGTATAAGCAAAGGTACTAAAAATCGTTCATAAATAAAGAGGAAGTAGACTGAAATTTGATATTTTCCACTACATTAGATGCTTATTAGTTTTTACATCTTGACTAAACACAATATGGTATTCGCATCATGTTCCGTCCCGTTCCATCCTGAGAATTCTCGATTTTAGAGTAATATTTAAATCTATGAGTAGCAGTCCACAAATCATGAGAGCAGACAAAATACATTCAAAGAGATTTTAGAATTCTTTTTTATTATCTGTGCGCTGCTTACATGTATATTTAACTGATCCTTTTAGTGCCCAAGATATTTTATTATTTAACTTTCTTATTCATGCATTGAGAAAAACTTATCACTAAAACGAATTTCGGAGCAGATGGAAAAATCCCACGATCAAAAAGTTGCTCAACTGCATTCCAATCGGTAACCGCTTCTGCACACCAAAAAAGCGAAGAAAAAATGCGAAAGGAATAAGAATATACAATAAAAAAAGAAAAGAAAACGGATAAAAATTCTTAATAATGTACCTCTTTCTAGAAAATGGTTGTGATTTGTGAATCACCACCATTACTCATATTAAACGAAATGAAAATGTGTTGAATAAATTAGAATGCTACGGCTATGGCTATCACCTTTCAATAAAAGTGATTTCATTCTTTTTTTCAACAGAAACGTAGACAGAACAGATGAATGAAATATATAAAAAAAATTGGCAATCATCACATCATAATGTCAAAAATTCTTAAAAAAGTTATTAAAATACATATCGCATGTATATATCAAAAGGAATAACATGATCTCTACGTGAGTTGCAGTATCTATTAATTCAAAACTTTATTAGCTTTACTTATACATATGCACTTTTGAACATACATGAACAGTCATGTTCTAGTCAGTCATAGACCGACAATGTAATACGAGAACTTGAATGACCGGTATTCCTTATTGTATCTAGTCATTCGTTTTCATTCTTCTAAAGTTTTACTCATCTTTCGCTATTCCACTTTATCGCTCAGTTTCTTTTCTTAGAAATTCCGTCATAATTCCAGTATATTTTGCTATAGATTCTATATTTTTGTTATTATATATAGGTATTTATTTGATTTTAATTGATTTTTTTCACAATTTATTATTTCCATAAACATTTCCTAAGTACCTTTTGTCTTTGCACTTCTTTAAATCGTCGTTGATTATTTTTTTTAAATGAAAAATGTGGTTAGCAAGTGAAGGATGCAAACTAAATAAATTAATTTCATCACTTTCTGTTTCAAAACCACATGAATTAAAAGGAAAATAGCTTTTGGTTTCTTGATTGCTCATAGCTTTATTCTTTTCTTCTTTAAGAGCAATTTGTGAGATCACATGAGGGATAGCATTTGAGTTATAGTGTGCTAAAATTTCAATTTTAGGACTGGTTTATTTTATGTTAATCGTTGCCTAAAAATAGTATTTTATTAGTTTTTCTAGAATTTATGGCCGGCTAAAGTAGAAAGTTATTAATTCTTAATAAATTGAGCTTCTTACGAAAGAATATTCTTTTAAAAATGGGATATATCCAAAAATTTCGTCCATCAAAACTTGGACTAATTTGGAACCAATCCAAAATTATTTAACAATTAGAATATTAGCTTATTCGGCTACCTTTAAAATAGAGAATCAAATAAGTTTTGTTTGATCAGTTTTATTGAATTATTGGCGTCTCACATAATCTTAAATCATTAAATTAGTCATAAATTTGAAAATTAATAAATTTAATTCTATTCATATTTCATTTAAAAACATACGTGAAGTTGGTTGCGAATGAAAATTTTGAATTTCGAATAACCATTAAAAATCAAATTGATTCATTGAAAATCAAACTGATCATCTGAGATTCTCAAAAAGTTTTAAGCTGGACTTAATTTGCAGAATGATTGAGAGACAAATAATTCCGAAGAAATGTTGATGTCACCTGTGAAGAACCCCATAGGAAAATAGCCAAATGGCATTAAAATCTTTTGGACGAAACTAAAAGCTATCAAATATTTTAATAAAAATGGAATTGCATTAGAATTCATTTAAAAGTTATCGAATTTAAAATGGCATGAAAAACACATTAATTAATTATTTATTCAGCAGGATAATTAATTTAAATTCAGAAGAAGATGAAGAAAATGCATATTTAAGACTACTTTTTAAGATATCAAAGACCGATGATTTTGGAAATCTTTTTGACTTGATTATGAAGGTTATAAACTCGTTCGCCATTAACACTTGTTGAGTTATATTAAAATGGCACGTTATAAATAATACTTTGACACTTTAAATGGAAGAAAAAAAGAAATATCATCATTATCTCATTTTCAGAATGTATTTTCAATGTATCCGATTGCTACCTCAAGCTATTTTGCATATTTATTCTAAAGAATAAAATCAGATTTCCCTTTCACATAAATATTATACTTTCGATCGCATATTAGCATCATAAGGTAATGAAACAAAATTTTTGATCATTTAAAGTCATTAACCATTATGGTATCTTCAATCTTTCTGAAATTTACTTTTGAACGAAAAAGACATGAGAAAGAAGACGAAAATAAAAAAAAATTAAAAATTGCTCGACCTTACCGAACGACTTTAGCGCATTTTTGCACGTTTCAATCGAATTGGAAACCATATAGAAAATAATATTTGTAACGTTTATATAAAATTCAAATTTCTGAGTAAAATTTTCATTCGCAACCAACTTCATGCATGTTTGTGAAATTACAAGTGAAATTATCGAATTTAGGAATAACTCAATAAAACTGATAGAACAAATCTTATTTGGATCCTCTACGATGTCTGGGTAATGAGTTTTTAACGGCAGGGAACCGATCGACCAGAGTAAGTCTCTTACTAAGCTCTCTTTTTCTCAAAAATGCGTTAAAAAAGCTAATAAAATTCTTTCGTCAGTTTGCTGAAATTCTGATATAATTTTAAGATGGTGATATCTAATCAATTCAGAGATTACATTGAACTTTCAAACTATTGTAGAAACTCATTTATAAAATGCCAAAATCTCACTAATACTTTATTTTTAAAAAATTCAATTCTTACACTTTGCCAACTCTTTTAGAATTTATTTTATATTAAAATGATAAAATTATTTTGCATAAAATTAAAATATTTTAATATAGAAATATCTTTTTTATGGCTAAAAAAATATGTGGGATGATAAACATCTTTTTAAAGGAAAAAAAGACTGTTTGATCTTGCCGCGTCTACCGATAACGATAATTATATTTCGTTCTAATGTTAAGCTATTTAAGAAAAATAATAATGTTTCCATCCTTTATTGATAATTAAATTAATTTTCTCTTAATGTTATTCTTTTGACATACTTTTAACTTATACGCAGCATTTGTATGGATTCGGAGACCATGCTTCAGTACCCAGCTTCTGAGTATTTCTGAGAAATTTCCAAATTTCATTACGAAAATCAATACGTTAGCAACAAGCTGCATTTTTTTCTAGAATGTAAATCATAAAGAAATGGTAGCAAAATGTGCTGAATTGTGAAATTTTTATTTGTCAAGAAAACAATAGAAAAAGAACAAAATTGTTTGAATAATCTTGTAAACAATCAATTGAGATTTTGCACCATTGGACTTCTTTTTGAGTAAAATACTTCCCAAATAATTTTCATGATTAAGCTATTAAAAAAAATTGAAATCAAAATTATTTTCTTAAAGGTGGTGCCTACTGGTGTGCTTTATTTATTTCATAGTTTCAATATTTTCTTTTCTTATGGTCACTGAAGCAAGAAGTCAAGAGCAGTCTTCACAGTGTGTATACATATATTAACACATAGAAAAAAAAACTTGAACCGACTGTTGAATTTTGACTGACCATAATATTAACGGAGTTGACTATTGTATCCAACCAAGCGTAATGGAATTCGAAAAGACTTCACAGAAGAAAAAAAAGAGGCAGTTATCACTAATGACATTAAGATAATAAATGGAACACACGCATCTTAGGGTCACCTACCACTCAATTAATTCTTTGGTGTGTTTAGGCTTGATTTTATTGAGGTTTGTAAGATATTTGTGTGAAGCTAATTTTTTTTTTTTGGTAAGAATCAAGACTTTTTAAAATTCAGTATGAAGGTGTCAGAAGATGGCACAACTTATCAAAACTTATTTTCGTCAAATCATCATCATCATCATCATCACTATATTGTGTCAAATTTTGTTAAAAGCATTAAAGGTAATTTTCAGTTTATTTCATTACTGTTCGTTACACTATAATAATATATCTCACATGATGATGAGAAAGGGAGAAAAGGCAAAGAGGAATTTAGAAAAGTAATATTAATAATAAGAATAAGAATAGCCCTACAATAGAGAAACTACCTGTCAAAGAAACACATGCCTTAGATATACTTGTAGAATAGTGTGAGATTGGGAAGAAAACATTAGTGTGCAGTGTGTCCGCTTCTATATTTCTTTATACTGAATCCACAGAAAAAAAAGTACATTCTTAACACCTATTTCATTTTGTGCCGTATACAATTAAGAAAATAATACAGACCCACTGTGAGTTATATTGAAAGATTCCAAATTTTTATAGCAATTATGTTTGAATACATTCAATTGATTCAATTTATTATTGAATGTTTTCACATTTGCGTATGTAAGAAGAAGTCATTTCCATTACGTCTTTGCATGATTTTTCATATTTCGCAAGATTAATGAGTAATATATTGACGTTTTTCTTCTTTCCTTTATGAATTCCATAGCAAATCCAGTGCAGTATCTGACTATGTCTGAGAAAGGAATTGAGTCATCCAGTATAGAAGTATAGTAAATGTAAACAAAAAGATTTTTAGTTTATTTAGACAGGATGAGTGTTGGTCAATATTGCATCCTCGCAGATTCATATGAAAAGAAATCCAATAAATGCAGGAAAATAAGATATTTCTGCTATTTTACGATACATTCAGAACTTGTTACTTTTCTCAAAACTGAATAAAAAAGAAATATTTCTTTTTTTTTACAATTCTCTTTTTATTATTCCATTCAACTATAGATAATTCATCTTCATTCTCTCTAATGTTTTCCGCTTTTTACTCAGGGTGCTCACTGCTTTGCACAGTCAGCCATAAGAATAAAAATGCTAAAAACGAAATAGAGAATGAAGGAAAGAAAAATTAAAGAATGAATTTTTCCCTTCTACATTGATGCATTTCTTGTATACATGTACCACTAATACATGAAGTGAGTGGACATTATAGAGAATGCTGAGGCTATAAGAAATCTTCTTTGAGAAGGAAAGAAAAGATATAAATGATGACTGTAGTTGTTGCAATGATCTTCAATACATGGAAAAATATCGTTTGCTTTTAGATACCCCGAAAAAAAAATACGAAAGGAATGCATTTTTAAGAAAATAAAAAAAAAGTACAAAAAGCGAGGATGAAAGAGATTTCTCAGACAGTCATTTTACTCGTTTGGCGCCTTTCGATCACTGTGTGGAATTGTTTTGTTTTCAGAAATGTATTTCTTCATTTTTTTTATATTGAGAATTCTTGTTTGAAATACCCAAGAATAAAAAAAAGAGATAATATAGAAAACAGAAAAGAACTGGAGGCAAGAATGAAAGTTCGTGCGAAAGAATTTGCAACCATCAAAAACACTTTTAAAGTTACACACATTATTAAATCCAAAAAAGAATGAATGAAGGAAAAGGAATTACCGAGTAATTTAAGGTCAACGAGCTCCGAACGTTTAGCCCATCATGATGATGATGATGATGATAATATTAATTAATAATTAAAATATTTGAACATTTATTCTCACATACGCAATGAAATTATAACACCTCGCACGTCTTTTTCCCCCAGCGTAATAATCCAAGATTAGATATCGTATTCTAATTTTTTTTTTAAAAAAAAAGATAAGTCATATCGGTATTTTCATTCACACATGGATTATAGGTCAATAGAAACTAACCATTTAATTTGGTAATTAGAACAAAATCTAGTTTTATCTAATTTTGAATCATTTTATATTTCCCATTGAAATCTCTGTTAAGTTATTAAACTCCCACATTTTGATTTTATAGACACCAAAAAGCAACAGATATCCATATTTTTGTATTTTTTTTTAAAAAATAAAAAAAAAACAACACATTTGCTTGCCGGTAAATAAATAAGAGAGAAAAATAACAACAAGACTAAGGAGAATAATGATGAATTGAGAGAGTATAGCAAAAAATAAATCTATGCAGTTACAGCACATTTACATGAGAATAAAGAAGGAATAAAATTCTTGGTACTCACCTTTAATAGGAAATTTTGGTATATCTCTTTCATTGATTCCACGTTGAACTAATAGTTCCTTTATGCCCACACATGTTAATTCATAACTATTGTTTAAATTAGCACTCAAAGAGGCTGGACTTGTTGTTGATAGTGAGGATGTTGAGATTTGAATTTGACTTAATAGTATCAATATTAATATTTGGCAACAAAGGCCATTCATAGAATTTACAATTAATTTATTAGATATGCACATACACTTCATTATTTATATAGCTATTAGATTCTTTAGATTAAATAAACTATTATAATTATAAAAGTAAAGTTTTACTTTATGAACTTTTCTCTCTCCACCCTTCCATATATATTGAATTTTTATGTTACTCCTTAATTTCTATTCAATTTTCACACCAAAATCATTTGAAAAATTGAAATTGCGATATTATTATTCTGCGAACCTGTATGTTTATATTATCTAGGATTGCTATTTTAAAACTCTTTAGCGCATTTATTGTATAAAAATTGGATATATTATATTTTTTTAAAAAAAAATTACTAAGAAAAAAAAATCCCGTCTTTTCGGTCCGAAAGTGATATTATATCTGAATTCTTTAAGGAACTAAGATATTTTATAGTAAAAGATGCAAACAATTTAGAATTGTTTCGACATCCGACACAAAGATATCGTATCGACACACTGAATGAAAATCGGCAACAACGTTATAGCATTGAAATTTATCATTTATTTTCCAACATGCACTAGTTACCATAGAATTATAAATTTCACCTGCATCAATAATAAAAGGATAATTAAGTAAAGTTGTTGCAGACACTTTAAATATTTATTTTCTACCTAACATTCATTTTGTACCTGACAATATACTTTCTGTAACGTATAATTTTAAATTTAAAGTCTTCACTCTAGGTTAATAACATAAAAGTTTCTTAACATCAATTTCCTTCTCTGTCTATAGAAAAAAGACAGCTCAGTAGTTTTCAATTAATAAAATATCGTGATTTTATTTATTTTAATCATTCGCTAACGTTTGTTAATTATCTTAAGGTATCTAGATGGTGCGGAGAAACTAAACAATAAGGTAAAAATATTTATTTAATTATACTTCCATACATAAACAAATTTACCGAAATCTTAAATTATTTTAGGATGAAATACGGAAAAATTCTTTGTAGTATATTTGTAATATTAATTAAGATAGCTTTATCTTACACTGCTAAAAGCCATCCGATCTCAACATTAGTAAATGCAAAATTTAGCATAACACCTGTACAACTAGAAGTATCAGAATATTTATCAGATACCTCAAATCAAAAATTTTGGATTTTTCTTGATGAGCTGACAAATGCTAATCTGGATGATCTTGAAACTGATCTTGATCGATATAATAAAACAATAAGCATTGCCAGTACACTTCTTAGTCATGCACAGACAAAACTTTTGAAATTTTCCATATCACTTCGATCACTTACTATAAGAATTCAATCGCATTTTATGATTGCTGATGACATACTAAAAAGAGGTGAATGTCGTGATTCAAAGGCATTTGTGATGTGTGGAAATGAGTTAATATGCTCAGTCGATGAATTAAAGAAAAAGCTTAAGAATGTAAAAAGTGACAACATAGAAAATTCGGACTTGTACAGCTTCGATCATATATATCCAGGTACTGAAAATAATGCAGTTGTAAACGTTTTATATGGTGAAATTGGCAGCAAGGAGTTTAATGAATTTCATAAAGTTCTGAAGACTGAAACCCAAAAGGGACTCATTAAGTATGTAACACGTCATTATATTAAGGAGCGTTCATTAACCAAAGTAAGATTATCAGGCTATGGTGTTGAATTGCATTTGAAATCAACAGAATATAAGGCACAAGATGATTCGCCTACAAATGAGAAGGACAAAACTGGAGATAATGAAACCGACACAGATGAGACTGAAGTTGATGGCTTTGATTTTAAGACGCTTAAAACTATTTATCCACACTTATCACATTCAATTGATAAAATGAGAGCAAGTTTGTTAGAAAAAAGTGAAGACATTGCTCCTTTAAAAGCATGGGAATTCCAAGAATTGGGATTACAAGCAGCTCATCGTGTAGCTACCATTCAAGGTGAAGAATCACTATCGATCTTGCAATTTATAGCACAGAATTTCCCAAGTCAAGCCAAAAGTTTAATTAATATACGTGTTGGTGACGCATTCAAAGCAGAAATGAAGAATAATATTGATGCATTCGCAAGGAATCTCAATTTGCAACCACCAGATGCTGCACTTTTCATAAACGGATTGTACTTTGATGCAGAAACTCTTGATGCTGAAACACTTTTGGATACATTAAAGAAAGAATCTTCAGTATTAGATGGATTGAAAAAAATTGCCTTACAAAGAAGTGCGTATGCTCCTCTCCTTGCTTTAGATTTTTCATTGCAATCAAAAGAATTTGCTATTGATATAAGAGATTCCTCAGTCATTTGGATAAATGACTTAGAGTCTGATAAGGAATATAAACGATGGGGATCAAGTGTAATGGATATGCTTCGACCAACATTTCCAGGAATGATGAGAAGTGTTAGAAAAAATTTCTTCAATTTAATGCTTGTATTTGATCCAATTAAACCTGATGCACGAGATATTTTAAGGATGTCTGAGAGCTTCATAGCCAATATGGCACCGATTCGTTTTGGTGTTGTTTTCGATACACGTCTCGGAACTGGTAAATTAAGTAATGTTTATCGCACGTTGAATTGTGCTTTCAATTATATGCACCAGAAAAAGGGAGCACGTGATGCACTTACATTCCTGATCGATGTTTATTCATCAACTTTGAAGGATAAAGATGTCGAAATTGAAACCATTCAAAAAGTCTTCAAGAAAACAAATCCAAAACTTTCAAAGGATGACTTAGAAGATGCTCTTGGTGAAGATTCTGATTTTGATTATGGCCGTCAATTGTCTGAAGAATTCATAGAACGATTAGGAGTAAAGCAATTGCCTCAAGGTTTATTAAATGGTGTTTTGTTAAACGAAAAGTTGCTTAATCGCGACGAATATGAAGAATTAATTTTAACTGAAATTATGCAACAAACTGTAAAGCTCCAGAAAAAAATTTACGTAGGTGAATTGGCAGATGATGAAAATGTCATTGACTACCTTATGCAACAACCCCATGTGATGCTTAGATTAAATCAGAGAATTTTATCAAGTGACAATCAAGACTTTCTCGATATGTATTCTGGTAATGCATATCCTGATGTTGAAGATGTTACTACTCTTCAGACTTTGAATAATGAGGACTTGACTGCTACTCTGATGAAAAATCTAAAATATTTCGAAACGAAAAATTCTCAAGAAAAATTCATGAAAAATAGATTACATTTCTTAACTTTATGGGTTGTTACGGATTTAAATAACGAACGTGGAAAAAATATCCTTCGTAATGGTCTTGAGTTCTTAAAATCTAGTAGTGGAGTACGATTATCGTTCATTCCAAATGCGGATAAACCCTCTGCTATTTCAAACAATAAGGATTTGAATGCAATCATGTGGAGCATTTTGAATACCCTTGATGGTAAAGAAGCCATTGAAGCAGCACTACAATTGTTGAATGGAAAATATGAACCTACAAGCAATGTGAAAGGATTTTTAAAAGCAGCAGAACTTCATCTTAAAATGTTGCGTGTTTATTGCCAGAGAGTTCTTAAATTTAGAAATAATGACACAAGTGTTGTGGCCAATGGAAAAATTTATGGACCATTTGACGAAAATGAATTATTTACTTCTGATGATTTCAATTTATTGGACAAGATTAATCAAAGGAATTACATTGATAAAATTAAATCTGCTTTTAAATCCATCAAAAATGACGATGAACCAATTGAGATAAATTCAGAAGTTATGCTTCAACTTTTATCATTATTGATGCCACGCCAATCATCAAAAAATAGATTCAACATTCCATCAGAGTTACGTGAAGAACATACAGTCATAAAACTACCTGCAAAATTGGAGGATGAACCAAGCTTCAATATAATAGGAGTACTTGACCCAGCTTCTCGTGGAGCTCAAAAACTGGCACCATTGTTATTGCTTCTACGTCAAATTATAAATTGTGATTTGAAAGTATACCTAAATGCAGTTGATAAGCACTCAGACATGCCTGTGAAAAATTTCTATCGCTATGTCGTAGAACCTGAATTAAGATTTTCTACTGATGGAAAGTTAATGAATTCCAACTATGCAAAGTTTGTTGGACTTCCAGCTAATAGTTTATTGACACAAAATCTGGCAGTTCCGGAAAATTGGATTGTTGATTTAATTCGATCTGTTTATGATTTGGATAATATTCGTTTATCTGATATTGGTGGACCAGTTCATAGTGAATATGAACTTGAATATCTGTTACTTGAAGGCCACTGCTTTGATTCAACAACAGGATCACCACCTCGTGGATTACAATTCATCTTGGGTACCAAAGAGCAAGAATCGGTTGTAGATACGGTAAGTTGTGAGTTAATTCAGTTTGAAAAAGAAATTTTATAAATATTTTATTCCTATCAGATTGTCATGGCCAATTTAGGATATTTCCAACTTAAAGCAAATCCTGGAGCATGGATTCTTAAACTTCGATATGGAAAGAGTTCTGAAATTTATGATATTACTAATGTCGATGGATTAAATACGATTCATAGAGCTAGCGATGGATATGTTTCAGTTGTCATCAACAGTTTCCGTTCACATGTGCTTAAAGTTCGAGTGACTAAAAAACCCGAGAAATTAAGTGCTGATTTACTTGGTGATGATGAAGCACAAACTGGTATCTGGGATTCAATAACTAGTACATTTAGCGGTGGTTCATCTACAGATGCATCCTCTGAGACAATAAATATCTTCTCCGTCGCATCAGGACATCTTTATGAACGTTTATTAAGAATTATGATGCTTTCATTATTGAAACATACAGAAACACCAGTCAAGTTTTGGTTCTTGAAAAACTATCTATCTCCACAATTCAAGGACTTCCTGCCAGAAATGAGTCGTGAATATAATTTCCAATACGAATTAGTTCAGTACAAATGGCCAAGATGGTTGCATCAGCAAACTGAGAAACAAAGAACAATTTGGGGATATAAAATTTTATTCTTAGGTAATATATGAAGCTTATTTAATATGAATGCATGAATGTATATGATTGTGTGACCGTTTGTTATTTTATTCATATTGCTCATTTTGTTCTTGTTATTATTATTTCCATTCATATTAGACGTTCTGTTTCCCTTGGATATTAAGAAGATTATATTTGTTGATGCGGATCAAATTGTGAGAGCAGATATCAAAGAACTGTACAACATGGATTTGAATGGAGCTCCTTATGCCTATACTCCATTCTGTAGCGACCGTACTGAAATGGACGGTTTTAGGTGGGTAGTTTATAAAAGAAAACTTAAAAAGATATTCAGGATTTCTATTTTCAACATAAATTATATAATTTCAGATTTTGGAACTCTGGTTACTGGAGAAACCATTTACAAGGACGAAAGTATGTCATATTTTAAAGATAAAGTTTGAACAATTTTCTTCAATTTAAATTTGTTTCTTTACAGATACCATATTAGTGCTTTATATGTTGTTGATTTAAAGAAGTTCAGAAAGATAGCTGCTGGCGATAGATTAAGAGGTATTAACAGAAATGAATGAGAATAACATGAAGATATAATAAAATTTTGCATTAAATATAGGTCAATATCAAGCGCTTAGTCAGGATGCAAACAGTTTAGCAAACTTGGATCAGGATTTACCAAATAATATGATTCATCAAGTCCCCATAAAATCATTACCCCAAGAATGGTTATGGTGCGAGACATGGTGTTCAGATGAAAGCTTAAAACATGCTAAAACAATAGGTAATATTCCTAAAATTTAGACATATATATTTAATCTAATTCCTGTACATATACATATAAATAGATTTATGCAATAATCCAATGACAAAGGAAGCTAAATTGAGTGCTGCTCAACGCATAGTTCCGGAATGGAAAGATTACGATGCGGAAATCAAAAACCTAATGGCACGGATCGATGATGAACAACATCAAGAGCAATCGACAGGCAAACAAACAAAAGGTATTAATCTATCGACAATTACTTCTGATTGACTTACTTAAAGTTTGATTTTATTTACAGAAGAAACTCCAAAAGACTCGCATACAGAACTTTAAATCCATTTTTTGTATACTTATTGTTATCTACTTCCTCTTTCTTTCTTTTTTATTAAAGACTTTGTGATTATACATAATTTGATAGATAATAATAAAGAAGTGCAAAAAAAAAATTACCTGCTGTCTACCTTTATTTCATAAAAAAGTTTCAGATTAATAAAGAATAAAATATGAAATTTTATGAATGAACTTCACAATTCAAGGAGCCCAGCTTTTCTATGACGTCATACACTACGTACTTTTACCATATCTAGATGAACGAATAGAACAAGCAGAACAAAAATCTGGAGAAAAAAAAATTATATTCGTTCTGAACGCCTACACAAATGTAAATATATCAACCAAGACAAGCTTCTTATACATGCTTACATGTTTGAATCAAAGATAGATTGCGTAGGTGGGAAAATTGGCATTCCCCTGAAAATCAGAAAATTTTCATTCATGTTTCTATGAATGAAATTGCATGAGTATTTGTAAAACGGAATGAATAAAAAGAAGACTTTTGTCGAGGAATAAAATTATATGAAATAAAAAATAGCATTTCCTCTACAAACATTATTCTATTTTTAAATACGCCAATGCAATAAAACAATTAAAGGATATGTATGTTGGGAGTAAATATGAGTAGGTATTTCTTAATTAGCAGCAAAGCTTTTTTTACTAAAAATAAAACATAAAAGTTCATAATGTTGATTACTAGGGCAACAAAATGCTTTCAATGACCAACACATCCATTCATTAGAATTACATCATATTTAATAAATGTCCTGAAACTCAATTAAGCAATTAATGAAATGATTTTATTATGAAATATTTTTTAAAATAATTTAGGGTATTATAGATATTAATCCACAGAATGAGGCAAAAAATGAAATAATAATTCAACAGGCAATGATGTATATACACACATAAGGAGAATGAATGAATGTGTATTTGTGTGAATAAGCGCAATGACGAACACGAATTGTAAAATACATGTATTAAGTCGTTATTATTGAATAATGGAAAGGAGAAAAAATCAAGGAGCCTAGATTGTTGCGCATTTTCATTGATAAAAACTGCTTTCTCGAGCTGTACATTATTGAAACCAAAAGCTCTATTTCTCCCCTCCAACATTTCTTACACATACATTCACAGTAAGAACTAAAAGTCACGATAACGATAAAAAATTGCCAACAACCCGAAATTCAGAATTCATTGAAGTCTTGAAAAAAGCGGTCGGAAAAATAGCAACAGTAAGTGAATTTTGTTGGAAGGAACAGAAAGAGAAAAAAATTAAAGTGAGAAGTTAAAATACTAAAAAAGAGCTTTTATTTTAAAATCACATAGTGAGTTCCTTTAAAATGTATCTTAGGTATAATTGAAATATAAGTGTAAAAGTGTTTTTGCTGAAAAAAGGAAGAAAAAATTACTTCCAATATATTTTAATAATTTTTTACATGAGATTTATTCGTTTATGCATAAGTATGAGGCTTATAAGTAAGTTTCTTCTTAAAAAAGTACTATCCTGATGATGAAAATTGAGTAGCTTTTAATTTGAAGGAGCAGGAAATCTTAGTTTAAATTGTTCCTTTATGTTCGCCATTTCCTTTTCATCTCAACGCTCAATTAATGTTGACGCAACTTGTTTCGGATTTTCCTTTAAGATGCTTTGCGCTCCTTTTCACATGAACCTTTGCAAAGTTGTTAAGGAGCTTTTTCATTAAGCACATTTCTAGTACCACAGAATTTTCTAAAATTTATTTTATTATCTCACATCATCTGGATAATTTAATTGAAAAGCACAAGAACATTTCTTTGGGTGTACATATATTGTTCCTCTCATAAAAAGCGGTTTATGTCTTGATCGCTGTATTCATATTGTCCTTTGCATAATTTAATTTTATTGTACATATGTATCCTCCGTAAAATATTGAGATAAAATCTTCATGTTCACACACTACTGTATAGCTGACATAAGCACTTTTTCGTTCGTTTACAAATTTTACTGCAGACAATGTGCTATAATCGCTTCATATAATGGTTAAAAGAAGATTTACACAAGATAAAATGAAGTTTTAATTAAAAAATTAGTGAAGAAAAATAAATATCTCTAAATTAGAATTTTAAGCACGTCCTGTGTACCCACATCAATATCAATAACTTGATGAAATTTTCTATTCCCTTTTTTAAGAAATAGTATTTATCATTCTATTCATATTCGGCTTTAAAGTAAAAAGACTTATGATGTGATGTAGGAGTAGCAATTCTTGGGTTTTAAATGCGCAATAGTGACAAATACCTCTGCCAAATGTAGGAGTTTTTTTGGTAGATTTATTATTAAGACTTCAGATGTTTTTCATTGTACCAAAACCATCAATCTAACCTCAAGTAATTAGATTTTTCCTTCTACACACCTTTTATTTTGTCTTATTATTGGTATTAATTGAATTAGTTATAAATGGTCCTGAAGACTTTCAATCTGAACTCGAAGAAAACTCGGATTTTTCATGGAAAAGTTGAATCCATATACAGTTCGAGTCGATTTCGAGATCTGCTTTGAATTGCACACACTTTGGATATTGCTTCGGTGCTAGTCTTTTCTTCTTTTATCGATTTTTGAAAGTTAAATTCTGCTGGTCGTGCTAAGATTGATGGTACAATAAATTCACTACATCTCTATGCCTTCGTTTATTATCCAGACCGAAGACAATAAGCACGCTTACCTAAATGAGCATGCTCATGAGTGCACTCATTCAATATAATTGAGTATGCTCAATTTTGTAAGCATGATCATTTCTCTTTCTTGGTATAATGGATACAGAGATTTTTTATTTAATGATTCAGTTACTCGAGCATGTTCAACTTGATTGATTGAGTATACTCATTGGCACACTCATTAAAGTGAGTATACGAATAGTCAGTAGACATTTTTCAGACATTAAGCCTCATATGATAAAGCATAACGAATAATTTTTTGTTTTTTCAAAGACATTATACATTAATTTCAAATGCACAATCGCAAAAACAACAAGCATGAATCAAATTTACCTTTTCACAGATAATTTGAGGATCTTTATAGCACAAACGTATTAATTTTACACATTTTACTTTTTTATTTTAGCACATTGCACAAAATTGTCTTTTTGAAAATTAAATAAATGAATAATTTAAACTGAGAATTAAGTATTAAGCTTACTCTAACTGTGCACCATGATATGATGTAAAAAGAAAATAAAATAAGGTGTGAATTGAAAGTTTAAAAAAGATAAAGAAACTTTTCATGTGTTCAGTTTTGTCACTAAGCAATGCATTTAGTTTGTAACACTATAAAAAAATTTGCTTGAATTAAATTTTTCTGCACAAAACCACAGAAATGTTTTATTTTTTCAAGGTAAGTACCTGCACCTAAAGCACTTCTCTAGCACTCTTAAAGCTTCTGTTTGTTTAGCATTGTAGTAAATTCTAATTTATCACTCTGTTCTCATTAAATTGTTTTAATTTTATTTCATATTCACTTTTATTTCAATGAATTTTATTAAAATAAAAATCCATTTAATGCTTCACGTGACTTCTTGTTATTTTATTAATAAAACCAGAGTTCGGCCATCTCAAAAACGACCGTTTTATTTTCAAAAAATTCATTTTTTCGTCGTTAATTTTAGATTTTTGTAACGCAAATTTTTATTTTAAAATAAGTCAAAGTTCGAACTCTTTAAAAATATTCGAATTTTTGAAAATCTAATTTGATTTTGAGACGGCAACGCTCTAAATAAAACCTTAAGGACCGTTTACTTATTACGTTCAGGGAGGATGGGGGAGAGAAAAGCTCGTTATTATATAAAGTAATACGTGAACGGTCCCATATCAAACTAAGTGTTAGTGTTTAAGAATAATCTAAAATTTTAAAAGGAAACTAACAAAAATTATTCAACTCATTTCCTCTCCGATTAACAATTCATTAGAGAACGCTAGTTGAACTTCTAATTATAATAATTCTATTCAATGATGAAGTACGGACCAGTTATGGATCAATAGTAAGAACAGAATATAATGGTCCGAATTCACCTCCAAATGGATTTACTGAACTTAATGCAAAAAGACCATCACCTTCAGGTGGGGAAATAATGAAAAGTACATCTTTAAATTTGAATGAACCTAGTTGTGAGGAGTTACGTGCAATGTGGCAATTTTCTCGAAGACAATCGCGAGCATCTGAGATTACAAATGAAATTCCAACATATCACGATCCATTTAATATGAATGTGTGGGAACCTTATTATCCCACGACAACAAGGAGTTTAGGAGGGTAAATAACTCTGACGCCATTTTAATTAAAGATTATAACTTATTAATTCATATTTCAATAGACGGAGGGTAAGTCAATCAAGATATCGATCGAATGGTCGTCCAGTGTACGGACGAATTGTGCATCACCAACCGCCTAACACACAAATATCCGGTGGACGTTATTATGAAGTTCCTACAAATTTAGAACGATCACGTCCTAATTATGAGGATTTCCTTAACATAAAGCCATACAGTATTAGCGAAAATATGGTTTTAGGAAATCAACAGCAGCAAAATGCAAAGAATGGACGAAAACAACAAAAAGTAAGATTTGGCAATGGAATTACAGGAGGTAATAGTATATCAAGCTCGCCAAACATTGGACAGCATGCAATATTTGGATCAACAGGAATTAATACAATTGCTCCACAACGTGGAAGCTTTCAGAGATTAAAAGAGCTTGTCTGGACTGAACGAGCTCGTGAACTATCTCAACAGAGAAAGAATGAAGAAATTGCAGCAAGAGCAGCTATTCTCAAAGATATAACAAATGGCCAACAGTAAGTAATTTTAAGATAAATAAATGTAAAGTCAGCTAATGCTATCTTAAATCCACAGCTATAAAACGCCATTATCATCATCATCATCATCATCTTTGCCGCCAACATCTTCACGACGAACTTCTAAAACTGGACATAGTAACAATAAAAATAAACTTCTCAAGGATGACAATAAAGGAATCAATAATAAGGACGACGCTCAGCAGTACATGCCATATTCTTTATCACCTTATTGGTCAAATGAGAACATCAAACGTTCTTCACAGCTTCGATATCAACAGCTGACGCCAAATACCGTACTAGATGATAATGGTAATTATCCTGTTGAGAGTGACTTTAGAACGATAAAAGATTATTTCAATGATGGAAATGGATTAATTGATAACGACGTAAAATACTTTGAAGACGATAATGGATTAGATTATGATGTAAATGGATTTTTTAATAATATTAATGATGACAATATCAATGACTTCTACTTCTATATTAATCAACTGCTAGGTAAAAAACCAAATCAAAAATCAATTTAAAAGCTTTAAACGTGAAATATCAAAGGCGAAATTTTTGAAAGTATTAAAAAAATTAAATCATATCACAATTATATTTCCGTACAAAATACTATTAATAATGAATTGATTATTTATTCAACAAAAGATATATTATTTTTTGTTGAATAAAACTCATAAAATTTAATCAGTATAAAGTATAAATGAGAACCATATCAGCACATTTTATCAGAATTATCAAACTTTATAATGATACTAACGAAGAAAATGAAAACTTTAATCTGGCATGGATAATAATAATTACGACATATAAAACTCAATTTGATCAATATCTAATTGAAAGTTTACATTTATAAATATATACCTTAATGAGTATAATATGACTAATGTCATATTAATTGACATACCCATGTAATTTCACATAAATTAACTTAAATTTGTAAGGATTAGAGATTTTCATCATAAGTTTGATTCTGGCACAGATATTTCCATCTTCATTTAAACATTTGTTGCTATTTATTTTCTATAAGGCTGTATCTGACGTCACTATATAATTTTCATTCCCCCTCTTGCTCTCTTTAGAGAAGAAAAAACGATTCGTTCTAACACCTTCATAGAACTCCGATTGTATAATTCTATGTGGGTTGAAACATGAATTTTATGGTTGAAATATTCCTTTTGTGTATAAACTTTTACATTTTTTTTTGTACTGCAAAAGTCATTTTTAGCCTAGATTTGATTTATTTGATTCTTGTAAACAGAGTTATGAATGAAAACCATTTCCCCTTGAGTTTTCAATGGAAAACAAACATCTTCCTACAGAAACAGTCTTAAGGATTTAAAAAAAATAGCAACAAAACCACAGGCGTATCCAGGAATCTTTTGAAGAGGTTTTAACATTTTTGTCGAAACTTTTTGTTTCGAGATTTTTAAAAACTTGTTAACCAGACATCGTAAAGAGCTCTAATAAGTTTTGAGACATCAGTTTTTTAATGCTATTAGTGTATCACATAGTATCTAATCTTTTAATCATTCCTAAATTCGATAATTAATGATTTTAATTCAATTCATTTCATTTGTAAACATACCTGAAGTTGGCTACGAAAGAAAAACTACTCTGAAATTTGAATTTCGAATAACCGTTACTAATATTATTTTCTATAATAGAAAAAGAGCTTTTATTTAAATTTGACATCCTGTCTCTCATAGATCCTTACAAACTATTTACATTAATTGTGAAATTATATGATGAATGCGACAAGGTATATATTTATGTGTTTTAAATAAAGTGACATATCTTCAACCATTAGACACAGATGAAAAACTATAAAATCAATGAAATCTCAATAGAAAATTCTCAAAAGTAGAATGCAGATAGACACTATAACTTTTATGAAAAAGAAGCTTTAACCAATTTTCTTCAAAAATAAATAAATAAATTTCAGCAAAAAAAAAGAGAAAAAATCAATGAGACAATATTTAGCTATGAAAATTAAAGTGACAATAATTCCATGTGAATCAAAAATAATACATTCTTACTTATATACAAATCATTTATTACTTATCAAATAAGATTTAAGATTACTTGACAAGAAAAAAAAATGAATTATGATACACCTTTTTATGAAATTTATATAAATATATATACATATATATTATGAGGCAAAAAGAGAGAATAAACATTTTGATGAAAGCTTACATAAATATTTAAATGACGAATCGATATAATCACTGAATAGTCTTATTCATATTTATAGTGACTATAATGAAAATACAGAACAAACAAAAATAGTGGATAAATGCTATAACTTGAACTAACTTAAATAAATTGTTAATTGGAAATTGAAGTAAAGTAATAAGTTATAGCCTTTTATCGCTGTTGATTTATTTTAGTGTAAATAGATAAAGGCACAAGTTTGTTCGATCAAATTTTCTTTAAATTTTTCACATAAATTGTAAAAGAACATTTCTTGTTTATAAATCAAGCATTAAATAAATGCTTTAAACAATTTGGTGACAGCATTGCAATGATCTAAAGAAGTTCTGCATGCATTTCATCAAAATAAAAAAAAGCCAAAAATTTCATGTTAAGATGTTTTTAGGTCATCCAAAATGATGACCTTTGAAACATCCTTATCAAGGATATCTACGTAAAGAATATAACAACTTCAAATTTTAACTTAACTTCCCAATTATTCTACAAAACTTGAATCTTCATATCCTCAACCAAAACTTTCTATATTCTACTTAACTTACATATCTATCTACATTGTCTTGTGACGATCTCTTTTAAAAATTTATCAAGCTTAACTTTTGAATGACTTAAATTTTGGAGTTGTGATATTATCAACATGTGGCAATGTCAATTGAAGCTGAGCCATTTATACTAATGACATAAACAGCTATTAATAAATCGAAAAAAAGGCATGGATAATAAAGACAATAAATGCATATATTTTTAAATATGATAGCAAAATGAGATGACAATACATGTATGCTAACGAAATAAATTTTGGCATGGCAAACTAAAGACAATAAATGAATTCAATTGAATTCTGAAAGTAAAGATAATAATTTTTGTACAAATTGACTTTGATGTCAATCATATCTTTTAATTTCCTTAATCTATGGTATATTTTGGACAAATTTTTGTTTGCAATCGTTACCAAACTTAATTTTGATTCCATTTTCATCACTTTATACATATCTTTTTATACAAAAATAGACCTTATTTCAGTCAGTAGTTTGAATTCAATCAATATCTTTTGGTCTTGAAAGTTAAGCACTAACTTTATTCTTTTAATTAGGAACAATTACTAAATTGAACTCCTGACAAACAATGAGCATACATACATGCTCATGCGTATACTCGATCATTATAATTGAACATACTCATGAGCATGCTCTTTGTCTGTTCGGGAACACCGCAATAATTTTAGGGTGAAATTGCTTTTGTATGGTTTATGAAATAGTCCAAGTGTACCTGTATAAAATGATGTGTTTAAATTGCTGTTTAATGGTTAATTAGCAAATTTAAATTTATAGAATTAAACTCTTAATTAAAAGAATTGTGCATTTTCTTACAAGTATGGACTATGATTATATATGAGCTTGTGTTTTTCAGTAAGCGTGCTCACAGCATTCTAATCCGTTTTATTTAATTCAAGATAAATTCACAAATTTGCTTAATATCAAAATTATTATCCTCAAAGTACAGTGTTGTCCAAACTGTGTGTCGCGGTACACTTGTGTGTCGTAGAGCAAGATCAGGTGTGCCGCGAATTTTTGTTAAAAATTCCAAACATAAGCTATTTTTAGAAAAAAAGCTCAATTAAAGGGACAAAAACTTAAAATCTCAAGCTACATCCCGATTGACAATAATGGAGAAGGCTCAGTTACGAAAATTTAAAAGATCCGCTCAACCTCGTTTATTAACACCAAATGAATTCAATATGACTTCTAATTAGTGTTAACAAAAGAGGTTTGTCAGAGCCTATAGAGTTCCGTGAATGAGTCTTCTAAATTTTCCTAGCTCGGAAATTTTGAGTATTTTCGACTAACACTGGTATTTCATTGGAACTCAACATATTTTTGAGTATATTTACTATATTGCAGAGCTCGCAGTCGAATCGAATTTCATACGGATTCAACTCAATTTGAGTCGATTTTTCAATTCAAAATTTAAGTCAATTTCGAGCCCTGCTTTATTGATGTGCCGCGCAAAATGTTTCACATCCAAAGTGTGCCGTGGCTCGAAAAAGTTTGGACAACACTGTCATAGATAATATTTAAAGGAAATATGAGTTTTTTTTATTCATTTTTCATGTTCACAGTAAAGATTGTAAAGTAATCAACAAACAATGCTTTTTAAAGCATCAAACAAATACTATGTATTATAAAGAAGAAAAAAAAAACAGAAAACTTATGGATAAAAATAGTGGATTACGCAAATAATGCCTCATCTTCTTGAAAACAAAATTTATTTCCAAGTAGACCCTAATTTTTAAGTTTAAATAATGCAATTTATTTGTAACTTTCATGGGAAAAATTGGTTGTTTTGTCAATCAACAGTAACAACTCTTGTCCTAAAAGTCTTTCACTTTTTATAAGTTTTGAATCCTCAATTGAATAGTTTAGAATTTGGAGAAAATATTTTGAAAATTTCTTATGATAAAAGTCATATCCCACTGATAATGGTAAGACTAGGAATCATTGATAAAAATAATATTTATATAAATGTATATTCCTAGTAAGACATACATTAAATTTCACTAAATAAACACATTTTCCCATGAAATTTTAACACTTAAAATTTTATCAAAAAAATAAAAAACGGTCTAGAACAGCACTGGTAACTGTAATAGTGGAATCAACATGGCAGCTAAAAATGTATTTTATTGTTACAAAGTAAAAAAAAAAAAAATAAAAAAATAAAGTAGAATATAAAAGAAGTATAATATTTATTTTTATGATTCAATATAACATGATATACATGATTTACATTGTGAAACCCGATAAACTTATTTTGAGCTTTTCAAAGCTCTCGTCAGACATCATAATCCACCTACATCTTAAAATTTGAGATATTTCCTTCTCTGTCGATTCCTTTGTGGATGATGAAATTTGAAGCCATTCAAAGAAATCGTCTGACCAGTCTGGATTTTTAGGCCAATCCATTTTTTCAATGACAGCAGATTTTCTAACATTCAACTCGACTAAATTGATGCCAAATTTAGCTAAAAGAAGTAATGTTGACGTAGAAATGCTTTCTCTTACAGTTAAGCTTCTTAAGTTTGGACATTTATGTGCCATTAATATTAACAAATTATCAATTCGTTCATCAAAATCAATCGAAGATTCAAATTGAGGTAAAGATTCATGTCCGTAAGTTTCCAATGTATATTGATAAAGATCAATTATTTTAATAATATCCAATGATGCTTTATTCTTTGGTGTTCTATATGTTACAGAATTTATTGGAGCAAATGACTGTAATGTGATTAGCTTTTGTGAAGCAGATTCTGCCCTAAGATGAACTCTTGCTTTTGGATTTTCTTTTCGAAAGCTCTTCCAAGCTTTTTCTGAACAAGGTGCTACATAATTAGGACTATAATTATTTTGAAAGAGATATAAATCTCTTATAGCTGTTGACGCAAGGAGCTGTAAA
The DNA here is from genome assembly GCF_022539635.2 of Chironomus tepperi. NCBI lineage: Eukaryota > Metazoa > Arthropoda > Insecta > Diptera > Chironomidae > Chironomus > Chironomus tepperi. Next base: position 982,336 of record NW_027226498.1, on the reverse strand, counting down.
ACATCATCATCTAAATTCTGTGGTGATATAGTTAAAACTTTTAAATTAAAGAATAATCCAACATGCATAATTGGACAATGAGTACTTGTGACATTTACTAAATATAAACTTTGTAGAACCATCTCACAACTTTCAAGAACCTCGTCAAGTAAATGTTTTGCTTCATATCGTTCCAGCATCAAATCAATAAGCTTCAAATTTCTTAATTCATTTAATTCATACATTAAGCATTTCAAAGTTTTTAAAAGTGATCCACCTGTTCCATATAACTTTACATCCTGTTCATTATTTGCCATATTACATGGAAATAAATATTTAAAGCTTTTAATCCTTTTGCCGACTTCAAAATAAATAGGATCACAATTAGATCGTCGACTTTGTTGAATATTAAAGGTTAACAGAACCATAAATTGTGCGATATTATTAAAGTTATATGAAGGTAATATCTCAATTCCTTTAATGTACCGGCCAACTCTTGTAAGGCATGTTTGTGCACGCATACAATCTAGAACGGGTTGCCATCCACTATAATAGTTGAACTTTTGTCTACACAAAGTATCGTCAACTATTAAAAAGTTCCGCCAAACATTTTTCAAGTAAAATGCTCGGTACCAATTTTTACAAACTAATGTGCAGTAATATCTATAAATAAAGTCTCGTTACAGTTTTAAAGAATAGGATAGAATCATTGTTACCTTTCACTAATTGATAAATATGAAAATATTTGTTCTAATAACAGATCAGGAAGATTAGCCCATTGAACATCTTCTTCAACTCCACGGTTAAAAACATCATCATCAATTTCGATGTAGCATGCTATAAAAATGAAGTTGTTTATATTACATTTGAAAAGTTCAAATGATTTATGAATATTGTATACAAAAACTATTGAAGGTTATCGGCAATTACAGACTAGTTCAGCGTCTTCTAAACTTTTTAGTGCTTCGGCACACCTTAGTAGTAAGTATGCAGTTCATGACATTTTGAAAGAAATTGAAAGAAGACTAGTGTAACACGACACACGGTTTCTACAATACTGAACTAGTTGAATAGTATTAAGGCACAAATTTAAATACAATGAAAATTTCATTTTTAGCATTCGGGCTATAAGTCTGTATGTCTTTAAAATAAAATGTTATTGCGTAGTAAAAAATGTCATATGAACATTAAATGATTTTTATTAATGTTTATGGATTTTCCCGAATTTTCAAATTAAATATTTTTGGATATGCGCGTGGCAAATTTAAATGGATCATCACTTTTTATCAGACTTAACATACCCGAGTGGGCAAAAATACGTTATAACTAGATAAAGGAAACTAAATGTTTAGTTGATGACTAATTCTAACGGCTTTTTGCCAATTCGGGATATCATCAACAGATAGTTAGTCACAATGTATTTTCGTCTTTAGTAATCCCATCATATCATTTCATTTACTGATTAGTTCAATATGACTCAAATTCCAGCAAAAATCATTTTAATTGTCTAGTAATTCAAAAATAAATTATAAATTGTGGTGGTGGGCAACCTGCGTGCCGCGGTACACTAGTGCACCGTCAAATTATTTTTGGAAATGTCATGAATCTACGCAGGCTTACCAGCAAGGTGTCTCGCGAAAAACAAAAGGCTATACACCACTGGTTTATTGAATTTACTGATGCAGAAAATGAAAATAAGCTAGTTAGTTGACGGAACTCTCCTTTTTCTTCTACCTTATTTTTCTCAGTGAGACATCTAATCGACATTTACGGGTCAGGTATGATCTAACTTTAAATAAGTATTTTGCAATATATTATCAAACCTTCTTCGTTTTGGTTAATCTTCCATCCAGCTTTATATGATTGAATAACATCCATTAGAATAAATGGAAAAATAGATTTTTTCACGGAAAATTTTAAAAAACTTGTTGATTTTTGTTTCACTGATGATAAAAACTGAGACTATTTTTTAAAGGCAGAAAAAAAGACGGAAAATATTAAATTGGGTCTTATATCTTCCTCGACATATTCACAGACTATACGCATTTTCTTTATGTAATTTTGATATTCGTATTATTTTTTGTACAATCGAATCGATTACCTATGTAGCACAAATGTAATATTTGTCAGTTATGAAGTAATGATCTAATTTTAGAATAAATATGATGGATATAGATGTAAAATTTCCTACTTTAATTAAGTAAAGCGTGTGAATAATTTTTTTTGAGAAGAAAATTTCAGAGAAAGAAAGAGAATTTTCGTGAAAAACGGTGATCTTGGCGATTTTCCAAGTGAGCATATTTACACACGCGAGCGACTTGGCCCTTTATATTTGTCTGTATTTGTATGTTGCAATAAATGTATCCAATCAATGTCACGAATAAATTAGTCAAACAGAGCAATCAGTTCTAAGCATATGATTATTTCCCGAAAAAAAAAATCAGTTTTTTTGGACAGGTGGTAAGCCATTTATTCAAAACAGTATCATTTACATAATTATTAGGATTGTATGACACAATGAGCTTTATTCTTTTTCATACATTTCCTCAAGTTCATGTCAAATTGTAATCCCTTTGCACAATTAAATAACTTGCTGTCGTCGTTGTAACACAAGAAGTAAGAGTTACAGTCGTCTTTATTAGGCATAAAAGCAATCTCCTTTGAAGAGTTCAATCTCGGACATGTAGCATCATCATCTGGCATAACGTAACTTGTTGGTGCTACACAATTGGCTATTAATGGATGTGCACAATTTCTTAATTCTCTGCTGAAATGTAAACCAAATGGACAATCTCTTTCAACTTCATGGCCATTTACACATAAAATGTATTTTTCACATGATACAGGATGTGAAATAGCAATAATTCCTTCCTCCGGACATTTCTCAATATCGTCATCAGCCCATGGACATTCAGCTTGATCTGGTGGTAAGCATCTATTTTCTGAGATCGACCAATGCAAGCCAGCGCCACATCTTAATGGAATTTCATTTCCTATTTAATCAGAGAACGGAAATAAAAAAAAGCTTCATGATAATCAAATAGGAAACTACCTTGCCAACATAAATAATACATTGTACAGTCTTCAGTGTTTGGAATGAAGACAATAACTCCAGGTGTGTCTACTTCAGGGCATTTCCATTGATTTGGTTCTTCACACTCTGCATCTTCCGGACTCATGCATTGTCTTTGTGAAGGTGAGAAGTGTAATCCAGGACCGCAAGATAATGGAATTTCAAATCCATTAATGCACAAAATAAATCTTTCACAATCTTCTGGATCTGGGATTTGTTCAATTCCAGTGGCTGGGCATTCAATAGCTCCTTCATCACATCCGGCTTCATCAGGATCCATACAGCGATTAGCTTCTGTTGACCAATGTAAATCATTTGGACATGTCATCAAAGTTCTCATACCGTTGAAACAAATGTAATATAAGTTGCAATCATCTTCATGTGGTAAAAATGCCAAACCAGTTGAGGGACAACCTAACTCACATTCTGCAACATCTGGATCTGCACATCGTCTCAAATTTGGTGAGAAATGTTGACCAACTGGACACTGTCGATCAAATCTTGCTCCATTAACGCATAAAAAGTATTCTTCACAGTTTTCAGGATTTGGAATACTATCAACACCAGTTGGTGGACACTGACCATAACTTACTCCTTTTTCAATAGATACGGTTGCTTTAACTTTTGGTGAATCTTTTTAAAACATTAAAAAATAAAATTAAAGACTTTTTTTCTTTGCAGAATCAAAACTTTCAGAATTTACCGATTTTGCTGACAGCAGGTGTGATTTGTTCTGCAGGCATTAAGGAAAACATACAAGCAGCTTCGCTAGGATCCATACAAGAATTTTCAAAAATAGACCAGTGTAGTCCAGCAGCACAACTCATTGGAATTGGAGTTCCTAAATTTTATTGTAGTAAAATTAAGTCTATGAAAATAAAATAGTAATTCTTAATCTTACCAGACCAGCACAAGTAATATCGGGAACAATCGTCTTGATTTGGTAAAAATACAACATTTGTTGGATCATGCTCTTCAGGGCATTCCCATTCGATAGCTTCACAACCAGCTGCTCTTGGATCGACACAGGTTCGAGTGATACGAGAGAAATGTAATCCATTTGGACATGTCAATGTAGTCATTTCCTCTCCATCGACACATAATATATACATCTCACAATCTGATGGATGTGAAATTAATTTTATGCCTTCAGAAGGACAACGTTCTCTATCATCTGGTCTTGGTGGTCGTGGACGTGGTCTTGATTGTGGTGGTCTCAAAATTCGATGTGGCAAGCTCCAAAATCCTCCTGGAAAATTCATACCCGGTGGAAATGGAAATCCTGGGAAGAAAAATGCAGAACCGAGTTGTTCTGCTGGCCCTGCACTGTCTCCAAGTGAAACACACAAAAGAAGTACCACAGAAGTATAAAATTTCCACATTCTGCTAACTTCTTACTCTCAGTCGTTTGCCTATAATTATAACTAAAACATTTCAGAATATTGACTTCCGAATTTATACTTTTTTGTCATCATTTGTCTCTTTCTTGTGATTCATATTGTATTTTCTTTATCAATGAAGTGAAATTTGCAACTAGATAATTGAGTAAAGGAAAAATTTGCAGAAGTAATCGATCAAATAATTTTGTTGGCAATTATAGATTGTCATTTTCTTGTTGCTAATTAAGGTGTTCTTTTTATGTATTATTTTCAGAATTTCATACTATGTTATCTTTTAATAGTAATACGTTAGATTGGTTTTCTAACATGTGTGTAAGCTTCGATATAAGGTGTCTTGTATTTGTCTCTGGAACTCTATTTATATTTTTTTAGGCTATAACAAAATTTTCATCGTCATTAATTACAAAAATCATTTCTAATACTTACGATTCGTTTAGAGCACTTATCAGCTGACATTACTAAAATAATATTTGGAAATTTTGATTTTCATTGTTTTTTAATTACGATTAGAGAACTAATCAATCAGGTATGTAAACTACAAAAAAATGAGTTGGAAGTAAATTAGATAATGTCTTAAATGTTAATATCATGACTATTTTTTGTCAACACTCATCTAAAATGTCTAGACATTTGTTCATTAACCAATGAGACACGGAAACTGTTGAAAATATGTCAACTGTCGTTTAATATTCAAATTATATTTGCAACTACAATTAGTTGTCTTCCCCATTTAAAGTTGTTAGTACCCTACATATAAATTTTTATTCTGTGCCTATTTTAACTTCAAACAATAACCATCATTGTTATTATTTTAAAGCCGTCTGGCATAGAATTACCTGAGTTATTATTTCAAATTACATTCCAACCGAAGCCTTAATTTATAATTTGATTTCCGAGATTCCAAAAATTTTGCTTAAAATCACAAAGTCAATTGGTTCACGTTCTGTACAAAAATTTGTTTATATAAGCATAAAGAATATTGTAGCCATAACACATAAAGGAACTCAAATGACATGTTCATACTGTGGCATAAATAAATGAAACTTTTTGTTAAATTGTTTGAAAAAAAAAAAATAATTACACTCTATTTGACAGTAATTATCTGGAGATTAATTGACGGCTCTTTATTCTGCTCAGCTATTATGAATCGTATATCACACATTTTTATCTTACATCAAATGGTTAATCATGATTTTTAAACAATTTTGACTGGAATTAATACACAAATGATATCAACTTTTTTGCTATTTTTGAGTTCATATTTGACTTCAACATCTAGTTTTGGATAGATTTTCAATACCGGAAATGATGCTTCATATCTATAGACTTTTCCTTTTTCTAGTGGGCACTCTAATCCAGAATCTACGCAGGCATTTTGATTCGGAAGTTTGAATGGGACAAACATACCTGAAAAAAATAACGAATTAGCTTCACATATTTTGGGATATTTTCAAATTTGTAAATATACCTCCAACTTTTCCATGACAAACTGCTGAGACTTCATTTTCAATGTCATTATCTAGATATGATTCATAAGATTTGATTAGTCAATTAATTAATGCCAATTTAATTTAATTAAATTTACTTGAGGTGAACTCAATCGTAACAGTTGCGTTTGTGCCTCTTTTTAATATACAACGTGCCTCTTTTTCGCCACAGTCTGATACAGAAATTTTTGTAAATGTTCCAGATTCCGAACCTATTTAAAATTGTTAAGTTTAGTTTCTAATTTTTATCTCTTACAAAAAAGTAAATAAACAAATGATTGATTTACCACAATTAGTGTATTGAGCACTATAAGCAATCGATAAGACAGTGCTGATAACGAAGAAAAACGCAAATAACTTCATTGTTTGTAATTTTAGAATTTCTTTTATTCTCTTTATGTATATTTATTTTTGAAGTTCTCTTGACAAGCGATAAGCACAGACTAATTCGTTTAAATTTCAAAAGTAGAATGTCTACTACAGTTGAATGGCTGAATATGACTGATATATGAGTGATGAAAATAAAGATTTAGCCAATAGAGCGCATTTTATGTTTGCATACATGTCCAAACAGATACTAATGAAACGTTTTTAAAATTTTGATGAATTAAGATAAAAGCAGACATTAAAATGCTATTATAATTTATGACTGACTATGACAAATTTTGGACAAAAAGAACACATTCGAATAAATCATTTTTTATGGATGAACATGTATCTAATACAATGTAATATTCCAAGAGAATTGTAACGGTCATTAATATTTTGAATTACTTTCGTTAACTTTAACGAAGTTTATAAAATACTCAGTTTAAAGGATTCTACAAAAAAGAACGAGAAGTGAAATTTTTAATAATTAAATCATTATCAGAAAAGATAGAAGGCAGTCATTAGTGAGACATTCCAGAACAAGAAGACAAAACTTTAACAAATAAATTTGTATATGAATGTTTCATATCAATGATTACAATTAAAGATGATTTTCATAAAGGACCCATACAATTTGTGATGTATGCTGTCATGCATAAAATTATTACTGCTAAAGGTCTAACAAAATTTTTATTGAGTAAGTCGAATCATAATTTTCGATGGACATTTATTGAAATAAGCATCAGTTGATGAATATTTCCAAGATAACTCAATTGTAGAATTAGCATTCATTAAAGTATTAGCAATTTCCTGACACATATGTTCAAAAAGGAAGCAAATGACGTAGACAAACTTTCTTGCAACATTTCTCCAATTTTTAAGAAGTAAAAAATTATTTTTGATTGGTCGCTTCCTGATCCACAGACTAATTTATCTTTTGATCTCTAGACTAATAAACATAGTCACGAACATGAACAATGAATCAGAAAAATACGCAATATGGCTTTAAAAAAATAATCTAAAGTTAGTGGACATGTAAATATGCTTTATTACATTTAATTTAATATCATTCTTTTACACATAACGACAAAATTTCATTTAATTTAGGACAATCCATTTATTTATCTCTTGTAATATGACACTGGAATGTATGATAAGTAAGCAAATTTCCACACATATACAATTAAGTTAATGAAATCAGATCAGTAAAAACTTAAATCCATTTAATATCTTTTTCTAGTAATTCATCAGTGATGGGTGTTCGTTCATGCATTTCATAGCATAAATTTGACTTTTTTGAAGAAAATGATGGAAAATATTGTCTATAACAAAGATATGCAAGGAGTATACCAATCAAACTTCCAACTATAACATCCTCCTTCCAATGATGATAGTCCATAGTTCTTGAGATTGCTAGAAAAAATACAGAGGATGTGTTTAAGTAATAAACTATAAATTCTGTAAATGATACCTATTAATAAAGCTACTTTTAATGGTAGAAAACAACATATGAGTCGATAGCTCCTTCCTCTTCCTTCTTCGGAAAATATTTTTAATTTTCCCATAAGATAAAAGCTCAAAAATCCTAGTGTTGCAAACGAGAATGAACTGTGGCCAGAAGGAAAGCTTTTTCGTCCATCAATGACTGACCAATATTCTCCACTGCATATTTGCTCGGAATTCATCACACCATCTGGCCAGCATCGTGCAAAAAAATCCGGTCTGTTTAAGGATTAAAACTTATACTCTTAGTTATGATTTTTATATGTGGAAATTGGATATACCTTGGTCTTCCAACTAGTAATTTTAAAGTATCAACTATAACTCCATTAAGTCCAAAACTAAGTGAATATCCCAATACAGCTGATTTAAAATCCTTCCCATGCCTGGTTATTAAGAGATTTAGGATGAATATTGATAAAGGGATCTATAAAAAAATAAATATTCCAGTAGAATACACTCCAAAAATTAACACTCTAAATTAATTCATACCAAAACAACTATTGGCCATAAAATAGTAATGGGAACATATGAGTCTCGATTCGGGTAACTAAAAATCAGTTTAAAAACAAAATTAAATCTTAGAGATGTGACACGACAAGTAATGTTGAAAATTAGAATTACCGATAATTCCATAGATCATTTGCAAGAATTTTTCTCTGAAAAGGTTCTACAGTTTCCAATTTAAAGAATGTAACAACTAAAACTATCCTAATTATCACTTCTAAGTACAAATGTATAGTTTTATTTCTCATGATTTTATAGAAAAATGCCTCATTTGTGAAAGTAAAATTGATATTTTGAATGTTCAAGTTACAAGTGAGAATGGCTAATAAAAGCACAAAGCGACAGTCACCTGTCATGAACTGGATCTTTCTTGCCATCAGAAATTAGGATGAATAGAATTAATAGAATTAAAAAATTGTTCCAAAACTTAATTAAAAATTCAGATCAGCCAAAAGAATATATCTGATAACACAGAAGACAAAGTGAGTGAATTAATGTAAATCTTTATAATATTATTTGGTTATAGAAGTCGATTCCCCTATCAAAAGTGAATGCGGCTGAATAAACAATAAACAATACGTTTTTTTGTTTCCTCATAAAATGTAATACATAAAATAATCTGTGATACCTTTAATTAATTCAAATGGCAATTAGCTTCGAAAGGATACGCATTCAGTTACAATAGTGTTTAATATAAAAAGAGATAGCTACATAATTTCTTTACATTAATATTTTGGCAAAAAAAAATCTCATTTATTTACTATATATCTACATACCTATAGAATTTAAGGAAAAGTTGGACAACATATTAAACTTAGCATATGTTGGAGTTATTAATAATAGTTACAACACAATAATTTTATGATGAATAAAGAAGAGTGCACTGAAAAGTTTTTTACGTGGGAATCTCTGAAATCTATAATTGATAACAACATCGATTTCTTAAAATGTGATGAATCCAGCTCCTTGAAGCTTCATGACGCCTTGTTAGGAATAACTAATCAATTGAATGAAGCTCGTATTTTATATGATGAAATTGAGTCATTTTGTAAAAAATATGATGTTGACGAAAACATTCAAGCTAATGGATATAGAAGCTTCTTAAAGATATTTGACTCAGCAATCAATCATGTCTTCAAGATACTCAAGTATTACACAGAGAATCGATCAAAACTATTTTTTAGAAGAAATCATTACATCAAGTAAGTGACATCAATCTTATTTTTTATGTAAATATAGTCCTCAACATTATTCGTTATGGTTACTTCATAATTCAGCAATCTGCATATATTATGCTGATTTTAGTAACTGAATTCCTTGAAATTGTTTTGGAAAATTGCTCATATAATTAATATCTCATGAGTCAAAAGTATTATTTTCAATATTGCACATGCTCTGGACATCATGCACGTTTTAAGTCACATTTCCACAGTTTATCTAAAAATAGTAACTTATTGTGTCGTCAATCAAACGATAAAATCAATAGACTAAAGTCTAGCAAACCCATACCTTATCAAAATAATAACTTAAAATTTTCTTTCTTCTCTTTGTTTCCCAGAGAAATTGAGGCATGCCATCAACTATTGAGAGCTTTGAAAGCTTCATTCAAACAGCTGATAACTTTACATTTATCAAGTGAAGAAGGGAATCTATTTCCAACAAAAGAATTTACAATAACCGATGTTTTCAATCAAGCTTCCGAAATTAATCAGACAGCATTCTATGGAAGATGCTTTGGATTTCAATTTCATGATTCCATTCGGAATGTTCTGAAATTTATTTCCATAGTTATGGCAAGTTACTCAGAGTCATACTATAGCGATGATGGCAAGTTTGTGAAAACATCTAACTCAATTTACAATAGTGGTAGATATTACTTTGATCCTGAGATGCTCGCTAGTCGATTAGTTGATTTATCTCAAAATGCATCAGTTGATTTTTGCAAGGTGCATATATTTTTATTTAGTAACAAGTTTTTTTTTGGAGTCTATCCATCTATAGATAAACTAAATTATATGTTTGCTTTTTTCATAGAATTTTTGGTGTCTAGCTGAATCGGAAATCATTCATTCCATACCATTTGTGAATTACAGTGTGAAAGTTAACCGACTTATAAAAATCAATTCTAGCACATTGAGGATACCAAAAATGAATAGTGATGGATTTATTGAGATAGAATCTCCAGGAGTAATTCAGGCAAGACTTATAAGTTCGTTCAAGCGTGTTGGAATGTTTGGTGATAAAGATAAGGAATCTTCAAGTGTGTTGCCCAAATCCAAAGAGATTTTATTTCATTGCCATGGTGGAGGATTCGTGGCTCAATCGTCAAAATCTCATTTAGTGTATTTACTTGAGTGGGCTGCACATTTAAACATTCCAATTATATCCATTGATTATTCACTTGCTCCAGAATTTCCATTCCCGCGTGCGGCTAATGAAATTTTTTATGCTTACTGTTGGGCTCTTCAGAATTGTGAATTATTAGGATCAACATGTGAAAGAATAGTTTTATGTGGTGACTCTGCAGGAGCTAATTTATGTTTATCAACATTAGTTAAAAGCATTTCAATGGATATTAGAAAACCGGATGGAATTTTCATAGCTTACTGTCCAATCTTAGTTTCATTCCATCCTAGTCCATCAAGACTGTTGTGCCTACAAGATCCACTCATTCCATTTGGATTCATGATTAGATGCTTAAAAGCCTACACATTGCAAAATAATGAAACAGAAAAATGTGACATAAATGGAACAAAAAGTGATAATAACAATAACAAAGAACATCCTTTCAATGAAAATGGAATAGATTTATTGATTTCAGACATTGAAAATGACGAGGTAAGTGGATCATCGAATAAAACCGATTCATTTGAAGAAATTTCGTGTTTTGAATGTCACCAAACGGATTCAGACATAAAAGCTCATATTTCTCAAATCAGCACAGCTAGTGATGATACGTTACAATCACTTCCAACTGTTACTGAGAAATACAAAGATACTCTCGAATATGATAGTCCTGTTGATAGTATTCGTTCTACTATTTCACTCGAAAAAGATCCATTTGATGAAGAAGAAAGGATGATATCCAGCAATACAATAAATACTATGATACCTTCCACGTCTGAAACACAATATGTTGATAAACTTATAGGAAAAAATTATACAATTGAAGACACACTAAGAAATTACTCACATGCTCGTAAAGTGTCAAGAACAAAAAGTGAAGAAAATATAATCATTGATGTATCAAAGGAAACGTTATGTGTAAGAAACATCCAAAGAAGATTTCAATTTGCTGCATCTTCTTTTCGGAGATGCTTTTCTTCTACATTTGGAGGATTTACAAGAAATAATCATTCAATAATCAACTCGTTTGAAGACGATAATAGAAAATTAAAAACATCCAGCAGTCCCGTCGAAGACTTTTCATTTACCGTACCAAAGGATCCGTTCCTTTCACCATTCTATGCTGATGATGAAATACTCAAAGAATTTCCACCAATTAAAATACTCTCATTAACATTAGATTCATGTTTAGATGATTCCGTCATGTTTGCCAAACGCCTTAAATCTCTAAATGTCAATTTTACTTTAGATGTATTGGACAAATTACCTCACGGTTTCCTCAATTTTTCAAGAGTAAGTAAACTTATTAATTTAATCTATAATCAATTGATTATATCGTGCATTTAACAGCTATCCACAGAAGCCCATGAAGGCTGTAAGCTCTCTATGCTTCGCATTGCAGAATTACTTGATCTCAAATTGGATTTAGCTACAAGCTTTAATAATACTAATGAAAATACTGTGTGATTGCCTTATTTGAATTCAATTGCTCTTAAACTCTAATTTATTGCATATTATGCATAATTGGTTGCTCAAAATTTTGTGTATCTATGAGAAATAGAATATATTAAAGAACTAAAGATTGATAATACTGTTGATATGTACGTAAATATGCTTTATATATTATATATTTTTAAGCGATGTTGATATTAAATGTTAAATATATTATGGTTACAATAAATGATACATACATAAGAATAACTTCTTATGAAGGATTTACTATATTCAAACACACCAATTGAATTCTCCTTTGATTTTTAATGCTCTTCAGTAGCTCATCAACAATCCTGCAAACAATAGAAAATAATGTGATTAATTATGATAAAAAATTAAATGAAAAAGTATCAAACCTATTTTCCTCATTGCTTAATTTGGGTATTGCGTCCATAGCTTCATTAAATGATTGTTTTGCACGTTCATTGTTGTATAGTTTTAATGAGTCTCGTATCATTTTGATATCAAGTATAGCTTGCATTCGTCCATAATTATTAAATTGCTCAACACTATTCATTAGTCTTGAAAGCTCTTCCGCAATTGTTTGGATTATTTGCTCTAAAATAGGACGTAACAGGAATGGTGAAACAGAAAATATCTCTAAATAAACTCCAACAATATTATCAAGGCATTCATTTGCCCAAAAACTTAGTTTTTCACATTTCTCAATTGAATCCCATGAAAAATTATCAGACGAAAACATGCTTGGCTCAATATGAGATACAATTGTGTCATTCTTTAACTCAACATAAATTTCAAGTAGATTAGCAAATACCATGTTCATGTTTGACCGTCCATTTTCTAGAGCCAATTTAGGTATTGGATATCCATACTTCGTAAATAAATTTCCTAAGTTATTTATAAACATTTTATTGCAATACGCCGCATTAGCCAAGCAGCAGAGTAATCGATGTTCCCAAGTAATAGTAATTGTAGACACTGCTGAAGACTTTGAGTCATTTAAGGAAGTATTTACTTGAAAACCGGAAATGTTGTGTCTTGGCAAAGGATGAATTTCATCGTCAGATCTTTGCGTTGCCAATTCCTCTATAACTGTACTGAAGCAGCCTAAAGCAGTTTCAATAATTTTCGATACTTCATGATATCCTTCTAAATTATGAATGCCATCGAAAAGTGGATTTTCGCGAACTTCTAGTTGCAAGCACATTTGTTGTCCTTCGTCAAGCGATTCTGCAAGAATCTCTTCTAACTTTTCAGGCAGAGATGTTGCTCCGGCAAATTCCTCAACTTTCATATCCCATATCTCCTTCTCGTCAAGTCTTTTAACTTTATCAATTGATTTTTTAAGTATTGTAAGCAAGCAGTATAATCTCAATTCATCTATCAGCTTTAAAACAACATCAAGCACTTCGTTAGGTAAATCTAAACGAATTAATGAAGAATATGTTATTCTTAGGTAGCGTAAGCATGTTGGCAGCCAAGTGCTTATTAAAGCTTGTTGCGATGATGCAGAAGGCCAAGGTGGAACTGATGAAAATTTTTGATAATATTGAGGAAGAATTGCAGATCGAATATAGCAACAAAATTTCTCAATTACATTAAGTATAATTTGCTTAAAGTTTCCAGGTTTTGGCTCATTAATTCCACGAAGCTCTCCAGTGAAATATGACTGTCCCAATCGCCATAAATCTGGAAATTGTCCACTGGATATTTCATTTATTTCTTCACAAAATTGAACTCTTATTGGAAGTGAATTTTGATCACGCTTAGACGAATTATTTTCTTTTGATTGCACTTCCCTCTCTTGAAATTCTTCATATGTCTTTTTAAATGTTTCCTCTATATATCTTGCACGACAAAACAATGAATCCCATGCTGGATCATTAATCTTCAATCGTTCGTATTGCTTCGTTCCAATTTGTTGAATTTCTAAATTTATTAGACATTTAACAAACTTCTTTTGTTGTTCAACTGCTTGTGGCATTTCCTTTATCTTATTGTGCAAGTTTTTTCTTACTTCCAAAATTATCTCATCAATTTCATTTAATACTCTTCTAATCAATGGAATGTCCATTTTACCAGAATATAAATTCTTGACCCTCGCATAATCATTTACAATTATGTCAAATTCATTATTGTTTGCATTATTTTGAATGCTCATAGGCAAACAAAACAAAAATTTATAGCGATTAAGGACTGAAAGTGCTGCACGTGATTTATCAGCTTTTTCCCTTCGCATTAAAACGTCATCGAACAAAGCATGAGAAGAATCAATTGATTGTGAAATGGTTCCTTGAAGATTATGGATTCTTTGAGCAATTTCCACTTCTCCATTATTATCAATTTTATCTTTTAATTTCATCATCGTATCTAATTGATCAATCACAGCACCGACATGAGTTTTAAGAAAACTCAACTGACCTTCTTTCTGTCCTTCAACTTTTCGCTTTAGATAAGAATATCCAGCTTTTAAGTCATCAAAAGATGTTGCATGATGATTTTCTAATAGAAACCAATAAGGAGAAAAGTTTTCTCTGGATAAATCTCCACTGTTTTCAGGAAATATTTCACGTAAATCTTCAGGAAACTTTTTGTCATTTCCTTCAATTGATAAACTCAAAGGATCCTCCTGAGTATGATAGCTAGACGTGACCATCCTTCGTTGACCCCATGTGAGTGATTGTATTGGAGTTTCTTCAACCCACACAGCAGACTCTTTAAGTGGTCCAATTGATTCAACATACGTTCGGAACTGAACTGTACAATTTCCAACACCTGTTTATAAATTAAGTCCGTCAATGTTCTGCTAGTTATATTTATTATGAATTATTTACCTCCACTGTTTGTTGTCACTATTACATCGCCTTTGCCTTTAAAGTAATATTAAGAAGATTTACATGATAGACGAATAATCCAATTGAATATATTAGTCTATACCTTTAACTCCATTTATTCCAGTTCTTGCAATAATTTTATTTTTCGACTGCCATTCAAAAGAACATTCTCCTCCACAAATTTGCACAGAAATCAAATCATTTGCACGTAATCCCAAGTTTTCACCTCTTATTGTAATTTTTGTTCCGGCTAAAAAATAGATAATTAACTTTTTTTATAGATATTAGATAAATAAGAAAAATTATGTTTTTTTTTTGGATAAAAACTGATTTACAAGTCAAGAAGTTTTTGATTTCATTTCTTACCAGGTCCTTCTTTTGGTGATATTCCGGTTACAAGTGGAGGAATCATTTTAACCAGAAGATTAAATTATAAATAATTTGATATCAATTTTATTTAGATTTTTTTTGTACCAAAACAAATTACTAATACAGTCGTATACTTTTTTGTCGGATATTCGAATTTATATTTTAGAACAAAAATCGATGGGCAATAACACAACAGCACACCACAACACTGCATATGTGGTACGAAAAAATTTATTGGTAGCTTTTCAAAAATTACTAACACTATTAAATGTAATTTACACAGAAAACAATGAAGGTTTTTGACAGTGTTAGTTTTGTTTGGAGTGAAATTGGTTTACATGATCACATGATACTAAATTTTAACGGAATTTTTATTTTTAAAAATTATGATTTTAATTAGTAAACTAGCACGTGTATTTAAAATATAACGGAAATAAATAAAAAAGCTAAAAAAATTGAATTTGACTAGTTCAAGAATTGCATGCTATATATCAGCCGAGAAACGTTTTGAGGAATTGCCCAATATTGTCTCTTTTTGTATAAACCAGTATCAACACTTTTTCATTTAAATAAAGCCTAAAATATTTTATAATTCATTCTTTGTTATGCACAGTAACTAGATTAGTTCAAAATGGATCGTTATCCAACATGGGTATGTAAATTTAATTGATTCATTAACGAAAATATATATTCCGACTTTTTCTTTGTTTATGGGTAAAAATATTTACTCTAAAAAAATTAAGGACTGCATCTTTCGTAATGCCAAGTTGCTAGACTCGTAAAAAAATTCAATGCTGTTCTATTTCAATAAGTTTTTGAAGCAAATATTAGTATAGATTATATATTTGCATAATTCGGTATTACTCATTCTTTCAAAATTTGATATGCCAGCATAATCAAGTTCTTATTTTCTAGAATACTGGTTTTGATAATCCCTAATATTTTTATTTTATGATTTATTTTTGTTTCTTTCAGGTTGGCTTTATTTTCATCTTTAATTTGATAGTAGGGACAGGTTCTTTACTATTACCAAGTGCTTTCTCGAAAACAGGATATGTGCTCTCTTTAATACTTGTCCTCTTCCTGGCCTTTACATCATATCTTACAGTAACTTTTGTTATTGAGACATTAAGTATAAGTAACGCAATACAAAAATGGAAGAAAATCCAGCTACTGAAACGTCATGAAGGGGTATATTTTTATGAAAAGAAAGCCGTTTACAGATATAATAATGAGTCATATTTTTTTAGTCCATTCAATCTTCTGTATATCCAGTAAACGAAGGAAATGACGCCGATGATGATGACGATGATGTATCAAATGAAGATATTGATGCTATGGAAAGTACGCCTCTAACGATACAAAGTAATGATTTTTATACATTGAATGAAAAACTTGAATTTGGCGAGATGTCAAAACTACTACTGTCTTCAACAACCTCAATGATATTTTATATATGCATAGTCGTATATTTAACCGGTGATTTATCAATTTATTCTGCTGCAGTTAGTACAACGATCCGAGATGTTATATGTGATAAGCATCCCAACATGACTAATACGACAGACCCACATATTCTTCCATGTTTCCTCAACGGAAAAATTACTCGATTTCAAGCATATAGATGGTGTTTACTGAGTTTTGCTACGACAATGACCCCATGGGTATTTTTTAATGTCTCAAAAACAAAGCATCTTCAATTCTTTACTCTTTCATTTCGATTGGTAGCTTTTACGATTATGATTGCAATAGCTACATTCCGAATTTTATTTCCCGATGACAATGAACCTATTCCAAGTCCTAAGAAATATGATTTTGGAAGTGTTCCATTTCTTGTTGGATCTTTAATTTATGCATTCATGTCACAACATAGTCTTCCTTCACTTTTGGTTCCAATTAAAGAGAAAGACAAGATATCAAGAATTGTTTTTATAGATTACATTTTGATCACATCCTTATATGTCATAATAGCCATGACTGGTATATTTGCTTTTGCTAATGTCGAGGATTTGTATACCTTAAATTTCATTCCTTCAAATGCTGATGGTTCGATATACTTTAAGCTCTTGGAATACCTTCTTGCACTATTCCCCGTTTTCACGCTCACAACTACTTTTCCTATTGTTGCTTGTACATTAAGAAACAATTTGCAAACATTATTCATTGAAAAGAGTCAATTTAATTCACAAAACTTCTTCGTTCGTCGTATGCTATTTCCAATTATGGCCGTTACTCCACCATTTATAATAACGTTTAATACAGAAGATGTTAGAAGCTTAGTGTCATTTACTGGATGTTATGCTGGTACATTTATTCAATATTTGATTCCGATAACATTAGTGTATTATGGACGAAAAGCAGCAAACAATATTTTAGGATGTGGTATTATAAATGAATATCGTTCTAGATTCCAAAGCAACTTCTGGCTTATTATGTTACTTTTGTGGACATGCCTAAGTTTAGTGATTGTATCAATTGATATGTTCAAAGCATAAAATATTTAAGACTGATTGTTGGAAGAGAATTCTTTAAATGCAATTTATTTGAAAAGATAATGAATTAAACCATTGAACTGACAATATTTATCGAATGATATCATTTCAAGATTTTATTAAAGGAACATATAACTTCCCGTAACAAAAACGCTACATAATTATTCACAACGTATGATTTACAAAGAAATTTCCCGTGGAAAATATTCTGTATTTTTGATGTATTATTAACCATTGGAAAATTTAAACATACCTATTTACTTACTTAATATAACAAAGAAATGGTGATTAAAAAGAAATGATTAATAAAATTTATATTTTAATTAAAAACCGTTATTGAGTGTGTTCTAAAATTCAAATTTATTTTTTTATTTTCTCTAACACATTGAAAGGGTATGTTTTTCAATCGCAAAAAATAATAAAAAAATAAATTAAAAATCCTTTTATCTCAAATACAATAAACAATTTCAGTAGTAAGTATGATGGCAGTCATGCTTCGTCGTCTCCCAAAATCTGTTGTGTCACTCAAATGGTAAGTTAAAGCTCTGAAGCAAAAATCAGGCATATTTTTTTTTGGAAAATTCTATTAGATAACTAATTTTTTGTTTAAGGTACCAAAACTCAGTAGCTTCGTATTCTAGTGATGCATTGAAGCACAAGGAAGCGCCAATTGTTGACAACTCTGTTATCCTTTCCGAAAAAGAAGTTAAAGAACGTGAAAAGTTGACACATTTAGTAAATCTTCCAAAAGAAGTGAGTTTATTTATTATAATTAACTTTGCAAGCAATAACATATTTATCATTTTTAGAAAACATTAGCTTCAATTAACGGAGTTCCTGAGGAGCATGTTAAAGATCGAAGAGTCAGAATATTTATTCCTCCAAAGAATGCAATGCAAAGTGGAACTAATAATTTGAACACTTGGCGTATTGAATTTGACAATCGCGAACGTTGGGAAAATCCTTTGATGGGATGGACATCAACAGCTGATCCCTTATCAAATATGAGCGGTGTCGTAGAATTTAATACAAAAGAAGAAGCTATTAATCATTGTGAAAAGAATGGCTGGAAATGGATGGTCACTTCAGAAGAACGAAAGAAGAAGGAGCGCGTTAAGAATTATGGTATAAACTTTTCATGGGATAAGAGAACAAGAGTTTCCACAAAATAAATGTTGATGTTTTGTAAACGATAAAAAAAAATAAAAAATCAAACGTAAAGGAAGGAAAATAAAAGCTAGAGAAAAATAATTGTAAATTAAACAGTAATAAATTTTCTTCTTTACAATATACACACGGATCAATTTTTCATCCCCTAATATTTTCTTTTTTTTGATGTACACATTATTATTTTGACTGCATGTAAAATCTTTTTTAGTTCTTACGCAAACTCACTAGTGCGTGATCCGTTTTGTGAGAGGGATATTTCTTTTATCAACAGCATCGTTCATTCAGTTATAATGAAGCATTTCGCATAAACATATATACATATATTTTATTTCCACATTTCTCAACATTACTTAAATTAATTTTCACAATTTTTGTATACCTGTTTAAGTAAAAATCCGTCTACTTAATAAGTAATATTTGAAATGAATAGAAGAGACATTAAGAATAAGAATAAAATTGGTGATGAAATCGGTGACAATGAGTTACAACCTCTACAAGGATTCTCATCTAACTCAAATGGACTAAATAATAAGTTCGGTAAGTTTAAATTGTCCTTGAAAATGATTCCAGTTTCCATAATTTCACCGCTAATATAGCACATAAAACTATAGTCCTTATAATTATTTAGATTATGATAAAATATAAAAAAAACCATTATGTATAATGTGCATTGCAGACATGCGCAGATAATAGTATACATCTTGGAAGGGTACATAATATGACAGTCTAAACTCGTGGTTAGAGGAAGTCGCTTTTCATAAATTTTGATATGTTTTCAATGCTAAGAACAACATAAATTAAGGACTTTGAATTAATTATTCAATAACAAATGTTAATTTGTTACTAATTCATTAAAGCACTGGACATAAAAAGAATTTTTGATTAATACTTCCTGAATTTGTGAAAAAGGAAGTATTATTGCGCAGGAACATAAAATAATGTTTCAATCTAATCAAGGAATAATGTGAAGAAATATTTTTTTGGTCAAAAACAAGTTAAATAGCAAGTTCTTTAGTAAATAATTTAGTAATGAAGTTAATGAATAGTAAAAATTCCTGATATAATAGGAGAATTAACGATTGTACAACCTTGTTTAAAAAATATTTTAAATTGGTTGAAATTTGATACATACTTGGAAAAGTGAGGAAGACATTTTCTTCTAATATTGGTTCATACTGGCTGAAAATATTCGCGAAAGGGGTGATATCCCCGTTAAACTTTCTGTTGTGGGATCAGGAAAAAGTGGCATTTGGAGACGTGAACGAATAAGAATGACCGATCAAGAACTTGATGATGTTGCCTTCTTAACAGGTATCATCGATGAATTGGGTCAAGATTTTTTCTCTTCCTCTGTTTCTCTTTTGTTCTTTTTGTTTTTGATTTTTTCCCATAAATTCTATAAATTTCATGCTAATTCAATTATTTTATATTCTCGATCATAGGAACAGAAAATACTAATGGAAGAACAGTAAGAGAAAGAAATGTTGTGTGTTCTCAAAAAAGAGCTTTATGTGTAACTGCCACCGTCCTTGGAGCATTATTAGCAATTGCTTTGCTAATTGCATATGCTCCACAAGATTGTCCATGTGCTGGAAAAATGCCGAAAGGCTATCATACTGATGGCTACAATAGTTCAGAGAAATTTGAACCATACGCAACAAATGGACAACTTTTTCCATGGCTTTTACCATTTCTTCCAAGCAACATCAAACCAAATCGATATACTATCCTCATCCATCCAAATTTAACTACATTCGAGATCAAAGGTAAATAAATCCTCCTATTTAAAGTCACATTATCCTATTAACAAACGCAATTACGTTTTATTTTAGGCCAAATATCCATTGAGTTCTATGTTGAAAAGGAAATGAGTTTCATCGTATTACATGCACAAAATCTCAACATTACTGAAAAGGTATGTGATAGGCATTAAATATTTATCATAAGACATGTGTAGGATGTAATTACTGTTTATTTTTCTCACAGGCATTAATTGGGCCAAAAGGTTTTTCATTAAAAATTAATCGAATGTTGGAATATCCTGCAAGACAACAAATTTACATAGAATTTCGTGATAAGCTCCGAAAGAAATCAAACTACTCCCTTAATTTGCGTTGGTATTCAAAATTAAATACAGATCCGGAAGGCTTTTATGTGGATGAATATGACTCTGAAGGAAGTAACAAATTATTGGCTGCAACAATATTCGGCCCTGGAAAAGCCCGAAAAGCCTTCCCGTAAGTACTTTTCTATCTATAAATCAATATAAATGTATTAGTCATTAATTTAAATTTGCCCATTATAGGTGCTTCGACGAACCTCATTTGCGTGCTAATTTCAAAATTTCACTATTCCGTGATCGATTCCATATTGCATTGTCAAATTCCATTGTTCATGCAACAGATGAAGCTGGATTTTTCTTGGGACGAGCATTAGTAAGTTTTATTAAATTAGAAATTTTTATGCAGCATAAAAAACATAATTCATTCCTTTTGTACAGTTGAGAGATGATTTTGTTGAAACACCTCCTCTTTCACCGGATGCAATATCATGGATGATAAGTGTTTTTAAACGGGAATATCTTGAAAGCTCTTCAACATATCACATTACGTCAACCTCAACAGCAATACCTATACAGTCGTTAACATCTACATCAAAAGTATCAGAAAATCTCATAACAAATGATAAGATTCTTCGTCGAAATATGACATCCATTTTAAAGACAGGCTTATCTATTAAAATGGCAAAGCTAAATCATGAAGAAACTCACACGTTCGCACCAGTAACACAAAAAAGTGAGAGCTTGACAAAGGAAAGTGACAATCATTCTACAATTTCCGATGAAGATGGCATTATTCGAACGGCTCCGTCTTATACATTTTATGCACCTGAAAATATTTTATCTAAAACAAAATTTATTCTACATACATCAAGAGATATATTAGAGCATTTACAAAACTGGTTAAATGTACCATATCCATTTACAAAACTAGATTTTGTTGCACTTCCTTCCATTGAGGAGAATTTGCATTCATCACTTGGTCTTATATCATGTAAAACATCTTTCTTAAGAGATGCAGCAACTGTCACATCTTATGAATATCAGAGATCGGCAATTGAAATATCGGAAGCCATTTTACAGCAGTATTTTGGAGGCATGATTTCACCAAAAACATGGAAACAAAATTGGCTTTGGGACGGAATAATTCGATATTTGAGTCGACTCATATTTTCCCCTTTAAAATCACAATGGCCAGTTGAAGAAAAGTATATGGTAGAAACAAAACTTAGAGCATTAGATATTGATGTATTACAAGGATGGGAAAGTATTGAAAATGGAACAGATGCTATGGGGGAGAATAATGATTTTTACATAGATAAAGCTGCTTCAATTCTTGAGGTATTGCATTCAACAATGGGTGACGAGAGTTTCCGAAATTGTATTGGGGCATTCATAACGACATTTAAATACATGACAGCAGAACCTAATGATTTATGGCAAATTTGTTCGAAGAAGGCAAATGGCTCAAAAAATATTCGTGAACTTATGCATTTGTGGACATCTCAGTCTGGTTTTCCACTCATCACATGTAACAGAAACAATATGACAGTGATTGTTGATCAAAAGCCATTTAAAATGTCAGAATTGACTGCCGTATATGAGGATCCATTTAATCAAAGTGATAATTTGACAGAAACAACGACTCTTTCAACTACAACTACAACAATGTCATCTAAAGAAAGTAAGAAACGCTCAATGAAATGGATTTTCCCAATAAAATATGCCACAAGTAATAAGGACATTAAAGATACAGTTTGGATTGACTCAACAGAAGGTAGTGTGAACTTAATTAAATTAATTTAATTTTATTATCAATTTTCTTTTGTTTTTCAGAAAAATTCCAATTAAAAGAAAATGTAAAATGGATATTACTGAATTATGAACAAAATGGATACTATCGTGTCCTTTACGATAAAGAAAACTATGAGAATATTGTTAAGCAATTGAGTGAAAATCATACAATATTTTCAACAAAAGACCGGATGGGACTTATATCAGATTCATTTGCTTTATGTCATAGTAACTTATTAGATTGTAGTGTAACATTGGAAATAACTTCATATTTGCCCAAAGAACGTAACTGGGGTCCAATGATTGTGGCAATAAAACATTTTGAAAAGTGGAGAAAGATACTCAAGTACACAGAATGCTCACTTCTCCTTACTGAATATATGAAAACTCTCTTATCGAAAGCCGTTACTGAAGTAGGATGGAATGATACAGGCTCAGACGAGACTCGTTTAATGCGGCCTCAAATTTTATTAGCGTCTGTCTTATGGGAACAACCTGAATCAATAAAAGAAGCAAAAACTATTCTTCATTCACATCTCATCAACGCTACCATAATACCACCAAATTTGAGAGAAGTATGCGAACAATTAAGATAATTATTATAGACATTAACTCACTGATAACAATACATTTATTTTTATAGGTAACATATGTCGGTGCTATTTTATCAGGTGATTTGGAGTACTGGCAATACTGCTATGAAAGATATATACAACTCCGAAATGATCGAAATAATTTGGATGAGAGAATAGAATTATTGAAAGCTTTGGGGCTAACAAAAGATGCATGGCTACAAAATCGATTACTTACATATGTGATGACTTTACAGACAAATGAAATTACCCCAACATTGGAAGCTATTTCTTCAACACCAACAGGTGGAGCAATGGCATGTCGTTTCTTACAAGCAAAATGGTATGATTTACAGAAGCGCTTTGGCAGAGGAAGCATTAATTTTGCTAAAGTCATCACAGCCATCACAAAATATGGTGCAAACAAATTTGATTATGATGAAGTAAGATAAGCTATGATAATTTGGAACTAGGAATTTAATTAAATATCTTAATTTTTTTAGTTGAAATCATTAGTCGACCGTTTCGGCGATGGACCTGGAATAGATCATCTTCGCATGATTCTTCGCACAGTAGCATCAAATGTTGAATGGATTAGTAAATCACATAACACCATATATTCATGGGTTAAGAAAAAGTTTTATGTAACTGAAGATTAGTAAATTAATGAATTATCCTTAATTTAATACGATTGCTGGAAAAACTTCGGCCTTGATCAATGAATTCTTCTAGTTTTGTGTGCTTTTTGAAAAATTAAAACAAGGAGATTTAATTTAATTGAAATGAAGAAGAAGAAGAATATTTAGGATAAATTTTCAAGAATGTTTTTTGAAGTATGTTAGTATACATAAATGCATAGATATCAGTATTTTTGATGCAACCTTTAATTTAATTGTTTGTCATGAACTTTCTGTATATGTTTTGTCTCATTTTCAATTTAATAGAAGAAAAATTTGTATATATCTGTAATTACCTCCTATGGTAAGTGTGATTTAAACTATATATAGTTTACTTTTAGTTTAATTATTTTAATAATCTGCAATTGTTGAGGATAATCACTTTAAAATCTTTAACTTATTGTAAATAAATTATGCCATCCTTTTAGCTTTTTCAATTAAGAATTTAAACAAAAGAGAAAGGAGTTATTCAACAATATTCAAATGAATTATTCATCAAGAGAGAAATAGCTTTAGTTTGCAGTATTTCTGAATTCTTCTTCCAATTAGTTATACAAAAAAAAAAACAATGCATATATAAAGATGCCATAGAATGATTATAAGAGTATATAACAAGAAAAAAAAATTAAAGGATTTAATTACTTAACTCAAAATTTGATCAATTTAAACTTTTATTTTTATTAAACTATACAAGAGAATCATCCAAATAGATGTAAATGTATCTTTTATATTTTTAATAAAATTCTAAATTCGTAAAATGTATGAAATCTTTCAGGCAACCCAAACCCATCTGATTAAAAAATAGAATCAAAACTTGTTTCAGGTGTTTTTTTAAAAAAATAAAATAATAATGAATGCGGAGAACGTAAAATCCAACGAATACAAGTGTTGAAAATGCCAAAAGTATGTATTTATTCTTAAGTGATGTTATTTCACCAAAAAAATAAAATTTCATTCAGTCGTGAACATTATATTATCAAAGTCGTACATTCATTACTATTGAATGACACCAGTGTCAAACTATTCCATGATAACTAACATTCAGCATTGCCTGATAATCAAAGGAAAAAACGAAAAAAATGTACGTACATTTCAATCGGGCTATACAAAAGCCTGACGTCATTAGACTGACTTAATATGTTTATTTATTTATTTTTTTAGAAGAACGAAGATTACAGTTGCGTGGTTAAAGTAAAAATTTTAAATTTCCGTGTAAAGGTGAAGAATTTAAATTTCTATTTATGCTAAAGTCATAGACAATTAGAAAGTGTTGTTTAAAAGCTTGAAGTAAACGTTGTTCATTACGTTCATTAGAATGAAATCAAATTAAACATTAATTTTTTATTTCACCAATACATTTAAAAATTCTAATGATTATGAGTTGAGTTTGTGGGAATACTCAGAGAATAATTATACTTATTTTTTTTTCCAGACATACATAAACTTAAGGATACGGTAGTTAAACAATCATAGATATTTTTTTTTATCAAAATGATGGTTGACATAGCAGATGAAGACCTGTTACCGCGTATGAGCATGCTTTTAAGTCCATCGTCCGATATTCAACCAAATACACCGCCAGTGCCAGTTGAATCAGTTTCTTTAAAAGTAAGTAGAACAGCATTTATTAATGACTAATTTATATCCGTTTGTGTGAGAAGAAATCTGTGAATTTTGGTACTGAAATTTAAGAAAACAACAACGTGTTGCTATCCAAAACATAAGTGAAAGGAAAATCCAACGTGCTTGCATGGCAAGAAAATTTTTGTTTTTTTGGAATTTCCCGCACATTTTTTCTTTCTTTCTTCTCCTCATCGCTTTGTAAAAGGCATAAAATATCTAATAAGTAACAATCGCACATAAATATTTGAATATAACTGATTGGTGTGATGTCATATTTTCTTTTTTTTTTTTGTAATCGGTCATCGGTATTAAAAGAAGTCATTATAGATTTTCTTACAAATATTGAGGACAAAAAATTATTAGAAGCTTAATATCAGTTCTATTAAAAAATATTGAATGATAAAAAAATCAATTAAAGCACTACCTATGTCGGTAAAGTGTATTAAATATTAATTAGAGATCAAGGTCGATAAAAATCTAAGCCGGTTTTAGTAATAATTATGAGAGAAAAGAGAAACAAAACAAGATTAATTATCGTATGATTTGATGGTGTTGAAATTTTTTGGGAATATGTGAAATCTTAATTTCATGACTTAAACAGCTACAGAAAGAAGCTTCTCGTTCTTTCTTAATCTGGCAATCCTGAAAAGTTCAAAAAGCTATGACGTGAAAAGTGTTATTGTACAAAACAAGTTTAAGTAATACAGTCGTCTTTTTTAATAAAGTGTCGTTCTGTGTGACCTTTTTTACATTGATGTTGCAACTCTCTCCATTTTATCATTGGAAAAAAAATTTAAAGAATTATAGACAGAAATAACATTAGCGGAACATCTGTATTATAGTGCAAAGTTCAGACATGAAGACAAAATTGCATCATGTGCGCTTATGGTGAAATTGTAATGTTGAATAAAATAACGGGTTATTTGAATTTTACAACATTTTGATTTCCATTAAGTTGTTAACCCCCTGCAGAAAAACACAAAGTATATTTATTTAATTTGTAGACGGAAAAATTAGGAAAACCTCACGAAAACTCAGTCAATAATACAGGAAAGTTGAAGAAACATCGCAGAAAGAATATAATAATAGTCGGCACTTAAAATCTGATACAAAGTATTTTCAAAATTGCGAAATATGTAAATGTTCAAAAACTTTGAGTCATCATTTTACACGAAGGTTCAATAAACAACAATATAAAATGAAATAAAGAAGAGATTGAAATAAGTAAGAAAAGAAGTCGCAAAGCTACCAAATGGGTTAATTAATTAAAGGTGATAGTGTATTAAAAATGCTCGTGAATTGAACAGTGCAACTGATAGAGAGAATTATAAGAATGAAGAGTAGTGATATGTGAATAATAACATAACATTTAATAGAGTTATATTGAAGAACACTACAAGTTGTGTTTAGTGCTTTATATTAACTGTTTATCATGCAATAGAAAGAAGTAGAATATTTCACGCTTACAGACAACAAAAAAGAAAAACTGAAAACGTAAACGTAGAATTTATATGATATTTTTACGAAACAAAAACAAGGCAGCAGCAACAACAAAAGAAATAGCAAAGTAAAAACAAAGAAATTTCGTGCTTATTTTGGAAAGAGAATATATGAATAATTAATAAGGAATATAATAATAAATTAAAATGATCTCAAAAAAGTTTTTGTATAGTGAGCAGATTCTTCAGCTTGTATTAGCTTTAAGTTTACTTCAAGTAGATCCTATAAATTATTTGGAATGGGGGGTGTCAAGGATTCACAATTACGATGATGGTTCACCATGGCAATTAGAAATTGCCCAAACATCATTTTCTGATTATCCATATATGAATAGGAAGACTTATGTCCCACTAATAGAGGATTTAATAGATGTAGATAACAATAGAATAAGAAATTACGATGTGCAAGCTTATCTGCTCAACTTTGATAATACTTATCCAACGATAGAGTCTACAAATGACAATGAAATTAACAATAATAACATTAATAATAATCAAGAAAGAAATTCTACCTCGAATACTTCAATAGCTTCTAATACAACAAGTATTAATCATGGTGGCGAAAGCAGCAATACAGAAGCATCATCATCAGAACCTACACTGAATCTCGTTAATTTAGTTCAGAATAGATTTCATGAACTTGAACATGATGATATCTTTTTAAATTCGGATCTTTCAGCAAGTGAAAATACCGAATCGATTGTTGATCAAAATTTAGCAGATCTCCATGACTACGAGGATCGTCAAATGCCAATCTTCCTTAATGTGCCGGTGAAGCATGAAGATATCGAACAAGGATTTCTTTTTGGACAAAATGAATCACAAAGTATTGAGAATAGAGTAAGCGTATTGGAATTAAATTTGAATAGGACTGAATTATCAACATCAGATGTGATAGACTGGAATGAATATCTTTCTCTTTTGAATGATTCTTCGACATCAGAAGAAGTATTTCGAAAGCATGATAACGAATTAACTGAAAGTATTAAGACTGAAGATAATGAATTAAATTTTGAAAATGACGGTGAATTAATAACATCAAGTGTAGAACTCACATTAGAGGTAAGAAGATATTGAAGTTATCTAAAATAAACATTAAGAATTTGCTTTAATATTTAAAGTAAATGTGATTAAATAATGTTTTGAATTTATTTTTAAACCCTTGATTGTGACAATTACTACATCATCAACAGTATAAGTCACTTTATTTATCCTTCAGATAAATTTAATGTCTGTCCTAAATACTATAAATGTGCTTAAAGTCATATTTAAAAAAAATATGAGTAACAAGAAGAAAAATTGCATTCCAAATTTTCTTTATTCTACTGAACATGTCTATTTTTAGCGTTTATATTGCGTTTTTTTTTCTTGATCTCATGTGTGAAAATTAAACTGTAAAAAAAGATGCACAGAGTTTGGCTTTCAAAAATAATGCATGTGTTTTCGTCGTTGACCCACGCTTCAGTTTATAATATTTCTTTTTTACTTTCCTTGTGTCTGAGCCAAGTTCAATGAAATCTACACAACACGAATATAGCTATTATTGAATTTTACTTCCAACGTAAAACGACTGTTTAAGCAAAGTTTTGAGAATAGAGATTTACGCATTTCGAAAATTACATGATACCGGGAAAACCCATTCTTCACTATAAATTTAATAAATTTATGAAAATAGAACATAAGCTTTACAACAAAAATATTAATTTTAAATGTATTAATAGTAGCTTAGTTGCGGAGATAAATACTATATTTCTAACGCAATTAACAAAAAGATGACGTCATTCTCAAGGTCGTTTTCGTCAATATGATTGCATTGTCAAAGTCATTTACAATATTTTATAAATTCGCATTTTTATTTAATCGTGTTTAATAAAACATAAAAAATTCACAGATTAAAGTTTTAATAAAATATGTTTCCTTTTTAAGGGTATACTGTTCATGTGCTAAATGTAATTCTTACTTTCCATATAAGGTTAAAATGTGTGATTTATTCAGCACACATAAAAATAATTTCACATGGACTGAATCGTATTACTACTGAGTTACCACAGCGATTGCGGTCAACAATTAAATCATAAAGTAATACAAGCAATTATGTATGAGGGTTTCGTCGTGTTATTCGGGATTTTTTAAAGCATTGTTGCTCAAAAAATATTAATTTCCAATATAATTTTTATTGATCTCATGATTTCTTTAATAATATTATTAATTAATCATAGGGCATGGATGCGCCTTGATGTAAATTCTTTGAAAATTTATCTACGTATTTGAGAGATACAAGAAAGAAAAAAACATTGTAGGTGGTATCGTCACTTGTCTCCAAAGGTTTAATGATCTTTAGAAAGTTTGCATGATTTCTTTCCTTTTTTAAATGTTACATGATCAAAAAGTGATAAATGATGTATTGAGAACTTGTCAAAATATTTGGGAGCATGATCAAAAGAAAGTTATTTGTTCTTTTCTGTCCTTTCTATCTGTGCTATTGTAAACTTTCTTTGAAACTTTCAACTTGTTTCAAATTATTCTCTTTTCTTTATCTAGATAGCTCTTGAAATATATTAAAAGGAATTACACGACACAGAATACATGATAAATTGAAAAATTATCTTACCACAATATTATATTGTGAACAATAAAGCATCAACCGCTATAACATG
The DNA here is from genome assembly GCF_022539635.2 of Chironomus tepperi. NCBI lineage: Eukaryota > Metazoa > Arthropoda > Insecta > Diptera > Chironomidae > Chironomus > Chironomus tepperi. The sequence continues at coordinate 952,474 of NW_027226498.1, read as the reverse complement.
TCATTAATAAATAGAACTCTACATTTTTAGAATGTAATTAATTATGTTTTACAAAACTACTTAAAAATATTTACAAGACTTTGATGATGGATTGTTACCTAAATTTTTATTTGATCTATTCTTACTGTAGTAATGCACTTTAACTTTAAATTTGTTGACAATATATTAAGGAAAATACCTGCTATGATAATTCCGTAGAAATGTATTTTTTTTATGTATATTTTATTTATTTTGAGGAACTTTCATGACTTTTATCGTGCCAGTGAACTACAGAATGTGCGCATTCAAATTCTTTATGCTTATATATTATATGTTTCATGATGCAAACGTTTCTATGTATTTGTAGCATAAGGCGTAGCATAACTTTAACCACACCTTCTTTCAAAAAAGGATAATTTATCAACGAACTCCACTTCCAGCATCATTTTAATTTTTTATGATAAATTATTGCCGAAATTTAATTTTTTTATTTTTGCGTACTTCTTAATTAAAATATTTTTAGAATGTGTTGTTTATTTTTTCATAAAATTTTCGCTGTATTTTGAAATACTACATGCTATGGAAATGTATTAGTTATCTTATCATTACTAATCATATTGGACATTCGAGATAAACGATATAAAAAGTTTTTTCAATGATAATAAGTTTCACACAGAATATCAGTACTTCTTAGAACATTATTAATGAAATATTCACATTTCTGATTCCGTTTTTAATTAATTTTTATTTAGGAAATGGACTTAATAGAAGTACTTTGGAAGCAAGATGTGGATTTGGGATATAACCCATCATTATCAGCGCTTAATTCACAGAAAGAAACAACAGCAGAAGATGACATCGAAAAGTTAAAAGCACTACTGGAAATGAAAGATGATAAGGTACGATCTTTCTAAAATTTATTGATTTGTTATGCTTGAAAATACTACGATCAATGTTTCTGGAATGGCTTGTCTAATGTACTTAATTAAATTTTAGCCATCTGAAGGAAACAACAATCTTAATCCATGGGCTGGTTTATCATACACAATTGATACAGAAACTGGTAAGTAAATAATTAATTTCATAAAAAGTTGCAACTGTAAAACATATTCTTATAAGCATAACTTTACAATACATATATGCATAATTAAGATATATTTTTCTACTTCTACTTCTATTAAATAATGGTGACAAGATTTCCTTTTTTTAGTTAGCCCATAGAAAATTTTATTAATGGTTATGGATTTTAGTATTAATGATGACATTATAGAATTTAAATTCTTATATACTCTACCTGCAAATATGACAAAATTGAGAAAGAAGAAAAAAACGTTCCTTTCTATTGTACATTGAATTTGTGAATTTTACCTTATCATTTTAAAAATAGCACGTATCCATAAGTATGCAGTTAAACATTCAGAAGAAGTAGATAGGAAAAATCATATAAAAGGATCTTGAACTCCAAAATTCTAACGAATAAAAATCGCTCAAAAATTATGAAACTTGAATTTTGGAGTTTTGTTAGTAAACATTTTAGTCTCATCGAAAACTATGTAATTTACAATGAGGAATCTACAGCATGACTATTGAATACGAAATTATCATTGAACCCTTCAGTTTAATGTATTCAAAATATATTGTTCCAATATAAAATGTATGCTACATAAACTATTTGGAAAAATATTCGCCTGTCGAAAAACGCGTTGCTTAAAACGATTGAAAAAGAACAATACTTTTAATACATTGCGTTTCATGTATTCATAAAAGGGAACATTTGGAATTTATATTTCTTGCTTTGTAACTCTCGAATCATTTTTCATCTCGAATGGTTGGTTGTTTTTAAATAAAGAAAATAATGCTTTTTGCCTTTTATGTGTACTCTCATGAATTTCCTTCTAATGCGTTATAGAACGATTTCTCTCGAATAAATTTAATGAAAAAAGAAGTATTCCATGAGCAGTCGTCGATTCGTTTGATAAAATATTTGAGAATTAATATTGATTAAAGGAATAGAAACAACAAAAATTATATCTAGCGATCTAAGAGTTGTAAATGTACAAAAAAATAATATAAAATCTTCTGACTTTGCTTACAAAGTTTATAGAATTATAATCAGAGAAATATACAAAAATCTCATTATTGTATGTTGTATCAAAATGGCTGAAACTCTTACAACAAAAAAAAGAAGGGAAAATGAAAATAATTAATGATCTTACCAATGAAGAAAAAAATATTTTGATAAATTACAGAGCTGTGGATTAATTATACGGCCACGAAGAAAAAGCTATATAAGAGTATGCTGCCCACAAACTCTCAGTAGGATAGATATTAAATCCTCATCTTAGTTCCCCCCGACATGAAGAAAATTTTTAATTCAAAGTCTGAAATTTTACGTCGTAATTTTTACATTGTTTTGTTGCATTGAAGAAAGATGATGAGTCTTCAAAAGACATATTTCGGAATAACAAAAGTGAGGCACATTTTGAGTTTTTTTTAATATCCACACTTTGCGCCGGCTATAAATTTATTATAGCTATATAGTATAGAACTTAAACATAGTTGCAACAAGCTTTTATTCAATTGTATTTATTTTGAGCTATAAATTCTTAATTTTTGGCACATGCTTTTAATTTTTATTACGAATATAGATATTAATTAATAAGAGAATCATCCTGAAAAACATCTCAAATTACTGATCTAACAAATAAATAAAAACTAAATTCAATGATATACTCGGATCAGTTATTTTTTAATAATAGCAAAATGCTACAATGCTTTCATTATTTGAAAATTTCAATGAAACGATATGTTTAATTTATACCAGACAGATATTTTTCTTAATAATTAATTGAAGCATCTGAATTAACGACTATGTGCACACACTTAATTAAAGTCAGGTGAACATTTTAATTTCCAATTCGTCATTATAATTAGTTTGCAAAACTCGATAGAAAATATTCATTTAAATATGTTAGAATGGCACTAATACATAAATTCTAGTTTATACAAGGCAAAGATCAACGAATATATATTACACTATATAATAAAGTATTTAACACTAAATTTCACTTTCATTGAATTGCCTATGATGATGATTGTAACTACGAAAAAATTAACAAATCATGATGAATGATCGAAATAATAATTGGTAACCAGAAGTAAGTGAGAGAGCAAAAAGTCGTTCCAGACAGACACTTTATAAAATAAAGTAGAAACCATAACCACAGATAATTTTATGCGTTTAGATTAATAATGAATTAACAAAAATTGTATTAAATGGAAGTAATATAGTAGGTACTGCAATCGCCAACCTATGTAAATTTCTTGATTTTTTTGTGTATCATATTAGCAATATCATCATTTTAAATATTCAATACTCTTTCTCATAATTCTTTTCATAAGTCATGATGAGTACACTAGTTATGTATTATTTTAAATACTTAAGCACAATTTGCTGCTTACAATTATTTGTGTGTAATCATTTTTGTCTCGAAACTGTCTGCTGCTAGTTTTGATTCTTCAGCATGTTTAAAGCTATTTCGTGTAACACAAATTATAAAAATTCTTTTATTGAATGATGATTTGATTTAAAATCAACGAACAATCAATTTTGTTTTTAGAAAATGTATGCTGCGAATGGAATTGTCTTTATTTTTTGACTGAATAAGACAAGATGTCTTTTTCTATGTTAAAGTCTTTTGTTGTTTTTTGAGCTTAAACAGACTTAATTAGGATTCGGCTAAGAACCTGCAAATGTATTTCCTGCATTTTATATGTGAAGGTTTGAGTTCGGCTGCACTTTATAGGCAGGTCTGCAATTTTAAGATGAATGCTAATAATAAAAGCAATTAAAGTATTAGATTCTCGAAAAAGTAACTCTCCATAATTCTCCATACAAGAAGTGAAGTTATCTAAATAGCAACATGAATTAATAGAAAAATAGAATATGAGAAATAAAAGGCACAATGGCTTTAAAACCCTGCATAAATTATTCAAAGCAATCGAATAAAACGGTTAAATTAAGCAAGTAATTTTGGCTACATTAACTTTTATTTCAATTGAATGTAAACATTCATTCAAAGAAAAAGTAAGCTAATAAAATGATTTTTATTTTTTTTACATTTTTTCATAGATCATCTCTTAGTTGCCTCTTTCATACAATTGTTGATTCACTAACTAATAAAAGAAAAAGATGGTGGTATCAATAACAATTACTTTTGAGATTTTTTTTTTCTTTATAAATTGAGTGAGTTTATATCAAACAATATGGTAGAAAATTATCCAATAATGAAAAGTAACGTTGAATTCAGTATTAATGCAAATGAAAACCGCTTAGAGTGGAGAATTATAATTGGAAAAATATCCAACAGAGATTTATTTAATTAAAAGTTATAATTTACTTGAAATGTTATTTATGTAAAAGTTTCTCTTACTCACAACATCTTGCAGCTTTCTCCCTCTCTGCCTAACTTATCGTTTTAATTATTTTTTAATTCTTCTTCCATGAAAATGTCTAAAGCACCTCCATGCGAACGGTTGTATAAAATTTGATTATTCCTGAAGAAAAAAAAAAACTGATAACAGAAGAGAGATTGGATGTCTTCAATGGGTTTATTGATTAAAAACCTTTATTCCTTTCCTTTTTGATAAATTTTGCCTACCATTTATTTTAATACATCGTCATCATTTATCATAGTCAACTTGCTGCATATAATATTTCTTCTATATGCTGCTTGAAATGGATAGCGAAGCCAATTTTTAAGGTTTCAAAATGTATATGTGTAAGTGTCTGTCGAATAAGCAAAGGAAGAGAAATGAAGAAACATAAAAACTTGTTTCATGATTGGTCTATGGAACAGCGCAAAAGTATTCTTTACCATCCGCCTCTTTTTGGTTTATTATATATGTATACAATACTCTTATTGTGCAATTCTTTATAACAAGAGGTATCATATTAAATGATTAGTTGTATTTCTTTTTTCTCTATTCGAACCAAGCCCATTTCTTCAATTCTTATTCATTTTTATTTTTATTTAAAGGCATTATATCTTTGTGTGTGTGAGAGATTTGATCTGGTATGATTTTATGCTTTTTTGTGGTTACTCTATCTATATCTCACAGTATTAGTCTGTTTAACATTGTAGTGTTTGGATGCTCGGACAAGATTTTTAAGGAATTGCATAAAGAAAATGATTTAAATTCCAATAATTTATTAAAAGTGATAAAAAATTAAAGTCCTAAATATTTTTTTTAAACAGTTAATTAGTAAAACGATCCAGGATATATAAAAAATTTGACTTTTAGCTTATAAAAAGGTGGAATAATGTGAAAACTCTATAACTCGCAAAGTTTAGTTTTAAAAAATTATAAAGAAAAAAAAATTATTTTAATAAAATACGTAAAAACACTTACTTATATTAGAAGAATTTGTGCAAAAAGGATAAAACACAAATCTCTAGTTATAAATATAATTAATAAGTTAAGTTAGTTAATAGAATGAAAATTAGTGTCATAATAAGTGTAAACTGAGATTCCAAAAAAGCATACTCATATTTCATTACTTCTAAAGGAATTTTATATGATCTCACAAAATAAATAAAAATAATTAATATAAGAAAGCTTCCGTAATTTAATTAGGTATGTAACATTTATTAAACAATCATTAACATTGATATCAATAATTTTTAATTAGAAAAGAGACCTCCATTCAAAATACATGAGCTTCTATTCCAAATAGTTTTTGCATTTCAAATTTCAATTACAACTTTTATTAAAATATCTGAATTGATCATTAAGAGTTAAAACGATCTAAAATGTAGTTAACTTAAGTAAAGATAAATGAAATTTTGGATGAAATATGAAAGAACAAACGAATTTTAGAATATGATTATAATTAAGAAAGTTTTAGAAACGCTAATTTTTGAAAATATTCACAATAATTCTATACCAGGAACCTAAAATGTTTAAATCCAGAAATTATCATATTTTAGCAAAATTTCATTTAGCTGCTTAATTTCAAACCAAATCGATTTAAAGTACGCTGTCCACACTGTGCTATAAGATAATTAAACGTAATTAATTTTAGTACGTAGAATAATTCAGTCAGCATCCTTACTAATGTTAAAGAGAGAATTCTCCGAATAACTTTTCAAAATTTTCTACTTTTGATCAATTTTTCTTATATCATGTCAAATTTATGGCTTCGTTCTTTGTATTTACTACAGTTTGGCCAAAATCGCAAGTCTTCATATCCTGTATTTTAGATGAGCAGGTCTACAGTATCTTAGAATTAACTTACGGTGCTTGAATAGATCTTTATTTGTCTAATTATCTTTCGTCGTCATGCATTATTTAATTAAATATTTAAATTTTTGTGCAAGATTCTCGGAATCAGAATCAAATTGCGCCTTTTAGCAAGAATTTTTGGCACTTTATTCTACCTTTCCAAATAATTGAGTAAACATTTCGAGCTTATTTCACCTTGATCTATTGTTTATTGTTTCCTAAGCAATGAAAAATTCTGTAATTAAAGAGGAAATTGAAATTTTAGTGATCTGCGTAAAAATTCTTACTTTTGAATTCATGTTTTTGCATGAATTAAACCCTAACAAAACAAAATAAAGAAATGTTAAGAAATTATAATCATTATTAAAGCTAATTTAATAAGAAGTTGCTTTGCTTGATAAGTTAAAGTAATGTTTTTCGATTAAGAAAATCCAAGAACTATTCATTTAGTTTTTTTATAGAATTAAAAATTTGAATATTACGAGTTAATTGAAACTAGTCTAAAGTTTAATTATTAAAAAAATCATTAATTAACGTTTTTAGAGATAGTTTTACGCTTCGAGGCCGTCGCCGGAATTACACAATGACAAGCTCATCTTGCCAACAAGTAGCTAAGAAACTGTGCGTAATAATAATACATTTTGTTTGGCTGAGTGTGGGATATTGACAACTATGGATCGTAGAAAGTTCTAGTATGAAGCAGTTTGAAGTTTTAGCTAAGTGTCATTGAGTTATTCCGGTATTGATTGATCTCGAAGCGTCAACTCTCTAAACGCAAAAATTGGTATATTTTGTATTTCAGTACAAACCTTAAACAAATTTCGCTCAAAAGTTACAAAATTTTAAAAATCGCTAAATCAATAAATTATTTTAAATCCCACTGGATCTTGCATTATGACTTAAAAATGCTTCTAAAAACTTACGTCTACAAAATTTTTATATTAATTCGAACTGACGTATTTGTTAATCGAATAATGATTGACGTAGCAAAAATGCACTGAAGTCGCTCGATAAGGTCGAGCTTTTGATATTTTTTAATGCGCTAAAAAGTTTTTGCTAATTCTTCTAAAATCATAACTTTTATAGTATAATATTATAAATCAATATTCTTTGTTTGTCGATTTTTAGAAATCGAATGAGATTTAAATATTAATAAACTAAACAAAAAGTTTTTAGCAACAGCTAAAACAGAAGAAAAATGCGCTAAAAAGCCCAAGAATAGAATTTCATAACTAGATTAGAGCGCATACTTGGAAGCATAAAATGGCGTTTCGTTCGTTTTAAGTATATAACACTATTTAAACTTCCTAGTATATTGAATACATATAAATTTTCGAACCCTCTTGCATTTGATCATTCAAAAGAAATAAGACATTCATTTTATTCATTCCTCTAAAATTGAAAAATTATCCAAAAATTTCATTTATTATAGTTTCATGATTCTTTAGAGAACTTTTTATTTTATTTAAAATGGTACAACTTAATTCTCTAAGGACGAAAAGTGTACAATAGGAAAACAGACTGAATACAGAGTAATAAATGGATGCAAATAAAAATCATTAATCATAACAATTCTTTCATATTTTGTGCACCTTTTAAAAATTGAAAAATAATCATTAGTCATAAAAAATATTGACACTTTGGGTAATACCTTAGTTATGATTATTATTCTAAGAATTAACCTAAAATATGAAAAATTGATTTGTCAAAAAGAGAATTACCTTCGTAAAACAATTCATATGCGAGTCTTAAAATGCATAAAATGCACGCCCGCACTATCAAAGATAAAAAAAATAAGCCGAAGAATTTTTCATAAAAAGAATCAGGTAGAGTTCTTCGTAAAAAATGAATAAGTCTCAACCGGTGTGGACTCAAAGCTTTTTTTAATTTCCAATCTTCCATCATACATCTACTCAAAAAATATATTTCTGACTTTTCTTCGTTTAGTATTTCATGCGATAATATCTATTAATATTGTGTCTACATATTTTTTCGCATCCTTTATTAAATGTCAGTGTCAGCACGTTCTCAAACGTTCTTTCATGTTCATTTTTTTTCACAACGAGAAATACCTTCTCGCTTTCTTATATGTCAATACTCTATCACAAAGAATTGAAAGAAATAAAATAAAAAAAAAAATGCTTTCAAAGATTTATTTATATTGAATGAAATGAACATCACATCAAACGTTTGTACATAAATTGAGATTCTCAATTTTGAGAGAGATGAAATGAAATAATCGATTATAATTTTTCTGATGATAGGTATATCGCTAAGCCATAACGTTGATGCGAAAGACCTACAATGAATGATATTTTTATAATTCAACAATGATTTTCTAATTTTTTCATTTTGTGCTATGAATTTGTAAATAAAATTTACCATAGTGAAAAAGGTATGCGGAAAAGAATTCATAATTTTTTTATTATGTTACTTTCCCACTTATTAAAGAAAATTATCACATTTTGATAGCATACGGTAGATATTAATTTGTCAACCCCAATAGTTTTCAAAATTGCCTGCCTATATTAAGGTAAATAAAGTTATATATTTGTATTAAGGTGAAATGTTAAAAGGTATTATGTTATGAAGTCATCTGCAGGATGGTTGTTCAATTTTATATTTCATTTCATTTCTTCGGTTTTTTGATGCAAGGAAAAAATTATTCTTTTCCGAAACAGAATTAAGAAAAGAAAAAAAAAAGTCGTTCTCAAGAGCAAGATTGAAAGGAAGACAATCCCATAAAAGAAACGAGTAAAGTGGAAAAAATAATGAAATTTTATTGTTAACGAATGAACACGACGTCTGGAATAATAACAAAATGGCTGTCTTTTAATGATGAAGAAACACCATGAAAAAATTCGTTTGTAGGCACCGCGGTATTTCTTCTTTCCACTTTGTTATTGTTATTTTCTTCTGAATACCGATTGATTATTAAGAAACCGAAGTTGGATATAAAGAAAAAATGTTTATTATCCAAGCAAGGCATTCTTCAGCCATTAATATGTAGTCGATAAATATAGCCTTTCATTAAAATTTAATTTTATAATATTAAAAAAAATTGTAATCGAAAGTGTAGGGAAAAATATGTATGAACAACAAATTCATATGGAATTTTATGTATATCCTATTCAAAAATATTCTCTAAAAAAGTACATTTTTTTAACAGTTAAGGATGATGAGCCACAATTCTCGATAATCATCCTTAGTCATATTTGCTATTCAATATTTAGTTTATCCTTAAAAATAAACAAACTTTCAAATTTAAGAACAATTAAGATTTAACTTTTTTCGTCTTCCGGAATTAACATCATTTAATCCCTATCTTCTATGAATTTAATTTTTGGTACCTACTTTTAAAAAATATTTCTAGACATAATTTTGTCACTAGTTCTAATTCTTCAAATTTTGAAATGACTTTTCAAAATATATTTGCTGTATAGCTCCTTCAAAGTATCAAATCATTGTTGATACGGTTTGATGTGTCATGATACGATTGTATTTTCATATTTAAACCAACAATTATAAATTGTGAACTGCTTTGTCAGGATAAATCAATAAATCCCTAATACCTATTTACAGAAATGAAATTCGATATTTAAAATTAGTTTATCTGATATTTAAGGTATAATGTCTCTTAATAATTGTAAAGCTCTGTATAAGAATATGTCAATATATTAATAATGAATGTTGTAAGCTTAACTAATTAATTTTACTTCTAGGTGAATATATTTTACAATCAAATAATTCAAGCGAATTTTTAATATTTGATGAACCTCTCCAGTTAAATAATATCAGTGAATTAAATGTAAGTTTTGCGATGAATTATTAGTAGAGATGTAGGCTTAATAATTTAACAATTATTGTTCTTTTTAATTCAATGAAAAAAATAACAGATCAAAGAAGGAGAAAATACTGTTAAAAAAGTAAGCGAAGAGTCAAAGAAAGAAGATACAGCTGAAACAGCTGAAGATCTTGAGGCAACACTTGAAAATAATTTAAAACTTGATATTGGAGCGGATAAAGATGATTTTGATTTCGATTTAAATTCTTCATTGTCCATATTACTTGACGAAACAGAAGACCTTGATTTACTCAGCGAAATGATGATTCAACCATCATCAACTCATTTCCAACATCCTCGACAAACAAATCAGAATTATGCACATTGTGTCAACAGTTATCGACAATCTAGCTATCAGGTAAATTAACTTGAAAGAATAACAAAAGAAAATATTAAAAGGACATCATAAAAAAAAAGAATGTACAAATTACTACTTAGAAATTCATGGTTGCGTTAGAGAAATGTCAAATCAATAGAACACTGTATGGTGACACTAAATACTGCTACCTGTTTTATGTTGACTTTGTATTTTTTTATGACTTTCCTTGGTAAAAGGCTTCAACCACAAATGTCATAATTTTTATTGTTATTTACACAAATTTTCTTCACCTCTTACACATTTTAGTATATTGCTTACAGGTAGAAAATTGCTTTAATATCCTCAAGAGTCTTCAAAGTATTTCTGTCATACTGAATCCAATCCAATCAATAATAATATTTGATCTATAACACTCTAAAGAATTCCGTATCACAATTTTATTTGAACATAATTTTGACCTGTAACTCCGTTAAAAATTGGTAGTTGACTCGTATTTTATGCAACAGATCGTTGAATATCTGTTATTTTCAAAAAATTACTAACACAATCAAACCAATTCAGCACTATCCAGCTAATTCAGTGTCAAATAATTGTAAACAAATTAATATTTAAGAATTAAATATTTTTAAAGTTTTCAACGAATCCTTAAAATAATAAGGAACTAAGGTGAATAGTAGCTTAATATAACTTTTAAAAATTGAAAAACAATCAGAATTGCCTTCCTTAATTAACAAACTAAAGAATTTTCTTCTTAGACATTTTTAAAACTTGATTGTAGTTGTATAGATGTAATCCCATGTGTAGCATACATGCATTGTATTGTTTTGGATAGAAAAGAGCAATTTTTTATTGAAACTACCCAATATTGAAGCATTGAAATATTAAAATATAAGAGAGGAAGAAAAAGCACTTAGAAAAATATGAACATTTCGATTTTAAGATAAATCCAAGAGACAAGAAAATACATAATTCCAGGTATAAACACTTAAGAAAGAAAAAATAACAGAAATTTTTTTCGTTAAAATAAATATGTTTAATAATTACACCTTCCTGCTTGAAGGATTCTTCTTAATAATTTCAAATATAAAGTAGTTAAGTAAACACTCGAATAGTTTTTCTAGTATAAAAATGAAAAGAATTTTTTAGACTTAATAACAAACTTCAGTAAACCTTCTCAAAAATCGTCGTCTTCAAAAGTATCAACATACATGTGCCTACAATGTAGAAACAAATTGAGTTAAAAAAATTTAGAAATGTCAAGTAAAAGTAAATTTGTAATGTGTACATACTTGTAATGTATTGATAGAGTTCAATTCCTCTTCATAATGATAAAAGTGTTGATAACAAAAAAAAATCTTCATAAGTAGCTACATTCTAGAATCGTAGTGTACTCGAAAAAATACCTAAAGAAAATGAATATTAAATTATTATTCGAAAAAAAATTTATAGTTTTACAACAACGGAAGTATATCCAAAATAAATGATATGTTTATGAATTGTATAGAATTTAAAAAAAATATCTAATAAGTATTGTTATTCATTCAACTGACCTGAGACCTTGAAAAACAAAATTAATAGTTATATGTATGTATGCACTTCGCAAGATATTATTAATTAATTACATAATGAAGCCATGTGCGATATACTTCATAAGATTGACTTTTTCGATTCACGCGACCTTTAACATTTTAGTTTTCTGTTAACTTTAAACAAGAACAATACGATAAGATCTATCTTCCTATACGAGTACTAATATTGTCTTAATTCCTTTAATAATAAAAATAGGGACGAGTTCCTTTGGGTCGTACAATGTCGATGGAGCAACGTTGGCAAGATTTGGCCAATTTGCTAAGTTTTCCACCTGCAATGGGAATGGCTGATATGTCCTCGCATGCCAGTGCACATTATCCACCACATTATCCTTATCAAGTGAGTATTAAATTTTCATTTACTTTGTTGAATTAAATTTTTTACAAAAAAATTGCATAATTTGCAAAATTGATTTTTCATTTTCCTACTCAGGCAAGTGGACCGATGTCTCAGCACGGTCAATTCGCTCATCCACATTCCCATCCAGCCGTACTTCACAACGCGTCACTTGCTGATATTTCAGCACAACCTTCAACATCACATCACTTGCAACCATATAGTTCCAATTTGGGATCTGCTGTTGCAACTAGCATGCATTTGACAAACTCAAACTCAGAAACAGATGCAGGAAACCACACACCGTACAAAATGGAGCATGATTTAATGTATTATTCGGTATGATAAAGCTCTTTTTCTTTATTTATAACTTATACTTAAGAAAAACACCATGACAATTGCGTTTTATTATTTCTATATGTGCTTACAGCAAGCAAATCCAACAGAAATAAATCATCCAAGCGACGGCATTTTGAATATTTTCAACGATGAAGACTTACAACTTATGGATATGGCTGTTAATGAAGGTAAATTTCTTCAAGAAAATGAATTAATTATGCAAATCTATTTATTTCCATCACAAATTTCTGTAAATGCAATTTACATTCCTATTGAGAATATTCTTATTGGAAGTAGTTTTCAATAAGAAAAGCTTAAATTTTGTAACGTATGATCTAGAACTTTTAGAATGTCTACATCATAATTTTTATGTGGGTTATAAGTAATGAACTGTTTTAATACTTTATCATGCCTAACTGACTCGTTATCTTTTGATACCTTTGTAAAGGTAAAGAAAAGCGAAAATGTTTTATTGATGAAAAAACTTAGAAAAAACTGTGCTCAAAACTTTTTACACACATACATATGTTTAAAAATTTTTGGCTAGCCAGCTTTGGAAATATATTTGTCATTTGCGTGCGATAAAATACATCACAGAGTATTATCAATAAATATAACTGATAAGATATTGCCAATAAAATGTTGTATGAAATAACAACATTCAGCAAAAAGAAGTAGTTCAGAGTAGCTTAGCGCAAGTCATTTTGTGATTTTTAAATTTTTTTTTTGTTCTTTAACTTATTTTAATAAAAGTCTGATAAATTTATTTATTGAGAACAAGCTTGATATACCTTTTTACATTGCAACTTTCGTTTAATTCTAATATGAGCTTGTATTACAAAAACTTTATTTATATTCCAAAGTTCTATAAGAGAAAAGTTTAGAAGAAAAAAAAAAGAAAATCCCAACATATCCACACTAAAAATTGGAAACTAGACACGACAAACACAAAAGTACCGAAAATATTTTGTGTGAACATTTAGAAGAGAAAAATACTTGAAATAATTAACATAATACGAAATTACCAACTAAAATTTTATTCAACTTCAACTATCGTATAACAAATGATTCAGCAAAAAAACTTCAACTCATACTCAACTAATAATAATAATAAAAGAAGAAAATTACTGATTAATACTCCAAGCAAAAGATAATTTAAACATTTTTTTAAAAGAAAATTAAAATAGTTAAAAAAAAATTAAATAAAAATGTTATCAACGTTCACGTTATTAGGTAAAAGAGAAATAAAAATGGCATAATTAATAAATTTATTTAAATTGCTATAGCTTTCCAATTTAAGGAGTGTATTAATCATAATTTATTATTTTTTAGGAATGTATACTATGCGTATGTTGGATCAAAACAATACCTGTGCTAATGCTTCGCTCAGTTCAACAAATGCATTGATGGGTTCAAATATGCACACAAATTTATCGTCAGGAATTGCATCGGCATCTGCAAGCAGTTCATCTACAGTTCCACATGTCACAAGCGGCGATAGATTGGATGCATCCAGCGACAGCGCTGTAAGTTCAATGGGATCAGAAAGAGTTGCATCTCTTTCCGATGGTGAATGGAATGAAGCTGGCAGTGACTCTGCTCAAGAGTATCAATCGTAAGTATCTTTGATCCAAACATTTATCAATGAACTTTATATTAATTTTAATATTTAAATATGATTTTAATTATTATAATATGTGTGTTTGTTCTACAGCAGAAAATTTATTGGACCATATGATTATCGCTACAACAACAGTCGCATGTTAGAAACAAATCGACAACAAGTACCACAAAAGAAGCATCAAATGTATGGCAAGAGATTTGCCCATGAATCGGTTTTGCCTCCACCACCACCAATTCATCATCATCCATCAAATGTTGGAACTTCAGAAGCCATTCCCAATATTCCATTAAAATATGAACCATATGAAGGATACACAAATGCTGTAAATCAAACATCATCAGCAGCATCAAGTGTGATCAAACCACCAACCACTGTAATGGATCCAGAAATGAAATATTCATACTCGCTTGATTTTCCACATCAAAGACATAAGAATGCGAACGGCATATCTGCAAATGAACTTATTAGTCATAATCATACATATGTTATGCCTCCACATCCTCATTCAGCGGCACAGCTTTTAAATGGAAACGGAGCCAACCCGAAGCCACAAACTCGTGATAAAAAAGCAAAAAAGATCGAAGATGAACATTTGTCTCGAGATGAAAAACGCGCCAGATCCATGCAAATCCCAATCACGGTAACTATTTCTTTTAAAGTTTTTTTTTATAACTGTAAATTAAATCAATTTATTTTGTTTTATTCCTGATATTAGGTACAAGATATCATTAATTTGCCAATGGATGAATTCAACGAACGCTTGTCAAAGTATGATTTGAGTGAAAATCAACTATCTCTGATAAGAGATATTCGTCGTCGTGGAAAGAATAAAGTAGCAGCCCAAAATTGCCGTAAACGTAAACTCGATCAAATCGTATCACTTGCTGACGAAGTGAAAGATATGAAGATGAGAAAGGATCGATTCCTTCGTGAACGAGAAATGCTTTTGACTGAACGCAGACGCATAAAGGATAAATTTGCTGCACTCTATAGACACGTTTTCACTAACTTGCGTGATAATGATGGAAATCCATACAGTTCTTATCAGTACAGTTTACAACAATCTGCCGACGGTTCCGTTGTTTTAGTACCAAGATCCGATCAAAATTCAACAGAAAGTGCATCGAGTGGATCATCTCGTAGCAACAATAGTAACAATAATGGCAACGGCAATGGACACAATTCGCACGGAAATAATTCACCAAACTTTAAGTAATCTGCATAACAAAACAAACACAAAAAAAAATTATACAGAGAGAAAAAAAAATAATATACATTTAAAATAATTAAATATCTAAAAAATAAAGAAAAATTAAAAAGAGTTAAAATACCTATTTCAGAATCTGAGAATATGACTCGGATCATTGATGAGAGAATGTTAAATATTCTTTTGGGAAAGCTTCTGTGTCGCTGGGGCATACTTGAAAATGATGATAAAAATTTGTTTTTATCGGTATGTCCCAGCATTTGAATTATCAATATTGAACTGTATATATTAATATATATTTAGGTTATTAACTGATTTAGTGGGGTTTCAGTGATAATAATAAAAAAGGCATTTATGGTAACGATAAAATAAATAAAAATATTGAATAATGATTTCTTTAACACATCAGGATATACTCTATAAGGTTTCTAATTCTTTTTTTTTTATCAAATATCGCGATACATTTTTTGTTGTCAGACCGTACTTTAAACTTTATCTCTTCTCATTGTGGAAATTTTGAAATGTTTTGAAACTGCATAAATAAAAAAAATATTATCCAAAACGAGTATGTTACTTTATGCTTTATATAAACTTTTCAATCTTCATTGCTATTGCTAGCATAAAGTTATAGTTTTTCATCCAATCTTCTTTTCGTCAAACGTATTTGAAATATTTAATTTGAGATCTACTAAATTTCATATGTAGATCTTATTTACTGCTATGCTGGAAACATTTTTTGTTGGTCAATGGACAGACTATTCGCAATTGTATATTATATTTATATTTATTGTTTCTAGTTTTACTAGAGCAATATAAAATTTCAGGCAGTTTTTTTTTAGAAAAGGCTAGTCAGCCTATTTGTAGGGGGCAAATCATTAAGTTATCTTTAAAATAATAATCATCAAAAAATTTTCTGTAAAAAGATCTCTCCTGGTTTATCATCAAAAATTTAAATTAAACTATATTTTATAGAAGTTATAATGTCACATAAAACGGGAATCAAGTGTAAGGAATTAATTGATAATGGAGCAAAGAAAAGAGTAATAAAAAAATGGCACTATTTTGTCTATTTTAGCTAATAATGAATTATTAAACTTTTTTGCAAAATGCAAGAAAAAGAGTAGTAAATACAGACTTGTCAAAGTATCAATTATAAATGGTAAGTTATTAGCAATATAATTTTGTACGAAATATTGAACATACAAACTATTATTTATGTAGAGGAACTAGCACTTGGATGTTACAAGGAAATAGGAAAAAAAGATTGGGAAAGTGATTTCGATAAATGCATTAGCAGTGTAATTGAAGATAATGTTCCTTGCTACATACTTTACCGACTTGATGAAATTAACAAAGCCGTTGATAGCTATTATTGGATGCTGATATCATGGATTCCGGTAAGTATTTATAGCACTTAACATGAAACACTTATGACTCATACATTATATTATGTCTGGAAAAAATAGGATACTGCAACTATTCGTGAAAAGATGATTTACGCAAGTACAAAAAGTACACTCAAGCAAGAATTTAATACAGGCAATTTGAAAGAAGAATATCACTCGACAAATTTAGAGGAAATGACTCTTGATGGCTATAAAAAGAACAAAGTATTTCAGCAAGCATCCACACCACTAACTCAACGTGAGCAAGAAATTAATGAGATGCGCCGAACAGAAGTCAAAACAAATATCGGAATTGACTCACGTCACCAAACAATGAGTGGCTTAAATTGTCCAATCAGTGAAGCATCTCAACAAGCAATTAGAGATATTCAGCGTGGTTCCTACAATTATTTGCAATTTGAAATTGATCTCGATCAGGAAGAAATTAATATTACGAAAGCTGAGATTATTGAAGTCACCAATTTATCATCAATGATGCCAACAAATCATGCCAGATTTCATATATTTTTATTTAAGCACTATTATGAAGGTGATTACCAGGAGAGTTTTGTTTTTATCTACAGCATGGCTGCCAATTGCTCAGTTAAGGAACGTATGATGTATTCATCATGTAAAGCTCCATTTTTAGATAAGATTCACAATCTTGGAATAAATTTTACAAAAAAATTGGAAGTTGACGATCCATCAGAAGTGACTGAAGAGAATTTACTAAGTGAATTATATCCCAAGAAAACTCTTCATCGACAGCAATTTGCCAAACCAGCACCACCATCTAGATCCGGTCCCAGACGTATCATCAAGTAAATCATCAATACATGAAATATTGCCACAAATCATAATCAAATATCCTACCTATTATACACATATATTTATTTCAAGCATTGATTTGTAGAGGATTTTTTTTATCATTTTTGACAGCATTTTCATATTTTTTATAAAATTATTATTATATATATATTTGAAAATGCTTTTAATCACATATAATAATTATTCAGAAAATAATAAATTTATTGAAAATAATATAAAGTTTATTAATTAATAAATTTATTTAAAAGTTTCTCAAGTTATGTGGGTAAGAAAAAAATAACGGTCATTTTGAATTTTAAAAAAATCGAATACATTTAGAAAGTAATCAGAGTGTGTTTAGAAATATTCAGATTACAGTTTTCATATTTTAAAATATTATTAATTATAGAGTGGCTTCTTTGAATACAAAAGGAGGTATCAAAAGGTAAAAGTTAATTTTATTAACTATACACGTGATAGTTCAGATCCAAATTGAATTGAAAGTTTTATTTAAGAAAAAAAATTAAATCCAAAATTTTCTCTCCATTTTCACGGAAAATACATGTTTTAATAGGGAAAGCTTTTAATAGCGCATTAAATTGTTAAAATTATATCATTTTGGAAACTAAATATTAAAGGTAAAGGACTCTATAATGTTCTTCATATTACGATTTGATTTAAGACTTCCAGTCTTAATTATTATTCATTATACTTTCTTTCAAACATACATTCGCCATGACTTTTTCATTTTTTTTTGTTGCTTGATTTTTATATATAGTGAGATTAATGTTGGTTAATAAATTTATAAATTAATTTTCATTTTCTCTCATCTCTTTTTATACAGAAAAATGAGTAGTTCTGAAGAAGTATCCTGGATTTCTTGGTTCTGTGGACTGCGTGGGAATGAATTCTTCTGTGAAGTTGATGAGGATTACATTCAGGATAAATTTAACTTGACTGGACTCAATGAGCAAGTTCCCAATTACCGACAAGCTTTAGATATGATTTTAGATTTGGAGCCTGATGAGGATGAGATTGATGTGAATCCAAATCAATCGGATTTAATTGAGCAAGCTGCTGAAATGTTATATGGACTAATTCATGCTCGCTATATTTTAACTAATCGCGGAATCGCGCAAATGATTGAAAAATATCAAAGCGGAGATTTTGGACATTGTCCCCGTGTTTATTGTGAAAGTCAGCCAATGCTCCCTTTAGGTCTCTCAGACGTTCCCGGAGAAGCTATGGTCAAATCTTATTGTCCGAAATGTATTGATGTTTACACTCCAAAATCTTCTCGTCATCATCATACTGATGGTGCATACTTCGGCACAGGATTTCCTCATATGCTTTTCATGGTACATCCCGAATATAGACCTAAAAGACCAGCTAATCAATTTGTTCCAAGGTTAGTACTCTTCATATTAATATTCTTTTAATTAATCAGTTTTAGTTATATTCTTGTTCTTCTTTATTTCATTAGATTGTATGGTTTTAAGATACATAATTTGGCTTATCAAATACAATTACAAGCTGCTGCGCAATTTAAGCAGCCTCGAACAACAAATTAGCAATCTGAGAAGGTTTGTATTTATTGTTATTATTATTTCATTAATGTGTTGGCATCATTCACTCAATTTTGTTACTCTCTCTTTTTAGCGACATAGCGATCGGCTTGTATGAATACAATAGAAAAGGGAAATCGCTAATTAAACATTTTAAATAAAGTCGTTCAAAATTTAATAAATCACAAGCCATTACATCTCACTCAGTCTCTAAAACCAACAGCTAAATTCTGCATTCGTGTATATTTAGTATTTGAAAAATGAAATGAAAAAAAAAATGTTAAATTTTAAAAAAGATAATATGAATAATACTTTATTGACTGGCGAACATAATTCTTTTTGACGATAAATAAATGAAATTAGTAAGTAGAAAACTCAAAATTCGCCATTCATAAAACAAACAAAAAAAAACATAAAATGAAAGAAACTTAGAAAAAAGATTTCAATGAGGTTTTCTTAATTACGCATATATAATATAAAAAAATATAATTCAATAAATGTGTTTAATCAATAATGAATACCGAAAAAATAAAATCTCTTGAAAGAAAAATGAAAAAAAAATCGAAGGATTTTATATGTAACTACAGGCATTCAAAAAGTTTATTCAGATACAATTTGCAAGTGGAAAAGTGGAAAAATGACGTGTTAAAATAATGAGTGAAATTTTCACATAAAAATCTGAGTATTAAACCATTTTTGTTAAATATTTACACAAAAAAAAATAATAATTAGGTATGTGTAAGGAAGTATCGAAATACGAAAAAATCAAATCAAATTATTTGATAACCAGCAGTTTATGTCAACGGAAAAGTACTTCTTTTCATTCTTTCTATTCAACTCTTTGGCATTTTGTGAATATTCGTAAAGAAATGAGAAAAGTGTCAATTTAATAATGTAAGCAAGCCAGAGAAGATTTTTCCATTCGTTATTGAATATATATCAGTCTTGTTTGATTTTAAATAAAGTTGATGTTTTATAAAAAAAAAAATAAAATAAAAAATAGGAAAGAGTAGAAGATAAGTTCCTTATAACTAAGATTTGCTTTCTCTTTTGCTTCATATTATTATTACTATAATGTAAAGGTAAAAACAATTTTTAAAGACCAAAAAATCAAATAAAAATTCGAATCAAATAATTTGATTTAATTTAACGTTTTTCACTTATAATACGTCGTTGAGGGCGGCCTTGCACTATAAGTACTTAATGGTATTTGATTTGAAGAGGAATTTTGGCCTCCATAGACTTGTTCGGGCGAATAATCTACATCATAATAAATAGCACTCGTTACAGAAGCTGCTCGACTTTTTGGGCGTGGAACTTGAAAACTCCTTCCCAAAAGATCTGTTCGATCCTCTTCTTCACTAGAACTGGAGTTCTCAAAATTTCTTAATCCACTTGGACGATTAATTCCCAACCTGTTTAATTAAAATTCAATAAGAATATGTATTGATAATCAGAAATAATTACAAACCTAGGAAGAGGAACTGGTGGGGGAGGTAAAGTTCCATTATGATGATTATTATGAGGTAAAGTCATTCCACCCATCATTCCACTTAAATTTGGATATCCAGAATAAATCGTTGGAAGTGTTCTCGACGGCTCTGCTCCATAATGATTGCTTTGTGCCATTACGTCAGCAATTTGAGCCCATCTCATTCTATCTTCTAGGGTCATCTGATAAGGCACAGTTCCCATAATTGGAGCTTTGACTTGTGCATTTCCCATATATCCTCCTAATCCAAATAGTGGACTTCCTATCATTGCATTTTTATGCTCGCGTTGCCATTTTCGACTAGAACATAATTAAAACAAATTAATTTTCATCATAGCTACATGCATAAATTATATAATTAATCTACCTCCACATTACTAAGCAAATTAATGTAAGAATAATAATGAAAATAGCTGCAACAGAGGCACCAATAGATACAAATAATATTTCTCCGTCTATTTCACATGCAGAGCTGAAAATAAAATAATATTTTTTTTATATCGGCTAAATTAAGGAAAACTACCTTACCCATAATAAAATCCTGTACAGGTACAAGCCTGAGCTCCATGTGAATCAAAACTACAAGTGCCGCGATTATTACAATATGATGAATCGCATGACATACATTCACGTCCCATTCTTTGCGGATTATCAATATATGGATCTTTCAAACCGCTGTTGCACTGACAACTATCCAAATAACATGGAATGTAATGAATTTAAAAGGAATTTAAATCAATTGAAGTGTATATTTACGTATAACTTCCCCAAGTATTTGTACAAGATGCTTCCATATGACAGTCGTTTAAATCATCAAATTCGCATTCATTAAGATCGACCACAGCCGAAACTGAGCCTGGTGCACTATCTACAAACAATGCTGAATTTCCGATATTATTATTTCTTCTATGGATCACACCAAGTAAATGTCGTTGAATATCGTTTTTTATTGCAGGCCTTATAGTTTCTGCATTCTCTTCAATCATCAATGTTAAATTTACAAAAACTCCAGCAAGTCCTTTTGAAGCATCGCCTTGAAAAATGTTATTGACTGTTGCTTCCATAAATTCATCCGAAAACGGTGTCATACTCATTGCGGAATCAACCTGTTAATTATTTTGTATTTTGTAAGATTTTAAGAAAGCATAATAAAGGCAATAGTTACTTACAGCACGTAATGATTCATATTTTAAAGATCTGAATGGTTCAGAAGCTGAATCATTTAACGATGAGTCCCATACAATTTTACGGTCATGATATCGATCAACACGCATTGATACTACAACTGAAACAATTTTTCTACATATATCACGATGTTTTCGTCTTGCATAACCTGTTACGATGACAGAAAAAAAAGTATTACAAACCATTGTCTAATGTGCTTTCAAACATGGTATGTACCTTGTTTGCAACTACAACTTGAAACTCCATTATCGTTCATACATTTCTCATTCTGAGCTTTATCGCAAGTCGAGTCATCTCCAACAATGCATGTGTCAATTCTAACAGGTGGTAATTGAGGAGGTACTTTTGGTTTAAGTACTAAACGATTTTGTTTTTGTTGATACGAATGTTGTTGCGGTTTTCTAGTGATTGTTTCTGTTTCAGCTACGGCTACATATCCACTACCAGTGACTCCACTTGGAGGTTGATAGACATTAGTTGGTCTAATTTGATTTTCTTTTACTACTTTTGTGGACTCAATCGTTGTTGGTTGATCGGTAGATTCACCAAAAAGATTTATATACGTCCTTTTTCCATCAATAGATACAAACCCTTGATCACCTGAAGGACTCAATATAATATCAGTACCTTCGTACACATTGTATGGTTTTATATTGATTGTCTGATGTGACCCCATATTTGATTCACCTGAAAATTAATTTTTTTAAATTAAAATATTTTATAAAGTTATATTATTCTCTATGCTAACCAAATTGAACGGCAGATAAAGTAACATCAAATATTTCACCATAACCGGGAGGAAGTGCTGCTGGTACTGGAATTCTTGGCCTTTGATTATGATGATGATGGTTGACTTTTTGAGCAGGATTAAATTCAGGATCATCCAGAACGACTCCTGGACGTGGGATATACTGAGTTTGATATGTATTTGGCGGAGGATTCGAAGGCGTTGAATGTATCACA
This sequence comes from Chironomus tepperi, assembly GCF_022539635.2. Classification (NCBI taxonomy): domain Eukaryota; kingdom Metazoa; phylum Arthropoda; class Insecta; order Diptera; family Chironomidae; genus Chironomus; species Chironomus tepperi. The sequence goes on along the minus strand of NW_027226498.1, from coordinate 929,554 downwards.
CTTTCATGATTATCTTTTGTAGATAATAAAGAAGTAGTCGTTGATGTTTCGATAAGTGTAGGTGTGAATGTTACCGGTATTTGCGGTAAAATTTCATTAGTAGATGGTTCTAATTCAAAAGACGAGCTGGTTTTGTTCATATCATTATCTCCTAATGTGGAAAATATGTCATTTGACTGGTCTACCGTGTTGACTTCAGAAGTTGATTCAATGATCGTAATAACTGTTGATGAAATATTTTCATTTGAAATAGTACTGCTAATTTCTTTATCTTCGACTATAGTTGACGGAGGCAATGTATCTTCTTCGATTGCCGTTCCTACATCATCATCATCATCGTCATAATTGTTTTCGTCCACAATGGGTTTCTCTTTATTTGAAATAGGCGAAAGATGGGAATTGTTTGATTGATTTTCTGAAACAAAGTGTGTCGGAATATGATGATGAGTATATTGAGGAGGAGGTCGTCGACTGATTGGTGGTTTGGTTCGTTTCCAAGGTGGTCGATTTTGAGATATGAATCCAGGACGATAGTTTTGTTGCATTGAAGGTACAATTTGTTCAGGAATTGGAACGGCTGTCAAAAATGGTCGCATTAAAGGAGGTTCCGGAAAAGATTGTTGTGGTTTACCATTATTTGACTCTTGTATATCATTTCCGGGCACTTGCGCTTCAGCAATTCTTGGCGGACCTCTATTATTAATTCGATTTGATGGTGGTCGTCGAGTTCCTTGATTATTTGTATGAACATTAACATTACCATTCAATAATTTTACTATTCCAGAAATTATTCCTTGAATATCATTATTTTGCCTAGCTACTGACAACTCATTAGAGTTGACATTCTTCATCGGCAAAACAGTATCCATCTCCTGTATTAGGGGTCGTGAGGATGATCTTGCTCGACGACCCCCTTTCACTAAAAAATTACCTTCATCAGTAATTTCGTGATTCGTTGACTTTTCGTTCTCATTTTTATTAAATGTTAATGTCGGTCTAATAGTTTCATGATATCTACCCGAAGATTCTACTTCAATATTATTAGATTCGATTTCATTAATTTCTCTAATTGTGCTTTCTTCTTCGTTCAAAATAAGCATAGAGGGAGATATTTTCATGGTCTCATCATCAAAAGAAATTATGTTTTTAATAGTTTCTGAAGGCTGAATATTATGTTCAAATTGTTCATCATCATTCACTATTGACTTTGGTGAAATTTGCGAAACTGAGTTTTGACACAAAATTACTGTAAAATAATTACAAGAATCGTATTGATTACATGTAAGCATAATTAGTTATTCCTTCAAAAATAGCAAACCCGGATTTTCACTGAAAGCTTTAAATTTCTTACATAACACATAGGACATAAGTAAGAAAAAAATTGCAAAATACTTTGCGGATATTAGTGTTGACAAATAGAGTATTTTGTGTTTTTTCCACAATATTATTGTTGAGTCAGAGAAAAAAGAAAGCGTGCAACGCACATACAAATGAAAAAAAAAAATCGAACATGCTCATATGTTTCTTCTTCAGTAAATATGGTTTTTAGTACCGTTAAAATTTTAAAAAATGTTGAGATAGACTAAGTTTCAAGCTTGCTAGTTTTGATATTTGATTCACTTACATAAAATAAAATTACTCACCAGAGAAGCAAGTCAACTCAAGAAAAAAGAGTGACAATGCAATCCAATTTAAAATTTTATTATGATTCATGCTTTCCTTTTATTATTTTTGTTGTATTTTTTTTTTTTTTTGTATCTATTAGACAAAATAATGTTCACCACGTAATAACTTTCTTGACTTAATATAAACTTTTGTTGCATTTATGATATAGTAAAGTTCTTTTTGAGTACAGACGAAAAAAAATTAAACATCTATGAAATTACTTTCTCTTATTCTTTTCACATGAACTTCTCATCAAATGAAGAAATATTCAAATTTTCATTACATTTTGTCTTCACCAGTCATTTTCTTTAATTCACATTACTTTCAATAAAATATTTCATTAATTAGGGACAACCGTAGAAATGTTTAACTTAAAACACACTTTTTCTTCGGAATCCGAGTTCTATTTTTTAAAAGGTATTTTCTTACGCTGACCTATTTCTTTTCTCCTTTCGTTATCTTTCACATGTATACTAGTGATTCCTCCTATTCATGTGTTGAATCCACGTATGTAAGTATAAAATTATTTTATATTAAATTTTCTCACAATTTATGGCACAATTATGAACATATTATAACTCTATGAACTATTTTTTCTTTTTTATAAAAGAAATTAATGAAAATATCTTCCAAAATCCATCCTTTGAATTATTTTTTGGACCATCCTTGTGGTATTATTAATTTTTTTAAAAATATTTTACACTAGCAAGCGACTTTGTGCAACTGTTCAGAAAAATTTCTCGATTCGATTAAAGAGAAAGAATAGAAAGAAAAGAAATCACTATTAATTTTAGGTAGTGTTGGTATTTCTTGTTCGCTCATTAAAGTCGTTCGTTTGGCTGTTTTTGTATTGACTGGCAACACATCTTGTTGATTCTCGCGCATTGAAAGCTCTTGAGTGCTAAAATTCATTATATTCAAATTTCGTCGCTGTATTCATGTGATTATTGTGCAATTTTATGTAAATTTAATTTAAATGCATATCATCAAGCTTATACTGCTGCAAAATAACTTATTTAATTATCAGTAGCATGAAAATGCATTAATTATATTCTAAAAATTGTTTTAACTTCTATAAATGTGTCTAACTTCAAAATAAAAGTTATTCTCAAAAACTCACCACAATTCAGCAAATTCAGCCGAAATTTGAAAAAATTATCCAAAAACCGGTTGAAAATCTAAGAAGTGAATTAATAAAGAGCTAAATTTTTAAGTTTCAAATATTATTATAACATATAAGCTACATGTGTATTAAAAGTATACCGCATGTACATACTTCTTTAAAAGAATGTGTAACAGTCTAATTAGAACAAAACGTAAAGGATGTAAAAGAAAAAATAGAATCTATGATGAAGAGTACACATACGTAAATTTTTGTGAATGGAAGAAACAGTAAACAGTTCTATATTCAGTCTCACACATACATATTTAATTTTCATTCACAAGACGAATCTGTCTGCAAGGTGCATTTATAAAAGTTCCAAAAACATTTATAAGGTTTTCGAGCACTCAAAAAATTGAATGCTAAAACTGCTAAGCTTTTCCAGGTCAAAGCTTGAAATTAAATTTTGATGAACATGCATAACTGTATTAGCTTTCGTATATTGATGAATTAAAACTATAGCAAACGAAAAATATATTTTTAATGAATCAACATAATTTTAATTATGGCAGAAGAAAGCATTTTATTACTTGCAAAAATGTAGTTGTTTTATGATACAAAAAGTATAAAATCGGCGCATGTTTTATATTTTATATTAAATTGACAAATTTAATGTTACAAAATAAATAAAATCTTGATCAAATAAACATCCCTTCACTATGATTGCGTACTAAATTCATGCCTCCAGTTTTCTCATATACAAATTTGTTAGGTAGGTATTTATGATTAAACTACTCATCATATAATTAATATTATTATTATTATTATTTTAGAGAAAACATGAAGCGTACGGAAAATATTTAATAATAATTGAATACTTAGGAAAATCATATGTACCATTTATATGAATACAGCATATTTTGGTCATTCATACATTCATTTGAATATGAATAAAAATTTAAAACTCTAAAATCTTCTCAATATCCTCGATATCTCATCCATTTTCAGTAAAAAACAATTTCGTTAATATTCTATAATATATAATAAAGTTGTATTCAGTTTGTATTGGAATGAACAAACATTGAAGAAAGCAAATGCTGGGGTAACAAGATGAAGTTAGTGATTCTTGTCTATGTCATCACTAGATAGTTAGTTATCGCTTGAATTGCCATTACATTTTCAAAATGATAATATTCCTCCTTCATTCTTCATCCTTTTCAAATGAATTAAAATTTAGTAAAAGCCATCATGAAAGCTTTTGATCCACTTTGGAATATTATATTAGAATTAATGCATTTTTTTCTTAACACATGCATCCTCCTTCTGAATCTTGATTCTGATCGTTCGTTGAGGTTTGCTGGGTTTGTAAGTCTACGGCTGAAAATGACATAAATAATTTAAGGTATCATCAGAGGCAATCGTCAAAAGACATGGACACTGAATTTATAAACTAAAAATAAATGCATAGTACAGCAAATATATTGATATCCTTTTATACAACTATAATCTCTCTAGGAGCATAAAAAATTTATGTTCAGGTGATGAGGATACATATTAATATGTATGAAAGGATATGGATATATATTGACACAAAACTTTAAAATGTTTTCTTTTTTTTCTTTTTGGAAGCAATTGAGTGTAGTTAAGTGTAAAAAATCGATTTAATAGCATTTAGTAGCAAAAATAAGACATAAGTAACAAAACGCATAAGGAAAGTAAAATAAATAAATTTATATAATTCAATAATATATTAAAAAATAAATTAATGCAAATAATGCTAAGTTTTATATAAAAATAACATTTTATGGTTCAGAATTACACAATTCTCTTAATTAATTAATTATATCAACTCATAGAAGAAAAAGATAAAGCATAATAATACGATTAATTTCTAATAATTATTCGTAAGTAAAACATTTTTTTTAGCATGCACATCCTCCTTCGGCGTCTCCACTCAATTCCTTGGGTGAGTCTTTGAGTACGACTTCTTGCACTTTTAATTAATAATTTCACAGAAAAAATCAAAATTAATAAAAATGAACAGATGACTATCGATAAAAATAAAGAAGAAAGAAGGTATGCAAAATGAAAATAAAGCTCTTACTGTCTTCTGGTGGTTTATTTTCTGAAGAATCCATTCCTGGCAAAGCAGCGGCTACACGTCTAAATAGCTAAAGATTTTAAATAAATATAATTTAAAAATATATCCAATAGACTATTACTCTTTGCACTTACTTGTTTAACATTATATCCTGCTTTAGCACTCGTTTCTATAAACATCACGTTAAGTTCCTTAGCTTTCCTCTCACCCTCTTCCGTTGAAACTTGTCTTTTATCAGATAAATCGGTTTTGTTTCCAACAAGCATAATAATAACATCACTTCCACGCTCTGTTCTTACATCATCAATCCATTTAGACGTCTGATGGAAAGAATTCGCATCTAGAATTTTCATACAAAATGTGTGTAGGTATATCAAATGAGATCATTGTAAATATAATTAGAAGGCTTACTTGTTATATCATATACAACGACTGCAACAGTCGAATCTCGAATGTAAGAAGGAATGAGACTCCTAAATCTCTCCTGACCAGCAGTATCCTATGATTAATAAAAAAAAAAGATCATGTCAATGTTATTATCATCACCTACGCATGCATGTCTAAAACTATTGAATATGCCTACCCATAGTTGCAGTCTAACAGTTCTATCCTCTAAATACATTGTTTTCGAAAGAAAATCTATACCTATCGTTGCCTAAAAAGAGTAAGTAAAGAGATATATGTATATGTATATATGAGTCACAAATTGTTTTATTGATTTTTAAATAAAAAAAAATAAATTTTATATGATGAATGAAAAATAAACATACCTGATAAGTGTTATCGAAGCTATCATACATAAACCTTGTAATTAAGCTTGTTTTACCAACTTTGCAATTATTAACATGCAATGAAAAAATTAGCCAAAATTAATATTAAGTTTACTCTGACAGCTCAATTATCCAACGGAATCAATAGAAAATTCAAGTACATTAAGAGCTTAAAAATTTATATAGGGCATACATCACAACAAAGAATGGACTTAATTTTTTCTTTCACACACTCCATTTTGCTTCTAGACTGTTTTCGTCATCACTTCAGTTAATTCCATTTTACTGCTATTTTTTTCACTTAATAATTTATTAGAGTTGTACAAGTTGACTTTTCTATTGAAAATCTCTTGAGTTGGACAATTTTTATGCTGTATATATTGCACTATAAGTAACATTTTACAATTTTTACATACCACTTTGTTCTCCTAAAAATACTAGCTTAAATTTTCGCAGAGGATTGCCGAAATTTTCCGATGATGATGACATATTTAAAAATGTTTAAATAATATGCTGTGTAATATAATTAACTTTAATTTTTAATTTTTTTCTATCTCTCCCTAAAAGATTCCTTAATAATGATTTTTTTTTCGATAATATCAAGTACTGAACGTACTCATAAAAAATTATGTACAGTGAACATTTTTCTTACTTCCACGCGAAAAACTCAATGTTTACCATTTCTTAAGTATGGTTTTATAAACTATTGTGAATTATTACTGCATTATTATACCTGCTATTTTATTTTACAATTTTATTTATGTTTTTTAAATCTTGTAGGAAACTTTTTAGAACTTGAGAAAGTTTTTAAACTTTAGAAAGTCTAAGGACTGCGTGGAAGTATTAAGCTAACCTTCAATTAAGATTTTTATTTACATTTTGCAGAGCATAATTTTATGCTACAAGAAATTTATTAAATTAAAATCATTCTAAAAGCATTAGTTTAACTAGAAACAATATAGTTGGTTTATTTAAAAATTTGCTTACGTTTAGTAAAGTTGTGCATTCAAAAATTGAGTACGTTTAGGAAAGTTCAGAAAGAAGTTTTGGAATCTATTATACATTCTTAAAGTGTAGTTTAATTAACAGAAAAAAACAATAAAAACGGAATCATTAAGTTATTGGGAAGACAGAAAGTGCTATTAACATAAAGTGATTGTGAATGTTTTCAAATTGAAGCAGAATTTGCAAATTGTAAGTGTTCAATTTATTTATACTTGTACTTATTAGGCCATCATATTTTTCTACAAGAAAATTAGGAAAACGAGTGAATAATAATGGAAAATTACTAAATTTGAGGCTTTTTTCAAGTCTCTGTGCTGAAATAATTGAAAAATTCAAAAGATTTGTTTGATAATTTTTTTCCAAGCTTTATTGTATTTTTATCATATTTTATGTCATTTAATGACTTTCTTACTTATAATACTATCAAGCAGTCATATGTTTTTGCTCAAATGAACTATGCAATCTCACTTTTTCACCATATATTTGACAAAGCTAACCTATATCTACGCTTTTTCCCATCTTTAGTCTCCATTATCATCTTAGACATTCATTCAATCATACATATACATACAAGACGCGATAAATGCTAAAATATTTTTCTTATGTCTTTCACTCAAATAAAATAGCATAAAACTTTTCATTATTTGACAATTAATGATTAGATAAATTATTTATTAAAAAGTCACATAAGCCTCCATGAAGAATTAAAGAGGAAAAAAAATAATAAGACAATAGAATTGAGTAGAAATCTCTAACTTACTATGTATAAGTGAATATATGTGGTTTAAAATTGGCGCGTTTAATGTACCTAGTTGATATTTCTTCCACACTCTTACAGAAGAGAAAAAAAAAATGAAATGAAAGAAAAGTGGGAAAGGAAACATATTTATTTTAACAGCACAAAGCTCATTATCAAAATAAAAAAAATGATGTTTTGTACCCTAATTACAGTTTACGTGATTTTCTAATAAATTTAATAATTTTTTCATGCTCATGTCTAGTACACATTTTTAAAAATTCATTCATTCAGACCTTTAAAGGCTTCATTTATATTTTGTTCTTTTATTTTATTATTTTATTCAATTCATAAGCCAAAAAACGTTAGTGTAATTCTTATTTTTTTATTTTTTTTTTTTCCTTTTCATTTTTTGTCTTTTAATGAACCTCACAATTTCACACAATCATGAGTACTACTCTAGTGAATAGAGTTTAATTTTTGAAGCAACATATCTCGAGACTTTGTGTATGAGTAATGAAAATTATAAGCAAGATGGTGAAAAAAAGTAGAAAAGTAGTAGACAGTATTACTCATATTATTACAAAATATAACTCTAATACGTACACAATGAATGGAAAAAAAGAGAGGAAAAAAAAGAATATTGATCATTCGTTCTTTTCAACTGTACTTATTGCTTGCTTGCTTTTAACTGCTATGGCAATCCAATTTTTCGTAGAGTAATAACATGAACTGAGAAATCAAATATGGCGTCACTTTTTTTCAAAACTTATTTTTTGTTTCAATTTTTATTCATTAATCTCTAATCACTGACTTTTATTGTGTCAAATTATTAAAGAATTAGCATAAATGATGCCTTTCAGTCAAGATTTATTTATAAATTTGCAAACTTTAAATAGAATTTTACAATTTTCACAAACTATTCTCTGCTTGTTTAGTCACATATATATAAAATTAGGCTTGCCACAACGGCTGGTAGAAAAAAAAAAACTTAATTCCTGAAACGCATATATCTCTCTGTGTATTTTATGTTGAGTGTATGTGTACCATATGATATAGACGTCGTAGAGTTCGTTAAAAATATACATACTATACAAATATGTTTCGGGGGAGCAGAGCAGTGAAAAAACCAAACGCTAACTCATACATTCTTAACAATTGACGTGTAATGCTTGAGAGTCTTTTTTTTTCTTCTCTTAATAAAAATAAAGTTAAAAAATGTTTCTAGTCTAGGGCAGAAGCAGTTTTCAAACGTTGGTCAATAAAGTGCAAATTTTACAAAAAATATATAAATTATTGAAAATAAGAGTGCATAATATTGTTAATTAACAATTAATGTCCAAGAATTACTAGAAATTGTGAAAGTTTAATGAAAATATGAGGACAAATTGTGATTATTTAAAAAATTAAGTAAAAAGATTATCAACTATATGATTCTATTAAAAACTGTTTAGAAGCGTGTATAGTTTTAAATAATTTAAGGTAAAAATGATTGCATTAGTGATAAAGCATAAGAAAAATAGTGATTTAAAAATTTCAAAAAATTGAGAAAACGCTTCTACTCCATATTTTCAAAAAGCAGCCGCATATATGAGCAGAGGCGAATGCTTGCTTGCTGACTTACTGATACATGTTTAAATACACTAGCATATGAAAAAAAATACAAGTATAAAAGACTCAATTTATTGCGCAAAATTTTTATTAGTTTTCTCATTTCTTTTCCGTTCATATTCACAAAACTTGTTTTTTCTCTGTACCTTGAATAATATTTTTTTTTTCATATATAAATATGTATTTACAAATTTCTTATATATTATATTTTTTTATGTATGGCACTTACGAAACAAAGAATTTCTGATAAAAGTGCTTGCGTTACCAAATTTTATACATCTCTCTTCCTTATACTTTTTTTGCATAAAAATTTATTTTTTCATTTTTTTTTCTTTAATTTATGAAACATGAAATGAAATTGCTTGAAAATATTATTTGAGTGAGTTTATGGTCACCTTTAGATGATAAAAATAGTATATATAGAACATATAATTGTGTTTTTTTCTTCTTGGTGCAACTCTCTCAATAGCGCAAGTTCACACAGGGATTTTTTTTTTTTGCTTCTTAGTTCGGAAAATGTTGAGTGTATGCTACAAATTCTACTAATACTAAAGTGTATATTTATGAATATACTTCTTCGATTTATATTAGTGTACTGATATATATTTTTACTTTTTTATTCATTTGAAAAAAGCTCAAAGAATTGAACAAAAAAAATTTTTTTGCTTTAAATATGTGCAAGTGCTGCTTACCGCCTTATGAAAAAAGAAAAAAATGTAAAAAAAATCTCCAATTTTTCACCGAAATTTCAACCATCTTTATTCCTGATTGAAAATAGTCTCTCATCATATGCAGCATTTCTCTTAAAATTTATTCTTAAAAGTTAAAGTTGAAACCAGTTTTGTTCATCTTTTTGTGTCTTTCTTCTTCTCATGTACTCCAAACGCATTCAAATTTTTATAAGACATACCTTCCACATAGATTTCTAAAAGTCAGTAGGGAAGCGCCTCAATTATTCTTTTTAAGAATTTTCATATAAACTAAAAAAAAACTTTGTGCTAATAATAAAATATCTTGTTTCAGCTGCAATAAGCATCAGATCCTGAATTAAAGCAACTTTCGTCTAGTGAATGAGCTAATATCGGAAATATTAGAAAATATTTCATATGATATTAAGCTTCCAAAAACACATCAACATCAAAACTATAATTGATAATAATAATGAAGAAAAGAGTGGATGAAATACAAAATTTTCATGGAACCGCTGCTGCTCGAAGTGGAGTTTCAAGCGGTGCAACTCGCATATTGACACCTCCGCAACATGGAGTTCAAATAAGTCCAAATACTGCACAAAGTCAATATCAAATCCTAAACATTAGGGAACCGACTCAAAGTATACAGTATACATACACGTCGGCTATAAACTCTTCAAACATTCAGAAAAACAATATATCACAACAACAGCCATCACAGAATCCAACTGTTCATACTGTAAGCGCAGGTAGCGTTAATATTACAAGTACTGTTCGTTCAAAGCCGACAACTTCGGGGAATATAACGCCGACACTTACTAGTCCGACATCTACAGCCGCAAATCCCGCTCAAAATGTCGGGCAAAATTTCCCCAGATTAAAGGTCGAGGATGCTTTGAGTTATTTGGATCAAGTAAGTTTGAAGTTCAAAAAAAAAAATATGTACTAAAAAAATTCTTTTACTGTGTTAGTAAAAAGATCCAGAATTAGTTTAACCTAAAACAAATAAAAATATTAAATTATGCTTTTCTCTGTTTAATTAAAGGTGAAATACAAATTTGGAAATCAACCGCAGGTCTATAATGATTTCCTCGATATCATGAAAGAGTTTAAATCTCAGAGTATTGACACGCCAGGAGTTATTCAGCGTGTTTCAAATTTATTTAAAGGTCACCCAGAGCTCATTGTTGGATTTAATACTTTTTTGCCTCCTGGTTATAAAATAGAAGTGCAAGCAAACGATCAAGGATTTGCTTATCAAGTATCTGTATCAGTTCCTTCGCCATCGTCCACTGGTAATACAACAATTCAAACGCAGCATTCTCCCCAGACAAAATTTATTCAAAGCACAGGACATATAATTCAACAGCCACCAGTAAATTTAATTACGACCCATTCTCAAAGCATACATATTCAACCGTCTTCACAGCAGCAACAGCAACAATCTCAGCAAGAACAAAGATCAGCAGTACAACAAAATCATTTGTCGACAATTAGTACAATGTCTCAAAATTTTTCACGTGCTGAGCGCACAGAACGGCAATTGCCCGCGACAAGCTCGACTAATATTCAATCGAATACGCAGCCATCGACAACCACGACAACGACACCAACTCCTCCGCAATCAAATGCCCAGCCTCAGCCTGCTGCAGCACCAGCTTGTAATGAATCTTCTGGATTACATAGGATTCAGCCGATATTTCAAAACGATAATCAACCTGTTCAATTCAATCAAGCTATTGTCTACGTTAATAAAATTAAGGTGAGTCTAACCTAAGAATTTGTCACCTCTTTCCTTGCTTGTTTACATTCCTTCCATGCTTCATATAAGTGTGTTTAAATGTTTAAAAATACATTAAAATAATAATTATATCGTTTATTTTATAGTGTCGCTTCCAAGAACAGCCTGAAAAGTATAAACATTTCTTGAGGATACTGCACAAGTATCAGAACGAGCAACGAAGAAAAGATAATTCGGGCAAAGGAGGATCGCCGTTAACTGAAACTGAGGTTTTCAAGCAAGTTGCTCATTTGTTTGATAATCAAGAAGATCTTTTGAGAGAATTTGGACAATTTCTTCCGGACGCATCACCAACAACTACACCGAATGTATTAATCAACAAAACACCGTCATCGTTCAGTGAATCAAGTGATAAATTGAATAGTTCAACTTTAGGTGCTCAAAATTCGAACATAAAGCAAATCGGAAATAATATTTCTCGTAATAACATCATAAATACGATAGAAATGTTTCAAGGAAACAATAATGATAAAGATTTTCATCTTGGATCATTTGGCAATTTGGCGCGTGAGAAGGATGCAAATAGGAATCACATGAATACAAGCAATCAGAAATATGGAAGCATTAATAGCTCAGTGTCTGGGTTAAAACGATCCCCAGGATCGGCAGGCATACAAATAAATCATTTAAATCGTTCTCATGATCGTGGAGAACCGCCAATTAAGCGACATAAACCTGTTTTTAGAGATGTTTCTTATGCTGATGCTTCACGTTCTGGTACATTGCAAGATTATGCATTTTTCGATAAAGTAAGGGAAGCTCTGAAATCATCAGATGTTTATGACAATTTCCTACGTTGTCTAACGCTGTTTAATCAAGAAATTGTTAGCAAATCAGAATTGATGACCCTAATAACGCCATTTTTAAGCAAGGAACCTGAATTATTGAAACGATTCCAAGAATTTTTAAAATTCTCAGCTGCACCAGAGCCTATTCCTTTATCAGTGGCGCAACGTCAAGAGCATCGTACACAAACGGATACGGCTGCAGAGATTGATGTGACACAATGTAAGCGATTGGGAACGAGTTATTGTGCACTTCCAAAAACGAGTGAGGCAAAGAAATGTAGTGGAAGAACACCTTTATGTCGTGAAGTTTTGAACGATACTTGGGTTTCATTCCCATCATGGTCAGAGGATTCTACATTTAATACATCACGAAAAACACAATATGAAGAATTCATTTATCGTTGCGAAGATGAACGCTTCGAATTAGATGTTGTTATCGAAACGAATAGTTCAACAATTCGCGTCCTTGAAGGTGTTCAGAAGAAAATGTCCAAAATGTCAGCCGATGAGCTTGGGCGATTTAAACTTGACGACTCGTTGGGAGGAACTTCTCAAACAATTCATCAACGCGCTCTTCGAAGAATTTATGGAGACAAAGCCCCCGATATAATTGAAGGATTGAAAAAGAATCCTAATGTTGCTGTGCCTGTTGTCCTCAGACGATTGAAAGCTAAAGAAGAAGAATGGCGAGAGGCTCAAAAAGGATTTAATCAACAATGGCGAGAGCAAAACGAAAAATACTATTTAAAATCACTGGATCATCAAGGCATTAATTTTAAACATGCCGACACCAAGGCTTTACGGTCAAAAAGTCTAATGAATCAAATAGAGACTGCTTACGAAGAGGTATATATTCTTTATCACTTTTTTTTAAATGACAGTTCACAACAGTTCATATGTTTTATTTGTTTACAGCGAAATGAAGGAAACAATGGAGAGGCACTTCCTGGTCCACACTTAATATTACACTATAAAGACAAGTCTATTCTTGACGATGCTGCAAATTTGCTCATCCATCACGTCAAAAGACAGACTGGGATACAAAAACTTGAAAAAGCTAGAATAAAACACATTTTGCGGCAATTTGTTCCTGAATTATTTTTCGCTCCCCGACAGCCCTTGAGTGACGATGAAAAAGAAGACGGTAAGTAAACAAAGATTTCATCATTTTTATTATTTTTTTTTTTCCTTTTTTTTAATCTTTGCTTATATTGACTATAACAATTGCAAATATGTATGGCGTATTTGACTAATCTATGTTCATTAATTTCAATGCTTATTTAGATGCTAGACTTTTTATATAAAAAAATCAGCATTAACATCATCACTAATAATAATATAACGTCAAACTCCACGACAAAAGTCCAATCAGTATTCACTCTAGTCAAAAAATAAAGCTTGTTGATTCTCACGAAAATAGCTCAAATTCGAAATTTAATTTATGTTTCTAAATTTTCTCTCAATTCATCGATGGAAGTTAGAAAAAAGAATAGACAGTAAATTTTAAGATAGATGCATACATATTAGCAATATGTTAATTAGTAATTAATAGTTTTGTGGACATTTTTCTAACAAATGCTGTTTTTATTATTGTTTCTTCCTGACACATATTCCAACTCCTTGAAAAATCATTGGCTTTGAATTCATTTGGAATACAACAATGTGAATGACGCTACGTGTGTGTTTTCTGCTCGCTCTATACACTATACTATTCTAAAAAAAACGAAAAAATGCATTATAGTATTCCCATTTTCAGTTGATGATAATAGCAAAGAAGGTAATGATGGAAAATCGAATGCCAAGAATACAAATAATTTCGTCCATATTGAGAAAAGTAACGGAAACGGAAGCAAAACAAATTGTACAGATGGATCCGCAGAACAAAACAATAAAGATTGTCTCAATTCAAATTATTGTGATCGAGTACTAGAAGCTGGTGATGACATCAAAGTGGAAATAAAAACGGATCCAGATGCACCTCCATCATTATCATCAAGCGTTCAACCTGCTTTTGGAAGCGAATTGCTGCCGTTACACGCCAATTCAAAACATCCGGTTAGTACAATTATTTTTAAATAAATAAATAAACCAATCCACGAAAATGCTGCACATTTTTCTATCCATACATGTTAATATTTTGATATTTACATGGACTTTAACTAGTTTAAGAACCTCATTTAAGCCATACATGTGCTGCTTGTGCATTTACGTTTATGAAAAATATGAATGAGTTTGTAAATTTTGAGGAACTTTTGTAATATGCTAGATGAGCATTTTTTAGCTACCTATGCAAAAAAATATTGACTGCATATTAAGAACTACTCATTATTCATTCATGCATTCATTCTTAAATAGAATTTCGAACATAAAAGACCATTTTAATTAATCAATTGTGTTGTGAATTTAATTATTTTTTATAGGACGAAGCGTATACACTGTTCTTTTCGAATAGCAATTGGTATTATTTCCTACGATTACATGCTATTTTGTGCGATAGACTGAGAACAATGTATGAAAGAACACAAATTTTGGCTTCAGAGGAAGAAAAACATAAGACAAACCGACGAGAAAGTGTAGCAATTGCATTAAGGCTCAAGCCTCAAAATGAATTCGAAATTCCTGACTATTATCCTGCATTTTTGGACATGCTAAAGAGTCTCTTAGACGGAAACATGGATGCATCTACTTATGAAGATAAATTAAGAGACATGTACGGAATTCATGCATACATCGCATTTACTTTGGATAGGGTATGTTATTATTTTTATATTTAAATAATTACTTGATATTAATTTAGTGGTTTTCTGTGTAATAATTTAGGTTGTGTCGAATGCTGTGAGACAGCTACAGTTTTGTGTAACAGAACGCAATGCTCTCGAATGTTTTGAAATATATCAAATGGAGAGTAAAAATAACGCCACTGGAGGACTTTGTTCGACTGCATATAAAAGAGCATCTGCAGAATTGGCTTATCAACGTAGAGTTGAGTCAAGTTTACAAGAGGAAACATACTTCAAAGTATTCATCGTAAGTGAAATTGTTAATCTACAATAATTCTAATCATTTATTTTTTTCTTCTTAATTCCTTTCATAACAAAAAAACAGTACAAGATTGAATGTCGAGTGACAATTGAAATGCTTGAGAACGATTCAGAGGACACATCTGCAAATAATTTTGAGCAAGGACAGAGCACTAGCAAATACATCGAACGATATACAAATCCATCATTAGGAGGTGACAATGCTAGATCGAGTAGCAGAAATAATTCTATAAATGGCACTTCTTTTGGGATTTCATTAGAAGTCAAAACTGAAAAAAACGATCACGATTTGGTGAGTGAAAAATAAAAAGTACACAATTAATGTTGAAAAGCATTTTTTTTTTCAAAAATTCGTGAATGTAAATAGTTACGTATAATAAACAGTTTTAAGAATCGAAAAACACAGTAAGCATTAAAAGCCAAAGTAAACACATTGAGCAATACTTTTCTTTTAGTTCTCATATGTAAAAAAAAAAACACGAGTGAATTAAAAAATTTGAGTAAAACTTTTTAAAAATTCCCTTTATTACGATTTTATCGAGGTTTTCCACTTCAACCGTTTAATAAATAAATTTACTCAAATTGTCTCTTGTCTATCAATAAATTGATGCTCAATTTACTTAATTGATCAAAATTACATTTCGATTTGATTAAAAGAATATTTGATTGATAACGTACCAAGATCATAAATTTAAAGCAAACCACATAATTTTTCAAGATTACTTTCGATATCATTAATACATATTTTGCACACAAAGTAGTTTTAGCGCCAATTTTGTTAAAGCTTACTAAACAATTTGTTTCAGAAGTGACATTCGATTTATTTTTTACAAAAATATATTTAACAAATGCATGGAACAAATTGAACAAAATAATACCTTTAATTTTACATTAATATATGACATAACTCTCGGAAGAATCGCTTTAAAAAACCAATTTGATTATTTTCAAAAATGCAGTAATATTGCAAATTTTAATGGAATTTTACAAAAAATTATCTAAATCAAAATTTGGCTGAAAACCTAACTCAAATTGTATGGAATGTGAAAAAAAATCCAACGATATTGAAAGTTAATTTATTTTAAATCGGATCAAAGTTTGATCACAGCAAATTTTTAAAATCATAATACACCGTTCTGAAGTTTTCCAATTTTTTTCTTTGTGTTAGTGATTACAGGAAAATTTCATATTTATTTGCTCTACTCCGCTTGATATACTCACATATTACACATTCTTGAATTACGTAAGCGCATCAATTTTGTTATAATGCGCTAAGATATAATTTACACGCGGATACGTGCTCTGCAAAAATGTAACTTTCGGAAATATTTTTGTATGGATGTAATCCATTTTTATCAAACAAATAATTTGTTCATTTTACTTTATTTAAAGTGAACTTCCGAAGTTTTTTATGTTTTCTATCAAAAAACATTCTAATTTTTATTCTCATAACATAATTAGGGTACAGGAGCAGTATTATTATGTATTAAAAAAAATTAGATAAAACAATCAAAAAATGATAAAAATATGACAAGACATGTTTTTTGTACAAAAGTAGCTTAGAATCTAAGATTCAAATGTAATTATTCTATGAAAAAGTAATGTAAAAAATATTTTTTTGATGAAGCAATAAACTTTTGTTGAATCATTTGAATTTGCTAAATCCGCTTTAAAATTAATATATATATTATATATACATATAAACATATCTATTTAAATGCTTTGACTAATTGAATATAACTTAAAATTGATTGATCCTCAATTAATACAGGAGAGAAAGGAATTCATAACGAAAAAGGAAAGGCATATAATTTTAGCCAAAGATGGTAAATGTAGTTTTTTTTGTAAATATTTCTGTACTTTTGCACCTTTTTCATTTATTAATTATACTTTATTTTTCGTTTTATATCTGTGGTTTGTGCCTTAATTTTGTATCTTTAATTATTTTTAATTCATATGAGATATTATGAAAAGACAAAGTTAGACGAAAGTAATGAGTCTTTAGTTTTATGATCTGGTACAGTGTCTTTCAACTAAATTCAATTTAAAAATTATATATATATGAGTAATATAAAAATTCCGAAATGGATATACTTTTTCAAGTTTTTTTTTTTCATTTACGATATAATTTCTGTCTGTATCTGTTTATTCTCGTATTATTATTATCATCATTATTATTTTGTTTTTCAATTATTTTTATTATAATATTTTATTGTTTACTTATATTTTAAACTCAAACATTTTTCAGGAATCCTCGTTTAGAAAACCGCTATTTTTAAAGCGCAACGTAAGGCAGTTCAATAAGAAGTTGTCGGCAATAAGTGAAAATGAAAATGGTGACAGTAAAAACATTGCGTATTCTTCAACGATTACATCATCAAGTTCATCTGTCGTTCAAATAACATCCACGTCAAATGAATCCTCAACTACAACCGTTACTTCGTCTCTTGCTACATCATCGTCAAGCATATTAACTACATCATCATCGTCGGTTCCACCTCCATTGATTGTATCAAAAGTACAAGAAACATTTGGAAATAATAATAGAGTGGCTGAAAGAATAGGACAATCTAATGCATTTAAAGAATTTTTCATTGACGATCAAGAGCAAGTAAAATTCAATTATCAAACCTACAAGACAGTTTTCTGTAACACAACAAATAAAGGGTACATCCTTTATAGATACAATTCACTCAAGAGGTCTAAACAGGTATGCTAAAACAGTGCATAATATTATCTATTTTGTTGAAACTAATTTATGTTTTTTTTATTTAGACTCATCCAAATATTACGAAGTCAATGGACCAGAAATTTAATGCGTATTTACAAAAATGGCTATCCAAAAACAGTAGTGAGCTACAGAGACTTACAATAACCGATTGGCTCTTGGGAAGGAATCAAAGTAACTTCCTGCCGTGCAAAACAATTGTTAAAAAGGATAACAATATACTAGAGACACCTTATTGCACTTATAACCGCTATAAAGTCGAACATTCTTCGAATATTAATGAGAACCTAATAACGAAATAAGTATCATTGCTTTCAAATCATGCATTATATATATTTAACTATCATTCATCATAATGAACAATGATTTTCAAGTACAAAAATTATCTAATTTCAAAACAACACAACTCAAATCGTGTGATTTCTCACATAAATCATTTTAACATGTAAAAAATAAAGCGTAAAATAAGGAAGATGAAAAAAATAATAGGATATTTAATGAAAATAAGGATTATTATTGACTATACCGTAAAGAAATAAATAACTAGCTCTGAAAATTTCAATAATCAATGTTGATATGCTCATAAAAGCATCAAGTTTTCTTCATGTAATATAAACTAATATAAGAAAAATCCTTTATTATTATGTAGAAACTCATTAATTAAGAATAAAACGTTTATATTATAAAACTTCCTAAACTTTGACTGTAAATATTACTTTACTATCTTTTTATAATTCTCTCAAATTAATTAAATAAATTTGTAGATTCAAAAGAAACATTCGTGTATAATTAATATTACTGCATTAGTCTAAACATATTGTGCAAATCATGTTTTGTTAGCCTTTTAACTGTCTTTAATTTTTTGAATATGAGATTTTTTTTCTCATGGATATTTTTGCTTCAATTTTAACATCACTGACAAGAGTTTGCATTTAGTAAAAAAAATTAAAAAACATAAATATTTATGCAAAAAAGCAGTTTCTATCAAACAGAATAAAAGTTTAAATAATATAATTAATAAAGTGATTGTTCGTTATGATTATCTACACAAACGCTTCGAATCCGCTCGCATTAAAGCTTTTAATTGTAGCAAAACTTGCGAAGAAAAATGTGGAACTGAAAATTGTCAACTTAAATGGTAAATATCTTAACTGGGAAGTTGAAAATTTCACAATAAATGTAACTAGATGGTTACTAATAAATTTTAAGGAATTTTCATACATAAATCCGACCTATCACAAAATACAGTTGACATAGTCCAAAAGGTTAAAAAAAAAATATATATATATATATATTTTTTGATGATTGCTAACATAACTAACTACCTGTAAAAAGTTAAAAATGACTTAGCGATTAGAGATGTTCTAATTCTATAAATAAATTTTAGATCCAGCAATTAGCGAACCTAGACATTTGCCATGTTTGCAACTAGATGATGGAACACAATTCTTCATGACCGATGCCGCAATCAAGTTTTTAATGCACGGTATAGAAGAAGATAATAACACGAGAAGTCAATGGCTAGAATGGTCAACCACGAGATTAGCACCGGCACTAGCCCAAAAAATGTCTGTAGGACATCGAGTTGATCAAAATGCTAACGTGGCACTTAATTCCTTAGTTAAACTTCTTGATGATACGCTCAAAACATCTAATTTCATCACAGGCGATAAAGTTTCATCTGCAGACATTGCAATTTGGTGTCTACTTACTCCAAATGCAACTCTTGATGGATCTCATAATATTGAGAATGTTTTAAGATGGTATAAAGTCATTGAAAATCTTTCTGAAGTAAAAGAATCTATCGAAATCGTTGGTCCAATAAAAAATCTCAACTTTTCGTCATTACTACAATGCAATCGTTTCGGTGGATTACATCATGTTGAATTAATACCTCATATTGCTGAATTGGATACGAAGGTTTTGGCCGAAACACCGTCTTTAATTTCAGAAACCATTCTTCCGGCTGAATTGGAACTTGCAAAGGCTTCATTCGTTTATGAATCAGTGAAGCCAAAAGAAGAACCTCGAACAATTTTGCCGAAAGATGATGAAAGAAATATTCTCATTACTTCGGCACTTCCTTATGTGAACAATGTTCCTCATTTAGGAAATATTATTGGATGTGTTTTATCTGCTGATATTTTTGCTCGTTATTCAAGAATGAGTGGATATAATACTTTATTCGTTTCTGGAACTGATGAATATGGAACTGCTACAGAAACCAAAGCACTTACGGAGAATTTAACATGTCGACAAATATGCGATAAATATTTTGAAATCCATAATTCAATTTATCGATGGTTTGGAATAGGTTTTGATTATTTTGGTAGAACAACAACTAAAGAACAAACTGAAATTGTTCAAAACCTCTTCCTCGATCTCTATAATCAGGGACTAATTGAGACTCAAGCTGTCGAACAGCTTCTTTGCCAAAAATGTGACCGTTTTCTTGCTGATAGATTTGTGGAAGGAACATGTCCACATATTGGATGCGGATATGAGGATGCACGTGGAGATCAATGCGATAAATGTGGCAAATTGATAAATGCAATAGAATTGATTAGACCTAGATGTAAGGTCTGTAATTCGGCACCAATTGTTCGTCAATCTGATCAACTCTTCTTGAATCTTCCAAAAATTGAACCCAAATTACAAGATTGGATTGAAACTGTTGAGAATCAATGGACAAATAACGCAAAAACCATCACAAAATCATGGCTAAAAGAGGGATTAAAATCTCGGTGTATCACACGCGATTTAAAATGGGGAATTCCTGTCCCATTGAAAGGCTTTGAGAGCAAAGTGTTTTATGTATGGTTTGATGCTCCTATCGGATACATCTCAATTACTAGCAAATACACGAAAGATTGGAAAGAATGGTGGCAACCTAAAGATGATTCGAAAAAAATTGAATTATTCCAATTCATGGCAAAAGACAATGTCCCTTTCCATTCTGTCATGTTTCCTTCAACTTTAATTGGTGTCAATAAAGGCCACACACTTGTTTCCCGTATAATCTCGACAGAATATTTGAATTACGAAAGTGGTAAATTCAGTAAAAGTCGAGGAATTGGTGTGTTTGGAAACGATGCACAAAATACTGGAATCGAGAGCGATATTTGGAGATTTTATTTAGCTTCTATTCGACCTGAAGGCGGTCAAGATTCTTGCTTCAGTTGGGACGATTTGGCTGCAAGAAATAACTCTGAGTTGTTAAACAATCTTGGCAACTTTATTAATCGCGCGCTCATGTTCTGTGAAAAGAACTTTAAATCAACAATCTCCAACATTACTCTTAACAATGATGATACCAATTTATTGGCACTCATCAATCGAGAGTATAAAGGCTACATCTTATCTATGGAAAAAGTTAGGTATCGTGATGCAATTCGACATCTTTTGGGAATTTCACGACATGGCAACTTGTATCTTCAAACTGAGCAGGTAAATTCGATCTCTTTTTATATTTATTAATTTATATTATATTTAAGATTTTTATTTCTTTTTAGCCCTGGGTTTTGCTTAAAGGAACTGAAGAACAAAAGGCAAGAGCAGGAAGTGTCATTAGTTTGGGTTGTAATATTGCATGTTTGCTTTCAAAACTTCTGTTTCCGTTTATGCCTTCAACATCCAGGAAAATTCAGTCTCAGTTGAACATTGATGTTACTCAAATTTCGTTTAGTCCAAGGTTTGTATCTTTAAAGCAATTCTTAACTAACTTAATCTAACTTTTGGGATACTTTTAGCAAACCTCAAATGAGTCTTTTATTGAAAACTGGTCATGTTATTGGAAAACCAGCACCGATTTTCACAAAAATTGAACAAAGTGAAATCGAAAAGTTCAAGAAAAAATATGCAGGTGAACAGAATGATAATAAAGGCTCAAATCCTGCTGAAACAAAAGCATCAAAAACTGTTGAAGAGTTGGAAAAAGCAGTAGAAGAACAAGGAAACAAGATTCGGGGTCTTAAGAAGAACAAAATTGAAAAAAGTGCTTTACAGCCCGAGATTAATATCTTGTTAGCTTTGAAGAAGGAGCTTGAAGAGAAAAAGAAGCAAACACAATAAATCACACTATGATGTATAATATACCCATTTGACATTATCACAAAAATAAAAAAGGTTTTAAATCTAAACTTCAAAAAATAAACATTTGTGTACTGCTTTTCTGTTATGCTGCTGTAATAAATATTTCTATCTCCACTTACTTTTCTGCCAATTTAAAACATAAATTGGAATAAATTGTTATTTTATTAAAAGCCATCAAACAAAATTTATTCATGCTTAATATTTATTATTATTGAAAGAATTAGAAATCAAATAGCTGAAATATTTCAGGACATAAAAAGCAATAAGTTTTATTCAAAAAAAAATAAGTAAGAATTAGAACATTCTTTAGAAATTTGGGGATCTTCCCGCCTACATTTGAAATCATCAATTCATCAAAGATTCGTTCCCCTTAAATAGCACAAAAAAAACAAGGCGTGTGAAAAAGTAAATTAAGAATTTTTCATGGAAATAATTTATGTTTAAATAATGTATGTGAAAAGCTCTTTCTTGGTAGTATTATTATAAAAGTCTTAAGTATTAAGTAGTGCGTTTAGATTCTATAAGTAGATAAGCTCATTTAATTAAACTACTGAAGTGAAAAAGCATATCAACAAAAAGAATCAAATTACTAGAATCAAAATGAAGAAAATTTGTGTTTTTGTGACTAGAAGTTTGATTGCCGACTAGAATAGTATAAAGTAGAATAGGTAGACTATTGGAAGTGATAATTATCAGTTGTTATTCGGTTTTATGCTGTATTAGTGTAGATTAATGAACAATAATTTGTAATAAAAATTCTAAAGATTATTCCACAAATTGAATGTATCTTTAAAAATGAAAAGGAATGAATAATTCAGACAGATATCAAATTTGGGACTGTTTTTATGACACATATCAAGTAAATTCTTAACTGATGAATAAATTATTTGATTAAGAAAAGTGAAAAATACATTTCCAAAATGTTTCAGAATGTTAAGTACGAAAAGAAAGATCCAGTGAATTAAACGCACATGCAAATATTTGAGCACTTAATTATTTTCTATTAATATAACGTTCTTAACTCTCGTTCGATTCTATGAAATACATATTGTGTGTATTTATTTTGAGTCTTTCATTATATGAGTTATCAACAAATATTTAAGAATGAACAAGAGTCTAATGTGTATCATATATTGCGTATTTACAGACAAAATGTTGTGAGTTTGCATGTTTCCGCGACCACAATTTTATAAAAAAAATTATTATTTTCGATGATTCATTTCTCGTGGATTTACTAAGATTTAAAAAAAGGAATTAAAATGAATAAATTGGAAGCACCTAACTCGCAAGTTTCTGGGAGTAGTATGCAGTCATCATCAAAATCACCGAATCCATCACCAGAAATTGATGATGGAAGTTCTAAACGACAAGCTACACGGTGAGTTATGATTTCATAAATTGAATCATTATTTTAACTGATTTGTTCCATACCCAACATTAAGAAAATTTACACTACATAAATAATCTCCAAATCATGTGTATAAGCTAGCTTCATTTTAATTCTATATATGTCTTCTTTAATTTCAGAGTGTTCAAAAAGTCATCAGCAAATGGAAAAATTACAGTTTATTTGGGAAAAAGGGATTTTGTTGATCATATTTCACATGTTGATCCAATTGACGGTGTCGTATTGATTGATCCCGATTATATGAAAGAGAGAAAAGTTTTTGGACATGTTTTAGCCGCATTTCGTTATGGCCGAGAAGATTTGGATGTATTAGGACTTACATTTCGCAAGGATTTATATTTAGCATCAGAACAAGTAAATAAACTAATATAAATCTATTGAAAATCGATCAATAATGATAGCAATTTTTTCCGCTAGATATACCCATGTCTAAAAGATATCAATGAGACAAGAGGATTAACCCGTCTACAAGAACGTTTAGTCAAGAAATTAGGTCCGAATGCATATCCATTTTATTTCGAATTGCCGCCCCATTGTCCAGCTTCAGTTTCTTTACAGCCAGGTAAATATCCATTAATTTACTTTTACATGATATTAATAACAAAGTCTTCTTTCCATTTGAAATAATATTGCAATTCTATAAATATGAAAAGCTCCGGGTAAGAGTTAGAAATGAATAAAAAACTTCTTCATGCCACTAAACAATTCTCAATGTCTATAATATTTTAGGAGACACGGGAAAACCTTGCGGAGTTGATTATGAGCTGAAAGCATTTGTAGGCGATTGTTCAGAAGACAAACCTCACAAACGAAATTCTGTTCGATTAGCTATCAGAAAAATCATGTATGCTCCATCCAAAATAGGAGAACAACCTTCAATTGAAGTCAGCAAAGAATTTATGTTGAAACCAAATAAAATTCATTTGGAAGCGAGTTTAGATAAAGAGGTAAATGATTACATGATATTCCCCATTTATGAAAAAAATTCTCATATACACATTTAGCTCTCTATAGGAATGAACGAAAAAAAATATTACTTTTAGTATTATTGCATTTCCATAAATTAATTTTTTTCCTATACACGCTTTATAAAGTTAGAATCATAAAATACGAGCGTTCGTTCTCGATTGTAGCATCAAGAAAATTCATAAATTCTTATTACCACATCATCTCGAGGGAAAAGCTTGAGTTACATAAATTTTTTTTTGTGTTCTGAATTTCAATTCTTATGTTAGGCATGAGCAACAGGTTGAATTATTGATTAAAATTATATTTGTTTCAAAATTTGTCAATATTCAATACTTTTCATTATATATCCGTTAGAATGTGTTCTTCCTTTCGATTCCCTAGAATAGTGAATATTTAGAAAAATTTACTTGACATGATAAGGGTCAAGAATTTATCTGCTCGTACATCCGCTATTTGTATTATCAAAATATGCTACAAACATAATTATATTTTGCTTTAAATATTTTTTCAGCTTTATCATCATGGAGAAAGTATATCAGTAAATGTACACATTGCTAACAATTCCAGCAAGACGGTAAAAAAGATAAAAGTGTCAGTAAGACAATTTGCCGATATATGTTTGTTTTCCACTGCACAGTGAGTACATAGCTAAATATTTACATTTTTTAATATTACTTAAAAAAAATGCTGGGAGCAGATATAATTATTTCTTTAAATTAATTTATTTTTGCAGATATAAATGTACAGTAGCAGAAGTCGAATCAGAGTAAGTAAATAATTATTCAATATACACAAACTTTTCTTAATTATATTATTTATTAAATAAATTAAGGGATGGATGTCAAGTTCAACCAGGCTTTACACTCTCTAAAGTTTTCGCATTGACGCCGTTATTGGCAAATAACAAGGATAAATGGGGTTTAGCTCTAGATGGTCAATTGAAGCACGAAGATACCAATTTAGCATCAAGCACTTTGTACGTAATCTGTTAATTTTAAATTTCTAAAATTATACATTTTCTAATGCATACATTTTTATTAACAGAATCACAGATCCAACTCAACGCGAAAACTTAGGAATAATCGTACAGTATAAAGTAAAGGTCAAATTGTGTATAACGCCTTTAGGAGGGTATGTGGATTTAATTAAATATCCAAAAGATAACACAACTTAATTAGATGATTTTTATTTTAAAACAGCGATTTAGTGGCTGAATTGCCTTTTATTTTAATGCACCCAAAACCAGATGACATTGAGGATATCATACTCAATGATTCAATTTCAACGAATAATCATGAGGTCAATAGTACTTCTGAAGAGAAACAGAGCTCTATGGGTAATAATAAGTCATCGATAGTTAAGGAAGATGTGCCGAATTTAATTCAACTTGACGGGTAAGTAACATACTAATGAGAGATCAATTAGCGTGTGTTTAATACTTTTGTAAAAATTTCAGAGACGACACTCATGATGATGATATAATTTTTGAGGATTTCGCACGTTTGAGACTTAAAGGAGGTGAAACAGAGGCATAAATATGAAAAAAGTAGAAAAATACAATTATGAAAATTTTTACTAAAATCAGTAATTTGTATATGTATTCCATGAAAGCATTATTGTTTACTAATAATGTTTTACATAATTTTATTCATATTTTCCCAAATGATATAAATCACACACAAAATAAATTATGGCTTTATAGAATAAAATCTCTATATTATTTAGAGTGTAAAAAATAATTATCAATCGATTATGGTGATATACTAGAGTTTAATACACAATCCAAATTATATTAAGCTAAATTTCTATCATTACCCTTTAAATGTGATAATTTGCTATACCATGAAACTCTTATTCATTCTATTTTAAATCCAATATATATCTCGATGTGATCATATGAAACATTTTTGGTCCATACTAAATTTTATTTGAAACCTACAATTAAATGCATAGTGAATAAGTACACACTATAAGCAATGCTACTGGACTAAGAAAATAGTAGTAAGAGTATCACTTTGGCCATTTCTGTTAAACATGGAACACATCTAAATATATTTTGAGTGGAACTTTTTAATTTTCTTGAAAAAATTAATGTGCAATACCTATGTCAAAATCTGATACTGATCAGATTACAAAAATATGAAAAGAAATGTGCTGACTGAAAATCTAAAAATTATTTCTAAAGCCTTTCGTCTCTATTTTCCTCACGATATAAAGAGCTTATAATCAATCATCTTGTTGCAATTCAATTTGCCATAATCGATTGATAATGTTATATGTTGGGATTTTAATTAAATTTCTGGACACGAGAGAGATTCTATAGAGCTTTCTAATTTTATAGTATTATCCTTTCTCATAAGAAAGATTAATCAATTTATGGAGAAATATTTATACATAAATGTCCAGATATTAATTTTAATTCACAATAATTTAAAAAAAATGAAAAATCAATTTTCCTAAAAATACAAATTTGTATTTTATAAATCATTGTATGGAAATTAATGTTTATTTAAAAAATGTATAACTGTTTTAACAAATTATGCGCGGAATTAAAGTTTAAAACTTATTTTTATGTGGCATTTAAATGTTACAATCAAATATGTCTCCGAATTTAAGGATTATTTCTGATTTTAAAGAATTATGAAACATAATTTTGAATATCTTTATTATTATGATGAGATTTAACATTTATTTGATTATTGTAAAAATAACTGAAGTTATTAAATAAAAAGTAAATAACAATTGGTGTATGGCAACTATTTGTATGTATTAATTCCAAAGCTTTTTTATTCTCATCAACTCAGGGATGCACTTCAAATATTTCATTCTTTTTTTTTTTTGGCTTTCCAATTAGCTATAATGACCTATAATTAAATTTAATTAGGAGCTGTTCGCTTATTACGTGACGTAAAAAGAATATTTAGACCCCCTTCCCACTCGTTACAATTTTCCCTCTTCCAAAAACCAGAACATCCCCAATTTCAGAAGAAATTCATCAAAATAACTTGAGGTTGAAAGAGATTATTTCGGACCCAACCCTAACTTTTTTTATAGAAGAGTCTAGTGGTGGCCAACCATAACCGCAGACAACATTCGGTTTATGTCATTCACAAACTATTTTGGGCGACACTAGTGTACCGCAGCACACATCTTGCCCACCACAGGTCTATTCAGCATTCAATTTCATATGTTTACAAACTTGTTTTAGCAGAAATTAACTCAAATATTTTCTTTCGTGTTAATCAAAAGATGTGAGAAAAATCAAAGCACATGTTGCTTAACCCGAGTAGCACAATGCAGCGAACCTCATTTTTTGAAACAAAAATTGTTTGAAATCAACCGTCACGGTGAAGTCAGAACAATTTCGCATCTTACTCTTTATACGACGACATAATAGTGACCTAGGGAACACTTTGTGCTGTTCGGGATAATTCATAATTCATTTACGACTTTTTTAATTGTTTTAATTCCACGAAGAGAGTGCAAAAATGTACTTTACTCTTAAATTGAGAAATAATTGTTAAGTCATCGGCGAATTTACATTTTAAAAAAAACTGAATATCCTAATACAATTTACTAAAGCATGCATGGATGTTAAAAGTACATATCTTCAACTTGTTTACCCTGAATTTACGTTATAAGCCAGTGGCTTATCGGAAGAAAAAAGTTTTCAAAATCTCAAAAAAAGGCTTAATAACGAGTAGTGGCTTAGTAAAGAAATGTAAACAAATGAAGAAAATTGAAAATTTTCATGGAAATTTTAAAAATTATTAATGTTTTCTAGTGCTAACTGATTGTCAATGTCTAAATATATCATTTAAAAACAATTAAATTATTTTAATTAAGCCAGTGGCTTAGTAACGGGTAGTGGCTTATGACGTAAATTCAGGGTATGTCCTTTAATATATAAATTACAAAAGAGATTTCTCATTCTCAAATTACCTGTTTAACTTTATTCAGCTCGTTTAAGTGTTAACATTAATACTCTCTTAAATACGTCTGTCAGTATCTCTGCTAATTATCATTTATTCATAGCTAGTCGAGATTCTCAGTATTTTCAGAGAGACGGCCGAGTTATGAAGCCTAAACTAAATATTTTGGTCTTTGTAGTTTTATTGCGAAATTTTGTAGTCAGTCAGTCAGGTAAAGATGAATATACTCACCTAAATCTAAATTTAACGCAAATTCTTTTATATAGTTGAAGATCCAAAAGTTGGAGATAAATGTGTCCGGGAATACGATAATGCTGATGGAATTTGTGTACCTAAATCAGAATGCTTACAAGCACATAAAGAGTATAAAAAGAAAAAAATTCCAGAGACGTATTGTAATTTCATAGATGGACAATTAATATTGTGCTGTCCACAAACTGCCGAAAGGATCAGTGTACAAAGTTAGGGATAATATTGCTAAAATCCATTTAGGTATATTAAAAAATATTCCATACATTTTCAGAATGTAAAGAGTACAGTGAATATTCAAAAAAGAAAATTTACGTCTGGGGATTAATAATATCACAAGAATCAAATGCATCTTCTATTTCTATAACAAATTGTGATGAGAGTACACCCTTGATTCGAGGCGGTAAGCTTTATAGTTAATACCATGTGCTTTAAATTCTATATTTCCATTTATAACTTTTAATGTAGGTAATGTTACAAAATCTGGTGAGGATGTCATTTGAATACATTCGCAAATATGAATATGATTTTCCTTATTTTTCAATTTATATGTTTAGGTGAATTTCCACACATGGCAGGTATGATTTTTGTCATTGTCCTAAAACCCATGTATATTGACCATGTAAGTTTTTTTGAAAAATGTGACAATTTTAATAATATTTCAGCTATAGGTTGGATGAAATCTAATAAAGTGACTTTCGATTGCGGTGGAAGTTTGATATCGGAGAATTATGTTTTGAGTGCAGCTCATTGTGAAAAGTCGGATGGAATAAGCCCAAGTTTTGTTAGATTAGGCGATCAGAATTTGAAAACCAAAAACGATAACGCTAATGAGATAGACATAAACATAATAGAATTTATAAAGCATCCTCAGCATAGTTACAAATATAGCAAAAATGATATTTCATTAATCAAATTGGAATCTTCTGTCACGTATTTAATCTTTACTTTTTTACGCGCAAAACCTTGAATTTAAAATGCACTTTTTTCAATTCTAGCTTCTCAAAATATATACGTCCAGCATGTTTGTGGCAATCAAGTTTCTTAAACTTTACACAAGCCATTGCAACAGGTCAGACGAAGAAGAAAAATTATATCTAGATATATTATTCATGTTATTTATTACTTTAGGTTGGGGTGCTACTCAATATGGCTCAAAAACATCTGATGAATTGATGAAAGTTGAACTTGACATATTTGATAATGATAACTGTAATAAGTTTCTGTCTGATTCATTATCTCTAACTCCAGACAAATATTTAGATGATTCGCAAATTTGTTCTGGAGTTTTAGAAGGTAAACTTTTAATATTTTTAATCAAAAAATTTGTATACCTATTTTAAAATAATATATATATTATAGGAGGAAAGGATACATGTCAGGTAATGAGTTTTTTGTTAATTTTAAGAAAGCAATAAAATATGGTTTTCTTTCTATTTCACGTATCCTAGGGCGATTCGGGAGGTAATTATAGATAACATATTTTACTTGTGCTTATACTTAAAAATATTTAACTCATAGCTCCATTGCAAGTCTCGTTCCGAGAAAACTCGTGTCTTTATCACATTATTGGAATTACAAGCTACGGCTCGGCATTATGCGGATCTCCAAAAACTCCAGCGGTTTATACAAGAGTATCATATTATCTGGACTGGATTGAAAGGATTGTTTGGAAAAATGTTTAACTAATAAAAATTAACTAACGTTTATAACAATTTGAATCTCTCGTTGCATTCAATTTGCGAATCGCTGCAGTTAGATTTTTAAACGCTTTTATTAATACTCTGAAGAAAGTTAGGTATTTTTTATTTAATTCATTAAATCCTTTTAAACAGATTAAATACGAGGATATGAGTCATTGAACACGGTATTGATATAAATTTTATCAACTGAAATTAATTATTTGAAATTTATGTAAAATTAGATTCACAAAATTTTAGAACTTAATCTTGTTAGTATAGGTAAGTACTAAAACACAAGAAAAAGAAATAATTTTTGTACATAGTCGAAAACCCCTTTTTATAAATATGTTCAGTCGGGATTTGAACTCCGACAAAACAAGGTCGCAAAAGTATAAATAAAAACATAAAGCATGTTTGATTCACTATAAACTATAACTACAATTACAAAAAAATGCCGATGGTCGGAAAATCAATTAGTTGATGTGATAAAAGTGCAAAGAAAGAGAAATAAGATAAGCTGAATAAAAGCGTTAAATAGAAAATAACAAAAACAAAAACAGAACGAAAGAAAAGAAAATACACAATAATGGAAAATCAAGGTAATTAAATGGAAAACTAATATTAATTATCGTTTTTAATCATTCCTTGCTCATTTTTGTTTAATTAATAATCAGATGAAGAGTCGAATCAGCAAGAAAATACAGATTCATCGAGCAATCGAAATTTAGCAGTTTCGCTAGTTAGAAGTGCCCGAAGACTTGTCTCTCAGCCAACATTACAAGAAAATAATTTAGATAATGAATTTAATAATTATCCTCAACATTCAAATGCTGAAAATGATGATGACGATAATGACGAAGACGACGACGATGATGATGATGATGATGATGATGAAGTGTCTTCAGATAGACTTTTTGAGGAATACATACAAGAAGCTTCACAATCAAATCAAACACAATTTTTT
The DNA here is from genome assembly GCF_022539635.2 of Chironomus tepperi. Classification (NCBI taxonomy): domain Eukaryota; kingdom Metazoa; phylum Arthropoda; class Insecta; order Diptera; family Chironomidae; genus Chironomus; species Chironomus tepperi. The sequence continues at coordinate 898,218 of NW_027226498.1, read as the reverse complement.
GACTGTGAATTGCCTACACAACATACATATTTAGGAAATACAGAGAATGTACGGGGATTTTCATATTTTGAACCGTATAAAACATATGAAATCCCTATTTGTGAGCATCATTCTCTTTTATTTCCTGGAGAAATTTTGCCAATGATCATGCTGGAAGACCGCTTCTTTTCGTTGTCAAATAACGAAGAAGGATTAGTATTTGGCTTAGTTTTTCAAAGAGAAGATGAAAAAGAGAAGCAAACATATGGAGTTACTTGCCAAATATTTGAAAAAGGTTTGCAAAATGGACTTGTAAAAATTAAATCCAAAGCACAACAAAGATTTGTAGTTGTAAAATCTAATAATGAAGAGAGTATTACAATGAGAAATCAAGGTTACTATGCAAAAGTTAAGATTCTACCTGAAATTGTCCTCCAAGATCCATACCTGCTTACAATATCTAACAGTTATTTAAAACACTTTCAAAACACCAACAAAAAAAATCATCTTCAGAAATTTTTAGCTGCATCAACGAGGTGGCCGAGATTTGTGTATGAAGAATACTCTATTGCAACTCACACTGATAAAATTGAACGATATTTGGCTATGTTGAATATAGAAGCACCGACAGATCCAATTTTAAAATCATTTTGGCTCGCAAGAAATGTCCCATTAAATTACAAAGACCGATTAAAAGTATTCCAGTCAAATTGTGTTAATAAGAGATTAATGTTAATTGGTGATTCGCTAAATTATGTAAGTCCTTATCAAATTATTTGTCCGTTTCTTGCTTTTATCAGTTTTTTAAAAGTTTAATACGAACGCATAAGAAAGTTCAAGTTGAGATATATCTATAATTAACTGGTTAATGCATTATATTCTTTAATATACAATGAATGTAATGTTAATGATAAAGGTATTAGTGTCTTTTTAACATTAACTAATTTTATCTTTTGTTTCTTATTAGATGTGCTATTTCTTATGCAAAAGATGTAAAAACAAAATTGCAATTTACAATGATATTTTTGCAATGTCAAAAGATGCAGTAAATGCTAGTTACTGCAATCCTGCAGGCTATGTTCATGAAACACTTACAGTAATCAAAACATTTGAATCAGCTGTAAAAATGGTGGATAAACCTTCAACGGAATTTAGTTGGTTCCCTGGCTACGCTTGGCAAATAGCAGTATGCTCAAGATGTTTTACTCACGTTGGATGGAAATTTGTAGCTGTTAACAACAGGAATTTAAAACCAAGGACATTTTTTGGATTGAGCTGCAAGAGTCTTTTAGTTCAATCAGAACAAGCTTCAGAAAATCAAAATGAACAAGAAGTCAGCAGTTTAGTTATGGAGTAATTTTTTTTTATAAAATCTTTAATTTCTTTCTCAATTTTACTGATAATAAATACATATGAGATATAAAAAACGAAAGAAATGATATTTTCCAAGAAATACTTCTTCCAGTGAAATTTTGCATAACTGTTGCTTTTTTATATTAATTTATGATAATGAAATAAGCTATATTATCATTGGGAAAAAACGCAGAGAGAAATAAGTTCTTGAAAACACAATATTATTAAAACATCACAAGTTAAAAGAACAAATGGAATCAGCGCATGTATATGTAAATGATATTTTTGAAAAACTTTCTTGTTAATTAAATATTTAAATATGTCCTTCAAATTTTATACACCACATATTACATCATATAAATGTCAAATGGATGGAATAAGTAAAACCAAAGTTTAACAAGAAGCTAGATTGACATAAAATAAATGCAGGTTTTATTTATTTGTTTATAGGTGGTCTTTGGTTCGTTGGCCTCATTTTCACTTAAACTTGAAAGAGGCTTGTTGTTATTGTGGTTAATAGTTCCTTGTATCAGTCAGTCTGTCAAATGTCTTTTCTTTTGACTAAACTTCTTATGACGTGCTAATAAATAAGTCTCTCAAAAGTTTAGTATTGAGAGGATCTGTGTCTTTTAAGAGAGTTAAAGCAGTCACAGTTGAATCATCTTTGTGAGTTGAAGTGTTACTAAGATTTTATTTATTTTTATCAACATCGAAGAAACTAATAAGTAGAATAGTTTCCAATATTTTACAGCAGATCAAAGATCAATAAGTTCATCCGTGCTTTTCATATTTAAATATATTATGTAAATATAATAATTTATAACAGAATAGGAATTTTTGAAAGGATTTAAAATGAGAACTTTTATACTTGCCTTTGTTGTTCATATTTCAACATTTGGATCTATAAAATCACAATTGCAGTATAATAATCAGTTTCAATTAAATCCATACAATATTTTTGGTCAATTTGGCTTTAATCAACAATATCAGCAACCAACAAATCAACAGACTTATCGACCGAACAATAATTTTTACTATCCAAATCAACAAAATTTATATTATGCACAACAACAAACAACGAAACCAACAGTTGATAACAGAATTCCACAAAATACTCAAACTAATCGACCTGTTCAAACAGGTTCTAATTCAGCACTCCGCTTAAGTGAAAGAAAATGTAATGAATATTTGAAAAAAGCTCAAAATTCTGTGTTAGTTGGTTCCCTATCCTTAATACCCAACATACAAGGTATTCAAACTGACAATTGTGATGCATCTCAAGGATTGATTATTGGTGGCGAAAATGCAAAAGCTGGAGAATTTCCACACATGGCTGGTAAGGATAAACTTCAAACTTTTAATTATGTAAAGTTTTGAAACATTTAAATGTTAATACACATTTTTGCAGCTATTGGATACAAAAACTTGGACAATATAGTAAATTTTAAGTGCGGTGGATCATTAATATCTGAACAATTTGTTTTAACTGCTGCGCATTGTCGAACAGCTGGACGTGAAAAACCTTCAATTGTTCGTTTAGGAGATTTAAATTTAAGAATTAGAGAAAGCACATCAACCGAAAAGGATGTAGGAATTGCAGCATTTATAAGTCACGAAAGATATGACCCGAACAAAAGTAAAAATGACATTGCTGTTATAAAGCTCGTGAGCAAAGTAACACTTTCAAAAGATATTCGACCTGCATGCTTAATGGTACCTACTAATACAGCAAATATTCAAAAAGCTATTGCAACTGGTTGGGGATTAACTGAAGCTTTCACAGATCATACATCGGATATCATGCAAAAGGTAGAGTTGCCTATTAAAGATCAAAACACTTGCCGCAGACTTCTTGACGACCAAACCATTGATGAATATCAAATTTGTGCAGGAGAAGGTAAGTTCAAAGTTACTTGTTAAAACACATTTTATTAATTAAATTCATAACTCGTGATGGGTTAAGTTCTTTACTTCTTCGAAAATTCAGTGTGAACAACACCAATTGTTGTGATACAGGTATTTCTGGCATCTTAATGGTTTTATGTGAATGTTCAAATTTTGACAAAACGGGATTCCCATAAAACAAGTTGTCATGAATTTAAATTTCCCTGAAGAATTCCGACACCTTACTTAGTTTGCTGACCGTATAAATCAATTGTGATCAATTACCACCTATAGATTTCGTTTAGTCTGTCGCTAGCCGTCTATAAGTTTTCAATCTTTTGCCATCTACGAAGTTAGATTTTATTCATGGCTCTAGTCCTTATATCCCAGTAAGAGTTGGTTCGTTCTCTAGACGTTAGTATGTAAATATCTAGCTGCAAAATATGTACGCTGTGGTTTATCTCCATTGAGGTGTCGTTATTGTCATTAATAATAGATGTTATGTAGCCAAAATAATTGACTATTATCGTCAATCGCCTGATGGAAGCCCAACTTTTTTTGTTCTCCTGATGCTTCCAGCTTCTTACTGAATTTTAATTATTTTCTATTTGATATTATTTTAATTTGAATTTTCTAATTAATTCTTCTATTAGGAGGAAAAGATACATGCCAGGTAAAATAACTGTTTTTATAATTTATATATATATTAAAATTAATGCTTGATTTTCTTTCTCTTTATATGCTATCAACCTATTTAGGGAGATTCAGGAGGTCCACTTCAAATAGTATCAACAAAAAATAAATGTGTCTACATATTAATTGGAGTAACAAGTTTCGGAAACACTTTTTGTGGAGCAGAAGATTCTCCTGGCGTTTATACTAGAGTTTCAGCTTATATTGATTGGATTGAACAGAAAGTTTGGGGATCTGGATAGGAAAAAGTCCTATTGTATTGCTGGATTTTATTATTTAATGCATCAAAATAATTAATTTATTAATTCTAATGTCTACTCAGATTAAACTTTGATCAAAGCTGCATATTTTGAAAAATTCAGAAAATAATTAAATCTGAGAATAGGAAACTCTTATTGACTACTTAAAGAACAAGCATGTTTCTTATTCTGTATTTATCTTGTTAATTTTTAATGTATACATTTACATTATTTCAATATGTATCTTGTATCTTTAAGACCTTGACTCTTTTTTTATTCATATTTAATCAGTAAAATCCTGTTATTGACTTCTTCTCCTCTCTGAAAACGGTTGAAAACTTTCATTATAGTTGAGAGTATTTAAGAGCTTTCTTTTTGTATCAATTTGTTCTCATTAAAACTGAGTAGCAATATTTAATCTTCCTCTATTATAAAATAAAGAATAATAAAGCAATGAAAATTATTTTTGCTGTATTGACTATCTTAATTTTGACATCTAAATCCATTAGTTTAGAAGTTTTTGGACAGAATAAATCACGTCGTATAAGTGAAATAAAGTGTGATGAATATTTTGAGAAATCTAAGAAAACAATGATGATTAATTCTCTTTTACTGATCCCTACTTCTCATAGTATTCAAGTGAATCCATGTCTTTTTACACAAGGAATTATCATTGGTGGAGAAAATGCGAGAGCTGGGGAATTCCCTCACATGGCTGCTCTTGGATACAAAAATCTAAATAATAAGATTGATTTCAATTGCGGTGGTTCCTTGATTTCTGAGCAGCATGTTATTACGGCAGCACATTGCAGTAATTCAAATGGATTAATACCGTCAATTGTTCGTCTTGGTGATTTAAATTTGAAAATGACTGAAGAATATCTACCCGAGAATGATGTACCAATAGCCAAATTTATAAGTCACGAGAAATATTTGTCAAATGAGAAGAAGTACGACATTGCAATTATAAATCTTGTAAAGAAGGTCACATTTTCAAAATACATACGACCAGCATGTCTTTCAACATCTGAGATGCTTATTGAAAATAGTAAGGCTATTGCAACGGGATGGGGATTAACTGAAGCATTAACGACTCGCACTTCAAATAATTTAAAAAAAGTGGAACTAAGCATTATTGATAACAATACATGTCAACAAATCTACAATGATACTAAAATAGATGAGTCAAAATTATGTGCTGGTGAATTAGAAGGTAAATCTGTGAACAATTCCATTTACAAATGTTATGAGATTTAATTTTTTTTAATATTTTAGGAGGGAAAGACACATGCCAGGTAATGCAATGTTTAAAGCTTGAAAATGTGAATTAATTTAAGATTTTATTATTATTCTCGTAATGTTAACAGGGAGATTCTGGAGGTGAGTCATTTAATTTGAATCATTTCCTTGATAAAAAATTATAAAAATTTTTACAGGTCCAATTCAAGTATTTTTAGGAAAGGGCAAATGTGTGTTTGTTTTAATTGGAATAACAAGTTATGGAGACATATTGTGTGGATTTAAAAATTCTCCTGGAATATATACAAAAGTTTCATACCACATTGACTGGATTGAAAAAATAGTTTGGGGATCTCAATAAAATAAGTGATATTCATTTCAGAACTATTTGAAGCTTTATTTCTCTTATAAACTACATATGTAAGCTAAAGATTATATGATAAGAATAAGGAAGTAAAATTAAGTAAATTTCATTTGATAATACATGTTTCCCAAAATAGATAGCTTCTTTTGCATTGTGTTACGAAGTGGATTGATGAATTGTTCTGAAGCGTGAAGCTCGGCATTTAAATCTGGGTTGTAAGAATTCAAACCTTTTGCAACGAAAAAATTCCACACACATTCTTTAAGTACATATGCGATTTCACTTGGCTCAAGGTAGACTACAACAATATGAAGATTATTTAGAGGAGGTGGAAGTAATTTTGCAAGTGACAATAACTCGAGAAATTTGACTGTAAAAAATAGAAGCTCATCATTATTTTCATTTCGATTTTCAGCTTTAGCTCTCCAATGATGCATTATTGATGCACACAATGAACGAAGAAATACACTACAATTGCACCATAATGGAATTCTGTATTGAGCTAATAATCCTAAAATTGACCATAATATCGGACAATTCTTAAAAATTCGTCGAACATGCAAATCTCGTTCCATTGTAACTTTTGTAAAATCTTCCTCAATAGGCCAATGTAATCCATTATACATTACATCACTTGACACAAGTTCGACGAGTAACTGAGAAACATTACAGAGTCCATCAACAATTTTAGATTTATCTTCATCTCCTTCTTCTGAATCATCCAGACAGCATGAAACAATTGCCTTCACATAAAAATTCTTAATTTCTTCATCAACATCATTCACATAATTTGAATGTTGATTGCTTTTAGAGATGCCAGATCCAATAATTCCAGAATGTAATAAAATTGATGATTTAGAGAAATTTAGGGAAACGATTTGCTTCTGATTCATTTTTAGTAATGACATTTCCTTCTTCCTTGAGTTTTTATGCTCACAAATATTTTGAACAAGTCCTTTTGGCTTAAAAATATCTGTATAAAGGAACAAAGCTCCTTCTAATAAATCTCTTGTTGCTACATTTCGTATTCCTTTTTTGCCTGAACATTGTTTCGATAGCAAATTAAAGCAACGTTCCATAATTATCGACTTTGTCAGTAAATCTGTTTCCTTTAAGCTCCAAAAGAAATACTGAATAGTAATTTTCTCACATCGAACAGCATTTGAAACATTAATTAATTTCATATTCAGATGATTAACTAAATTCGTCATCATATGAATTTGATCTTTTGTTCCAAAAATACATTCACTATCTATGTCTGCAATTTGCATTGGATCATCCATATTTTCATCATTAGTTTCAATCTTTTTGGTAATATTATCTGCAGTTAGCATGACTTTTCGAAGTAAAGTTTCCCAAATTTGAAGAGTAATTCGAAAAGATGATTGAACAGCATTAGTGACCAAATTTCGCTTTAAAAACGTGCATTGACCATCCTTTTCTAGTGTCATTAAATCCACTAGATTTTTAATAGTGAAGTAACACTTATTTTGCAATTTTACATTATTTAAATCGATTGATAATTGCTGCAGCACATGAGAAATCACTATATTAATGTCTGGAGATTCACTGCATCCAATATTTTCATCAAGCAGCCTAATTATAGCATTCATAATATACGGACTTGTTAACGTATTCTCAGAAAGTAATTTTTCAATCGATTTGCTGAATATAACTGTATTTCTTTGATGGCTTGCTAATAAAATCAATCTTATAGCAGTTTGTTGGAGCACTTTCTTATGACTTGTACATGCATTCCACAAGCACGGCCAATTTTTTTCTTTTCGAATGTCTAACACCAACGGGCATGTTTTATCATCATTGTATATCATGGATTCAAGTTCAAGAATTACTAATTCCACAAGTTCTACACACCAACGATTGTTTTCAAAATTGTCCATCAATGTGAGTAGTAATTTTGTTCCATTTTCCTTTAAGCGCAAAATCAATTCTGGTAAAATGTCGTGTAGTTTGTCAGGATTATAATCCAATGGTCTTAAAATGATTTGTCGTTTAATTTTGTCAAGAAATTTAACGTAATCCAGTTCAATGTATTCTAGAAATACATTAAGAATGCATTGAGCATATATTTCTGACTTGCTTGCAAGTTGTATAAGATTTGGAATATAGTCCTTTGATTTCAGTTCATTCACATCTGCATTTAATGCTTCTTCAACAATTTCACGTATTAGAACTTTTAGTTTTTGGTCTCGAGAATTTGAAAGATACTCGAGTACAGTTACAGTTGACGGTATAAATGCAGGCGTTAGCATTGATGGCATTCGTAAAATGTTTGATATGAATTTCATGGGAAATAATGAGCTCAAATGAGCAACACACCAATCAAAATTAGGTCTGTTATCCACAAAAACATTTTCGAGATCAAAAATAAATCTCTTCATTTCAGTATCATCAAATGAACTAAAGCATAGTCCACATAGTTCCAAAAGAATTTTAGTAGCACTACATCCAAGCCAGAGATTACAAGAGCCTTTAAAATCCAGATTAAGAATTTTTGCATATTCAACAGATGGTTTTATTAGCTTTGAAAGTGTCCATTGAGAGACATATGTTGGTGCCCATGACTGTTCCAAAATCAACTTTTCAAGACCTTCCTTAATCATCAAAATAATTCTTTCATCAGATTCATTTAGTGGTGCATTTTTCTGTAAAAAATCACATTTTTTTATTAATTTTATTTATATGTGCTGGATGTTTGTAACCACTTACATCTTGCTTGATATAGTTTGCGATATAAGTATCAATTATCAAGGAAAAATAATCGGATATACAATCGCGTAGAACTGGAAGTTCCTCTAATAGCTTCAGTGCAATTTTCACAAGTTGAATTGCTGTATAAAACAAATATTTTATTCAAAAAAAAAGTAAAAATAAGCATTAAATAAACTACCTTCAGCTGGATCATCTCGATAAAAGTTTTTTCCCATTGCAAATTTTTGGATTTCCGTAAGTAAAGCTTGATTCATCTTGTTCTTAATTTTTTTTAAATCTTTAATTTGATTTTTAAAAAACTTTTGTTTACAAACATATGAGTTTTGCGATTCGCAAATGTCTAAAAAACTTTTAAAAGCTTCGGATTGGAAATTATAAACGATTCGCAGTGCAATTAAAAGTTATATTCAATTTTTAGCTTTAATTAAAGTATAAAATGAGCAATTCCGCCGAAAAAGTTATTGACTGGCAAGAAGAAGCAGAAGGTGTTATAAACGATGTGAAAAATCATGTGAAACTCATAGAAATATCTAATAAATTAATAAGTAATACATTTCTAAATTTACTTCAATTTCTTGGTATTAAAGTGTTTATTTTATTAGGCGATGGAAGCAATGTTTTTCTAAATATAGTTCTACTTGAAGGAAAGGTAAAGTAATCTTGATATGAATTATAAATGTATGCATTCTGTACGCTTTATAACAAAACCTAAATCATGAAATTAAAAGTGTCATTTTTTTTATTTAAATACCTAATAAATTATATATTTTCTCAATTAACTAGAGTATGACAGTTCTTCTGGATAGTCAAGGCTTTCATATAGTGTCTGAAAATGAATTGGATACATGTGAGATAGAAAATATCGAATCTTTTGAGACCATTTACTCTTTATTGGAACAACATAGCAAGGAATACACCAAATCCTTTGGAAACGAGCTAATTAGTAAATTAGAGAAGGTTCAGTAATCAATCTGATTAACATTCAAGGAATCAAAAATTTCAATAAGTAGCCAGCACTTTGCCAAACGAATCTTTTGCTGAAAACAATTCTTAAACAGAAGTAATAATATATTGCATGTAGTTGTAACGAGATAATTTATGTCATTAACAATAATTGGGTACACTGATAATGTTGAATTTTATTCAAACTTTATCGACCATTTGAAAAAAAAAATATACAATATGTACGAAAAAAATAACATTTAAAAGTTACAGAAATGTATGCATTTTTCATCAATTACGCATAGTTATCCTAAAACGAATTAAAGATTTTTAAATGTAGATTCTAATGATAGATTTATATTCTTATGGTTCTATGTCAGATTTTAGATTATGTCCGATAGCTTGTGTGAAATTCTTTGAATTAATTTTATTAGATTTTGATAGATACTTAATCGCAATTAAAAATGATTCGTAATGCACGAATACGATAAAAAAAAATAAATGACTTGTAGTCTAGCACTTAAACAGCGACAGTAACGTTATTTGTCAAAGTTCATGTGTGGAAATTTTAAGTCATATTAAAAGCATAAATCTTTACATTTAATGACTTCTATTTTATTTCAGATAAATTAACTTTTCACTTCAGATATCGTTTCTTTGTTCAAGCTTTGAATAAATATGTGTATGATATAAATGAATTTCCGTAAACATTAATTAATCTAAAATCTCCAATTAAATTAAAACAATCATACCCTCGTTCTTTTATCTTCAATTCTGCTAACTAAACTTGATATCACTGGTAAATTAAGGAAATTACCAATGACCGGTACTCTTCGTAAGAATTCTATTGTTGCGGGTAAAAATCCTCCAAATAATAAAATAAATCCATATGTCTCAACAATCATTCCAATTAATGGATATCCTAATAAAACAATTGAAATTCCCAAAAAGAATGCGACTGTAGCTTTAATCTTGTGTTTTTGAAAGAAAAAGTTGTATGTTCTCTTGAACCCTATAATGCATGTTAGTCCTGATATAAAAAGTATCTAAAAAGAAATCAGATTTAATTGTAGAATTTAAATCAACTCTTCAAATCTAGATTTTAAATTATGGCTCACATTCCCAATTGCTAGAAGACCTCTATCGAAAATCATCAATACACCAAGGAACAGAAAGGTGATACCGAATCCAGCTAATCCGAGACCAATTTCTTTAAATAAACAAGAAAAAAGTCAACATTTGATTCAAAGATGAAATTTTTTGCACTGATTCATACTTACTTTGCAAATCTGTGACTTCAAACATGGCTCGTTTTGTGTCTTTTCTTTCTTTAGCCTAATTAATTATGTCGAAATATTGTTAGCTATTTAATAACTAGACAAATTTTATTAATCCAATATTTTTTGTAAAACTCGATGATTCTGACAACACAACATTTATGAGTGCGTCTAGAATAACTTTTGGTTGTTTCAATTTCATAATTATGAACCAATTAGCTGTTATTAAAATATATAATAATCAAAATAGCATAATATTAAAGAAAATTAGTAAGAAATAAGCTGATAAATTATAATTATGCTTGTTTCATTTAAAATAATTTAATTTAACTAGAATCTCTTATAACGGACGGATTAAATTTTAAAAATTTTGCGCCGTTCAACGTTTTTAGCTTTTTTTAAAAATAATTTAATTTTTAAATGTGACATATTGGCCATGGACTTTTGAATATCTCTTTTAATGACTTTCCAATGATAGATAGAACCTGATCCTTGACATTATAATACGATGAAGAATAAGTATAAAGACAATATATGACATTACTTTTTCAAAACATTTTCTTGAAATATTTGCAAGTGCGCTTAGACGGTATTAAGTTAAAAACTCACGTTAGTTACTTGTATACATGTGTTGTTTTTTTATTGAATTTAAAATTTTTAATTAATCTGTAATCAGTAAACATTGGAAAGCGGCTCTGGACGCTCTTAGTGTAGTATTAAGTAATTTAAAAATTCATCGTCTCGAAATTCATATGATTTATTTCTATCATACATAAAAGGTGAGCTTATTTAAATAGTCAAAAAATCACGAGTTCTTATCGAATGTTCTTACCAGTGATATTTAAATAAAATTGCATAATGATGCAAATGATTTTCTAAAAATCTGGTTTAGCTGCCTACATATTATATTGAAAATCAGTATACCTATATATATATATAAACATGTGAAACGCAATTTGTCATTTAAATATATTTTGTGTGCTTAAAATCACGTTAGTTTGAATTAGCGAATATTGAACTCATATATTGTGCTGAGCGTTTCAAAACCTTATCATCGTTATTACTAAATACTACATCATACCTAAGTCATAAATCTGTCAAATTCACTTTAACAAAAGAAGGCAATATCTCTTATCAGGATCAGCATAATACAGTTTCAGTTTTAGGGTATTTATTTAGAGATTTATCAAAGTACTTGAAGATGAAAGAAATGCTCCAGATTTAAAGTACAATATGCTATTGCTGACTAATCTTGTGATAATGACAAGTCTATTCTATAGCTAATCTTTTATTATTTTTTTATTTTTCAGATTCCTTTTATGTTTGATTAACACTTTTCTGGATAGAATTTATATCATTATAAAATGGCACAAAAACGTGAAGAGCAATCACTTCTAGGACGGTCCACGGAACCTTCTATTATTTCAAGTAAGATTAATTAAATAAAAAAAAATTAAACAAAAGACCTATATAAGTTTCATATTATATGATTCTATTATTCATTAAATGTAACATGCCTCACTGACCTAAAGAGCTCATATTAAATAACAAGCTTAAAAGGCTTCTGAAAACTTTAATTAATATTAGCATTTATAGTTTTTTTTTAGAAATTCATATCGTTTTCCGAAGTCTAGATTTCGATAAATCTTTGATACCAAGATTATAATGGAATTTTACGAAGACTCTGGAGAGACTGGGATGTCTTGGTCTCAGTCTCCATATCTTTAACCAGAGCACAAAATCGATTCAGATTTTGCATTGAAAATCCGATTAACATCGACGTGGAGCTCTGTTCTTAACTATTAACATTCTTAATTTGGCGAAGCACAGAAAAAAAATTGCTTACTTAAAAAACAATTAAGAAAAAAAAATATATTAGAATTTCCGAGAATATGTACGACGTAGGGAAGAAAATTTGAACTCCTTTTGTTGACGGAAGTAATTTCTTATCGAAATTTTGTGTTTTACTTGTTTTCAACAAATTGAAATCTACGTTCATGTTTTTGAAGTAAAACAACAATACAAAGAAGTATAAAATTGTTTTGCGTCAAATTCCTAAATTATATTATCGTCTTCAGATTAATTTTAAAATAAAATGAAATATTTAAATACGATATGACCCCTAAAGTGTGACTGATCAAAATTGCAAGAATGCGATGCAAGAAAAAAAATCATGTGGATTTTTTTGACCATTTTATCCAGTATATCAAAAAATCAGGTTTTTTCATATCCCTTTTTTTACGAAAAACACAAATTTTGCAGTATAGGAATAAAAGAGGCTGATGATAAATAATTATAACAAAAGAAAACTTCATAAAAGAATGTCGAAAAAAAAATCTTGCAAGCATGAACGTATGCATGTATTTGTTGATGTAGACGACTCACTGTTTAAAATATTTTATGCTTATTTTTCTTTTAACGTGTATTCATGATCATGATTTTCTTTCTGTAATCAGTTTTAACAAAACCTTCGTGCTCTAAAGAAGTAGTCAAATTTCGTATTATGGCTTCGATTTATTTGTTTGTAAAGCGATGTACTGAAGAGAAACTTAATATTTTTAAAAAATTTGTTGTTAAATTGCTTAATTTTTTTTATAATATTTTTAAACAGGTCGAAATAATTCAACAGAACCTGTAAAGCTAACACCGTCATGGGAAGCACGTAATGACTTGCAAGAAGATGAATTGAATTTCAGGAGTTTGACCATGGACCGAGTGAAAATGGAAATGCAGCCACCGTCCGATAGATTCAAAATAATCTTCTTCATTTTACTCTTTCATGGGATTGGAACGTGTAAGTAATAAAAATTGATAAATTAAACAGAAATAATTTGATATAACTATCCTAATTACTGATAATGTCGCGTAAAGTGACACCCTGGAACATGTTTATTACTGCAAAAGAATATTTTGTGGACTATAAACTTTCACCAAACTACACTGGAACCAATAATACAGAATATGCAGCAAATTTCATGCCTTATTTAACGTTCGCGTCACAAATTCCTAATGTGCTTTTCAATTGGATGAACATTTTTGTTAACCTAGGGTAAATATCAATCATAGCATTTATCAACAATTTAAATTAACCTAATAACTCAATTAATTTATGAATATATTTTTTTTTGTCTAAATTAGGGGCGATCTCACAAAACGAGTCGTTTGGAGTTTGATAATTGAGATTATTTTGTTTTTAATAACTGTTATTCTTGCCATGGTTGATTCATCTCAATGGCCAGGAACATTTTTCTGGGTCACAATGGCATCCGTTGTTGTACTCAACAGTAAGTCATATTGTCCTTAAATTATAAAGATATGCTTTTAATAAAATCTTTTTTTACTTACTACAGTGTTCGGAGGAATATTCCAAAATACAGTTTATGGAATGGCTGCTAAACTTCCATCCAAATACACAGGAGCGGTAGTGCTAGGGTCAAATATTAGTGGAACATTTGCTACTGTTATTAGCATAATGAGTGGTTTCATATGGTCATCAGTTAGAAAAGCAGCAATTTATTACTTCATAACAGCAATGTTTGTTATTCTGATATGTTTTGATACGTTTTTCGCAATGCCTTTAAATAGATTCTTTCGTTATCATGAAATGCAAAGTGAAAAAGCTCAGGAAAAATCGCGCAGATCAAATATCATTGGAAGTGGAAAACCGCCATATTGGACAATTTTCAAACAATCGTCTTTACAGCTTTTCAATGTTTTCATGATTTTCTTCGTAACGTTATCTGTTTTTCCAACTGTTCACTCCGATATTAAACCGACGAGTGAAGAAGATATGTTTGGAATAATAAGCAACAAATTCTTTACACCAATCACTTGTTTTTTAACGTTTAACGTCTTTGCAATGTTAGGAAGTTTGACAACATCGTGGGTTCAATGGGTATGTTTTAAAAACATTGTTAATTTATTTTAAATTAATGTTGTTTTTTCTCTTTATTTTTTTTTTTTTAAAAAAAATTATCTAGCCTTCACCAAAATTCCTTGTATGGCCAGTTCTTCTTCGTATTGCTTTCATACCATTATTTTTAATGTGTAATTATCATCCACTTGGAGTAACGAGAGTTCTTCCAGTTTATATTAAGAATGACTATTTATATTGGTCGATTGCTGTTTTAATGAGCTTCTCTTCGGGATATTTGAGCTCCCTAGCTATGATGTATGCACCAAGATCACAAACAAATCCTGTTTATCAAGTTAAAGCTGGAATGATGGCCGCCGCAATGTTGATTTCCGGAATTTTCGGCGGAATCATGTTTTCGTTCTTGCCTCCTATTATAGTTCAGTATAATTTTGAAAATTTATTTTCCTAGAGGTAATTTTTTCTATAATCAACTAAGCACATTTTTTGAAATGAAATATAAAACTATCATTCATTAACATTAAGTATTTCATTTCAAATAAGAATAAATTCAAGCAACAAGAATTTTATAAAAGTACAATTGAAACAATAATGATTAAAATATTAAATGAAATAATTTTATCAGTGGATTTGTAAAATTGTGCTTTAGTCAACCCATTATGACTTAATATTAATTATTATTAAGCCTTTAACACTTAAAATTAATTCAAAGAGAATGAAAAGTGAAGTTTCTTGAATTAATAGTGAGTGTTAATGCTTAGATTTTTTCATTTATTTTTTAAATTGGAATTCTTTAAAAATATGTTTTTATACGTAATTTAATATGCAAAAGTCAAATTTCCCGTACATTTATAATTTAAATGCTCGAAGCAGTCTCAAAGAAACATGGAAATGCAGAACATCGATCGTTCAATACTAATTTTATTTTATAAATAAGGTAAGAAACTTTGATTTTTGCTAAAAAAAATTAAAGTAAAATGCTTAACTGTATTGCAAGAATTCTGTAAAGTATACTATATACATCATATTAGGAACTGTATTAGTTTTTTTTATATTTTATTTTTTAAATATTTCACTAACAAAAAAATGTGCTAAAAGCATTTAGTGAGTAAAAATACCAAAAATTGTATAACCCACTTGAACTCATCGATAAAAATCATTAATTTTCATCAATTCTTAAAATCCTTTTTATTTCGTTATTCAAACTAAACTAACTCTTGTGAGAACATGCCGACAATAAGACTTATGAAACTGATATATCCAAAATGTAACCTCATTCAGACAATGATATAAAAGCTTGAAAATCTCGCACAATAATTTAATAAATAGTAAAGATCAAAAAGTTAATAGTAAAAAATCATTTCTACTAATGCATATTTCATACAAATTATAGTTCATTTATAGAAAAAGACTGTAGAAGTAATTTTTTTGTCAACATTAATTGAATTTAAGTAATAAATTTTTTGTTAATTTTCCGTAATTAAATAAAAGTATTTTTTAAAGCTTTCTTTTTCAGTTGCTAGTATTTCAATGATTTTAGAAGTATCATCATATTTAAGAACTAAGTATAGAGTCTTCATTTGTAAATCATTTTTTATTATATTAATAGAACTATGCTAGGTTCTAGCCTACAACAGTTATAATGCGTTTTTATATTATTAATGAATCAATAAAGTTGTTCTTCATAGCTGAAAAATGCATGCAGTAGAGGGAATGTTAAAAAATTGAAGTAAATTTATGGCATTAGATTGATGACTCCATATCATTATTTCTAAGAATCAATTGAAATAAAATATGTATCATGCTGTGGTTTTGTGACTTTATTAACTACGCAAACATACTGTCAATTTCGAATGGCACATAATTTATTTAAACACATTTTACTTGCTAATTATCAAAATTAACTTCCTAATGCCACATGCCCCATTAAATTTACCAAAAATCTATTTATGAATCAGATTGTATTTATGAATAAAGAATCCATTGTGTCTTATTTCACCGTCATTTACCACAAAACAAACATGTGCATTTTTTTGATACGCGTCAAATCACTTCTTGTCATTTATTTTTATCATATGTCACTGATAAGAATTATGATGATTAATATAAAACTGATCAGAAAAGGAAGAGTATGAGAGATTTGAAGAGAGGAATGTGAGAGATTAAAAATGTTTGGGGGGAAGAAAAGTAGTGAAAATTGTTTTCTCACAGTTAGGGAAATTTATCACGTGGAAAATACGTTCGTCGTATTTCATTCGGCTTTATTTTTTATTCTACACTCGTCGACAGAATCTCGTCATTCCTTTTCATTCAATTCTATATGAAACAGTTGAGAAGAAATGAAAATTTAGCAACTGAAAGGAAGGATAGAGAGAGTGTATAAAATGAAATGGTAAAATGTTTGTCGCAACAGTTGAATTGCTCAACTGACAACAGTGATATGTGTAGAAAAAGTATCTAGTATTATAGAAATAATAAAGAAATTTGTATACGTATATGAGCTTAATTACTGCAGATAATATACGTATAATTATCCTGTATGCAAATTAAGGTAAAGTTCATATGTAGTGTTTAGAATATTTGTGAACAGATTTATCATGCATAGCTTTAGTTGAATTAATATGTTTCAATTAGTGACGATAAAAATTCATATTGCTTTAATTAAAGAACAAACTGTGAAATGTTCAATGAAAATCAACAACTATAAAACTTTTGAAAATAGTTCCAACAACTTCAATAGTTTAAAAAATCAAGAATGTTGAAAATCAATCTGAAAAGTTTTTTATTCTCTATGAAGTAGCACAAAGAATCAGGAAGTTAATTTAAAGAAAAAAAGCATCTTGCTAGCAAACAATTTGCTTTATTTACCATTCTTTTGTACTTTGAGCAACAAATAAAAAGTTGAATACTGTATAAACAGTAACTGTTACAAATTTAAAGAACACTTTATGCTTTCCGTTGCTAAAACTCTTAGTGCTCATTTTGTTACTTCCAATAATATTTTATTCTATATGCAGTTAGTAATGAATCAAATTCTTGATACAGTAAGTCCTATACCTGCCTTAAATTTTAATGTTAATTTCGAGAAAGCTATTCAAAAAATAATGATTAATTTTTAATCATAATTATGAACTTCTTTTGAAGAAGTAACAGATTAAAACATTTTATGTTAATCACCGTTGAAAGATAATTGCAATGGCTTGTAAGATAATTGCTCCTTTACCATAAATTGCCCATGCTGTGTTAAAAAATCATTTATATTATGATATTTTTACCTCTAATCCTTAAAGGCACTCGAAGCGTTGTGATCCTTTTATGGCCAAAAATTTATTTTTGGAACTGAGAAAGCATAAAAAAATTTAGTTATATAGATAATTTTATAAAAATTAAAAAAATATATGTGCTGACAATTAAGCTTACCCTGGTTTTTTCATTTCATACAGAAAGAGATGTCAGAAAAAGTAAGAGAAAGCCTTTGTCATTAGAATTAAAATGGAATTTTTCAGCGTCATTAAATTTTAAAATGTGACACTTGAAGTATGTGAAAATGTTCTAAACGAAAGAAATTTCACCTGCGGGGTTCATATAAATTATGTTCTATGCACTCTTTCCAGTTTAATGTTCATATGTATGTTGTTGTTTTTTTTCAATAACTAAACTATTTAACAATCCTTTCTCATTATTTTGTTCAAGCATTTCCTTTTAATTACGATCATTTGACTGAGTATGCATCTAAGTTAAATGAAACCATCACTAAGTACTTATTGCAATTCTAGAATCTTTGATGTCATATCTAGAAAGATTTCAAAAAAGCTTAATGTCTGTTCAATATTATATGTATATCTGTTTCTATCGTATCCCGATCAGCACGCTTTGAAATGTTGCTATCACGACGTCGTAGATACTTAGAGTCAAGAGACAGCCAATAGAAAAATCCAGTTCTTGTAGATCCCACATGGTTCTAAGAATACCGCCAACTCGTTGTCGTAGTGCCTAGATTTCAATATGTGTCGATCGGGTAAATTCTGTTTTTGGTCATGACTCAGAACTAATTTATGCAATCCTATTTTGGTTGTTCAAAAAGTTTTTGGCCTTTAAAACTTATTTGAAGCCATCTGAGATATAAAATTATAGCAAAAGATTCTTAACACGTCGTATATACACAATGACGTCATCAAAGTAATGACGTCCTTCTTGTGTTAGCAATCTAGCCATGTTGTTTGATTCTTTTTACCTTTGACATTTAGAATAGTCTTTAAATCTCTTAATTATTAGAATGCGTACAGCTAAAAAAATATTTTAAGATAATAAGAAGCACTGATTTTCAATTTAGACGCTGTTTGATGATAATTTTATGCATCTTATAACGATGAAAAGTCAAATAAATTTGCTTTGCATTAATTTAATAAAGATATCATTATCCGAGCAATTCAGAGCTGCTAATAAAATTGACGCAAATGAATGGAAAGGCGATGAAAAAATGTACAGGCGTATAACATACAATACTAATCAGCCTTACGGACATGAAAAAAAATTAAACTAGACTCTGACCCTTGTTAAGCAAGGTGCAAAATGTTTTATAAAGCTTAAATCTATCTTGGATGAAAAAAAGTTTTAAGTTTGCCATTAATAAATAATATTCTATGGTTTTGTGTAACCACAGATTTTTAATGCAAGTAAAATTATGCAACTAAACGTAAAAAGGATCAATTTTAAACGAAATCGAATAGACAAAGGCAAAGAATTTTATCCTTATGTACCAATGAGAAAATTTATGTGCATAAATTTTAATTTTTTTTTATGTTCCGCGTTAAATTTGTTTTTTCTTGCCATCCATCAATAAATACGTTCGTATTTATTCTATCAATATTCAGTACTATATTCTCACAAGAAGATTTCTTGCTAAGTGAAGATTGAATGCTTTAATGTGATTTATTTTGCTTGAAATCCTCCCAAATATGAAGAAAGATGGAATTACTTATTTACAAAAATTGCTCTTACAGAAGCAATTCAAATCAAATGCGAAAATATGTTTTCAACTTTTGTTTTGGATGTTTCGCAGGAACTGTACCTGTTTAGAATTTTCAACATAATTTAAATGATTCTATTCATTCATATTATGCAAATTGACTCCATTATTGATGAATAAGGCATCAATTATATACTGTCAATAGCATATATGCTTCTTAATATGCACACAAATTCATTAATAAATGCGCTAAAAAATTGCACTTGTCACTATTTGCCTTCAATTTACTTCAGGTCTGTAATCCCCTATTTTTGTCTCTTTTTTTATAGATTCTTTCTAATAGGATTAGAAACAGCTCTGCGAAATAATGCATTTTTATTGGATTAATGGGATGAGAGCTTTTTCACTTATCTTAATAATCGTTTTATCCAGCATCAAACATCACACAGCGGCTGAAATGAAATTTTATAGTGGGGATTATGGTCGAAGCAATAATCAACAAACATATGAAATCAATGAAGCTAACAAAATGTGGAAGACTTTACAGGAAAAATGGAGAAAGGGTAATGAGAATGTAATGGATAATTATCATACGCAAAATATGATTCCATCGTATTATGATAATAGTGACTCTAATGCACAAAAACATTCTTCATTTAATAATTATAAGTCCAATGGAGATCTAACTACAGTTGATAAGCGATTATGGAAAATATATAATGAACAAGGAACTGGTAAACGACAAGGTCAGAATACATGGAGAAAGCGAGAAGGCAATTGGAATAATTTGAGAGGACTTTGGGGAAAACGTTCTGATTCATCGTGGGATAAACTTCAAGGAAGCTGGGGACGGAAATAAAATCATGCAAAAATGTCCATCATGAAAACGCAGTAATCCATTGTTTTATTGAATTTAAATCTTTTATGATAACCAACATTAACATGCATATGTAGGTACATCAAAAAAGGGCATTTTCTAAATAAAATAAAACTTTTGCAATATAAGAATCATCTATGATACACTTTCCATTGCTGTATGAAAGCTAAATTATTCATATTAATAATTTTGTATAAATCTTATGTCCTTTGTTATAAATAATATTGTTAAGAAATGTTCAACAAGTCAATAAAGGAAAATTGAGAAATGGATATCAAATGATAAAGCATTTGTTCACAAAATAAAGCATATCTGTAAGATAAACAATAATTTTGAATTATTCAATTTAATTTATGAGTTTCAGCATTTTTACACACTAGTCTGGCTCATCAAGCCTTTTAAACCCACCATTCCTCCCACACGGAATGTTCGTATATGTATCATAAGTCTATTGGACAGTCAACTGCAACATTAGGTTTTATATTAATTTATAAAAGTTATGAATTTGAAGTGAGCTATGCGTGTAAATCACATCCTTGGAGTCTCTACAAATTGATGGTACATTTCACATTTACTTAATAGAAAACCCATGATGAAAATGTGAAAGATGTCAAGTATATAACATAAAACAAATGTGATTAATTGCGATGGTTTCACATAAATAAAGGATGATGTAAAAACGACGATTATACTTGTTATGAGCATTTGTATTTTTGGAGGCATCTCACGAAAATAAAATATATGGCGAGTAATTTTGTATTCTTATGAAAGGACATGCAATACGTAATGAGGGCAATGTGGTTTTCACTGTACCTTTAGGATTTTACCTTTTGTCCTTAACTTGCAATAAATAAACGGATAACATTTACACATGATTCATTTCTTTCTGAATGTGTGGATATTTCACCCCACCAGATATTCCTAGAAATGTTTTATTCATATTTTTTCTGCATAAGGTCAGGCTTTAAATTCAATCCCCAAATTTTTGAAAAATAAAATTATGTAATTTTCCTAGTAGATCCTTAAACAGACCAGTCATGTTGGCATTCTTTGTACATGCTGGATTCGGAGAAGGTAGATTATATATCCTGATTGTGGTGCTGTTATCCCTCAGGCAGAATTTGGATGGGCTTTTAATGCAACCACATATACTGACAAGGGCCTCGGTTGCCAGCGGTGCAATTAGTGGTAACTGAGAATATCGCGAAAAGTTCAGCTTCTGAGTCAGACTTCAGCTTTTCAAATATATTAAATATTGGTGAAATAAGGATCTTTCAGGGAAGTTTTGAATGTTTCTACAACTAGTATAAAATAATAAAGTTTGGCACTTCCAGTAATGCAAGAATGTTTTTTGAGGACATTCTGAATTGCATTACTCACTAAACTATTGATGCGATTCACCGATGCAATGGTAAATTATTAATATTTTGTGCAAATTAATTCTATCCTCATTCCAATAAATTCACTTCTGTTATCATGATGCGTAACATGCTCTTCATTTTTTTATTATCTAATCAAAAATTTAATTTTTCAACAACAAAATTTCTGATGTAAAAACCATCACCCGCATGAACTTGATTAAAAAATAAACTCAAGTTGTGAAAAGTGTCAGGAGAATGGAAAGAAAGTAAGTAAAAAGTGTGAATAATCAGGAAGTTAAACAAAGTCAGTCATATTATTATTACAGTATACGTAATTCTTAAACAGAGTTAAGGAACAACGGCAACAGCACGTGGATGGATGTATGGAAGAACTGTATTTCTCCAATTCTGATTTTCCATACTTTCCTTCGAAAGAAAATTTCCGTAACTTTTCGGTTTATTTCGTATCTCCTTTCTTTCACTGCTTTTTAGATTATAACATTTTTTTTTTATTCTTCAATGTTGTAATTTGCTCGTTCATTACTTGCATGAATCTATACATAAACATATTTTCCCCTGACTGTGTATTCTGAAAATTTTCACGCTGTATAGCACAGCATCCAAATGGAGAAAATTTTTATATAAAAACATTCACGAGTAGTTTAGCCACAAGCCAGTTGAAGAGTTCAACTCACAAGTGTTGGACGTGTTTTGAGTCTAGTCTTTTTAATCCACATTATCATTGTATATAAAAAAAGTATATTAACTTTTGTTGAAAGTGTTACAAATTCTATCAAATACCTAAATTATTAGTGTTATCGACATCCTCTAAACGAAACAAAAAGTTAGTAAATTTTGGTGTCATAGAATTTATCTCCAAATTCGTTTAAAGTTTCTTAAAAGATTATTTCAATTAAAATTAACAATTGTATCCAATCGGATCCTACCCTGAAAATCTTTTTTTGGGATCCAGTTTGTTCTACAAATGTGAATAATATTTTTAAAATCTAAAATTTGGGCTTGATTATAAAAATTCTGTAGGCAGGGAAAAATAAATATGAGAATTGTTCTGTCTAAGTGTTTGAATTTACCTAAATACCCATAAAAGTTAAGAATTCATAAACAATCAAAAACAGACTAAAGAATTAATTTTCTTTTAACTTCCAAGTGTAATCAGTCACACTGAGATGCAATGTTACAAGAATATTCTGTTATCCAACGATATCCAATTTCAATAAGTTCCTTGTCAAATCATCATCTAGTTTAAAGAAAGGAATTTCCACTAATTAATATAGATAGTCAATGTTGCAATAAGTAATCATATATGAAAAGTTTGTAAGCATCTCCATAGCTATTTGAAACATTCTGAAAGATTGAATCAATTCTGTTGTAAAAATCGAAAGATAATTAAAAAAGAAAAGATTTCAAGTCTGTCAAATCAAATGAAAGTAATTCTTCTTAGGATTGGATTTTCCAATAAATATTGGACTGGATTTACAAATGTTCTAGAACAAATATACAAATGTTTCTGACAATTTCCTTTGAATGATGATGATACTGTGATGAATCTATAACTTTACAATAGACACTCAAATGACATTCAAAAAGCTCTTCTTATCAAAATTCCATTTAAATCTTGAAACATTTCTTATGAATAGTTGTAATAAAAAAAATAGTTTCATTTCATTTTATGTAGCTTCTTAAGACTTCTTGGGTATATTTCTATCATATTCAGTTGAAATAAACTTTAATGGGGATATAATAAGTTTCTATTGTAATGATGCTCAACATATATTTTTTCTCTTCATGGAAAAAATTATGGCCAGAAGCAATGGCATTTATAAATATCCTTTAATTGAGACATCAAAGGATTTATAAAGGCATATGGTATTTCTTTAACTCATGCATCAATTTAAATTATATCTTCATCTATGGCCCTCTTGTGATAATAGCTGGTATATCAATGAATTGAGAAAAAAAAGGAACATGCAAGAACTAATGATATTTAAGAGACTAATTGTATTTATTCATTGTGATAATAGTGCAAAAATGCTTTTTCGATGTTCATGATGTTAGGAACACAGCATGCATGATTTTCTTTATACCATTCATGCACTAGTATAATTACATAGATTACGTCCTTAACTATCTTTTAATTCATTTTTTTTATATTTTATTAAAGTTATTAAAAGCCAAGCTTAATAGGAATCAAAATGATGATGAAAGAACAGAATAAAGGAATTAAAATTCTCTCGATCGCAACTATCATCTTCATGTTTTTAACAACTATATATGCCGAAGAAGCAATTAATGGAGAAGAGAATAGAAAGAATCCAAATAATATTCAAATATCCACAAGTTTATATCATCCGAAAATCAAGCGAGCCTGGAATCAACTTCAAAATGGTGGATGGGGAAAACGCAATATTGAGGAAAATGAAGATGAAGAATCAAATGATCTGTGGAATCGAAAGCTTATGAAAATGTATGCTGAACAATTACTTGGAAACAAACAAAATGATGACGATGTAGAGTACTATGATAATGGAATTGACAAGCGTGCATGGAGTCAATTTAATGGTGGATGGGGAAAAAGAGACTGGAATCAATTAAGAGGTAATGCTGATCTATTTTACTTTCCTAATATAAATATATGAATGTGTATGCACATTTTATGTTTATCATCACAGGTAATGCATGGGGTAAACGACGAGAGTGGAATAAACTATCATCAGTATGGGGTAAAAAATAAATGAATTCATCAATCCAATAAATGTCTGTCCATTGTTCAATTGATAAGAGTCGCAAAATCTTCATTGTTTGACATGAGGAATAAAAGGTATTATAAAAAAAAGATACTACTTACTCTTCGTTTTATCTTCGATATCAAATGTGAAAATAATATACATGAGAGAAGATATTCAATTACCTACCTACCTACTTATAAAATTTTGATTTTAAAAATTGTAACATAATTAATATCAATCAAGTTCTGAATAAGAAATAAACCAATTTTATTGCCAAAGTTTTGCAAATGCGAAAATAAAATCAAAAATTGTGTTTAAATTAATATTTTTTTCCAATCGTATACACATTACCGCCCACAATTAATCATTAATTACTATTCGACGAATAACATATTAAATAACATTTTATTTCAGAACTAATCAACATGGTTATAGGATTTATGATGATGCATCATGTTTAATTTCCTAATCTAATCATGAATATTAGATTATTATTCAGCATTCATTTATGCTTCTCAAAGTTTGTGTGATTTACCAAAAAATCTGCTGTTTCTGTCTAATTTTCTTTTTTGAAGTATTTCCATAGCGAGTGATTATTGAGACTTTGGGTTTCATGCATTCAAATCGTGTTGTTCTAAAGGCACTGATTAAATTTTGAAAGTTAAATACCTTTTTTTCTATACAAAATGATGAAGTTTAATAAAGAATGATTTTATCAAGCAGAATAAGTCGGAAAATCAGAATAAACCACAATTTATGAATACCTAAACTTTATGATTTCATAAATTAGTAAATTGTGTTCATTTGTCAAATTTTACAATAGAGAGCGATTGATTGAAAGGAGGATACATGATTATTTTGAACGCCAGAATTTCAAATACACCAGGAAATTTGGAACTAAGAAAATCTACCCATTCCAAATTATATTTCAGCATTAAAAAATTGCTCAAACTGAGTGTCACAGCAAACTAAAAGAACACAAAAATTTACTTTATGTCACGAAAAGTTTAAAAAAAGTTTTAAATGAATTTCTTTTCAGGTCAATTGTAAAATTTAACTTGAATTTCAAAATTTCAAAACTTTATTTTTTTGATTTTTTAAAAAAAATTTTTGAAATTTAAAATTAAAGATTTCAAATTCTAAAATTTCAGTTTAAAATCAATCTTAAATTTAATTTTAGATTTTTTTCTAAAAGTGAAAAGATTTATCATTGAACCATTATACATGAAGGTTTAACTACCTAAACTTTTAGAATTTTTAAAAATACATTCATCACAGTGCATCAGGAATTTAGTACTTATTATAATGCAGAATACATTTTATTCATTTTGAGTTCTACAAAAAAGCTGCAGCGTTTGTTTGAATATTTTTTGTTTAAATTGCTTAAACTTTAATACGCTTACACTTCCGATTTTTATTTTTATCACCAACATTCTTTTTTTCCAATTAGTGGTGCATAATATAAATTCACACAGAAGTAAATCACAAACATCCCACAATTTTATTACATAAATCTTTATAATTTTTTTAAGGTCTAACAGCTTTACATATTTTTTGATCCATTTATTCATTTACAATTTCGAATAATTTAATTTGTTCATCAATGAAAAATATAAATATATTAACACTCATGAGTAACTACTTATTGTACTTAATGTGCATAAAAATAATAATAACAGAATTAAGGTTTTTATCTGCAGAAAACAAAAGTATGCATTGAATGCATATAATTAACATTATTTAACTCTGTAAATACTTCTGTTATTTTGGCATTCATTATTTTACATATTCTACTAGATGTCGGCCCCATCCCTTACATCTTGTTGGCACCAATATTTAAACAAAACTTCCCAGGCAATGCTTTAAAGCTTAAATCATAAGGGACCATTTACTTATTACGTTCACGGGGTGAGATGTAAGTTCCACCAAATCAAACAATAGAAATTCCAAGCATTCCTATATTCATTTCTGAGAAAAGGCTAAAAAATTCTGTGACGTAATAAATGAACGGTTCCTAAAATGAACAATTCCTTATTAATTTTAATACTTACGTGAAATTAAATGTAAATTGTCACAAACTACCTCAAACAGAAGACATGAGATTTTTGTTTTATTTTCTTTTGATATAGGTAGCTACATAATAATGATACGAACTTACTTGACATATGATTATGGGAATATTCTTCATTAACTACTCATACTCAACATTATTTGTAAAAGCTTTTTAAATTTAATGACTGTACTCTCAATAATTTACAAGAAGGTATTTGTCACATTTATAATCTTTTGGTACATTAAGCAATGAATAAATTTGATTATGGAATCGAATTTTTTAGTGGAATTAATAGGTATTTATTAAACATTTGCGTGAATTACTTTACTTTCAATTAAAACGGGTATTTTTCGAATGCCATTGTAGAATGAATGATAAATTAGTTGTGGCAAATAAATCATCATGTGAGAAATGAAGGATAGAAATAAAATTAAATCTGTGCAAAAATCTTTACATTTTCATTTTGAGATTTTCTACCTACGAAACCTTTAGGATTTTTTTTTTTCTTTACAGTTCACTAAACACCCTTGTTTTATTTTCTAATAAGAATTTAAGTTTCGTCGCTCCTGTCAAGAAAAAATCATTCTCACCCCTAAAGCACAATCATAAATTTCTAATTTAATTTTCCATTTAGATTTTAGCAATCTCTTCAAAACCAAAGTGTTATGCGTGGATATACGTTTATCTGTTTGAGAGCAAGGATTAAAGCCATGAAAAATTCTTCATTTACGCGCGTAAAAGACATTCTTTTTTATTGCTACCTGTTCAAAAATTAAATAATGATGATGCCAATTTTCATACTTTTATGAATGAATCGATTTTATCTTTTTTTATAGAAATTTCCGGCAATGACTTGATTCATCAGTTATCAACGTGTCATGCACATGATCAGCTAATTTATGTCATAAAAATATAAAAACTAATTTTTTATTGTGTGATTTTAAAAGGAGAATGCAATATCATGTGATGTGTGACATTTGGCATGGTCGCATGCATGCGTTTTTAAATAAAATTCGTTAAATAGCAACGAACAAATAAAATTTGAATGGAAGACAATTATTCACCACAGATGGAGTTCATAAAAAAAAGTTTAACCTCAAAGACATTCTAGAAGAAGTTTTATTCACATCTGTTTACATTTAATTTAATAAAATTATTCAATCATGGCAATGCATATTCCAAAGGCTCCAGGCTTCTCTTCGATGCTTAAAGAAGGAGCTAGAGTAAGAGATTGAGTTTAATTCAAATAACATGAGTAATTTTACATTGTTTTTTTTTTCATTCACATTTTTAGGCATATCATGGATTAGAAGAAGCAGTTTTTCGAAATATTACAGCATGTAAGGAATTTGCAGCAAGCGTTCGTTCAGCTTATGGTCCAAACGGAATGAATAAAATGATTATCAATCACATTGAGAAACAATTTGTAACATCAGATGCCGGAACAATTATGAGAGAACTTGATGTTGAACATCCAGCTGCCAAATTAATGATTATGGCAAGTCAGATGCAAGAATCTGAAGTTGGTGATGGAACAAACTTTGTTGTTATCTTATGTGGTGCTCTTCTAGAAGCAGCCGAAGACTTATTGCGTTTGGGCGTTAATGTTACAGACATTTGCGAAGGATATGAACGAGCTTTAGATAAAGTTTTAGATATTCTTCCATCATTTGTTTGTTATGAAGTTGATGACTGTCGAAATCTTGATAAAGTCAAAGAAGGCATTAAGTCATCAATAATGTCTAAACAATTCGGAAATGAAGATATTTTGGTTGATCTCATTACTAAAGCATGTGTTGCTATTTTGCCCGAACAAACGACATTCAATGTAGACAATGTTCGAGTTTGTAAAGTGAGTCATTCATTTTTTTTGCCCACTTAATATTCAATTTTAATATGAAATTTTATATTATTAGATTTTAGGATGTGGATTGACTGCTTCAGAAGTTGTCAATGGAATGGTTTTCAAACGTTTCGTTGAAGGAGATGTTGCACACGCAGAACAAGCTAAAATTGCATTGTATACATGCCCTGTTGACATCACACAAACTGAAACAAAGGGAACTGTTTTGATCAAAACTGCCGAAGAACTTAAGAACTTTAGCAAAGGCGAAGAAAATCTTTTAGAGGAACAAATTAAAGCAATTGCAGATACTGGAGCCAAAGTAATTGTTGCTGGTGGAAAATTCGGAGACATGGCTCTCCATTTCATTAACAAGTATAATATGATGGCTGTTCGATTAAACT
Organism: Chironomus tepperi; assembly: GCF_022539635.2. Lineage (NCBI taxonomy): Eukaryota > Metazoa > Arthropoda > Insecta > Diptera > Chironomidae > Chironomus > Chironomus tepperi. The sequence goes on along the minus strand of NW_027226498.1, from coordinate 869,387 downwards.
CTAAATTTGACTTGCGTCGATTAGCAAAAACTGTGAACGGAACTGTTTTGCCTCGATTAACCCCTCCAACCAGTGAGGAATTAGGATATTGCGATAAAGTTTTCGTCGATGAACTTGGCGAAACAGGAGTTGTTATTTTCCGTAATGAAGGTAAAGATAGCAAAATTGCTACAATTGTTATCCGCGGTTCTACAGACAACTATATGGATGATATTGAACGTGCAATTGATGATGGAGTCAATACATTCAAAGGTCTTACACGAAACGGAAAGTTCTTACCTGGTGCTGGAGCTATTGAAATATCATTGGCACAAAGTTTATCGGAATATGCTGATACTCTTCCAGGATTAGAACAATATGCTGTAAGAAAGTTTGCAACTGCCTTAGAATCTTTCCCAAAGGCTCTTGCTGAAAATTCCGGTGTTAATGCAACAGAAGTTGTTCAAAAGTTGCATTTGGCACATAAATCTGGAGAAAAGACACAAGGATTTGACATTAACTCAGAACAACCAGCAACAATTGATGTTAAAACAACAAGCATTTATGATGCATATCCAACTAAATATTGGGGCATCAAATATGCTGTAGGAGCAACAACAACAATTCTTCGTGTCGATCAAATTATTATGGCTAAGAGAGCAGGTGGACCAAAACCTCGAGATAATCCACAAGACCAAGATGATGACTAAACATTCATTGCTTGTAATTCTTCTCATTAATATATTTTAAAACTAACTAATAATTTAGCATTGCTTTCAAATTTGCGTTAATCATCATCTAAAAACTCAAAACAGCACATCCTTTCATGATTTTAACTAATGTATTATGTTCTTTTTAAGAAATAATAAAATCTACTGCTTAATAATGAATTCACAATTAAATGCACTTTTATTAATTTTTTTTATAAACGATGAGATTTAAAGAAATAAAGAAGAATTAATAATTTATATACCAATAACTTAGAAATTAAAAACGTTCAATTTTATTATGTTAATTTAAATAATTCATGCTGTTGAGCCTCACTGTCTTTCTTTAAAATATAAAAACTTTTCGGTTTCCCGTTAGTATGAATAGGTTTTGTTGATAAATGATTCCCATTTGAAGGCGCATAATAAATTTGAACAGATTTATTTTTCAAATTCTTTTGCTCGTGTCCATCATTACTATAGTCGTTAAAATTTTGTCTTGCCTCTAGCAATGAACTAGTTGGATCATATAAAGCTTCTGTATCTTGTGCAACGTTATTGATTCGTCCCATGCTTAGCTGTAACAGATTTTCTATAATTGGCAAGTTCCAATGATAAATTGCTGCAGGTTTTCCGTTTGACGTAAATCCTAAAGGTCTCTGTAAATTTATGAAAGTGGTTAATGGACACAAACATTATTTCTAGTCAATTGTTACATACCATTTCATTCCTTAGTTTATTTTTTGCAATCTTATCATTATTTGATGCATAATAATTTTGAATTGGTGGAAGTTTGATGATAAATATTCTTGAATTGTCAGGTTGATAGTGATTCTTTGATAAAAAGTATGACAGTCTCTTTCGATTTGAGTATAATTTAGATGGTTGAAATCCAAGAGCATTGAATAATTCTTTATTTGATGCTGCTTTGAAATTCTCTCTTGATGATTTCGAAAGCTTTTGTTCCTTAATAAAGCTCTTCTCATGAATGGGATGATAATTATTTTCAAAAATGTAAGTAATTGGTGATTGTGTCGATTTCACATCATGTTGCTTTTGGATATCATAATTGTTGATGATATGACTTTGCTCAGTCATTACCATAAGTAAATTTGCTAACAAAAACCTGTTTAACCGGAGGTAGAAACTTTATTAGGGTCTCAAAAATAAGTAGGAAAAGAGAGGAGTCATGAGGAAAATATAAAATAACCATAATAAAAAATGAGACGAAACTGAGTGTCATATCAAGGGTGTCCATAAAATCTATATACTACATCATGTTTAAAAACCATAAAATTAACCAGATATGACATTAATGAGTGCGAATACTTAATACAAGAACGTATTTAAACCGTGCTACATCTGAATATTGATTATCATGCATTTTTGGCATAGCTGCCTCGCCTGGTACACATGAAGAAATTTTTCGAAACAGCACATTATCATGCAAAACTCAACATGTTGAATTGTTTGTTTGTTTAGACGGAGTAAATTTATAAATAAAATCAGCTGTGATATAGAATATCGATTTTTACACTTTTTCTTTTTCCTTCCTTCCTCCTTTCCTATTCATTTTCAGTCATAAACGAAAATTGAAGTGAAAAAGACCTTTGATTTTAACTTTGAATAATGTTAAAGTGTGTAATTTCTTTAATTCTATTCACTTCTTCATTCTATGACAATGTAGTTTTGAGTAGTGAATTAAATAAACCGAATGTCCTTTTTATAATGTTGGATGATTTTCGAAGTGGAATTAAAGCATTAGGCGACGATTTGGCAAAAACACCAAACATCGATAAGATAGTCGAAAAGAGTTTCTATTTCTCAAACATTTATGCACAACAAGCACTTTGTGCACCATCGAGAAATTCAATGTTAACATCAAGACGTCCAGACTCACTTATGACATATAATTTTCAACATTATTGGCGAAGTTTTGCTGGAAATTATACAACATTGCCGCAATATTTTAAAGAAAATGGATATAGAACAGAGTCAATTGGGAAAATTTTTCATCATGGACCTTCATCTAATAAAACGGACGATTATCCTTACAGCTGGTCAAATCCAACATACATTCCAAGTACTCAAGAATATCGTAATAAACCTGTTTGCAAAAGTAGTAATGGATCTCTAAACAGGAATTTATTGTGTGCTGTTGTTGTTGATTTTCAACCTGAATGTACTTTACCGGATATTCAATCTACAGAAAAAGCAATAGAATTTCTCAAGGAACGAAAAAAGATTACCAGCATGCCTTATTTCTTAGGGTTAGGTTTTTATAAGCCACACATTCCATTTAAAATCCCAATTGAGTTCCTTAAAATGCACAATGTTGAAGATTTTATGGAAAATCATTTACGACCGTTTGATATACCACTTGTAGCTTGGAATCCATACAATGATTTACGTGAACGTGATGATGTTAAATATTTAAACATTAGTTATCCTTTTGGACCAATACCTACAGAATTTGCAGCACGAATACGACAGCATTATTACGCTTCGATATCTTATGTTGACAGCCTAATTGGACGTATTATGGAATTAGTAGATTTCTCTAATACCGTTATAATTTTAACATCAGATCATGGATGGTCATTAGGAGAACATAGTGAATGGTCAAAATATAGCAACTATGAAGTGTCATTAAAAGTTCCTTTAATTGTTTATAATCCCAAACTACCTCAAAATACAGTTGCAAAAATTAATTACATCGCTGAACTTATAGATATTTTTCCTACACTTATTGATGTTGCAGGGCTTCCAAAAATACCAAAATGTCCAAATTTATTGACATATGAAGAAGAAAAAATAACTTGTACAGAAGGAAAGAGTTTGTATGGGAAAATGCTGAATTATAATGTGACAATTGATGCTGATAGAGATATGGAAGGAATTGCATTTAGTCAATATCCAAGACCAGATATTTATCCATCTAAAATTCCCGATAGTGATCAACCGAAATTAAAAGAAATTAAAATAATGGGATATAGTATCAGAACTAACAGATTTCGTTATACAGCATGGATTAAATTCAACAATAAAAAGTTCAAGAGAAGTAAGTGACAGTGCCTTAATAATAAATTTAATAAAAAAAGTTCCTTTTAAATTTACAGATTGGGAGAAAATATTTGGTGAGGAATTGTACGACCATAGCTTTGATCCTGATGAGAATATCAATTTGATAAATCGAAGTCCTGAATTAAATCAAGTTAGGGATCAATTGAAAAGGCAAATGATGAAAAAGTTTCCTTGACGAATATTTAAATCGGGCTTACATCGTTTAAATGTAAAACTTCATTGAACTGATGTTCAGTCACATGTCATCAAAAAAATCTTCTTGCCTTCTAGTTTCATAGATGATATGCTTAGTAATATTGCACAAATTACCATCAGAATTATTCTAAAATTTCATAGGTATTAAAAGTTTTATTTTTTTTAAATAAAATCGTGAAGAATCAGCACAAAGCTCAAAAATGTTTAGGAACTTAATTAAATAATGCAATTTGGTAGTAAAATTTCAATTTGGATGTAATAAACAACGAAGAGAAAATAAGGCAATAAAGTTAAAATATAATAAAACTATAAACATTTTTCTGTTGATGAAGAAGTTAAACCTCTTCATTATTAGGTTCATTACGAATGAACTAGAATTCGGAATGGATTTTTTAATCTCCGCTATTATTTATTTTTGTAGGTTAGCTTTGAATTTGAAAGATTTGACAAACATTTCTTCTCGAAATCATTAAAGTCATCATTTCAGGCTTTAAACAAGTGAATGTTTTCAAAACAGTACAAAAGGCACCCCTTTCCTTTAAACATTAAGTACTCTTGTACAGACTTAACTCGACCTTACGGAATTTTTATGTTTATGTAAACAATAAAATTTCCAAAATTGGATTTTAAATTTTTTACACTAATAGCAACTTTTTTAATTCAGCTAGATAGCCTAATACATGATTAAGTACTTGCAATGCTTCTGTCCTAACAAAATTCAACTGAAAATACAGAATTTTGCAAATCAAATTTTATCAATTCTCTTTCATAGTGTTAGTGATAATCAAAAATTCAAATTTTTGACCGTTAAAAGCGACCACATTTCTTGCAACCAAAAATTATATTTAAGGTTTTCAGATAATTTTCACAAAATATGTATCTATGTCATATCGGTTTATATCTGTTAATCTTAATTTAAATAATACAAAGACTACGCCATTTTAAAGATATAAAGTCAGTCATGTACACATCAATTTAATGGTTCATTTAACCGCAAATGTGATCATTTGACACAAGACACAGAATAGAAATTTCTTGTGCAAACAATTAGTGCACGTGAGAATATGTGATGAATTTTAAATATGGAAATACATTCCTTACTTTTTTTTATTGAATACAATGTATTTAAAAAGTTTACTAAACCACTTCATTTACAGATTGATTTACATACACTTAAGTGCTTTTATTTGAGATACATTTAAGGTTCTTTAGAGACAAAATTGCATTTCTAATGTTAATATCAAGAACTTTACCTTATAAAAAATATCATCGTTGCTTTATATCCAATTCAAATTGTAATCCAATGATGAATGACAATCCTTCACAAACAGTACACACACAAATTTAAATTTGTTTCTGAAAGCAATTATGCTACAATTCTGGATATTTCTCTTAGTGACGTTGAAAATCATAAAAGAAATTATTTAACATCTTAATAAACCAAATACTCAAAACAAACTGAACTAACATATAGATTGTAGAAATATGTGCAGTAAAACTAACAACGAACGAGAAGTAAATACAAACTAAAGAAGAAGAATGAAAAACGATAACAGAGTTGGCTAGAGATTGAAACCTGCACTGCGAAAGAATAGAAAGAGGTTGGATGGAGTGGATTATATGGTTGTAGAGGTGAATTAATAATTTGAAAACATGCAAACGAAATGTAATGCCTGGTGTGTCTCAATGATGAAATGGATGGTGATATGTTGAAGAAAAAGATAATCTAGTTTAGTGATTTAAAGCTTATTTAAATGATAAGCGATAGGATTTGACTAATTATTTTAATAGCTACAACAGTTATGTTCATTGAGATATGCTGGACACATTTTTTAAAGATTAATTAATTTATTCAATCAATAATAGAAATAATAAGAATTTAAAATAAGCAAAGCATGCCAAACAATTAAGGAGTGTGTCATGGATTCATTCATGCATGATTTACGATTTTTAAACGTGACTTTTAAAAAGTTGCTGCATATTCAAAACAGGTTACTTCATTTTTTTATTGACAACATGAAGACGTCTAGCAACATCCTATAAAATAAATTAGGGTTCGGCCATGAACCGCAAGCCTGCATTTTAGATGAATAGATCTGCAGTTTTCGGCTATACCTTATTGACAAAAAATGCATACTTGCAATTTTGGATGATCCCATAAAATAAATAAAATATTAAGGAACAAATTCGTTCATGAGAATTTCAAAAATTAATGAAATAATGAAATCTGATGCGTATTCAAACTCCTTCAGTTTTATTGCTTATCATTCTCCTTAATCATGTGCTCGGCTTGTCATTTTTTTATTTGCCAAGGTTTGGAAAATTTTCTCTTTATTATTAGCTCATTTTTTACAGCACTCAGCATGAACAAATCATTTCGTTTCTCCTAAAAAAATCTGTGGATGATTGAGTTGCTGGAAAAAGGAACGAAACTTTTATTCTAATTATTTAGATTTTTATTTCTGGATGTTTGGAAAGATAATAAATAGTTTTCTCAGTTCCAAAGAAAATTAACGCATATTTTTAGTTCTTGTTGATGTGTGTTCTTTTGTGATATGTGGGTTTAATTTAATGAAAACTGCGTTTTGAGCTATGAAAATTTACTTCAGCTGATTTTTCTTTTTTTCTTCTTCTTCATAAAATTTATTTTTAAACATTCGACTTTTCACGATGTTCGAGGAAAATTTTGAGATTTTCTCAGTTTCTCTTTTATAATTCAATAGATCAGATATCCAAATTTATTTGGTATATTTTTTAAAAAGATATCATATTTTTATAAAAAATTTACAAAATAATAATTAAATTAAGTACTTACAAGCAAGTTGTTGTCGTATTATAACAATAAATTATTGTGGATTACTGACTACAAAAGTCGCGTAAGATTTCCTTCAAGAAATATTTATTTTTCTCGGTAAATTTTTATAATTTTAAGAACAAAGAGATTGTTTTACTCTGTCAATGACACTTGAGAACGATGGGATCAGTTCAAAGTCATAACGAAAGTAACACCAAAAGTGATGTGGAAATTATCATTACCGAGCCGGATCATTCAGATAATGAAGAAGAATTTTACGAATGTTCAACAGATTTAATCGAAAAGGAACCAAGTATTCCTAAAAATAATGAAGATTTCCCGAATTTTGAAAATGAGCATGTTGATAGAAATGAAAATAATGAAGGCCTTCAAATGAACTCAAACAAAGAGATTCATACGGATGAATCAGATGATTCATCTGCAGAAATTAAGAAAAGACAACAAAGAGAATTGGAAGAGTTTCGAGAGGAAATAAACAGAAAGCGAGCATTACGTCAACAATGTATAAAGAAATTACGAGACGAACTAAAAGATTTAAATGAAAAATTATCTTATCAAATGATGATTAATGAACAGTTGCGTGAGTCAATCGACAATCGAAGTGATGATACAGCAACAAATGATGTTAATGTTGAAAATAAAAATTTGAAAATGGAATTGGCTGAATGTCAGATGTACCTGCAGAAAGTAAATGGAGAAAATCTTACTGTAAATATGGAAAATCAAGCATTAAGGGATCACATTCGTTCATTAAAAGAAGTCAATAAAGCTATGAAGGAAATGTTGGCAATACGCGAATGCCAAGTCGATCAATTGAAATTGAAACTCGATGAGATTGAAAGTTCATTTTCAGATAAGGAAACAAAAATTTTGTCGACAGATCTAAAACAAGAGTACCAAAGACAGTTAGACAATATACGAAGTATGCGTACGTTGTATGAAGAAAGAAGTAATTTGTTGCTTCAAGAGAATAACATGCTTAAACAGCAACTCGGTGATAAGGAACATGACCTAGAGACCGAAATTGAAAAGTATGTAGAATTAAAATAAAAACTTAAAAATAGCATTTTGTAAAACTAATTGTACCTAATTATAAACTATTTCCCCTACTGACACTACTTAGATCTAAAAATCTTGAGGAATACATTACAACCTTAGAGAGTAATTTGAACGTAAAGAACGATGACATTGCAAATTTAGAAAATCAAATCACACTTCTCAGGTCTGATAAGCTTCAAATCAATGAAGAAATGAATGCTGTAAACCAGGTAAATATATTCACATGGCTTAATCTTATATATCCTCATGATTTCTATTTTTTTAGCTCATATCACAAATTCTTTTTGATTTTAATGCTACTGGAAACAATGTAAATTTCGACATGCTTTACAATATGTTGGAAGAAAATAGAGATTTCTTAAAGGAAATGGCTATAAAAGAAGATTATGGAGGAATCGATGGAGGATCCTTTTTACCAAGAATGCTTTATGATTTATTTCTTCAAGTCAATCAAATTTCAGATGAAAACTCAGGTGAACATAGTGAAACGCAAAAAACTGTCAACACACCAGAAGAAATAGCATTAAAATTGCCAAAAGTCTGGCGTGTATTGATTGAGTTGCTAAATCACCAAAATAATAAGCAGAAAGAAGAGAATAAAGTAGACGATGAGAAGAGCAACGATAAAGCTGTGCTTGATGATTGTTATAAATCAATTCAAACACCGTCTGGCTCACAAGCAGTGCTGAGTGTTAGTAAAACTTTCATCAAACTTCGTGATTTGATTTTCGAAAAGCGATCCTTACAAAAGGATACAACGAGATTAAAAACACTTTATTCTCATTTGGAGCAGCGACTTGACAAGCAAGAAAAGAAACTAAGTTCTGTAAGTTTAGAGTTAACAAAGACATGGCATTTAGTTGGGAAAATTAAAGTAAGTTATAATTATCAGTCAAGTGAAACTTAATTAATTAATTAATTCATGTTTTGCATTCAAATTCAGAGACAACATAGACAACTTCATACTCACGAGCAGATCTTATGTTATCAACTGCAACAAAAAAGACGAGTACTTAATGAACTAAAGGCAGAGCTGGAATATTGCAGAAAGAAATGGGCATTAGCACGTGCAATCAATAAGGAATCTGAGAAGCAATGTAAAGAATTGAGAGATGAATTTATATCACGCAAAATACAAGATCAAAATTCAGCAGAAAGTGGATATAGTGATGATCATGCTTCTGATGGAGATGAATGTGACAAGAAGAACAAATGTTATGATAATGACAAGACACGATTTGAAAGAAATTTATCAGAATTTTATAGAATTCCTCTGTGTTTGATTGATTCAGATCGCAGAAGAAGTTTAGAATTACCTATTTTTTACAAATTATTATCGGAGGATGTATCAATCACTACATCCCGTGCACAAAGTGAACCTCCAGTTTATATGGATTCTAAAGAAAATTTTGACAAAATCTACTTATTACCTGAACAAGATAGTGATGAAAAGTCTGAAATTTCGTGTTCAATTGTTGAAGTAGAGCAACATCTTGAAAATATTAATGACAGTGTTTTAGTTACTTTACCACCTGATGTTCATGAATTAAAGAAAAATGAAAACAAACCGAAAATTAAGAATGATTTACAAAAATCAAAAAGACACAAAAAGAAAAGAACTCCTGGTACAGAGACAGCAGAGGACATGTTTAAAAGATTAACCAGGTCAATGAATGGGGAAAGTTCTACAACTACGGAGGATATTGATGAAGATCTTGAGAATATTGAAGAAATTCCATTGGATACTATAGATACCATCCAAATAGAAACTATCGAAACTCATGCAGCACAAAATGAAGAAAATATATCACCAGACAATTTGGAGATTCAAGTGAATTGTGAAAATCAAGAAACTATTAGTCAACCAACAACAAAAGAAGAAAAGAATATATCATCAGAAAATTTAGAGATCCAATCGAATTGTGAAATTCAAAATACTAATAATTCACCAACAACATCAAAAGAAGAAGACTATTTAAAAATTAGAGAAGCTCGATTAGCACGTCTTGAAGCTGAAACTAAGGAATTTTATGAAAAAATGACTCGAAACAAAGAAAAGAGAATTGAATTAGATAACCGATTAGCTAATGTTCATAAAAGTTTTCTTGATCGGCAGAAAGATAAATCTGAAAGCACAAATGAACAATCTTCAAATACTTCAGAAAACTCCAGTGCCGATATCAATTCAAACATCCAAAATAAAACTGATGAAAATCTCGATGATGATGAAGAAAATTCAACAAAATAAAATTTATTATCATTTTTAATTATCTATATATTATCATGCATCAATTTTGTGTCACAATTAAGAATATTGATGACGAGAAATACAAAATTAACGAAAAAGCTGAATAATAAAATTAAACCATGTGACTGCAATTTTGATTGTTTTATTATTGTCACTTGAATGTTTTCAAAACATTCAACACATTGCAAGCTTATTTTTAGAAAGCTTTGAAGAAATGTTTTCATAAAGCTCAAAAGGATGACGAATGCATTAAATTAAATCTTTATGATTAATAAATTAATTAAGTCTTTATGACTAACTTAATCTCAATGGATATTATTCAAAATTTCAACTTACTGTATGTTAATGTATCTAAAAATAAAATTTCAATTTGAAAAAATAGGAAAACAGCTTTTCTCATTTTCAATTTTTCGAAAAGTTTGGTGTTACCACAATCGAAAAAGGATGCAGTGGTGTTCCTTCGATAATTCGAAGTTTAAAAAGAAAGTTTTGTACAATTTTAAAAAATTTTATTCGTAGAATTTTTTAATTTTTATAAATTTACATGTCAAGAAATTCTGAGCGTTAACATTAACCTTTTAAAGGTGTAATTCGGACTAATCTCATATCAAGAAAGTAAGCTATTGATGAAAAAAAGCAATTCTTTAAGAGCTTTTTCTTAAAGGGTTCATTAAAATTTAAGTTGATTTTTTTCGTATAGGAAACTCAAGGAAAAAAATCCTTGAGATTTAATTTGGAAAAAATGTGAAAATATAAGAAAATATTTCGTTACTTTTTAAAGATTATTTTTTGTCATATTTTGTACCATTTTGTATTAAAAGAATTTATTAATCATGAAAAACTTTCATTTTAGGTTTTAAAATTTATATTTTACATCAAAAAATATCAATTGTTTGGAAAGAAAAGCTTTAAGAGAAAACTCAAATTATCAATCTAACATAATCCAAGAAATCTATTTTAAACATTATAGTGCTAATGGTAAATATGCTTATGTAATATTAGCAAATCCTGTGAAAATAAAGTTGATCCTCACAATGAAAGAAGTGTCCACCATTAATAAATAAGACAAAAATAATCATAAATTTTATCAACATGAATACAATTTTAGGTAAGCTACAATGTTCTTGCAAGGGCAGTAAACCTAAAATCTCTATAGAAAATGTTAATGCCTTTTTCCTTTCTCTCCCTTTAGCATCATCATTACCAACTAAAAAGTTTATTGATCCTGACTCAATCTCTATTCCATTTCATGGTAAGTTTATAAAATATGTATCAAGTTCGAAGTTTCTTTGCTATTTCTTTTTTGTTTTATTGGCTTTTATGTATGATTTTTTGTACATCTGTGCTGAATATTATATTTATAGAATATTAATCCAGTACATATGTTTGAGTGTATTTATGGATGCAGATCCTTAATCTCGATTATTTTTTTTTTCATTCTTTAGAAATTGCACATCAAAATGTAACGGCTTTATTAAAAAACGAAAGTAAGTAAATTTTAATTTTTAATGATGGATATACGCTAATTTGGAAAATGCAATCAATAGATAATTGGGTGTTAAAAAATTCTCTGAATTCAATTGGATGGAGGGCTCGTAAGCACTATTTTAAAGTAGTTCAGAAGCCACATGCATGCCAGAAACATGGTCATTTATCAAAACTTGAATCACAAGGAAGTACATCAAGTTATAAAGAAAACTCAAGTGATAATGAATATTTGCTAACTTGGACTGAATTTGGTCAAGATAAATGTATTAATGATAAGGAGTTAAATAATATTTTAAAGGATTTAGCATCTATTAAGCATCCCTTAATTTATCCCATTGAATACATTAAATGTAATGAGAATGGATGTCTCGTGATTATGAAATTTAATAAGGAAGGTAGCTTGAAAGATTTGTTGTGTGGATCTCAACCATTGAACTCTTTTTCAACTAAATATGGTACTACAAAAGGACGGAATCAATTACCAATTAAAGATGTTGCTTTATACAGTCGTCACATATTAGAAGGAATCAAATATTTGAATTCATTTGGTTTAGCTTATGGTCATTTGACAACAGCTAATATTTTTATTCATAATGGAATTGCAAAATTGAGTGCCATTGAAAACTTTTTGCTTGGTGTTCCATCATTTTATCGGTAAGAAAATTTATGTTTATTTCTTGTTTAATCTTTATGGCAAATTTACATCTATTTCAGACCATTTATTGTCCAGAATAGTAAAATAACTACAATGGAACAGGTTGATCTTTTTACTTTCGGACACGTTGTTTTCGAAATGCAATCAACATATTCCCTTCAAGAACCATTTGTTCGAGAAATTACTGATTGTCCAGTAGCTTTAAAATCTTTTTTAGAGATGTTAATTACTAAGGAATCCTTAAAAACAAGCTTTACTATTGAACAATTGTTAACGCATAAATATTTTTTCGAATTTGCGACTCAGAAGAGTATTGATGCTATTCAAGAAAATTTAAAAAAGGAGATTTCAATTGCAGAAATATCAGGAAAGAATTCCATACATAATGCAATTCAAAAGTTTGAATCAAGATTGAAGGATGAACAGAAGCTGGTATGTCTTATCATATCATATGTATGTTTATGTAATTTATATATGCAAATTTTTACTTAAATTAAGGTGAAGAGCCAAAAAAGGGTTGTAAGAGTACAGGAAATGATGACGAGCGAGGAAAAGAAGCAGACTAAGCAAAAGGTAGACTTTATTACTTTAATTTTCATTGTCTTTTGATTTATATCTATTTTAGTTGAAATCGCAAGCATCTTTGCAAAATGGACCAATTAACTTCAAACTGAGCCTATCTGAATCTGATAATGCTGGCGAGTCATCATCTCCCATGAAAGGTAAAGCAATATAAAATTGTTTTCAATTTTCAGTTTTTAACTTTTATTCTCCACGTTTTCAGACTCACATTAAACATTTTTTTAGTTGTTTAACATGTTCGAACGCAAAAAAAAAATTGTTATAAATCATGTTAATGTGCTAACAAAAAAAAACTAAGTGTTTTAAATAAAGATGGTGTATTACATTCTTTTCTAAATAACTTATGACTTTAGCAGCTTTTTCTTTTGGTGTTCAGGTAATTTTTGGATTTCTTCATTGATAAATCGTTCCATGTCACTTAATGGTTGAAAATATAAATGAACCGTCTGTGATCCTAAAAACATTGAGATCAAAGCTGCTGCTGAAAATCTCACATATTGGCCTAAAAGTAAAATAAAGGAATTATGCAAAAATCCATGCTAACATGCCTACTGTTTTATTACCAAAAGTAACACTCGCTGGAAGCATCTCTTAGCTAGTCTCTTCTAAACCTTTTAATCTCTCTTCTATAACTTTTTTTGCTTGTTTTCTCTTATATGTGTCGTAAAAATTAGTCCTGCCTACTCTCCTTTTTTTAAAAAGTTAATTATATATTAGAAAATTAATGATAGCTATATTTCAAAGAATTATTATGCAATTACCATTTGATCATTGAAAATTCTAATGTAGCACCCAAAATGAAGAATGCAGGTAGAAATCTATAGAGTCCAATGCTTTTTCCAGGCCACTTATCTATGATTTTTGAGAGCATTTAAAAATATGATTTTTAAAATTAATTCATAGAACTGCCTCTGTTTATATTTTTCGCGTCTTTGATGCAAACATTTTTGAATTCGAATTGAAAAACTTATTATGAGCTTTTTTTAACGGTCAAATGAAGATTCCTGACAATGAATCAACTTTTATCAAATTTTCCCATTTTAAAGTACCTGATTAAAAGCCATCATTAAGTTGGAAAAAACCATTCTTTATTTCATTTTCTTATCATTATTTCAAATATAATATAACATAAAATATTTTTATTGCAATTGTCCCATGACTTAATCATATAAAAAAATTAATGAACAAATAATCATTTTCAAAAAATTATAAGAATTAGATAGGTATTTGATAGTAAACACAAATGTTTAAATATTTTTAAAAAACTGATTTCTTTCCATTTTGAATAGACATTGTGCTTTCATTGAAAAGTACTTTAAAGAATTTTTCATACATTATTGTTACTTATCACGAAATCAATTATTTTCAGACTATTCATAGACGATAATATTGGCTGTTTTCCTTCACATTTTGAAGGAACAATTCATTTGAAGACGTTTATCAGTATATAAGTATTTTTTAATCTGTTTCAATTACAGAAAAAACAGTTGATAACATGAAGAGGAAGTTCTTAAAACCTATTACATTGTTTTGGAAAGTGCCAATTTTCTTATGTTTCAGCTTATATAAAAAGTGATCGCTGATAAATTTCAAATCGATTTAATTCATTTATTATTTTGGAAGTAACAATTCTCAATATTCCTAAATATTATTTATATATATATATAATTTTTTTTTTCAAAAAAGATTAACGAATTTTGAATTCATCTATAAATTTTCTTAGCCTCTACAATATTCATTGAATAAATACGATTTATTTTTTCATGGAAGATATCTTTCTATGATGCAATTTGGCTAAGTTTTTTTTTTTTGTTTAATTTTTTTTAGAATGATTCAAAGTCCACTCATTCAAAACTCCTAAATGAATGACCCTTGATAATAATTTCGAAAAATTCCCAAATTTAAAACATTTGACAATCAATCTCTTTGTGAAATTTTAGTAAAAATACTTTTTGCCACTCTTCTGATATTGACTTTAAAATAATTTTGCACTAATTTTGTTCATTCTTAATTGTTTTTTTTTGTTTAGAAATAAAATATTGACACATGAAAAATACCAACACGAAAATCATATAAATTCATTTTTCTGATTGATTACCTTGCTTTGATTTATCGAATAATGGCAATTTGGATCTTACTGATCCTTCGCAAATCTTGTGAAAATTTTGGGATGGTTTCTTCTCTGTAAAATCGAAACAAAATGTTTCATAATCTCTTTTGAATGCTAAGTTTGGATTATTGCTATCATTACTGCCTATGTCGGGAAAATCTCGACGTAAATCAACAAAATAATCCGTCAGTTGTTTATGATGATGATGATAATTTGATGAAGGTAGATAATTGGTAGCTGACGTTGATGATGATGAAAAGTTTGATGACTTTAGGCCAGAGACGGAAAAGTTGGACGCAGAGAAATTTGATCCTTTTCTCTCAAAATATTCCACAATTTTTGCTATTTGTGCCGAGCGCGTATTTGGTATTGAATATGAACGATCATCCCATAAAAGGGAATCTGATCCTGCAAGTGAATCACTACTATCTGAATAAATGGAAGATGTGCGATTTTTACAATGGAAAAGTTGATTTGATAATTGATGCTTTTGAATAATTGAATTTATCTCGGTATCTAATGTTAGTCGATTGATAAGACCCATATCGATGGACTTTGTATTTATATCAATTCGATGGTGTACACAATGCTGTAATTTTTGACTTAGTTTTGTGTCTGTCAAATCCAAATCATCTAAACTCCGTAGAGAAATCGATGTTGAATCATTTGAGGTATCGTTCTTTTTATCATTGCTTGTTGACGGTGTTGACGATAAAATACAGCATGTACAGAAATATGAGCACGCTCCATGATCATAATCACGTGTTTTATCACAAAAGTCTTCGTTCAAGCAAGAAAAGAAACCACTTTCTGTTGATCCTCGTCTTGTGAGTAATCGAGGTGTTTCATATATTGACTTTCCTGCCATCGATACAGGCTCCATTAAACAATTTGACTCGTAGCAATTTGTATTTGTAAATTTTAAATTGGATGGAATCGCTGATACACCAATAATTCTATTTGTTGAAAGAGGTATTGATAAATCTTTCAATTCATTTGAATCTACACAACTCAACTTGCAACTATCACTACTACACAAATCAGTCTCTTCTTGTTTGCCATTTTTATATAGCGGATGATTTTGAAGTTTATCAAAATACTTTTTATAACATTTAGAACTACTATCGCTGCGTATTAAGGACGAAACATTCTCATAATTCGGTAATAAGGAATCAAGATTAAAGTCCTTTCGTTTAATTAACGGGGAACTTGGTAAACTTTTTGGCTCATTTGTAGCCTGATTTTTCTTCTTCTTCTTCTTGGTATAATTTAATTCTTTTAAATTTTTTAAAAACGGTGATGACATCTCAAAACAAGAACTAAATAAATCATTTGTACCTGGGAGTTGATTTGTATTGGCACCGATAATTTTCTTTACTCCACGTAATTGTGCAAGATTAGTAAAAGGATTTAATTTTGAATTCTCTTTCGGACGAGGCTTGTATTTTGGATCTTTCAAAAGCATCGTTTCTGCTATTTTCCTTAACGTTAAAATCGGATCGATCTCATTGATGGTTTGTTGAGACTTGTTGTTCGTTCGATTCAGCAGCGGATGACATCGTGCTTTATCTGCTGGGACCGTATGCAACATAATATTCTCGCTTGAATAGGAACGTCGATATGTTAATGATGTATGCGGAAGAGCTTTGGATTCTTTTCGTTGTTTTGGTGGTGACTCTGATATTGAATGCTTATATGACTTATTGTTTGACGATTCTCTGCAACTGTTATTATTGTTATTCAATGTTGAGTCTATTGAATTTCGTTTATTGTATTTGCTATTCTGAATATCTTCTTTTGATGGTGACATACTGATGTCATTTAAACTATTATTACTTGGGCTAATACTGTTTGTTTTGTCTTCAATTGAATCATTATTACGATCATCCAGCAGCAATGTCAATTTTTTTGCCACATCATTAAACGTATAACGGTTTTTCGGATCATACTGTCAAAAAAGCAGATAAAAAAATATTATTTTCATTGCACGTGATCACAATATAAAATAAACTAACATTGCAACAATAAAACGCAATCCTCAAAAAAGCTGGTAAAGTATCATTGGGACAGAGATCAACGAATGCAATATAGTCGAGACCAAAAGCATCTGTTCTAGGAAGAATATCTGGATCGGCGTCAATACGGGCGATTAATTCACATAAAATTATTCCATACGAAAACACATCACTACTTTCGTCGTAAAATTTTCCATTAAGACATTCAGGGCTCATCCAGTAAGGACTCCCAACTGTGTCCAAACGAGACTTTCCACTATGGAATAAAAATCCGTTAATAACAGTAATATTTAATATTGTAATATTTTTAACATACCACTTTTTTGGGATTTTTGCTGCCAAACCGAAATCTCCAACCACAGCATCCAGTTCCCCACTTGAAAGCCTTCTTACAAGTACATTCTGTGAAAAAATTTAATCAGAATTTTGCAATTTGAAATTTTTTTAAAAATAGTTTTGAAATTATGATCGATCATCATTACCTTACTCGTTAAATCACGATGAAATACATTAATTGAATGGACATATTTCATTCCTTTGGCAATTCCTAATGCTAATTGTATTTTGGACGTAGGAGAGAGGTATTCTGCTTTGTTTTGTATTAGCTGTTCTAAAGAACCGTCGGGAAAGTATTCTGTGAGTGCATGTAACTGACCATTCTCAACGCAACATCCCATAAATCTAAATAAATTTATATTTATTAATCTGTGAATTTGAATGTTTAAAAAAGTTTTACTCACTTTAGTATGTTGGGATGTGATAATTTATTAAGAAGTTGAACTTCTCTCAACATATTAGGCCTATTAGACCGTAACTGATTCATTTTAAGTACCATTACTTCGCCAGTGGTCCTATGTGTAACCTGTGTTAAAAATCATTTTATCAGCCGTTAGCAACAGTTTTAAATTAACAATGCTATGAACAAGAATGCATGAATAATTAAAGCTTTACAATAATAATAAAAAAATTAAAGAAATGCACAAAAAAGAAATCTAGGAAATGTTTGAATTTGAAAGTTTTTTTTGTGCAGTTTATTGACTCATTCATTTGTTCGGAAGTTCTTCGGAAGTTGCATATAAACACTAAGCTTATCATATTCGCAGATATTCAGCGAGACATTTGTATGAATATTAAAAAAAATATTTTTTTTGAGATGTCTTGAAAATATATTACAAACAAGTTAGCATGCATTTGGATCTATTCCAAGAAATTTCTCATTTGAAAAGATTATTTGTACTGGATCTTACCTTAAATACCTCTGAGAAAAATCCTGAGCCAATTTTTTCTCTGTGAAAATCGTCAACAGAATAAAGCGCAGACACGGCCGTTTTCAAAGCTTTACATGATGGTCCCGTAACTAAACGATCTGAACATTGTTCCAAGAGCTTTTCTTTATGACTTGCTATTATTTCAATGGACTTTGTAGAAGCACTTGATGAATTATTCACAACATTTTTAGTTTTATTTATTAAAGGTGGACCAGGACCTTGTCCACAATAATTGTTTGGCGTTAAGTTCATGATCATCGAATATACTTTATATCAATCCATTCGAACAGTTTTAAATATCTCATTTTTTTCAACTATTTTAATCTTTGTGCATTTATTTTTCACTTTCTCACTGTGAGTTTTTACGCTTACATTTATTATATATCATTCCATAATACTCCAACACTCACGAAAAGGTAATTCAATACACAACTTAATAGAAGAAGAAATTAATTAATTACACAATTGAAATTTCTCTATTTTGTTACAAATATTAAAATCTTGAAGTTATTTTACACAAAAAAAAAATCACATTCTGAAACAAATTTAATTGATTTAATACATTCTAGCTAATTTTTATATGCTTTTTTTCACTTTTAATCAAATTATTTACCCACACAAAAAAAAATATACTACCTATATAGGTGCTATTTATATATTTTTTATGACTCTTCCTAATCTCCTAGAATATCAAGATATAAATCACGAATTCATGTTCCTGTCATTTTTCTAGCTATGTTTTTACTATGATTTATGAAAACAATGATTTTCTAAATTAATTAAAATGAAAATTTAAAACCTTTTGAAGAAAAAAATTATTTTTTTTCCCAAAAACTCATCAAAAACCTATTATATCAATTCTTTATATATCTCACAATATTATAAATTTAATTATATTAACCTTTCACTTGTTTCTGCACTTAGAATTTACGTTTAATGCGCGAAATTTATTAATTTAAATTTTTATGAAATTTTATTTTTATGATCAAAAAGCAAGCTGTGGACATAGCAAATATGCACTAAAAAATAATCAAAAATTTAATAGAAAAAAAAATATTATATTCACCATCATTCACTTTTTGGCTCTATCATCGTTTTAGTACTGACAATTGATTGTTTATTTCAATTGATTCATAAAATAATCTCTAAGTGACAAAAACAACTGTTGTAATAAATTTATTCAGAATTAAAAGAAGTTTTCACGCCTTGACCTATTTGAATTTTTAAAAATCGTTTAAAAAGTGATCCGTGTAAATTATTAAATTCTTCATTTAGTGTAATTAAGCAATGATATTCAAAATATTTTGCATAAATGTACTTGTTGCATCATAAATAGAAATAAAAATTTATTTCTGGGATTGTCAGCTGCTCATAATGTTTTAATACAAAGAATAAAATGAAATTTTTACATGAAAATGTTTTTGCGTCCGGTATAAAAAGGTTTAGATGGTAAACAATAAAAAAAATTGGTTAAAATTATAAAAATAAATTAAAACATTTTAGAGCTATCTATTCGAACTAAATCGTTGGTAAATATAATTTAAATCCATTTAAATGTTTAAATTCCTGTTTATACGACATTTTTGTTAATTGTCAAGTTAAATTTATTTCAGAATAATTTAAAGTATAATGTTGCAACTTTTGCGTAAATCATCTTTGTTATTGCAAATGAGCATTAGGAATGCATCATCCTCGACAGCAGCTGTAACAAAAATCCACCGAGCCATTTATCCAAATATGTACAAGTCAGTACTTAAATTTTCTAATTAATTACATATAAATTTAATTGTATTAATTAATAAATTTTAGCACATTAGTCGTAAATTCAAATGGAAGCACATACAGAATAAGATACTATGAACCAAGAGCAATTATCAAACTTCCATTTGACATGAGTCAATTAACTGAATCCGAAAAAAGATTGCGACTAGAAAAGAGAAAACCAAAATCCAAAGTCAAAATTGAGCAGGAAGTTGACGACAAGTTTAGTGCCAACAAATATGTCAAATTCATCAAAAGAAAATAATCTTTAAAGAAAGATATAAAAATTAATTAAAATAGGAAATTAATCAAATATTATGTAGAACATTCAAAAATTGACTTTGAGCAGATTTTATTGAGATCCAGCGGAACTACAAATAAAGCGAATGAGTAATAAAATAAAAAGTGTAATTAAATTATTCTTTTTCTTTATTAGTCAGCTAAAAATATTAATACATTTGAAAAAAGGAAACAATTTTGGGGTGAATTTCTTCAGTTTTCAAGTGAATTACTTTTTCATGTGTGAATTGTCTTTAGAGTGTAACAAATGAAATTAGGTTTATCATAGCAGTATAGATTACATTTAAAAAAAACTGATTCATATAACTCATTCTGTGTTTTATGTATAATGGATCCGTCCCAAAACTATAAAGAATGTACAAAAAGCTGATATAGTGATTTCATTTGAATTTATTTTTTTTAACATCATTTTTCTCGTTTTTTTTCTAATTTAATATGCGTTTCACTTACGATCTGATAAAGTTAAGCTTATAATGACGTATTTGTTTACTTCAAAATTGGCTGTATACGTTCTTAAACAGTTTTTTTTTCTTCTTTAAACTTTGATATTTTCCGAAACTTTTATTAAATTAACATTTCGTGTACATTGATAAAATATGATCGTAGCTATGCTTATATTTTTCCCAATCACTATTTTTTTTTCCTTTTAAATAACATGTATGGATTTAAAGTAGCGCATTATGAAAACAAATGATTACAGCATTTAATAAAAGAATACAGCCTTTATCGCGCTCGAAATGCTAGTTTAATAGTTCGAAAGAAAAAATAAATTCTATTACATTTTAATCATTTCTAGTGTAGGTATTTAGATAATAAAATATAGTCGATGTAGTAAAAATTATGAGAAGTAATGCTATTCATTCCGTGTTGCAGGAACAGAAATGTTTATTTTTTGATGCTCATAACATATATATGTAATGCAAAAAGCTTCTTAATCATTTTTCTTTTCATTTGATTATTCTCATAATAATTCAACATAAAGGAAGTATAAAATTATTATATTTATTAAAAAAGAATAAAATAAAAATTGAAATAGAACTGGAAATCAGATGAAAAGAAATATATTATATTCCTTTTGTTTTCATTTTCACTGAATGTTTGCTCCTAGGCAATTTATATGATGGAACGAATAGTTAGTTCAAGCGGATCACTGGCAACATTGTTTTCGCACTTCCGATGTAACTGTTGGCTTAACATCGATAGGCTCCACGTTTGATGGACGAATTACATCGCCTTCTGGTGGATCGCGAATTTGTTTTTGCGAAACGATTCGGTAGATTTCTAAAACAAAAAATATGAATGCATGAATAAAAAACAATTTATTGATTGTGCTTAGTCACTTGAGAGGCTTGGTATGCATATTTTGAATGATGATTAATGGTGATAAAAATATAAATTGTAATTACCTGTGAGTATATTTTGAAATGCTGTCTCCACATTAGTTGAATCAAGAGCAGAAGTCTCTATAAAGCTGAGTCCATTTCGTTCAGCGAATGTCTTGGCTTCATCCGTTGGTACAGCACGTAAATGTCTTAAATCGCTCTTGTTTCCAACAAGCATTATCACTATATTTTGATCAGCATGATCTCTTAATTCGCGCAGCCATCTTTCTACGTTCTCATAAGTTAAATGCTTAGCAATGTCATACACCAAAAGAGCTCCAACTGCTCCTCTATAATAAGCCGATGTAATTGCTCGATATCTTTCTTGACCAGCTACAGACGGAAAAGACATATTATATATTAAATTCGTGTTAAAAATAAATACAGTCATTTAATTTTTTCAATTTTAATGTTTATTACCTGTATCCCAGATTTGAGCCTTAATAGTTTTATTATCAACAACAATGCTGCGAGTTGCAAATTCTACTCCTATTGTAGATTTCGATTCTAGATTGAATTCATTACGTGTAAACCTCGATAGCAGATTACTTTTTCCAACACCGGAATCTCCGATTAAAACCACTAAAAAATATTTGTCAAGAAATCATAATTTTTAAATGATTCATTATGCCAATGTTTACTTAAATTTAATAAATAAATAAATTTTATGAAACTTGTGAAATTAGCTCAATTTAATGAGTCACTAAGACTTTGAGGAATGCAAACTAACAATTTACATAATTTCTATCCGTTTTTGTTGTTATCATCTAGTATAATTGTGTAAAGTTAATAATAGTGGCATAGTAAGGAAGAAAAAAATTGACGATGAGATTATGAGTCACATATCAAGAAATATTCAATCAGATGATTACTTCACGCCCCACAAAATGATGATTTTTCTTTGTGCTGAACTAGAGTAATATACGACGAATATGTATTTTTTAATTCCTTAAAAACGCTTTTTTTCACCATTAATTTTTGCGCAAAATTACACAGAAGATGTCACAAATTTAATAATTTTCGCATGCCAGCGTGGAATTTAGTCATTTTCTTTGCATATTAAGCCATAGATTCTTGAAAGATAATATCTGAGCAAATTTATTTAATTAGGGTATAATGCGATTAATAAATGGTGGCTTAGTTATCATGATACGTGTAATGAGAAAATTTTAAATGCATTGACTAAAATATTGCAATTACTAGTAAATATCTTCCATTGTTTATTATAATAATGAAGAGAAAAAGGCAGAATCAACGAGAATCAAAAAAGGTCATAGGAAAATTGAAGAAAAAAATCAAATTATTTTTACCTTTGAATAAATAGTCATATTCATCATCCCGTGTACCCATTTTCACTTTTACGCAGTGTTGATTGATTAATGCAACTAATTAGTCTATTTAAAACCTTTAATGTAGCTAAAATAGCACAATAATTAAACAATAACTTTTGATTCTTTTTCCTTACAATAATGTTCAGATTTTATACATAAATGACGTGACAAAAAGTAAGTCTTCAAGATTATCACTATTTAGTACTAAATCATACAAAAATGATAACGCTTTAGTAACATTCATATACTATAGCAAGTAATGAAAACTTATAATTAACTAACTTTGTTGAAATATTTTATTTTACGTATTTTAATAAATGTTCTTCTTCATACAGAATTTATAAATGCTCCCGTTTGAACTTGGAACTTTTTGCATCCCTTGAACATCAATTCGCATCATTAATTTGATTTTCGAATTTGTCCGTTATTTTCTACACTTTTTATTTTCTTTAAAACCGTTTATTTCTATTTTCTATTGATATTATTCCTTATTTCTGTTTCAAATATTTTAGTGCTCGAATTACTAAATCATTCTATCACCCAAATGATTATATTCGCACCATTTCACTCAAATGTATAGCTTTTTAGTTCCTAAATTCTTTAATGCAAAAGTTAAATTAAATAGATTGGTTTTTTAATTCCATAAATTAGGACTCTTTCGTTTCGTCTATTGGATTTTATAGCATTTTCAACAAGTTCCTAGTCTGATCTTCTATCGTGAATACACAATTTTTAATTTTTGAATATCACGAACAGAACATTTCAGAAGTTAATAAAAAATATTATGCTCAATATGTATATCGTCATGGTAATTCCGATTGATACTTTTTAACAATAAATATTATTGGTATCGAATTTCATACTTTATTCTTTTTATTCGACGATGCTACATTTTTCTTCAAATTTTAAAGGATCGACTTTCAGTAATATTCATTTGAGAATTTTATGAAAGATTAATTAATAATCGTGTTTATTGGAAGTTTCGGCTGAAATGGTATTTCGTTTCATACACCTACAACATTCTGTGACTCATTACACTTTATATTGAGGAATAGATAAGATAACATACTTTTATTTTTGTTATCTTTCCTTACCGTCAACCGTTTTAGTCTGTAAACTCAACAGAATGAACACAAGAGTATCAAATTCTTTGTCTAAATAATTAATTATTGACAAATAACTGTTTAAGACTATAAAAAGAAGTGTTTTATTAGTAATATTGACTTCTAATAAATTTATTTAAATATAATGGACAGCATTCCGGTGAAAATTATTGGATACAGTATAAAAACAAGATGGCAAATTACATTAAGTTACTTAATTCCGTGCATATTTGAACTGTTGGTATATATTACTGTCATGGTTGTGGATTTTGCCCTGATCTACCAGCATTTTATAGATGAAAATCAATCATGGGCATTGATTACATTGACTTTTATGATAATTCCTGCATTTGTTACATTTATCATAACTATTTTAAAACCTGCAGATCCATTTACTGAATCCAAAACTAGCAGTATTTTACGTCTAGTTTCATGTCAATTTTTATTTTTGATGACTTTTCCAATATGTGCACTTTACAGGTAAGTGTTGTACACAAATTCAATGACGATTAAATGTGTATTACTTTATACTTTTACAGATTTTCAAGAAAGATTTTTTGGTGTGTAGAAAGCTTATTTCATGAAAAGAATACATATGAGCGACATCAAGCGATTTCCAAAGCTGCTGAAACTTCTCAATGGGAGCTTTATCATTTTCTCCAATCATTCTTCCACTGTGCAATTCAAATCATCTTTCAGCTTTACATCATCCTTCGAAATGACATGTTTAGAAATTATGACACAGGTAATATATAAATCCTTTAAAAATATGAGACTACTACATATATGTGAACTATTGAAATTTTTTAGCATTTGTGCAAGTCCTTTCAATTATATTTGGACTGATTAAAATGTCAATGACTGCTGAATCGTATCAAAGATTTGAGAGTCAAAAGATAGTTGGAAAAAGTTACCCATGGCAACCAATGAAACAAACCATCAAGTTTACAAGATCAGTATCGGCTACAAATGCCACATTTGGTCAACCGCAAACCAATGTCACAGCTGCTATACAAAATGAAAATATTCAAGAAAATGAAGAAAATTATGTTAATAATTTAGACGAAAATTTTTCGGAAGACAAAAGAAAGATAGATTACAATGTAAATATAACGGATGATGAAAAACTTAATTCTTTCAAGAACTTAAACCTTAGCAATGATGATGTTGATACTGTTGACTCTCCAGATGAAAATGATATCAAAGAAGGAAATGATGGCATAAAACACAATTTTCATATTAATATCCGAAAATCCCTTATTAAACCATTGGATGACACCATGCATCGAATATCAGCTTTAGGAAACACAATGCTATTAAACACAGAGTCCTTTATAAGAGAAAAAATTCCAAGAGCTCCAAAATCGCTTTTTACGCATCATGATGAAAATGAAATCGAAACAAAGACCTTTGCAGAAAAATCTACGGACGAAACGGATGCATTTGTTTTACCTACAAGACGAGAAATTGTAGCTGGAATTGAAAGTGATGACATAGTAGCAAAATTCGTTGCATTTTTGGGTTGGAATTTCTTTCTGATAATGCGATTGATGTCACTTTCATCGTTTGCTGTTTTTCATTTGCAAATATGTAGCTGGTTGTGCTTTTCACATTATTGTCTAATGCTTTTGATGCTTATAAATGAAACCAGATTTCAAGTCAAATGGCAACGAACAGCATTTTATGGCATTCTTGCATACATATTCATTTTCAATTTGATTGAGTTCAAAGTTAAATTTAAAAAAATTAGAACGTGGAATATTATGTATTTTCTAATAGTTATGATACAAAATATAACAATGACAATATCATGGTATTGCTTTGAAGAGTTTCTCGACACATGGTGGTTCGAATTTATTTTCTTGGTCATTGTTCAGAGTGGCATAATGAGTTTAATGTGCTTCATTCTTTATTACTGTTACTTAAAACCAAAAGATAAAATATTGATTACTTAAAGATTTACTAGTTTAAAGCACTGCTGTCCTAACTGTGTGCCGCGGTACATTGATGTATCCTTGGATGTTATTCAGAAAATTTAAAAATTTTACTAAAAAGCTCAATTAAAATAATAAAAGCTTAAGATCTCAAAGCAGTTTTTTAGACTAATGCTAGGATTTCATTCTAAAGCTTCGAATTTATTGTTAGTATGCTAATTTTAATACTCTTCCGTGAGCAAATCGTTTAAAACGCTATCGTGACAAAAATTATATTTAATGATTAAAGATTTGAAATCGTTCTTAAAAGTTAAGATTTTGCTATCAATTTATATGACACTAAAATAAAATTAATTTGTTCTAATACCTGTAAAAATGTTTTAAAAATGCATTAATAATAAAATGATTCTCAAAAAAAAAAACTATATGTGTATACAAACAGAAATAAGAATTGTAGTAAAATATTCTATGCACAACATGTACACGTGCTGCTTGTAAAAGAAGGAAAATCGTTTTTAAAGGAACGACAAAAAAAAAATCTAGTACTTTAATAATTTTTCCGACAGCAGTGAAAATTGTAAAACTTCATACCCCTTGTACTATTTCAGTTTTTCTCTTAAGGAAAATTTTAATTTTTTAAGAAAAAATAATTTCGAGTTGAAATTAAAGTTAAAATAAGAAAGTAATGATTTTTTGAAATGTGAATACTTAAATTTTATTGTGAATATGCTCGGTAAATGATCTAAGATAAATTAAAGTGAAAAATATGAATTTTTGTTGAAGTATATAGTTATCAGACACTTTTTTTTGTATCAAAAAAGAAAATCAAGAAAATTCTGATTGATTTGATTTTTTCTAAAAATAAAATATTAAAGACAAAAATAAAAGAATAGTAAGAATCAATTATTATTTCATTAAAGGTGTAAATAGTATAGATTTGTTGAAAATTTACATTTTAAAAAATTCTCTAATGAAAATGGGAAATTGTTGAAATAAAAAAAAGGAAGAGAAAATTTCATATAGTAGTGTTTTCACAATTGATTCTGCGCGAAACAACTCTTAAAATAAGAAAGGTTTCATAATTTAGTTTTCACATTTTCTTTGGTTTTCTTGTTATTAAAATATACATATAAATCTGCTCTTGGAAAAAAGAGAAAA
Organism: Chironomus tepperi; assembly: GCF_022539635.2. NCBI lineage: Eukaryota > Metazoa > Arthropoda > Insecta > Diptera > Chironomidae > Chironomus > Chironomus tepperi. The sequence goes on along the minus strand of NW_027226498.1, from coordinate 842,213 downwards.
TAAAATTTGCAACTTAATCTGAGCAATAGTTACATACATTATAGGTTTACAATTTGAGAAAAAATAAAATAAAATAAAAAGTTTCGTCATTAAGTCAAGACCTTGCACAAGGTTTGAGTGTATCGTAATGCTTTGTGTAAAAAGGAAAATAAACTAATTGAAGAAATAAATAAAAGATTTAGTGAATCTATTTATAAAGTCATAATTGATGATCGATTGATTCTTAAATTTATTTAAAACTATTAATTAATTGAATTTTTAGGAAGTCACAAGCACCCCTAAAAGTTTTAAAATAATTTTTCAAATTGTCATAAATATAGAAAAAAAATATATATTTTTTCGGTCATTGTGAGTGTAATAATGGTGTAATAAAATAAATTAAAAGTAGATAGAAAATACCTATTTCAAATTAGTTTAATAAATTTATCTAATTAAACAGTATAATATTGGTGACTCGTTTGCAATAAATGTGTGTCTAATGACTGATATCAGAAATTACTCGTTCATATTTGCATAGAAAATTGAACAATTAAAATGAGATATATTTATCAATAAGACAAGTGTGAATATTTTAATACAAAAAAAAAGTTTCGTAATATTTCGTGAGTACAAGTAGAAAGTGCATAAAAAAATATACAATAGCAAGAACATTACAACTGACTGAAACAACAAAACCAAAAAGGAAAACATTCAATTTGAAAAACTAAGAAATGCCGACAACAACGATGGCTGTTTCAAGTCCACAAAATTCTACATCATCGAGTATTAATACTCAAGTAATTGGTGATGCGGCAGAGAAGACTGACGATGATACCAGTGAAATTTTGAAAGCAGCTGTTAATAACAATAATAATAATAACAACTTAAAAAATGGTGCAATTTCAAGTTTATTAACTAATGATAATTGTTCACCAAAAATCACACTACATTCACCAATATCTATAAGAACCAATGTCACAAATGACATCGACATCGAATTGAATATTAAATCCACCGATGTAAATTGTTTGAATGTTGTCACTTCATCACCCAACTCGACCACTAATTTCTTAAACAATACAAACGGTCATCCAATGCTTATGGAGCAAAATAGTGGAATGAATTTTCCAGCTGGATCGTCGGAAAATTCTTCTTTGGTTATTAATGATTGGTCTATAGGCGAAGACAACTGTAATACTAACAATGCTTTTGCAAGTTATTCATCTCACAATAATGGACAAATTTTAAAACGTTCAATTGTAAATCCACAAATGCATCATGGATTGTCACCAAATAGTAACGTAAATCGTAATAATATTCAACATCATCAACAACAGCAATATATTCACAGTAATAAGAACAACAGTAACAGTGGAAATAATTTTCCTCAATGGTCCAATAATTCTGCATCAAATTCATCTTGGCAACATCAGATTCCTTTACTGCAGCCAAATTCAACATCGCAAGGACCATTGAATCCTGTTTGGAATCGAGGACGTTCAGGAGGAAATTCACTCTCAAACCATGGGCTAAATCATCATCAACAACAACAACAATTATATCATCGTAAGCAATTTCCAGCATCATCAGTTGCTTCCAGCTCTCAAAATCAATCTCAAGGAGGCTTGTCTCCAAATTTAAACAGTTCTCCCTCTAAATATCGCCGAAGTACTTCATATCCAAATAAAAATCAAATGCATGGATTCAATATGGATGTCGGAGGCATGACTGAAGATCAGCCTTATATGAATTACAATGTACGTATATTATTTACTCATATAAATGAGGCGTTTTTTTATTTCATTCAAGAAATATTATAATCAATTTCATTTATTCTTTTGTGAATTAAGGATCGAAATAATATGGACATGCGATCTTTGGAACATTGCTTGAATGATATAGCAAATACATCAAATGTGCAATCAGATATGAAAGGTAAGGACGATACATTAAGCATAATATTTATGTACAGATTCCTTGTTTAGTAGTAGTCTTGAGCAGCACTACATAATTGCTAGAACACTGCTTCATCGCCGAGTTCACGATGGAGCATGAAATTTTCCTCAGTGCGTTCTTTATTTCTACATATACAAATTCTATTAACATATTATCGCAAAACAATTCAATTAAAGGAAAATTGCTTTTACCAAAAAATAACCTCAAGTAAAATTTCTTCGAATAGATTGTTCTTCTTCTTTATTGCTTTCAAAATAAATTTGCATTTAAATGATCATTTGATTGTTATCAATTTGTCTCTCGTAAATGGAAAACAAAAACGTTTTTGAATTATTTTCGTGAATATTGATATCTGACTATCAGATCGAATCACTGCTATCTCTGTGCTATTTGAAATATCAAGTATAATGAAAAGCCGGCCTGGTTTTAAATGACCTAATTAAAATCAATTGTTTTCCAGTTGAAATTCTTTTTATTTTGCAAGTCCTTTTTTTATAATGCTAATTATATGCATTATTTAAGAATTGCTCAATTCGTTGACATTAACATATGTAATTTTAATATGATAAAGCTTTATGCAGCGAATTTCTAAACTGTTTATTCTCATGTTTTCGAGGTTAACGACAATATGCAATCGTCGAAACAATTCAAATGTTGCAAGCAATTTAGTGACAACTCGTGATATTTATCTTATTGTTACTTGATATCTTTACATTTTCGTCGTTACTTTTTTTTCCATAAATGTACATATACACCTTTAAATTTTTCTTGTTAGAATTTATTTCAATGTTGTATTCAGCAATACAAAACATTCAACAATATTATATATACTAAACGGCCACGTGACTTTATAGTAAAAAAAATATATATACATCCGCACAGTTATCTTTATCAATTAATATTTATTGAAAACATTACTATCATTCAGCTACGTGAAATTGTTTCTATGCTGTGGATACAAATGCGCATGTGTATTTTTTAATGTAACTATAGCAAGTAATGATCACATTTGAATTTAGAGAATAATGTTTGTTCAGCACAGAGCGCAAGGAAACTAAACTGCAATAATTTTTCCATCTGATATCCTAAAATTTTACTGACTTTAGATGTGAGTTTTCGTATTGTCAATTGAAAAACTCATGCTAACGCACATAACGCACAAAAATAAGTATGCATTTAAAGACAAAATTTTGCGGAATAGAACAAAAATACAAAAGTATAAAATTGCACATTCATTTACATTATTTTGCAAGGTTACGATGTAAGAAGCATTTTCTTTCTTCTTATTAGTCAAAAATAAACAATATATGTATATACAATTGAGTTGATGCAACTTTATGTACATGTCGTTGAATGTTGTGTCAGTAAGCAGCAACACTATTATCAGCAAAACATTCACGAAAATTTTCTGCTTTAACTCTACTATATTTTTCTCGTATCATTTTTAGTATTGTTAGTAGCGAGTGAGGCATTGAAAGCGATAAATTGCTTAATATTACTATTGTGTTGATTTTCAACATTTAAAAAAATATATATATTTTTAAGTTTTTCATTTTACTTTATGTAAATACATATCACTTACTAACTTCTAGCTAATTCAATTGAATAATCGATGGAAGGTTATTAAAAATATTTATGTGATGGGTTATTGTATAATTATTAATTTCATTTAAGTTGAAAAAAAAATTACTTACTATACGTCATAAATGTAGTTTCTTTAGTCACCTTATCAGTAAGGTAGAGAGTAAATAAATTGTAAGACTGGAACAAAACGTGAGCAACCATGTTCTATTAAATTTTCGTTTGTTCACGACTGACTCAAATAGTCAATGGAATTTCAGAGGGATGCTACATTTTGTAACTTTCGAATTTAAATCATTAAAAAATAGCTAAACGGTGCTCTTATTATGAAACTCCAAATCAACGTTGACACATTCACAATTTTACGTTATAAGCATTACCAATTTTCATAGATTTTGAAAAAAATAATACTTCTATAAATTTGAGTACAGCGAGAGTAGTAAACGGAAACTTTCAATTAACAAATATTTAATAATTTTCATCGTTTCAAATTATCAACTTTATTGTCGATGTGTGATAAAATAAGTTGATGCTATAAGTTACTTAATCTACAAAATCTAAATACAAATAAATTTAAAACATGTTAATAATAATGTCGTTTTTCTAACTCAGTAATTCGACTCTTTTCTTAAACATTTTCTTTTAGTTCTAATTACTTTTTAAAGAATTTATTTTTGGAATCGTTTAAATTTGGATGAGATTATGTATAAAGTTTTGAGACTATTTACAAATAACGTGTATTAAAAGCCACAATTTTCATGACTTGCAGTATCTAAAGGTACACAGAATTGTTTGCAATCATTTGCAAGTATACTTAATTGATTTATTTTTTTAAACAAATCTATCCCTTAAACGAACAATACCAGACTATAAATAGTAAATTTTATCAGAAATTTCAATGAATTTAATACCAGAATATCTACTTGATAACAAGTATCACGTTTTTAGTTAGCAAAAGAAAAGCTCTTATTTAATATTTTAAATATAAAAACAAATGTTTAAAACATATACCTAGGCCTAGGTACCTATTTTAAGTGACAAAAGCTGGAAGGCCGTTTAGCTATTGTTTTTGCACGATTTTTTTAAGTCAATGTTTAAAATTGCTGTACATAAATAATGGTTGAATATCCTTTTATACAATTCTAATATTTTAAATTTCCCTTATTATAGGATTTCTCAATTCGACTCCAACTTTACAATCTTTAGCTCAATTACAAGGTAAGATTATCTAATTATTTATATAAATGTGTTGCAACATTAATAATATTGTTTTATTTCTATATTTTTTCAAATAGGTAAATTAGATTTCCATGAATTCATACCTGGTAAGTTTTCTAACAAACTGACTCCAGTTAACTCATTAACAATTTTTAAAAAAATCTTAAGTTTATTTTTTTTTTCCAAAATTTTAACGGAATAAGAATATTTAAAATGGCTAAAGTTCAATTGAGATCAAATCAAATTCACATTTTTGTCAAATTGACTAAACGGAAAAATATTTTGTTTTATGATAAAACTGTAAAATAATTTAATTAACATAGAAATATCGATAATTAAGCATTAGTTTTTAGCATATCTCATTATTATTGTTATAATTGTGTTAAATTGATAAAATCAAAATGATTGACGGCCAATATTCTTTTGAAATTGAAAAATTTATGGGTATTCATTGCAAAAGAAAAAATGCTTTCAATTACAATTTAGTGATTTTTGGTATTTTTTTTATAAGCAGTTGGTCACAATTAATCATAACATTTGCATTTTATAGGAAAACCATTTTATCAGTGTGATGAAACAACAGAAACAAATTGCGAAAGTGGTGGAAATTTTCTGGAAAATAGCTTACAAATTGGATCTCCAGCACGGTCATCTCCATCACAAGGATCTGACAATGGTGAACGATTCTCAAGAAAAGTGTTCGTAGGAGGTTTACCTCCTGATATAGATGAAGGTATATTGATGAAAAATTCTTTTTAAACTTTTTAATCATAAATTTAAATATTTATTTTTAGATGAAATTACATCATCTTTCCGACGATATGGACCATTGGTTGTAGACTGGCCACATAAGGCAGAATCTAAATCGTATTTTCCACCTAAAGGATATGCATTCTTACTGTTTCAAGTGAGTTTTAATGATTGCTTAATCTTGTTTAAATTTCATCATAATTGTAATTATTCGTTCTTAAGGATGAAAGCTCGGTTCAAACATTGATTGAAAATTGTATTGTTGAAGAAGACAAGCTATATATTTGTGTTTCATCACCTACCATTAAGAACAAACCTGTTCAAATTCGTCCATGGCGTTTATCTGATGCAGATTTTGTTTTAAATGGATCAATGCCGTTAGATCCACGAAAGACAGTTTTTGTTGGGGGCGTTCCTCGTCCTTTGAAAGCATGTAAGTTTCAAATGTATTATTTTGATAAAATCTTTTACTTAATTAAATTTTATTGTCTTTATGAAATAGTGGAATTAGCAATGATAATGGACCGTTTGTATGGTGGAGTTTGTTATGCAGGAATTGATACCGATCCAGAACTAAAATATCCAAAAGTAATTATAATTAAACTATAAATCTTTATCACTTTGACTTAAACTGAGAATTAAATTATAATTTTAGGGAGCTGGTCGCGTTGCCTTTTCCAACCAACAAAGCTATATCGCTGCCATTTCTGCTCGTTTTGTTCAATTACAACACAATGATATTGACAAGCGCGTCGAAGTTAAGCCATACGTTCTTGATGATCAAATGTGTGATGAATGTCAAGGTCAAAGATGTAGTGGAAAATTTGCACCATTCTTTTGTGCAAATGTAACATGTTTACAGGTGAGATTTCATTGCAAATGTTACTTTCATGAAAATAATAATATTCCCATACTTTAGTACTACTGTGAACACTGTTGGGCAACAATTCATGCTAGACCTGGACGAGAATACCATAAACCATTGGTAAAAGAAGGAGCTGATCGTCCTCGTGCAGTTCCATTTCGTTGGTGTTAATATCCGAAATAATCTCTGAATAATTAAACCTAATATCTAGTCCTACAATTCGGACTGTCGCAATGATGGTAAACTACAAATGAAACAAACAAGAAAATTAGTTAATTTTATTTATTTAAAAAATTTTTGCACTTTGTCAAAAATATTTTAGATGAGATCTTCAACAAAAAAAAAAAAAATTACTAAAAAATTAAAAAAAAAATTATGATTAAAAGGAGGTATTAGTATCGTTGCCATTCTTCTATGTAGAACTCGAATATGAATAGTCGATTTAAAACCAAAAAAAAAATAGAAATTCTTCATTAATTTTACTGTTTCTTTAATTAAATCACGTTTTTTAGTTGAGGTTTTTTGTATTTCTGTTTAATTAATATATATATTTTTTGTATATTTAAATTAGTAACATTTTAGTAATTACAATAAAACTTTTTTATTATTATTTCACTTAATGTGAAAAATAACGAGATTTTAAGAAAAAGGTTACAAATGCAACAATCTTGTTTTTTGGCTGATTTAGGCTTAAATTTTTAATTTTTGAATTAATTTTAATTCATTCATAACGTGAGAGTAAAACATAAGAATCGCATTAATTACACAAAATCTATTAAAATTATATTCATTCAATTTGATATTGATAATAGATTAAATTAGTTTAAAATATTAAGCTTTTAAAGCACAATGGTACGTTTACTAATTATGATTATTATTAAAACGTTAAATCATTATTGAATACACAAGCAATTAATATCAATGCTAGTGTAGAAGTTCTTGAACAAATAATAATCAGACTTTTTATATTTTCGAATTAGTAAAAATTTTTCTATCCTTCCTTTAATATTAAAAATTACGCAGTACCTTTGAAATTAGCAAAATTGTTCATGTTTAATTTTTTTTTCCTTTAATGCATTTTTGCAGAAACAAATATGCTGATAAATTCACTTTAATCCTTCTTCTTCCTCTCTTTGTACATCACATATCACCCAAAGATCAACTTTAGTTATCATACAAAACTTAATCTTTCAAGTAACTATCGCAGATCGTTATAAATAATTCTCATAATACATAATATTACTTTAAAGTTTTCAAACATTTGACAATTACTGATCGTTTACAAGGAAAAAATGCGTTTGGTCATTGACCTAATCTAATTGTTCATTAATGCATTACAAATATCCCAATTTTTAATTGCATTGCATATTTAAAAATATTAATAATGTTTTTTTTTTTTATTTTTTTTTAATTTGTTACAAAATAGTCATGAAAAATGTAAAACTAGTTGCCTGATTGTGATATTTTTAAGAGGTCTTTTGAAAGCAGATCGAAGACAAAATGAAATCCCTTATGTATTTGTAGTTACTTTATAAATTGTTTTGTTTTTTATCCTTCTTTTTTTATAAATTAGATTAAGACGAAATATTTTTATTAAATTTTTCACTTTTCTGGTTTTTGATACTGATTTTTTTACATATTTTTGCAAAACAGTGTTTTTTTATAATTCATTAATTATTTATATATCCGATAGATAGATGATTAAAATCAACTACTCGAATACAAATGTATTTTAGTTAGTTTATATGTAGCCTGTTTAAGACATCACAAAAAAATATCGCCAAAATAAAATTCTTTGATGAGCAAGGAATTATTCAGATTTATATTGAAATAAAGTTGTTATATTTCAGTTTTTTATTATTTTATTTATTACTATTTTTATTTTCATATTGAGGGAAGAATCTTAAAAAAAAGCTAATATAAGATGTAACAAGGTAAAACAGTATATTTAAATGAATGAGATTGAATTTGAATTCATTGGATACAAGAAAAAAAAAGACAAAAGCCTTTATTAAAAATTAACAAATCTTGAATTTTTTTAACGTTATCTTTTATAATAAAATACGGTTCAAAAATATTAACGCTTACATTTTTGAACTATAAAATTAATGACTAGCTAACATTTTAAACTATTTTTGTGAACGTTATAATTCAGTTGGTTCCCATATAATTAAATCCTGTTAGTTTTTCAATTATTTTAGAATTTTCATGACACACTCTTAGTTTTTGGTGTGAAAAATGAAAAGCACTTGGAAAAGTAGAAAATTATTTTAATTCTTTTTAAAATCTCATAATTCTATTTTTCTGTCTAAAATTTGTAGTAAGGATGTAAAGTTATAGGTACTTTTTATATAAAAAAAAGTATATACCTTCTATAAAAGAAATAAGAAAAAAAAATTAATAAATCAATAAAAAGAAAGAATAGTTAGTATATTAGTATAATTATATCTGATTATATATATCTTAAATGTAAATTTTTGAGAACAAAAATTTAAATAGATGTATTTTTTCTACTATATTATTAAAAAATCATAAAAAAAATTAATATAAAAGCATTCAACACAAAAATAATAAAAAAAAAACAATTAAATTTCCATTTGAAATGAATACTGTCAAGAAGGAATGACATATTTTTATTAAAAATTTTTGAACTATACATTTTTCTCGTAAGCATATACAAAAAAAAATATTTAAATGAATGATGTGAATGCCATTTCAAAATTTCTATAATTGACAAAAAAAACAGCAATAATCTAGCAACACAATTACATTCATATTTATACATATATATGCCGTCAATACTTGTAATTTTTAATGAATTTTGAAAAGTTTTCAATGATAAAGAACAAACAATATTCGTACATTGTTTGTAGATTAAAAAATAGAAATGATTTTATTGAAACTCCCCATTATTTTTAATTAGTTATGCTATCACAACTGATAAAAAAAAATCAACAAACTATGCTTAACATCAAGGAGTTTTAAAGACAATTTTCAGTATTGATTCAAAAAAGAAAAAAATATAAAGTTAAATTAGTCCATTAAGTATAAAAACTTTTCCCCATATTCTATGTTCATTGTTTCTCAAAACGAATACAAAAAAAAAAAATTAATATTTTTGAAATTTTTTCGATATGTACTTAAATTTTAGGAGATACAATGATTGCACTAGAAATTATCGAGGAGAGTACATGTGCAACAAGGGTTTTTAAAACTTTATATGACTATATATTCCCATAATTACCCATTATTAGAGACATTCAATTCATTAAAAACAAACCAAAATCTATATTTATATAACAAAATCTGCGACCTATTAATGTTGTTATATCTGCAAATTTCAACTTCATAACCCACTTCATACATTTAATCATATTTTCTCTCTTATATAATATCTTTAAAAAAATCATAAAGTATTAATATACTTATAGTTCGTTCATTCGTTTCATACTATTTGACAAGTTCCATATAAATTTATTTCGTTGAATCCTAAAAATTAATCAACTTACTTTTATGAAAAGTTTATAAAACCTTTAATGAGATATTCTCAATGTCATACTTCTATATGCTTTTGATGTATTTCAAAATATCTCTATTTATGTTGAAAAGTGTTTTATTTGTTCTTATTCATAGCCTTGTATGCCCGACCGTAACACTGATCCATTAAACTATGTATATTGTCACTAAACATGTATTTTTCTTCTCAAATTTGGCAATTACATAGAATACCATAATTTAGTGTCGCGTTCGGAATTAAGATTAATTTTCTTTTTGAGCAAAGTTTTTCTTTCTATCAGAAAAATTCAATTTCAATTAAAATTCCATAATACCTACACAATATAAGGAATTTCTTCCAAATTTTCATAAATTAGAACAGGAAATCTTTTTCTATAACTTACTATGAACCAGAACACTTTTCAAATTAAACTCAGTAATTGGCATTTAACTAATGAAATTTTAATTTTCCTCGATAGAATACAATCTTTGAGAACCAAAGCATAGACTTTTCAAGATGAAAAAAAACCAAAAGAAGTCATGTAGAATTCTATTGTACCTGATTTGAAATTAATATTAAAATATGATAACTAAGAACATTCTTCATGTTTACAATACTTCAACTTTTTCTGGTCTTTATCTCATAGTCGATAACATTTTTGAAGGCTCTATTAATATTTGGATGAATATTGTATGCATTAAATTCATATTGATTCACAAATTTTCAATAATATATTTGTGCTCGTGATAAAGAGTTCAAAGAAGTAAAGAAACAATGGAGAGAAGTGTTACATTCGCTATATACTGTTACTCTTTGAAAACATGCAGTTATTCCTTACAACATACAAATATCAAAGAAACACATCGATATGTGTGCATTTAAATTATTGCTTTCGAAGTCATATAAAGTATATTTATAAAAGGTCCTTAAAATTTATATAAGTCAAAAAAAAAAAAATATGATAAAAATCATTTACTATTTTCGACCTTTTTCTTAATCGTAGGGTTTTGAGATATTTTTTAAAATTTATACTTTATGATAAAACCAATCATAAATTTGAGGAAAAACAATTTACAAAAGTTCTCGTGTTTGATCGAGTGACTTAAGCGCATTTTTGATCCAGCGATTAGTATTCGATTAACAAATCATTGCGAAATTCGCTTTTAAGTGGAAGGTGGATATTTTTCTTTGTGTGACAGAGTGTGACATAACAATGTAAGTTGTTTAAAGGATTTTTTCAAACATTTTAAATTATCGTATTTAGCCAATGTTTTAAGCTTTTCAATTATGCAGTACGCTAATAACTCGAAAGAACAGAGTTAGTTTAACGAGCTCTCTTCGAAGTCTAAAATTTCATTTTTCGTCAGACGGACGAACGAACAAAGTGCATTAATAAGCACCACCCTTATATACGAAAGTTTACAAAAAGGCGTTAAAAAATAATATAAAACCAAATGCATTACCAAAAGATTATAAATAAGTACGAACGATTACTTATTACTGCTGAAAATTCACTAGATTGCCCGCGGAAAGTTCATATATTTATTTTAATTTTTAAGCATGTTCTTATCCAAAATAGCTTAAATTTTTTAATGCAAGACAATTTTGATTAAAGAACTGCTACCACTTTAGTGGTTGATGAAAATCGATTTGATTATGAAATTTTTAGTAAAATAAATTGTATCTTATCAGTTTAAAAGTAATTTCTAAAGTAAGCATGATAATGAAAACCACATTAAGGTTTCCCGAGTTTTTTAAATCATAACTCTAAGTTGACTTGAATTTTGTAGTTAAGTAGACTTCGAGCTCTGGTTTAATGAATAATAATGGAAATGATTATATTGTTTGCATAGGCGAATGCCAAAGGTTTTTTTCTGACAAAACTAGGTTCTCATTGTTTTAAAAAATATGAACGATCCATGAGGTTACCACACATATAATTGATGGTATTGCCATTTATTTTCAAATAGATAAAATAATATTCGGAAATTTAAACGAATTCAATAGATTAAAAATTAAATTAAATAAATTCGAGCTATGATAAAAATTGATCAATAAATATAATATTTAAGAAGCGTTTTTATCGAAAAAATTCAAAAACCAAAAAACCAAAAAAAAAAAAAAAAAAAATAAGAATGAACATTATTTTAGTATCATTAAAAAGGAATCAGTTTAAAAATTCAAAAGCAATTTTAAATTAGAATAATAAAAAATTTATACCTATATCACATTACATATATCATGATAATCTTATCCTTTAGTTTCATATTCACATAAATTTAATAACCATTTGCAAAAATAAAAAAAAAAAAAATTAGCTTTTTTGAAACAGATTTCTTTAGAAAAATGAGAATTAGAAATTTATTTAATTTTGAAATAAATTAATTTTTTGTCAGTATTTTCTTGTTTTTTATCACCTTAGTCGATTTATATAGATTAAGTAAGCAAAGTGCAAAGTAAGCCATAAATTAAAGGAGAACTAGATGCAACAATTATATTTAATAATAAAGAAGTTTAGTAGCATTTACAAAATTATTTAAACCATATTATACATAGTTATATTGAAAATAAGAGTAATGTGAGAGTAAATTATGTAACCAAAATGATTTCGTGACTGTTTATCCTAACAACAGATAATTCAAACGCATGATTTTACTGCGGCCGATTATCTATAAATAATAAACCAAAATTTTCTAATTGAACTTTTTAATGATATAAACAAATATCGATGCTTAATTGTTGATGAATTTGTCTCATATAAAAAAAATAATGATTTAGTTTTTAACTGTAAAATTATTTTCTTTGTTATTTCTTTTATTTCAATATAACATTGATACTGAATTTGGAAAATACTTATAATATAAAAAAATCTATATTTATTCCTTTAGCTCAATTTATGACATACCTAACATACAAACAAGTTTTTAAAAAAAATGCATGAATTTTTTAGGCAAACTTTAAAACTGATTAAATAAAATGAACGCATAAGATTTAATTACAAACATAGTTGTCATCTTTAAAAAAAAAAAAATAATTAAATGTATCGATGAAGAAATGATTAAAATATAATAACTTTAATTGTTTGAAGAAAAAAGTTAAAACAATATTATTTAGAGATGTAATCATTTTCTTCTTAAAAACTTAAAACAAAAAATAGAGTTTTAAAGCGAAGAATAATAATTTATTTTAGATGCATTTTTCATGATTATTACCACAAAAGTTAATGAAAAGAAGCTCTTAACTAGTAAATATATTCAAAAGGACATAAAAAAGATCTTTTTTTTAGGTGAATGGATGAAAAAAATGTTTTTATACTTGTAGTAAAATAAAGTAAGAAAATAAAATTATTGATTTGAAACTTCTTTTTAAATATTTTTCAACTCTTTTATTCATTAATACTTTTGATCGTTAAAATTTTCCAGTCACATGTTCAATTAATTAGTGCTAAAATCTAAAACGGTTTGCTAAAATTCAAATGTTAGCTAATTTTACTAAACAAAGTTTGCATTTTGTCTACCATGTTATCATAAGAAAAGTCTTGATTCTTAATTAATTCTAAACGAGTATCTAGTTTTTTCAAAATTAAATTTAATATTAGTTAAATCAATGCATACAGTCTTATTTCGTTAAGACAGGACTTATACAGTAAAAACTAAAAATGCGCTTTGATCATTTTATTGTTAACATTTTTATTTTCTTGTGTATTAAAAAATATTTTTAATCAATTTAACTAAATAGCTATAATGAATAACTTGATGAAATTTAATAGGTGTATAACAAATAGAACGAATCTTTATAGACAAATTATAATAGCAACAGCTGAAGTCAACAGAAACAAAAGATTTTATAACTCATATTTTTCTGCAAAAAAAGTTACGAAAAATGGGTTCCTACTGTCGTGTGGAATATGCTGTGGGATATTTGGATATAACACATTTAAAGATTTTTTTGCTGAATTCCTTCCTATACCATCATTGCCTTCTGTATCTGCTTCATCAAAAACAACTCCAAGACAACAAGTAAAATGCTTAATATTTAATGAATTCAAATAACACTGTTAATTCACTTTTTTAATATTATTTATAGTTTAATTTTGTTGCAGATGTTGTAGAAACAGCTTCAAAATCTTTAGTTTATATTGAGATTCAAGATACACGAAGAATGGACTTTTTTAGTGGAAAACCTTCAACAGTTTCGAATGGTATTTTTCCATATTTTTCTTTACCGCAAATGAATTTCATAGACATTACAGTTTTAACTTCTAGGTAGTGGTTTTATTATCTCGTCAGATGGACTTATTTTGACCAATGCTCATGTGGTTATCAATAAACCAAGATCGATCGTATCTGTTAAATTGCACGATGGAAGGACGTTTCAAGGCTTTGTAGAAGCTGTAGATCCCATATCCGATTTAGCTACAGTTCGTATTAACTGTAAAAATTTGCATGCAATGAAACTTGGAAAATCATCTGATTTAAGAGCTGGAGAATGGGTTGTTGCGCTTGGATCTCCATTGTCTCTATCAAATACTGTAACAGCTGGTATCATATTCCTCAAAATATTGTTATTTTTAAAAGTTCTAACAAAAATGATAATTTCAGGAGTTGTTAGTTCTACTCAACGACCATCTGAAGAACTTGGACTACGTGGAAGAAACATTAATTATATTCAAACAGACGCAGCAATTACTTTTGGAAATTCGGGAGGACCATTAGTTAATTTAGATTCTGAAGTTATTGGAATTAATTCAATGAAAGTGACGGCAGGCATATCGTTTGCAATTCCTATAGATTATGCTAAAAATTTTCTAAAATTAGCAGAAGAACGATTAAAAACCGGCAAGACAACTTCTGAAAGCATTAGTGGAAAACGTTACATGGGAATTACGATGTTGTCTTTGACACCTGATATAATTTATGAGTTAAAACAGAGAGGATCTTCAATTCCTGATAAAATTCAACATGGAATTTTAGTTTGGAAAGTAATTGCAGGATCCCCTGCTCAAATCGGTGGCTTAATGGCAGGTATGTTAATAAAATTTAAAATGAAAACTGGAATTACTAAAATATAATAGTGAACAAAGAGAAGTTAAACAAGTATTATCAAAACGATATAAAAACTCGCTTATCATTCTATTCGAGTTTATTTTACAATATAGATTAGTAAATTTTGTAAATTAATCTATATTTACTGAACATTTAATTATTTTTAAAGGTGACATAATTATAAGTATCAATGGACAAGAAGTTACTCAGTCATCCGATGTTTATGATATTCTAGCAACAAATTCTGCATCTAAAGATATTCTTATGATGAATGTTTGGAGGGGCAAACTCATAAAAATTGCTGTAACACCAGAAATAGTTGAATAAAAAAATATTATGTAAATAGCTTGAAGAAATCAGAATACCTATTTAAAAAATATTCTTTTTTATTATGAATATTCTTCTAATACAAGCAGAATTTTTTTTTTTACATTTATGATGGATATTGTAAGCCAAAAGTAATCAATTGTTTTTTTTTTTTTTTTTTTTTTTTTAAAAAAAAAGTGCTTATTTATAGTACACACAAGTATAAGTAGTCATACTGGTAAAATGAAATGGAATTTTTGAAATTATAGCTCCTTTACGTCTTTGTCATTCTCATTGTAACTAAAAAAGATTTCATAATTTTTTTCGTATTCTCTTTGCAATGAAAACTTGACAAAATCAGCGGCCATGTAAACTGAACCTAACGCAGGTGAAACTCCTGTTTTGAGCTTTAGCAATCTTAGTTCAAATGGAATTTTGTGGAGATGAAGTTCATCGGTGAATCCTTGCTTTAAAAGCTCCCAACTTATCCAAACTGATCCAACACATAAAATAGGCAAATGACCACTTAATACTAATTCAGATGAAACTTTCGGTAAAAGGGCTACTATCATTCTAGCCAAAAGTCTTCCAGCGTCTTTAAATATACTTTCACATAATTCATCTCCATCGAATGCGGCAACTGACATTTTGTGGCACAATTTGGCGAAAAAGGATTTTTGAAATTTAGCATAGCAGTGTTCTAGCATATCCGTTCGATTCTCAATGTTGAAATGATTTTTTATCACTTCCCATGTTTTTTCCACGTTATACGTTGATTTTTGTAAGTTATCCTCATGATCAAATACTGTCTTAATTCCTTTATGTGCAATCCACCATGCACCTCCTTCATCACCCAATTGATGACCCCATCCACCACATTGAATCGTATCTGATATTATGATTGATAAATAGAAATAAGCATATGAAAATATTAAAATTCGATTTTTCTTACCTCCATCAGGATTTCGTAGAACAGCATTTGAACCAGTTCCTGCAATAATTACAATTCCACCCGATCCGATAGTTAATATGCTGCCCAATGTATCGCTACAGACAACATAATTCTCAGCTAAATTTGGAAACGAGTTTTTGATTTCTTTCTCTAATGCTGCATTCGTCGAGTCTTGTTCACAACCTGATAAACTCAAGCCGATGCACTTAAACTTAATTGACAGTGGAATGTTTGCTTCCAATTTTGCTTGATCTGCCATTTCTGCAATTCTTCTTGCCACTTCTGGAATGCCGTCGAGCCAAATATTGCATGAATCGCCACGCGCTCGCCCAACAATTGTGCCATTTTTATTTGAAATCAAAAGAGTCGATTGCGTCGCTCCTCTAAAACAATAAATGATTTTTGCCATGTTAGGTACCGACTAGCGATTTATTAAATCATATTGCAAAATAAAAAAAATGAAAGTAAGTAATAATCGAAGAGGAAACAAATTCATTTAATTGATGGATAGATTACTTAATGCAATTTTTTACAGTGAGTTTGAAAGCACCTTATCATGATACACAATTTATATGCTAATAAAATTGACCCAATCAAGCATTTAAACTTTACGAGTATAAAAAAGAGCTTGTCGAATGTGGGCTCGTCGTCTGCTTTGTTAATTAAAAGAAAATGAGAAGATCATACAGGGGCGCTTTCAGGGTTTTTGGGATCAAAACTACTTCTCATCTTTTTGAACAAGACTTTTCAATTTGCTAGTGATGTTTTTGACAATATCTAAAACCTCTCTTTCAAAAATTGTCTTGCTACACCCCTACTTGTATAGTCTTTTTCTAAACAAATTTAGTTAGGACTGTTCTCATTTCCAAAAAAATGTCGAAAAAAATTGGAGGTGTTTAAATTACTATAATTTCTATTGAAAAACATATTGTTAATCAATCCACAAAATGCTAGTCATTTCTATTTTCTAATTTAGTAAGCTTTATATACAATTTATTTTTGCCAATATAATGCAACATGACATAAAATTGCTTAATCTTTAAACTCTAAATGTGTACCTAGACACAAAAAAGAAGATTATTTGACTGTAGGTAACAATGAGAATAGCTCAAAGTGATTGATAAGGCAATATAAATAATATAATTAAATATCTAGCTATTCAATCCTTTTTGATTTTCATTTTTTTATAAATCAGTTGATCAGTTGATTATGGCAAAGTCGTTAAAATCCATCATGAATTAATTTGAAATTTTAAATATACCAATTTCTTAAGCCACACAAATCTGTGGATATTATAGAGCTTAACTATTAAGAAATAATTAATGCAAAATGTCAAATGTTGTTTAGACAAGCAATTTCAGGCGGGCGAAATATGTTTCTGCGTATTTAAACTTTTACTCTTGAAATGCTATCTCGACAAATTACTGAATTTTGAGGAGTTGTTAAAAAAATCTACTCTGATAATCTTTATTTCACTTGCATGTATTGCCTGTACTTTCGTGTCTTTACATTTATATTTCCACTAAAATGAGGTGAAACAATTATTTTTTTAAAATTGTATTCTATAGCTTAATTTTTTTTTTGATGACCTTCGTAATGTTTAAAAAGTGCAATATGCGTAAACGTGATATTTTATGACTCTTCTTTTCTTTACTTTTACTTTTTTTGCATAACATTTCTAAAATTTATGCTTCAAATTGTACTTACCCTTCAACGCCTGCAAAGTATATTTCATCCATTACGAATTATTTCTTTTGAGACTCTCTTAATGACAAAATTAACAATCAACTATATCGAATGAAATAGAAAGTAAGATGAAAAATTAGGTATATAAAATCCCATTTAAACACATTTTCATATTTTAATGCTTCACTAGAAATCAAAAGGTTCATAATGCATAAAAAAAAGTTGCCAAATTTGACTTTAAAATTTTTTGCACTAATTTTATTAATTTTTTTTTTTTTTATATACTCTACGAAATATTAAATACCTCTGCTAAAAACAACGAACGTCTGTTCAATTAACTGGACTCGGTTAGAATGCAGAGAAATTTCGACGTTATGTTTTTTTTATTTTGTTTTGTTGAAGCAAACGAAAAAAAAATCAAAGAGAATGTTGAATAATTTTGCTGGTTGTGTTAAACAACAAAACCTAAAGTTTTTGTAAATGTAGAGCCACGCTTGCTTTACATTGCTTAAACGAGTTATTTGATCGAAATAAAATTCCTTACTGACTTGTGTGATATGCATGTTCCTATCCCAACTTTTTTTGTTTTTCATTACTACGATCTTTATTAAATAATTTTATTACTAATAATATTTTTCTCGCAGTATATGATAACAAACACTATGTTAATATTTGACATTGTACAGTTAAACTAATATATATCATTGTTTGCAACTCTATAAATTTTGCAACATCAATACTTTGTCAAATATTTACGTCAGTTAGGTGAAACTATCAGATAAAAAATTACAAAAGTCCTCGTGTTATTGATCGAGGGACTTAAGCGCATTTTTGTCCCAGCGATCAGTAATTGATTAATAAGTCACTTCCAGACCTAAAAACCAAGATCCAGTAAGATCCAGGTCACTTCCAGACCTAGAAACCAAGATCCAGTAAGTTCCAGGGCACTTCCAGACCTAAAAACCAAGATCCAGTTAGTTCCAGGTCACTTTCAGACCTAAAAACCAAGATCCAGTAAGATCCAGGTCACTTTCAGATCTTAAAAACAAGATTTGTATAAAACTTCCAAAAATTTAAGAACTTCATAATTTAACGGATTTTTATAATTCAAACCTCTTATCGGTCAAAACAAATTCAAACATTGTTCAGTAAACACTGTAAAAACATTGAAAAAAATTGAAGAACACTGTAAAACAATGAAAAAAAAAAAACGTGTTGTTGTTTTTGTTGTTGTTGTATATGAAAATGAAAATTTGTTAATTATAGCATTTATGCTTTGATTTGAAACTTTTAAATGCCCGGCGCCGCAATAACTTTATGGAACTGATCTTTTAAAACCATTCCGAGCTCTCTACGATGTCTAGATAAAAAGTTTTTATTGGCAGCCGACCGAACAAAGTGATTTATTAAGCTACCTTTTTGAAAAAAATTTCAAAAATGCGCTAAAAATATCAGTGTGATAATATTCTTCATTCGGTGGTACTTCCATTCGCAGCTTTAAACAAATGCTGATCTTTAAATTTTATATGTCTACATTAGAAAACTATGAATTCCATGAGTAATTAAATTTATCACTTAAAAATAAATTTGATCACATTTAAACTAAATTGATTTATTAAGAGCTATAAAATTGAAAATTTATTAAAAACCTTCGAGAGATTGTTGCTCAAAATTTTTAAATTTGAGCAACAAATAAGATTAAAGCAAACCATGCAAGTCGCGTGGAAGTAAATAAAAAATAAAAAATTAAAAAAAGTTAATTTAATAGATAGTTTAGAATTAAGTATGGATTCACAGAAGTTAATTAAGCAAGAAATTGTGGATCACAACTTACAAGTCAAAGCAATTATCCAAGTATGTTCATAGTGATTTTATATTAATAATATTATACACGTCGTTATTGTTGTTAGATTTTTCTTCACAAATTTAAAGATGATGTTGTCATTAAACATTAAGTAAACTACACAATTCTAGTAATGTATATTAACTGAGTATAATACAAAAACATATCACTTTTCAATTTCAAAAAAAAAAAAAAATCCTCAAAATTTTCACAATTTTACAAGACTGAAAAAATATTAATTTAAATTCTTTTTATGTTGACTGGACTTATTTCTTTATTAATTTATTTTTTAAATAAGTTCAACTTAATTTTCTAATATCAATTCGAGTGTTTAGTTAAAAGTCAAACATGATAAGTGGACGAAATAAATTTAATGAACAGAAGGAAAAAAATTCCTGCAATAAATTATGATTTTAAAAGCTACATAACTAAGAGCTTTTTTGTGAGCAACATTCAACTGATGCTTATTTTCATTTATTTCTTTATTCAGGATATTTTATCCTTCAAAGGATCACTTCAAGACTTAGAATTATTAAATGAAGCTGGAAGAACGAAATTAGCACAATTAAGAAAATGTATTGAAAAATTGGACGATTGGGCTAAAGATGAAAATGACATTACTTTATCAAATGAAGTAGATGCGTATCGTGAGCAATTCTCGAAGACATTACAAGCATTTCGTAAGGCAAACATTAGTACAATGTTGGAAATTGAAAAGGGAGAAAAGGCTGAGCTTTTTACAATGAAACCAGAATCTGAACTGCGGCAGAGATTTGGTACTTCTGGCTTAATATCTCAACAAGAAACTGTGACAGATCGTATGCTTAGTATCTCAAGAAATTTAGCTGAAACTACTCAAAAAAGTGCCAATACACTTGAGTCACTTATACAATCTTCGACAACTGTCAGTGGAACTGGCGAAGAGCTGCACAATACAGCTGGGACTATTCAGCAGTCTGGGAAGTTGCTTAATAAATATGGACGACGGGAAACTACGGACAAAATTTTACTCTTCCTTGCTTTCATGTTTTTCCTTGCTGTTGTATTTTATATTGTTCAAAAACGTTTATTCTAATCTATAATTAATAAAATAATTATTCCATGTTGATGATTTTTATGAGCTTAACTTAAAATTTTTCACCAGATGCCATCCAGTCTATTTCGCATAACGAAATTTTCTCGAGTGATTTTTTATGTAAATTATATGTTTCCTTAAATTGATTCAGCATGTCTTTTTCTGGTATTTTTCCTCCATATTCTTTAGGTAGAATTGATATATCAACATGCTTTCCGACAAGTTCATTCATATCCTTTGTACTTATCAAACGGTTTCTCAACTTTTCATTCAAAGCTCTTTTCCCGACATCGAAAAGAAATGAAGCAAATGTAGGTAAATTAACAAAATAGTTTTCTTTTTCTCTTCCAATTGTGGCATGCTTTGCACAGTGAGCAAATTCTCTTATGTCACGGAGACTAAATAGATTAAAATATCGATATGACACATCGGTATAGTCAGAAATTGAAGATATTCCTAAATAATAAAATTTCTTCTTTTGAAAATATTTTTCTCCTGATATTTATGACTTACCAGTAATTTGTGTCTCTTCTTCTTCCATCAAAGTGCTGACAATTAAGACTAATAATCGTATCGCATCACATGAATTGAATATTTTGGTATCAAATTTTCTGACTTGAATTAAAATGATCTTTTTGCCTTCATCATCACGAGAAGACAACGGATATGCATAACCACGATCAAATAACATCCATACCCTTTCCATCTCATCATTATTTAAAATTAACCATTTTGTGTACTTTTGTCGAAATATGAAAAAGTTTTCAAAAGATTTGAATGTATTCTCAATATTGTACTTTCGTATTCTTAAAAACTGTAGGAGGAAAGTATCATCTGTAAGGATAAATAAGAATATATATTAATTATTACTTCTTTTAACTGTTAATAAAGGCCTAACCGTCTCGACAGCTTTTAATGAATGGATGATTCGATAGCCAAACTTTAAATTCCCTTAATTTCTCATTTTTAAGCTCTTCATTTTCACCCAGTTCTTTGCGTGCTTTTTCTAAAATTTTATCCATAACTCTCAAAAGTAAATGGTCAGCACTCTTTCACATATGAACAAATACTAAACAATTATTATACCATCACTTGACGCAAAGAAACTTAAAAATATTCAATAGAAGAGATACATTAAAAACCCGGAATTAGTTATTAACTCATAAACTGAGAGCATGTATCAACATTATATGGTCTACGACAAAAGTTTTACTCTCTTTAGTTATGCAATGATCACTCTCTTAATTCGAATGCTTGCTGCAAATTTTGGTACAAAATTCGATTGAATCATGAAATGAGCTTTGATTTCAACAATATTACCAACCCACAACTCTAAAATAAATAAAACTTCAGCATTAATATGTCGAGTATAATTTAGAAGCTCCTTCTCGATCATCCTCAATGTTTCTTAAAATTAATTTATGCTCACCCAGACTATTCAGAGAAATACAATGATATATATGACGTAAAATCATTGATTACATTACATGGATCATGATTTCTCTTTATTATTTGGTAAATTGGTACATTTGTAATTTACTTTATTCATAAATCTACACAAAAAACTATTAAGCAATGATAATTTATTTTCATAAAATTTGATCTCCAAGCAGATAAATGGCATATGATGATGCACGGAATTCGACTAATTTAAGAAACCGTTTTTTTACTGTATGGACTTTATTATTGCATTTGCTACAGATTGAAATATTTAATGAACAATATGATACTTATGTATGCAACTCAACTAGAATTGTCCATAATTGAGAGATTTTTAATTGTTACGAATCAAATATTCACGACTAGATAATGAGAAACTGAAAACTAGATTTGGTCAATCGTGATGGAAACGCATTTTATCCACATGGAATTAATATGTTCCTTCTAACTTTTAGCTATTTGGTCAAAATTATAACTTAAACATTTATCGATAAATTGTCTTTCAGACTCTTTAACACTTGAAGGTTTTTAGAAAATTCGCCTACTTAGACTAAAATACACATATTGGGAAAATCTAAATCATAGTCTACAGATTGATGAACAAACCAAATTTCCATAATGCATTTTTTTTAAAAAAATGTGCTAAAATGTAAAATTAAAACTGAAGGTTCTGATGCAGTCTTATTGAAGTGATCTAAAAGAAAGGTTTAAAATTAAAATGTGGATTAAAATAAAGTTGCCATCAAAATTGACATATTTTAGCTCAGAGAAGCTAACAGCTTCGGAAATGTTTCGAGAAATGCTGTCAAAATTAAATAATTTTGCCAAGATAATCGGATGCAATGCATTTTCAGCTAATTATACATCATGCAATCCAGTTCTATTTATATTATTAATACTTTTAGTAACGACGACTGCAGAAAATATCACTTTTATTTACACCAATCGAAATGACATCGCACAATGCGTATTTGGATTGACATTTTTGCTGGCCATGGTACAAACGGGTACACGACTTTATTCATTTATTTTTAAACGGGAAAATTTAGTAGAAGTATTTGATAGAGTTGACATATTCTATTTGTTAAATGACAAGGAATGGTCAAAAACAATATTGGAAAGGAATGTCCTAAACTCATGCCATATTGGATTATTTCTTTCGACTATGCTTTTTATCGGAGCAGTTTTGATCACAATATATCCTTTGGTGATTTATTTGGTACTTGATGAAGTAGTGCTTCATTTTGGATTCAAACTATTTTTTATTGACTGGAAAACTCCGCACGGATATGTGTTGAATTTCTTCAATGACATCTTATGCTTATTTCTATTTTGTCAAGGAACCATGCTTGTATGTCTTGATATTACAATGTGCGTTCTATGTGCATACAGCCAATATGACATTCTAAAAGTTTATCTGAATCAACTGGATGAGCTTTTAACTAGAAAGGACAGGAGAAATAACAAAAAGGAAATCAAAAAGAAAATTGCCATGCTCGCTGACCTCCATAACTATGTCATAGAGTAAGGAGTGTGTATTTCATTATTTTTTCCAATCTTAATACATAAATTATTTCTAATTAAAGCTTCATTGATACTTTTAATGGCTTGTTTGTCCCGTACTATTTTATGGAAATCGGAACATTAATAATTCAAACGTCCATGACGCTTTTCGCTATAACATCGGTAAGTTGATGATGAAAATGAAGAAAATTATAGACATTTCTGTAATTGATTGTTTTTCTTCTTCAATTAGATGAATTTTTATCCTGGTTATATAATTATTATGATTACAATGTACCAAATGCTAGTCCCTTGTGTTTTTGGCACACTTCTAAGCTCAAAAGGAGATGAGTACTATGATAATTTATGCAACATCAAGTGGTACATGCTATCAATTTCAGATCAAAAGTCAATTGCTCTCTTGTTGACTGGATCTTATCGAGAAAGAACTCTATCAACTGGCTTAGTTACACTAAATTTGGAATCATTTGTTGAGGTAACGTGATGCCAAAATACTCGTCAGTAATTCTATTTACTATTTAATACATTTATTTATTTTTGTAGATTTGTAAAGCAGTTTATTCGTACTACACTATTTTGACCTCGTTTTAATATGCTATCCTGTATTTAGTTAGCATAATTAAATGTTCATTACCATTGTTGAATATTCATTGATTGATGTGCTATGAAAATAACGGAATAAAATAAAATAAAAATTTGTTTGTTGTGTAGAAGTTTTAAGGATCTGTGTCTGGAAAAAACATTCAAAACGTTGACTTTTTTAGTATTGGAGTATAATACTCTGAAGCATGAATATTATTGGAAAAGTTTTAGTGCTGTTTTGATCAACATTCTTGTTTAAACAAATATTATTAAGGCAACAGTAAGCCATTGCAAATTACGTTTAATAAACGTTTGCTTGTGATTTTGAAAATTTCGGATCTTTTTTCTGAACTAAGGCCATAAGAGAAGCAGAAAACTGCAGAATCATAATAAACAAAGTTTTGGTTTGAAATTATTTTTGTTAAATAAAATTATTAATTTTATTCAAAATTTCCGAGTATGAAGATTACTGTGACTACTTTGAGTGATTTGACATTCTCACTAGAGGTGTCTGAAGATTTGGAACTAGAAAATTTCAAAGCATTTTGTGAGATAGAGAGCGGCGTTACAAGTAATAATAATTATTAAAGAATCTTTAATTTCAATGTCGAGGTCAATGAATTTTAATGTCTATTTATAGCCAGCGAAATGATCATTTTGTTCAACAATGTCCCTTTGAACGATGACAAGAAGAATTTAAGAGACTATGGCATTAAAGATGGTGATTTGGTAACATTGCAACAAGTCCCATCACGTTTTCCAGCTTCTAATGGTAAGTATAATAATATCGTATTATAATTGTCCTTTATTAAGAAATCCATTCCTTGTTGTGTTCATAAATAATACATTAGCTCCGAACGCTCTTCAAGGGTTAGATTTTAGTGCAATTCAAGTGCCTCAAACTTCGAACCCATCGACTCCAAACCGAAATAATCGCTTCCCCGGATTCAATGATGATCCAGCTATGATTAGGGATATGGTTCTTGCTAACCCAGATCAGCTAGCTTTACTTCAACAAAATAATCCAGCATTAGCAGAAGCAGTACTCTCAGGTTCTTTAGGTAAAAATAAGATTCTCATGTAATTGTATGAGTTCATGAGCATTTGATAAAAAGTTTTGAATTATTAAACTTTTTTTTCAGATCAATTTGCGAGTGTCCTGCGAAGACAGTATGTTGAGAAACAGCAAAAAGAGCAACAGAAAATGAAACTTCTTTCATCAAATCCATTTGATACAGAAGCGCAACGTCTCATAGAAGAAGAAATTAGACAAAAAAATGTCGAACACAATATGGAAACAGCTATTGAATACAATCCTGAGATATTTGGAACTGTCATTATGCTGTATATTAATTGTAAAGTTAATGGACATCATGTGAAAGCATTCATTGATAGTGGCGCACAAGCTACAATTATGAGCTCTGCTGCAGCAGAAAGATGTAATATCATGCGTTTGGTAGATACTCGTTGGGCAGGAATTGCAAAAGGTGTTGGTATACAAAGAATCATTGGAAGAATACATATGGTTCAAATACAAATTGAAAACGACTTCTTAACATCTAGTTTTTCTGTATTGAATGATCAGCCGATGGATATGCTGTTGGGATTAGATATGCTTAAAAGACATCAATGCTCAATTGATCTTAAAAATAATTTTCTAATGATTGGAACCACTGGCACGAAAACTCCATTTTTGACTGAAGCAGAATTGCCAGATTGTGCACGATTAACTGGGTCACCGGAAGAAGAAAAGAAAGCCATGGAGGAATCTAAAAAACTTGCTGAAGAGTTGGAAATAAAGGAAGCTCTTGAAAGAAGTTCAACTGAAGCTGGTCCATCTTCTTCATCAGCACACAAAAGTAGTTTATCATTATCAGATAAAAAAGATCGTATTTTGCCAACAGACAATTTCACAGAAAGTGATATTGCAGATTTGATGAAAAATGGATTCGATCGATTACGTTGTTTTGAAGAAATGCGAAATTTTAAAGGAAATAAGACTCAAGCTTTGGCTGCTTTATTTGCAAAAAGTTTAAAGTTTTAACAAAATTACTAACTCATTAAAGTTCCGATATTTCATTATTTTTTATTTTTTGGGGGTTTTTATTTCTTACACAATGTAACATTTGCAAGCAAATAAACTAACGGATTTTTTCATTTTTGAATCTATGCTATAGGTTGTAAAAAAATCATTAAAAAAAATACAGCGCATTTTTGTCCCAGCGATCAGTAATCGATTAATTAGTCAGTTTTACGACCTACAAAACAAAATTCACTATGATCCAATTCACTACCAAAAAAACAAAGCAGATAAATTCAGAACTAAATTATAAATATCATTATTTACTGGTTTCTTAGAATTTAAACTTTTTTTCAAATTTGTTCCAAAACATTGGAAAACATTGAAAACACTGTGGTTTTTGTTTACAAAGATTTAGTTGATTTGAAACTTTTAAATGTCAGGCAGCATAATAATAAAAAAATTTTAATAATAGCCGTACAGAGTGAACAAAGTGTATTATAAAGCTTCATTTTTTTCAAAATTGCGCTAAAAACATTCGTAAAAAAAAACAAATAAAAATTTTTAAAGAAATTTTAAATTGTAAAATAAAATATTAAGAAAAGATATGGAATATTTAAGTGATCAGCTTAATAAATGTACAACTGATAAGCATATCTATAAGTTTTTATTTAAAATTAGGACGAATTTTATCAACAATGCAACAGACATCGTAAGATTTTAATTATTTTACAATTTATTATTTATTACATAGATTTTTTTTCAAATATAATTTAGGACAAACTTTTAAAGCAAAAGTTTATTGGACATCTAGCAACTGTACTCAGTAAAAGGGTCGAAAAGAGTTTCCAATCAGATGAAAATATTAAAATCATAGATGTTCTGTTATCAATCTTAGCTAATTGCACTTATAATAATAAAGCTGCAGCTAATCAGGTAATACAGTAATAAATTATATTTAAAAAAATTCTAACTTATTTATTTAAAAGGTTTTCGATGTGAGCATCACTGAAAGTTTGATGACAATTATCAACAAAAGTGAAAACGGGATATTGATGGCTAAAACATGCAGACTTCTTGGTAATTTAGTACAAAATGAGAAAATTGGAATAAGCTTTCAACAAGCTGGTGCTGCATTAAGTCTTTCGAATTGCTTATCAGAAAAAAGTTCATCATTGTTAATTACTATGAGTTTGAGAGCTATACGATTAATGTGGAATTCAAGGAAATTTCGGTTGGAAATTTTGTCATTAGGAACAATTTTCAAAATAATTTCTTGTCTTCGTAATGTCTTAAAAAGCGAATTTAAAGGAAATAATGTAAGTGATGTAGAAGCAATGTCATCGAACATGGTAATTTTGAAAACAGACAGTGCACCGGATCGTCTAATTTCAAAACAAAAACTATCAAGCATATTGACAAAGATGGAAACACAAAATGTAGAAACAAAATACGAACTTTTAAGACCCGAGAAAAATAATTATGAATTCGCAATTCCGACATCGAAAGATAATTCAGAACTTATCACTGGTCTATTGAAATTGTTATTGACTATCACAGGAGCATCATCTTTAATGACACAAATTACCAAAAATGTTTATGCGGATGGCTTAGGTATTGAATGCTTGTTATTTCTAATCGAGGAATCTCCTAAATTTCGAGGATCATGCTTGAAAATCTTGTCAAATCTCTCCTTCAGTTCGAATTCACAAGAATTTCTTGGTATCAATAATGAACTTATATCAACTATTAGCAACTTATTGATGAAATATGAGACATTAGATCTGAATGAACAAAAGCATTGTCTCGAAATTTTGTGTTTGTCAAGTCAGAACTCCTGCAATAGATTAAAATTAAAAAGGACAGGAGTGTTTAAAATATTATTATCAATAGCAGCAACCTCAAAGATACAAGAGGAACTGAATCTTCTAATTTTTGCATTCTTCCAATATCGTTATGATGAAGATAGTCTGAATTTATTGATCCAGCTAAATCTAATTAATGTTTTACTGAAAGTCATTAATGACATAATTGAAAATAAGAAGGTGGATCACATCAAATTCGATGATTCAGATAAGGATAGGAAGGATGATCAAAAGACCAATATTCAAAGAAAAAGAGTTAGCAATGAACCGTTACAATTTGGTGGATATACTAAATTTATGCGTTTCGAAGCAGCTAATTCTCCATCAAGTAGCGGATATGGGAGTTATCAATATAGTCCCAGTCGTTCTTCATCAGATGGTTTTTCACCATATAACTCGCCACAAAGATGCTATCAAGATTATAATTCAGATTCTAATGAATATTCTCCAGTTTGTAGTGATAATGAAGAAAATTGTGAAACCGTTAAAAAGCAGGGTAAAGAATTTGATATTCTTGATTTTATTTACAATAATGATGAAATCGGCCGATCAGATGATGTGAAGGAACAGCAAAAATTAATTGGAGATATTGAGGATGATACGACATGTTTAACATTAAATGATCATGATTCGGACGACGAAAGTACGAAGATAGATTCACCTCAAAGCAACAATACAAAGAACAAAAATCTTCCTGAAACACTCAAGAGCATTGAAGAAGACACCTTACAATACATTCTTCTTCTTTTATGGAAGGTTTCTATAAATCATAACGATGCTTTAGCATTTGTAAATGCAAAAAATTTGTCAACATTAATCAAAGTATTTAGTTTAGTGAAAAAGCCACACGAAAAAATTTATCAAATTTTGCAAAACATTTTAGAACAAACTAGGAATTTTGTTCCAATTTTTATACGACAAGATTTCGTATTTCAAATTTATGACGCAGCCAATACAAATTATGATCATTTAGATTGTTATTCATGTGATAAAATGAAATTAATAGGACTTCAGTTGTTGAAGGATTTACGAAAAGTTGCGGAAGGAGGCTACGGTGAAGGACAAATTATAGATAGCTTATTGCAAGGAGAAATTGAACTGAAAAGAAAAATTGCCATCAAGCTGACATACGTCATATCATCTCCTGATATTCTTAATAAATTTCTCTTTAATTACGGTGCATTGGATATAATTATGAATACAATCTATAGTAATGATGAAATTCTGTCTGTGGCTGCATGCAATGGAATCACAATTTTATCCAATAATTTAAACATACGGATTCCATCAGAAGATGATGTGTTCCAAAGAATAATACCTGATGAATTTGAATTAGAAAGCTCAGATAAGGAAGAATCGAGCAAGGAACAAGTTAAATTCATTTTGAAAGACGGAGATATTATGTTCGATAAAGACGTTCTAATGGCTTCAAGTGAGGTATTTAATTCCATGTTTTCTGGTGACTTTAGAGAATCTAATAAGAAAGAAGTAAAATTTCCTAACTACACAGTATTAGGAATGAAATATTTCTTTCAACTAGTTAAAATGAGCAAGGAAAATAAGCTCAAACCGATAGCACCGAAAGTAGATAATATGGATGTAGTGCTTCAAGCATACGAGTTGTCAATTCTCTACATAATGTCAGATATACAGCAGCCTCTTTTAAATATCATTAAGGTTATTTTAAATGAAAATAATGTCAATAGAATCTTTGAATGGTCAATTAGAAATATTAATCAGGATCTATTAATTTCATCCATATGCTATTATTTATGCGGTGCAATTGATGGAAAAACGAAGCTGAAGCTTTATCTTGAAGTTAAAGAATCACAATACAGCAAGGAATTTAAGGACCTCATAATTGACAGTATTTTGATGAAATGCAAACCTTTAGATGATTAAATAATTTTTGAATAAAAAAGCATTTAAATAAAGATCTATGCTGATGTGTCCACACAAAAACTTTTCAACTAACTTATTATAAAGAATATTATGTTATTAGCACTAAGACGACAAAATAAAGATTTCAAAATTTCTTTTGTTTGAACACATCCTTAAATCTTGTAATTTCATTTAATTTTTTCATATCGACTTTCTTCTACATTCTTTTTATTGAATTTCTTCCTTCCTTTCATAATTTTCTCTGGGTATTTTTTTTTCTTATGCAATTCTTCATACAACAAATTAAAATGTACCTTCCGGCGTTCAATGATGCTGATTAAGGATGAAAAATAATGAAAACTTTTTAAATTCAATGATTTTTCTTCGGATGATCTCGTTTGGAAGTGAAAAAAAAAATAATTTAATAATAACAAAAGTAAAATATTGTGTTTTTCATGAAAAAAGCATTGTTTTCACATCTAATATAATCAAAATAGATTAATCTTTATACTTTGCTACGATATATTAGTCATTTCAGATATGATAACTGAAAGTGGATGGTGTTTTTTTGTTATTTTTTATACTTTCGAGAGTGAATTTTTCACAATTTTTGTTATGTACATTAAAATATTATTTTTCTAACATTTTAATACCTTTTTGTACTTTTTGTCAAGAACAAAAGAATTAAATTAGAGATTTATTTATGAAAATCAAATAAATCAATGGATCGTTCATAAATGACTTCTATAAAATCGTGATTTTTGACACTTCCTTCGCAAAATCCTAGATAACTAAATTATGGACGTCATTTATAAACAATCATTAAGCATTCTTCGATGAAAACCAAGTTAAACAATATTAGTTTCTTGTATGTGTATTCAAGTCTTTTGATTTTCAGTGCAGTTTTCGCCTGTCGGATGTTTAACTTTTTAGGGCATGACTAAAGTAAGTTTTTAATTTTATTTTTTTCCAAAATGAATTCAAATTTTTATTTTATGGCATTTAATATATTTTTAATTAAAAATCAAGCTTTCAAACAGCAGATAACTTTAAAGATTTTTACATGCCATTAAGGAAGATTTTTTTTTAAAGTCATGGGACAAAAAAAAAATAATAAAAATTTCAAAATCGTGTTTGACAAAAATTAAAATTTTTATTAATTGCGACAAAATGCATTTTCACTAGCCGTTATTGAAACGGCAATATTTTGACTTAAAATGAGTTTGGTTTAAATATAATATATTCGGTCTAAAATGTTCTTTTTCTTAAGTTCTTTTTACATGAAAAGTTTTTTTTTTGTATAAGGATCACATTGATATTTAATTTAATTATATATATTTTTTTAAGTTTGTGTTCTTCATATGGGTCAAAATTATTTTTTTTAAGTTCTAAAATTTCAAAATAAAAAGGAGTGATTCAAAAACCTTTCAATTTTCCTACATTCTCATAGTTTTTGTTCAATAACTGATTGTTAATTACGTGATGTATGTGCTTTGTAATCATAAAAATGCAAAACAATTACTCCTTGATAAGAAGATTGTAAAAATTTTCATCATTTTTCATCACTTTTGTTTAATTATATTGAGGGAAATTTTCAAATTTTACATGGGTAAAATAATTTTTATGTCAAAAAATAAAAAAAAATTGGCAAAAAACCTTCACCAAACGATTAATAAAATAAAAAAAAAGGAATTGTTTAATGGTTGTATATATATAATTTGTTATTTTTAAAATTTGTTTTGGTTCCGAAAAAGAAAAAAAAATAAATCGAAAAATTACTTTAAAGTTCATAAATACAGTAAAGTTGATACAATTAATAAGAATGAAAATTTGCATGCTTGTTAGACAATTTTGTTTTAAGGAATATTACTTTTTATACATTACTAAGCTCAATTCAAATAAATAAAGAGAAAACAATCGGTCAGAAGCTTAGTTCGTAGTTAAGAATTGCATCATTGATTTTAGTCATCCTTTAATCCTTTCAAAAAGAAAATTTGTCCATTCTTAATAAGAAAAAAAAAGAAAGTTGTACGCGTTGTTGTGTGTGTGTATATTTATGTATGTGTATGTGTGTTTTTGTTTATGGATGATGAGAGGGAGGAGGCTTGATGATTTTTAATTGCTCAGTTGCCGACTATCTTCGATTAATAAACCCATTTGGCGTTTGTGGGCTGTTCATATAAACCAGTTCGACTTCGACCAATAATGGAAAATGATCACTTGGTATTCTTGGATGTGGACATCCGACAACCTTATTTTCTCTCATCCAATCCGATGAAAGAGGACCAAGCAAACCCAAAGGAACCATACCTTGTTTAGAGTAAAATATGTAGTCGATAATACCTTTAAAGTCGAATGTGAAATTTGTATAGGGCATGATATCTTCACTATACGCTGAAGCGAGCTTAAAGGAATGAGTAAATTCATTGGGCGTATCACAATTTGAGATCTTCTGCAAACATGATTTATAACCAAGCTCTTTGAAATCTGGATGATCCATAGAAACACGACCAGTACTTAAAAATTCAATAACTCCAGAATCGGGAAGTGAATTGAAATCGCCACATAATAATAATTGAACATTATTACTATCGTATTTTTGTCCTGGCTTAAAACTGTGACACACCTCATCAAGAATTGTCTTTAACTCATTCGAAAGCATCATGGTTTGAATCAATTTGACGTCACAAAACTCTGGATCCCAATGAATGTGAGCTGTACAAACGAGAATCGGTTGTGAAATTGCAGCTTGCTCGGGTGAAAGTCCTTCCCATGCATTTTCTTTAACTTTTAGTACAGCTGCCAAACCGATGTTATCTTTCGGCATAACACGATTAAGCATATTATCAGATCCCTCAGCATTTGCCATTGCCAATTGATTGAATTCTACCAAATGTTCTTTGATCAAGGAAAATCTATAAGCAAATAGTTTTTATTAACAAATTTTGTTATAAGAACAAAAAAATAAAAGAATTTCTTACTTATTTGCACGGAAGAAGATGGCACATCCGTCAACGTATTTACGGTCGTTTTCTGACATAGTCTTTGCTCGAGATTTCGGCGAAAATATTCCCTCGTATCCATCATTCTTGAGTTCTGGTTTAAAAAAATTGTAAAACTGATCTGTCTCCACTTCTTGTAAGCTTATAATGTCCGCTGAATAGTGACGAATTTCATCCAAAATTGCCTAGAATTATTTTTTTCGTTTAAAAAAATTATCGATTTAATTTCTGGTTTAATTACCTTCTTGCGATATTCCCAAGTAAGTGCCCAACTTGGACAATATCCGTACATTTGTCTTGTTGCATATTTATCGCAGAGGACATTATAACACATGACGGTGAATATACCTTTTAACAGAAATGAAAAATATGAATCATTCGTGAGTTGAGTTTAAAAAAAATTAACTTACATGCTGGTCTCGATCGATTGGGTCTTGCAAGAGGTATCCATGGTCTTTGTGGCGGCGAATTGCCCGATACGGTTACTGTAAAAGACGAAAGAATTTTTTTTATTAGATTAATTAAACATATTTAATTTATTGTTGTGGAATCAATAAGAGCTACATTTATAATTTATTAATACTATTTCTCTTTCTTTATTCAACAAATTAATAGCATATTCTATAGGTGAATTAAGGAATGAATCATACAAAAGTGTTTTCAACCATATAACTTGATAGTTATCTATTTAGTTTTTAAAGACAATAAAATAAGAACTTGTCAACAATAAGGGAAATTCGAGAGAACTTTTTTTTTTCTCTCGATTAATATTTGATAAAATGAACGACCCAAATTGCAAGTAAAAAAATTGAAATGAATAACCGCTTCATTTCACAAATATAAAGTTTTTTGCTCTTTTTCTTTCATTTTTTTCTTTTTGCAAAGCACATAAAACTATAAATTTTACTTTCACTATAAATTCATTTTTTCAAAAGCGTTATTCTATATCATCACCGAAGTTAATATTTCTTTGTATTGTTGCATGTCTCTACTCTTTTCTCTTTCCTTCATTCATTTTTCATTTTCTGCTTTTATTATTATTTCTATAAATATCTATTTACTTTAATTTACAATTTAAGTCTTTTTTATTATTGTTAAAAAATATAAATTGTTAAGGCAAAATACACGAAAATAGATTAAAGATACTTTAATTTTAATTCTTAAATTTTAGCATTTTAATCGCAATTTATTATAATCCAAAATAAACACGAGAAAGTTTTGATTAAATAAAATCATTTCATATAGATAAAAAGACATACAAGGAAGCAAGAAGTCGGAAGTAAATATAAAGTTGATTTAAGATTTTATGTGTAAAATAATAAATAAAAAAGTATAAAGTTTCACTTTTGAGTACACTATTGAGCTCTACCTTTTTAAGGTGTCATCAAGAGTAAAAGTCTCAGACAAGTAAAAATTTCTCTTTTCAGCTGATGGTTGAAAATTTTCTCATACTACATTGGTACGAGCGTTTTTAATCATCAACCTTGGATCACGCTTTCTTTTCAGGTAATTAAAATCATTTTTATCTCTAAGAAATGAATTTTTATGGACTAGAATAAAAATTAAAGACGGTTTTTTCTAACAACTATGAACAAGTGCTTTAAAAAAAGGCTAATTGACAAAAAGTATATAAATAAAATACTTTATATAAATAGAGACAAGTTCTCAATTCCATTCTTAAATTGAGAAGAAATGATTGATTCGTCATTGTTTAATAAATTAGAATATAGGTGTTCGCCACATTTTAAATCACTATTGAAATTGCTATAACTATTATGATTGGTTCCCAAAATATTACTTTCTTCTCTTTTCATTAAATTATGTGCAAATAAGTTTTGAGAGAAAAAGTTTGATTGATCTTGCTTCTTTAATGGCGTTTCAATAAAGTTTTCGAATTTCACTAATGATGCGGAAGTGTTGTTTGAAATGATTCTATTATTCTGCTCTGTTATATTTGAATTTGCATGATTATCGTCTAAAAGATTGAAATCAGACAATTGATGCGTGATAACGTTAAGCTCATTATTGGTAAAATCTTCATTAACAGTTTTAATAGTAGATGATAAAATGTCGTCCGAAATTCTTAGATTATTCAGGACTAAATTACAAACTGAGCTGTCTAAAATGTTGAGATTTGGATTGTTTATAAATTGACTCATGCTATTCGGCAAATTCTGTTGGTTCTGCTCTGATTCGATGATATCCATTAATGTAAGTAGAGATTTAGTGCATGATTTTCCTTCAGATTTTGAACGATTGCTGCCTATGACACCAACATCTTTGGTTGATTTTATATTATAAGCATTCTCGATATTACATGTATCCTTTGAATCCATTTTACTTGCTGAATTATCTGAGAAGGATCTTCTTAATGGAAAAGACCAGATTTTACAATTTGGATCACATAAACGACAACTGCATGATGAGTTGGTTGATGAAGACAAAGATGAATTTGAAAGTGAAATTGGCGATGATGAAATCGATGAGGAAGCGACATTTGGTGTCAATAAATTTGAATTAAATATTGTATTATTAAAATAAACATTTGCATCACATTTCGTTGCATTTGAATTTCTACTATTTTGACTATAGTTGTATATGTTGTTTTCGTCAACACAATCAACGTTTTTGTCGGAGAGATTTTGCATCGTTTCATTTGTAGTCGAAGAGAAAGTGAAAGGAAATGTTGATGAGGCATTTTCTACTGTCTGTTGTAAATTATTCGTCGGTTTTCTATCTTTTTTTCTTCGCTTTCTCGGCTTTATAATGCGTGGCAAAAATGTTCCATTTCCATGATTAAGCGCAATATGCACTTCAGCATTATCGCATGCTTTTTGTGTTATGAAATTTTCAAATTTATCAATCTGTACATTTTCATCATTATAAGGATTCTGTTCACTCTGACATCTTATAGGTGGCTTTGACACATTGTGATTCACCTTTCTCACGCTTTTATTGTAATTATTTCTAGGCTCATGAGATGAGTTATTGCTTATACGTCTAAAAGGTGATGAATCTGCAAACTTTATCAATGGAAATCCAGTCCAATCGTTTGCATTTGAGTAATTAAAAGTAGTCTCTGTTGAGTTTTGTTGCAATGGAAAATTGTTTGAGTAATTAAATGACAATGATGGTGAATGATGCGTTGCAGTCTGATAGTTTTCATATCTTTTCATGCATGATGAAGAGTTCATCATAACATACTTTTTGAGTAATTTTTTCGAAACTTAATCAAATACACTAGTTATTTTTTTTTTAATTATATCCAGCTTTCCTTATTTATGTATCATACTATTTTGTTATTGTCTCAATTTTTTATATACATTTGATTTTATTAGCTTTCTTTTTTCACTTCAAACTTATGTCAATTCATAGACACTAATTAACTTTTTGATACAATATTTTTATATATTTATTTTTTCAATTCGATATGCGAAACAATTAGGCGAACATTATCGGAGATATTTCTCCTTTCTTGTGTATTGAAAGTTTTCAATTTCTTTTTGCGGTAAACACACAACTTTTTTTTTTCTTCTGATGTTGTTTATATTTCGAGAGTTGGTGAACAACTGATCGTTAAAACTCACTTTTACCAACCAAACTAACTCAAAATGTAGCATGAGAAAAAGAGAGTAAGAGAATTATCCAATTACTGATTATGTATTAAAAACTCTCTTTCATTTTTTTTTTCGAACCAAGTTCTGGTGAAGTTTGAGTGATTTCTAATTTCTATGCAGTTGAAAATGTTTTGACACTTTTTCTCTTGAGTATTATTTACAAATAAAATATTGGTTATAATTTTTTGAACAGATCTGAAGATATCGTGATCAAATAATCAATAAATAGGTTGTAAATTTAATAGACTATAAGACTTTGGAAACTTCATGAAAGCAAGATTGAAATAAATTAAAATCGCTTTTGGAAATTTAATTAATGTTTGTTTTTAATTAGGGAATTTAGATTTTGGATCAAAATAAAGTAAATAGAAATTAATATTAATAAAAGAATGTATGTGAATATTTAACTGTTTGACAAATTTGCATACGCAAAGCACTTTCTTTAATTTTTAATTAATAATATTTTTGAGATTAATAAAAAGCAGAAAATAATTTAAAAATGAAATCTTTTGTTGATCATGATTCATGAATCATTTTAAATTTTTACAATAATTCAACTACTATAGTAATGCTTTGATTTACGCAATTATTATATTTGTCCATCATAAAATTGACAGATTCATATCGAAAATAATTATAAAGTATTGTGGTACTCACAGCTAAAATTATCCAACATGTGCGTCAAAAGTTTGTTGGTGCCGTTCATGTCATTATAAATCGAAAGAATGTCTTTTGTTAATGGATTTCCATGCAGTCCTAAAACAACAAGATGAAACAACTTCCCGAGTTCATAAGGCAAACTACGGAGCATATTATGATTCAGATGTAGTTCTCTGCAAGTTAAGATTAAAAATTCGTATTAGGAACTTCAAATACAAAAACAAATTTGCAATTAAAGGTACCTT
This sequence comes from Chironomus tepperi, assembly GCF_022539635.2. Taxonomy (NCBI): domain Eukaryota; kingdom Metazoa; phylum Arthropoda; class Insecta; order Diptera; family Chironomidae; genus Chironomus; species Chironomus tepperi. The sequence goes on along the minus strand of NW_027226498.1, from coordinate 804,625 downwards.
AATTGAATTAGCTCTCCTAATTCAGCAGGCAAGCTCCTTAATTTGTTATTGGATACATCTAAGGTCCTCAAGTTAACAAGTAGTCCAATATCAGGTGGTAAACGTGATAAACAGTTATCGTTCAGATATAAAGCAGTAAGATATTCGAAATGCCATAATTGAGGACTGATGTTTCGTACATTACCTATAAAAATTTAAATAAAATATTACATTCACGATTTATTATTTAAGTCAACTATTTTAATTTACCATTTATTTCAACGCCCTGCCATGATGATTTTCTACCTGATGCAACATCCTCTGGTGACATGAAAGTTTGTTGCCTGCGATTATTTGTCTCATACTTTTCTTTTCGAGACATCTTGTTGAAAACACTATCTAAAATTATAGTTTAATATAAAAGACAGCAGAAAAATTATACATTATTACAATGTAATACTTGCTAGACTCTATTAGAAAATTGTTAGAAAAGAAAATAATGATCAGAAAAATAATGGAACAAATAAAGTTATGGTGTTAATTAATATATTATGTTTATGCAATTTAACAGTTAATGATGAATTTAAATACAGGAGAAACAAAAGTATAGATTAAATAAATTATATGAAATTTCCACAAACAAAAAAATGATAACAAAAAAAAAGGTAATAATAGAAGTAAAAAGATGGTTTTATTTTTAAATTAAAGGGCCTTTTAGATTGAAACTTAACTATTTTTTTCCTTCAGCATGTCGGATGAAATACATAGATTGACGATTGTTTATGCGAATTTGTTTGTTTGTTATATATCTCTTTAATTTTTGATTATTATGCAAATATTTTTATGGCAAATGAAGCAAAATGAAATGGATAAAAAATATAAAGAAATGTTAATAGAAAGAAAGCACACATTAAATATTTTAAATTATAAAAAGCTTATTGGCTATTTAGCTAAAATAGTCACGGATTGCCTTTACCAATTTAAATAATATTTAGGAAAAACAGATTAAGCTTAGTTATAATGAGTATTCATGAGAGCTTAATTAGATATTATTATTTGTAATTCCATTAATATTATAGACACTTAATAATATAGTGAATTAAGAAGTTTAACAGTAAATGGATAAATTATGGCAAAAATTTTAGCTTAAAAAATGGATGCTCTTCGAAAAAAATTTTACCATCAATTTCTATTGCGAATTTCGTATTTGGGACATTAAATAAACGATAATGAGATTGTTAAGCACTTAAAACACACTTGAAAACTTAATTTATATGTTATTTTGATTGATATAATCACTAATTTACAAATATTTTTCTTTTTAAATTATTCCTTTACAAAAAATTTCCGTCCTCTTGCACGCTCCAAAAAATATCTCTCAAACTATTTTAAAAATTAGACAAATTTCTTATAAAAAATTAATTAAATGTCATTTCTAAATAAAACTATTCAATATCCTCCAATAAATTAAACACTCAATAACTTGTTAAAATCTCTAATTTCTTTATTTTCCTTCAAATTTAATATTTTTAACTTTTATATGAACGAATTTTGAGCGTGTTTCACAAGTAATTTTTTTCTGGAATATTCAAATAGTTTACAGCACTTTTTTAAAAAATAAAATTACCTTTATCAGTTTTTTGACCGTTTGTCACATTGTCTTGGCATTTTATTACTTAATATACGCTATGAAAACTAAAATATTTATAATGTTATAGATTCGATTACACAATTTAATTAATCTATGTAATTTGATGTAGAGCTATATTAAAATGCGCCTATATGATTTGACCATTAATAATAAGTATTTTTTACTATTGCTTTGATAGTGTGCGTGAATTAAGAAAGTAAACAAATAAATGCGTTAATTTTGAAAATCATTAAAAATGTTAAGATTAGCGCGATATTTTGGTTCAACAATAAAGCTCGAAAGAAGCTATTTAAGATGTTTTTCAACAGAACCAAAGGCTTACGAAAATCCCGAAAAGGAAAAGAAATTTAAGATTTTGGAATTGGAAATTGATGTAAGTTACAAAATGTGTTATTAAACAAAATAAGAAAATGAATTAAATATTTATGATATCATTTATAGATTATGAGACAAGAAGGAAGAAAGGTTCCTAGCAAATTGTCACAAACAGAATGGGATAGAATTTTAGAGCTAAGTTCAGTATCGGCAAGACGGAAGTATTTAACATTTTTGTTTACATGCGAAATGAAAAACCTTAATAAGCAAAAGAAAAAGGAAGAATTAAAAGTTGAACGGGATGAGAGAATATCTGAAAGGCGTAAAAAGGCAGAAAGCAATGAGATAGTTTATGGTTTAGGATATAATTCATATTTTTTAAAGATTTATGAAACAACAATGAATCTTTGGAATAATAATAAGCTTGTTAATGCTATGCTTTTTGGACAAAAACTAGTAATTGATTGTTCTTATGATGAGCACATGAGTTTTAGAGAAGCTGATAATTGTGCTAAGCAGTTGACATATACTTTTGCCATGAATAGATTAGCAGATCAACCATTTGATATACACTACTGTAATTTTGACAGATCCTCAAAATCTGGGAGAAAAATGATGAACAGTATACCAACAATGTTTAATCTTGATTTTCCAATAAACGTACATGAAAAATCATACGTTGATGTATTCGATAAGAGCCGACTTGTTTACCTAACTCCACATTGCAGAAATGAATTAGTCGAATTTAATCATGATGACATTTATATAGTTGGTGCTATGGTCGATAAAGCAAATAATGAACCACTCTCGTTAGCCAAAGCTAAAAAACATAATTTGAGAATGGCTAAACTTCCTCTTGATAAATACTTAGATTGGGGAAAAGGAGGAAAATCCCTAACAATTAATCAAATGCTGGATATCCTTTCTGAAATCAAAAACACAAATGATTGGAATCAGGCGTTAAGATTTGTACCAAGAAGGAAATTATTCAAAGAAATCCAACAGTCACATCTAATTAAAGGTGCTAGGAAGCCATCAGTAACAGTACACAAAAATTTCTTTGATGATGACGAGGATGAAATTGATCAATCGAAAGAATATAAAAAGAAAAATTCAACAAATCACCAAAAAGAACGAGCACATTTTCAAAACTATTTCGATATAAAATCATGGGGTAGTAAGAATAATAAAAATAATAGTAATAGGTAACTTATGTATATTTTATGGAATATAATTAATAAACTAAAATTGTAGCTTAAAATTAACGGCTTCTTTTGTATTTAAAAAAACTGCTAGAAAATTCGTTAATATTTTCATCTTAAATTTTTTTTCTTATAGGATTCGTTTCCATTACACAATTATTTAATTATTTTTACGAACATAAATTAATATCATTTTCTGATATGCTTATGCTATTAAATTGAAATAATTATTTATGTTGCGGCTTTCTATAAGATTAGGTATTTTTTTTATAGAAGTCATTTGCTATAAAATGAAACTGCACTGACAGCTGTTTCAGTATTAGATTTCTAAAAAAACTTGTAGAAGGAAAATTTTGTGAAATTTTGCACAAAAATTAATTTAAAACTTATAGTGATTTTAAAAGGATCAAAAGTTTAACATTAACATATATTAAGTAAATATTATAAAGTTTATTCATTTGATTTTAAGGGAAATGGAAGATAATTAGAAAATAAAAAAATTAAAGATTTGGATGTTTTAAAGATCTTAGTTAAGGAAGGGTTTGATAAATTGATGTTATGCAGATTGCATCAAAAGAAGTGATGGTGAAAATGCACTTTAAATTTTATGACAACAAATTTTTCAAATATATAGAGTTAATTTTCGAATACCAATGATTCATTTCTGAGAGAATCTTTTATGTATAGCTTCTGACTAATGAGAAAGCTTTTGATTTTCTCTCAATTTTTAGTTCACGTTGAGAGCAAAGCGAGATTACACGCCTTTTGAACTAGTCAGTGCTATTAGAGGAAAATATAGAAAATTTTTATTTTAACACTTTCCTCAAATATTTTATTGGATTGCTTAATTTAAATTCATCAGGTACGAACTAACTAATTTAGGAGATATTACTTAAAAATTGAATGGTCTATCTTCACATTGAAATGAAAAAAAAAGTGTATATCTTTGTCGGAAAACTTCCAGTATAATGGTGAAATAAATAAGCTAAGGACTGACTAAGGACATTCGTTGAATATCCTTTTTGCAAATGATACAAATAAAAATGATAATTAAAGTGATTTTGTGATGAAAAAATGGACTGAAAAAAGAAACTATTAAAATACGCATCAAACGAGGGACGATGGAAAAAAGTTTTCCAAAAAGGATATGTGGATACATTTTTATAGGGGAAAAGTTATTAAGAGTTATATGAAGGATCAATTATTCGTTTTGCAATCGATCTAAATGATGACGTACTAAAATAAAATTAAATAATTTAAAAAAATCTTTCGGTTATCCATATAATTTTAATACTGGTTATGTGTGATAAAGACAAAACTAATTTCGTGAATCACAACATGGTAACACGCAAACTCCATAAACGAATAAAAGTCGTTTATATTCTCGGTCTCGCTTTTTGTGAAAGCGTGTATTGATTTTCCTTATGATTTTCAAGAAGAGTTTTTATGTTATTTTTCATACTGCTTGCTTGCTTGTACACATACACAAACTAAGCTATTCTTTGCGAAGAAAAAAAATTTCAAATATTTGCGTCCTTTACAACTTGAAAAATTCTTGATGAACATGCCGAATATCATGTAGGAAATGTGTTTCAAAAGTTGAAAACACTAGAGTAATTGAGATGAATTGTCTCTTATAAAAGCGCTAAATTGAGAGCCTATTTCAAGACTATTGATTGCAATGAATTTTTATCTTTGTTTATTGAGCTTTTAAAGCGAGAAAAAATCTGTATAAAATTCTGATAATGACCACATCATGTACTTTTCACATAGATTCATTCAATTATTCTGTCTTCGTAAAATTGTATTGGAAAATTATCAGCAAGATGTGAAAATTGAATATGAAAAATAATTCTACTGGCCGCTTATGATGTCTAATATTAAGAGCATAGAAACAGTATAATTTGTTATAAAATGTTGTAAAACGTAATATACGATATTTTTCTTAGCTCAGTTTGTAATTGTGTAAACTAAGATCTGGACTGATCTGGAAATTACATATTACAATACACTAAATAAGAATAAGTGAGTCGAAGGGGTCGAAGAAGGAATGGTTTAGTACTTCGCGTAGTGGAAGCACGACTCACACTATTCCTTTGTATGCTACAGGCAGTAGTAGAACTGTAGATTTGCTAAATGAAGAGATGTGAAGCATCCTCACTTAGGCACCTATGGATCTCAATGATCTGAATATCTAAAGCTTTTTTTTAAATAAGCATCATCATCTGTTCAAGTGATATAAATCATTAGATTTCGAAATAAATAAATAAATAAATACATAAAATCAATCATATGACATTGTGAATGCATTTCCTAAAATACAAAGAAACTTGATTGCTTCCAGTATTCCAATTGTTTTTCTTGTTTCCCAATAAAGTCAGTTATTGGTACGAAATGAATGTCATTTTATATGTTTATATCAAGATCGATTCTTGGACAGGAATCAAAAGTTTAAAGAACAGAAAATTTTTTTTTTTAGAATTTAAGAAAAGTTTGATTATTATAGACTAGAATTAATTGTTGATTTCATTTTGTTTCTTTAATAGAATGCCAGCACCAACTACAGAACCAGCACCTCCCAAAACAGAATTGCAAGAATTGCAATTAAAAGCTCAAGAGAAGACCGATGAAGTAAGTTTTTGAAACAATTATTTATGAGAATGCCTTTTATGAGAAAAACAGAAATGAATTTCTGCGATTTTTTAATTTTGAGATATTAAAGACAATTTTTCTACTTTCCAGTCCCTTGAATCCACTCGCCGGATGTTGGCTCTTTGCGAAGAGGTAAGAAATGCTTAATTTTTTTAAATCTAAATTATGATAATGGCTAATATGGACAATATTGATTAGAATTTGATAGTAAACATCAAATTTCATAACGATAGAATTATACAATTGAATCATATGTTTTAAAATCAAGTTAATATAAAGAAAAAGCTTGATTATTGAAGGATAAAAACTTATTAAATAAAAGCTTGTACTATTTTTGTTGCAATAAATAGTGCAGTTTTTATTTCTCATAAATTAAAATTTGATGAACGAGAAATAAATGCATTAATTATGAAATTGAAAACTAATTAAATTTAATCGATTTCTCCTTCTCGAAATTTTTTATTTAGTTTTTAGACATACATAAGTTTCTTTTTCAAAGTCTTTCTCATATTATCTTCTTTGATTTCTGAGCAATTAATCAATACAAAAGAATCAATGCATTGTCAATAATAATAAATATGATAATTAAATGATAATGTTACTTGTAATGATTCAGAAAAGATCTTCATTTTTAACCGGAAAGTAAAGTGTTGCTGTGGACAGTGTAAAAATTACGGTAGCAATTTATGAAATATCTCCTAGCATTTTTATCAAAAAAAAAAAAATGAAATCTTTTGTTTAAATTTAAAACTTTTCTTTTCAATCCTAATATTTTATTATTTCATTAACATTTAACGTTATATTTCTGAAAATGAATAAACTGATAAATATATTAAGTTTCTGAACTAGTGATTTCTGTTAGAGACCAAGTTGACAATTGGGATGTCTTTAATATTTAGCTGGAAAATGTAATAACAATATTTGTTAAACGTGAGATTACGTGATAACATTGTACGCTTCCTTTATCTTTCGCAAATCTTTCTCAATATCTCTTCTTCCTTATTTCTTCTTAAAAAATATTCTATTCCTCTTCTTCTTCTTTTCTTTTGATTGTTGATAAAAAAATAATATGAAAAACAATGATCTCTTCTCCTAATTTTTCAACATACTAAACAGAACACATTTTTGCGAATGATTATATTTATAGGCGTTTAAATGGAAGCCTGTTGATGTTGCATGTTTAAAGTGTCATAAAATTATATATGATAATCATAAATAAAATATCTCATGGGTTTTCAATTTTTTTCTGTAAAAAAAAATTGGCTGTGCATTTTAATCAATAAGGAAAATTTTGAATTGAAAACTTTCATGATGATGCAGTATATTTTTCTTTATTTTTATATGTAGTTGGATGTTTACATTTATCTATATACTAAATGTCGTAATATGTCTTTATTTAAAGAAAATATAAATAAATAATAAAAATAAGGAATACTTTCTTATTGTTGTAGCAATCTTAAATCTATTTTCTGCACATTTTAATTAACTATCTAGCCTTACGCGTACTCCTTCATGCAACATTTTATTTGCTCTTACATTTATCAAACCCTCTATGAGAACGACTCAATATTTAAATGCAATTCAAGACCTACCTCTTGTTATAATAAGTTGACATTATTTTATGTTCATTGAAAAATACTATTAAGGATATTCTGTTATTTTAGCTCTCAATCCTATTAGCAATGAAATATTATCATACAACCACTTTTCTTTGCTCTTTAAATGTTCTTTTGAATCCAAAGAATGAGATTCAATGCATGGTTGTGTAGTCTATATTAGAAATCATTTTAAAATCATAAATTCATGTAATCTGTCCTCAAGCTGTTAAGACTTGTGATATATATCAGAAACTCCAATGATGCCCAAAGGGGTCGTTTACTCATAGTATTAGGAAATAACAATATGGATCCTAATCTAGAGTAGCAACGCCTTGGTTGTGTTTTTACGGGAACTTAACAGAGATACTTATTATATCAAGAAGTAAACATTAACTACGAATAAGGGTATCCAAAGAAAAATTATTAATTCTTTAATATTTATCTATGTGTGTTTTCCTTGAGTAGTAATGTATTGATACTGTTTTTATTGTAATCTTTTGTTGTGTATTTATTTGCTTGATCTCTGTAAACTTCATTCTTCTTAACAAACGTCTTAAAAATCCTGTGATAAAACAGTATCAAATACACAGAAAACAATTATTGTATTTTACAGTTTTATACAAAAATATGACGAGTACCTACCTATTTACAAGTTGTTTTATGTTCCTCCAAATGATATTTTACATTTTACAATTTAATTAACTATTTTTTTTTATTATGTTACTGATATTTATTATGTTATTAAAAAATATAATAATGACATGAAGATGCTACAGATACAAACACTGATCCACTGCATTTTAATTGTTTCTAATATTTTACTACTTAAATAATTATACAGATACATGAAGATATTGCTTTAAGTAAATAATATATAAGAATTAAGTATATATCGATCTACAAATTGACCAAAAAACCGGATTTATTTTGCATAGTGATAAACATCGAAGAGAGAAAATTGTTGAATAATTTTTTAGCAAACAGAAATGGGAAATTGCTTACAAAATATTGATTAATAGCTTCAATATTATATTTTTTGTTGTTCATCCTGCATTAGAACCATACAAACAAGAAATATTCATCATTACATAAAAACTTACGAGTATTAAGATTCAACATCATAAAAGTTCATAAAATTATATAAACATCAAAATCAATGGATATTCTTTTTATACTGTTCAGAGTATATATAAACACTTTGATTTTCATTATTCTTTATTCAAATAAGATTTTTTTTAAATTTCTTACTTCAATTAATTCACACACAAAAAATTTGTTATAAAATGCCTACGACAGAGCAAAGAAGCCGGTATTCGAACCTTGGTAGCACTCGATGATCAGGGAGGTGAGTGAGAAAATGACATTTTTCTTTTCCCAATAAGAAAAAAAAAGTTTCCGTTATTTTTTCAAAAGTTGACAATTTTAATTAATTGATATTTTATTTCTTATGTTTTTCATTATTGCTGATACATTTTCTTTTCTTTTTTTAAATTCATTTCCTATAAGTTTACAAATGATTATTTTCAAAAGTATATATTTCAATCAGAATCCACTTATACATTATCCAGATACATTTGTTTTGAAATTATTATGTTCTTGATTTCTCTCTTGATGTTTTGAGTATTCTGAGATAAAATTTGCGCATTTCAAAAGTCAAAAAAAAAAAAAAAACAAACCATTTAGGTATAATTTAATTAGACTTACAAATTGATTTGATAGTTTTCGATTTACTGTACATTGTTAAAAATATTTAAAATGTTCTGATCTAATTTTTTGAGTATTAATTCATTCATTAATATCACTATGTAGTTTGCAGTAAAAAATTTCAATATAATCATTAGGTATATCTATATATTTTATAAGCAATCAAATCATGTATCAAACAAATATTTCAAATAAATTATTTTTATGTAGTTTATTTTAATTTCTCCTTGTTTACATCAAGTCATTTCATACATACATAACAGTGAGAAATAATAAAATTGATAAAAATTAAAGATCACATTAGAATCAAATAGTCGCTTAAAAGAACTTTTTATATAAATAAATCGCTCTAGATAAAATTTCTAAAATTTTAATCTTCGGTAGCTTAATCTTTAAGTTTTGTATTAGTAGAGAATTTCAACCAGACTCCAAAGTGAATTGCATTTTGTGTTGAATTTCAATTTTTTTTATTTAAGAAATCCATTTTGCAACAGCTTTATATTAGAACTTTTTTTAAACATTTCCGTAATTCTTAAGCTCAGCTTAAAGTAAAACTAAGATAGAGAGTAAATAAAATTCACTTTATTAGTTTGAGAAATGGTTTTTTTCCAAAAGCACTTCTTTTTATATTTGTTGTAGTAAATTTGTTTTAGCTCTTTTTATGATTTACAGCATATTTATGCATAAAACTCTTTTCACATTACCAAGTTTGTTAATGTTTTAGATTAATAATTAAATTTTTTATAAAATTCTTTTGAAATTGAGAACAGAGCGGATGGTTAGGCGATAAAATGACTAACTTAGATGCAAACTTTTACACAAATAATTTCCTGAATAATTTAATTATATGCATTTAGCTCATTTTTCTATCTAGTTATTTGTAGTTTCTTGAATAAAGCTCTGATTTAATTCAATAAATTTTAACAATCTTGATTACTTTAACTATTAGTTTTTTTATATCTGTCATTCTATCTATATTTTTAATTGCCGATTTTTAATTTGTTTAATGGAAGTAATGAACATACATTGAAAACCTAAAACAAGAAATTTTTATGCTTTCTATGGAAGTTAATAGATACAAAAGAAATCTTATTCTAAAATTAAATATCCGTAATGATTGATAATACTATTTAACTGTTACATCCAGAAAAATTTTTCTTGTATAACAAATTTTTGAAATAGAACTAAAATCCTTTTTTTATGGACATCAATTGTAAACGACAAAAAATGTTAATATAAGAAAATTCATAATTAAATGAAGAAAAAGGTTATTTTAGCAGTTCTCCTTGGTATGAGAAGATGATAATCTCATTACACAAAACAAAACCCAATGAAATATCAAATTTTTTTTTAATTCTATTGAATGAAATTAAGGTTAATAAATATAAGTAAAACAGTTTAATGGGCGAATACTGACAAAAATTTAAGAAAATAAGTGCAAAATATTTATTTTAAGATTTATTTAAGGATAAATGATTAAATATTGTTAGGGAAGAATACAACGAAAGTAGTATTAGACTTCTTTCGTTTTGTCTATTATATGATCTTAATCTATAATAAATAGCATTGTGATGACATTTTAGAGTGATGACGTGGGTGCAAAAACTCTTGGTGCTATGAAAGAACAAGGCGGTAAGAGTTTCTACATGATTCTGTAACTGTATTTTAAACTAACAGATACTAAAAAAATTAATAATCACAAGTTTTTGAGTGAAGTATTTCTAAAAATAAAACACTAAGAAAACAGCAACATTTTCTATACAAGGGCTTTATTTTCTTTGTACACATAATAATAAATCGTTTTAATAAAATTTTATAGTAAGAAATGTTACGAAAGATTTGCAATAAATATTTGTCTATTATTGATTTCACGTTATTGATGATGAAAAAAGCTAAGATGGTAGTGAACGGTAACTTATGAAAACATTTCTATATAAAGAAATAGAATATTCGTTGTTTTATAAGACAATAAGTTAAGAGTAGCATACAAAAAAAAAATGTCAAGTAATGTAACTGAACAAAATTTTGTATGATAATGTTTTTGTTTAGAGCACAGAAGTGGGGATGCGTACCATCGTTATGCTGGATGAACAAGGAGGTAAGAATTAAGAAATGACAAAAAGATAAAAAAAACATCAAAAAATAAAATCAAACTACAAATTTACACATAAAATCAAAAATCTATGAATTTATTAGATATTGTAATATATGCAGTTTAGCTCGTCTTCCTTTACCATATTGAATATTTTCCTTAAAATATATAAACTTTCGGTCATAGTTAATGATCGAAATCAACAATAATAATAATAATGTAATATGGGCTGAGGTTTTAAAACTCTTTGTGCTGTAAATGTTTTTTTATGTATGAAATGTGCATTAATCATTATACGGGTATTCTCGATTTAAATTATCTACTCAGAAAATATTTTAAATTAAAATAGCTCCTGTCGTTAAATTTAAATTGAGAATTTCCCAAAATACTTGTAAGTTTGTCCAAATTCACAAGATTATCAAAACCACTCACAAACCATCACAAAAATACTCTATAAAATTTATGGAAATTAATCTTTAAAAAATACAAAAACTTGAATTCAAAATAAGTTTCAAAAAAAGGAAAAGTCCTTCAAGGGAAAATGTGATTAAATATTTTCATTCGAAACCTTTTGTTTACACACAAAATAATTAACCTAATGCAAATTAAGCAAAAATGACACATATTTAGGGTTCATTCACTAATGATAATCATCATTAAATGATTTTAGAATTTAATTTTTTGATGCAAGCCATTCGTGAATGATACCCTTACACGATGAAGTACAGAAATAAACTAAATAAAAGTCCATCAAGGAAACAATTGTAACCAAAAACTATATATTGCCTTTGTCAAAATATACCAAAAGTAACATACACTAAACCTACAGGATATACATCAAAATGTATACATTAAAATAACTATAATATTATATTATATTGTCAAATTAATCCATAACAAATGCAAATCATGTAAAATTGATTTACACTAATTAAACTTAATATACAGAATGTAATACTTATAAAGTCAATGGAGTAATCGCTAAAGTAAAGCTTTTATAAGAATATTAAATGATTTAAAATTTACAAGACAATTTTATTTAACTTATTGGTATCGAATGCTTTTTTTTATCCATTTTTGGTATATTATCTTATTTTTGTTAGAACGCTTAAATACCTAAATAAAATTTTAAAAAAATCATGTGGAATGTAAAGTTTCTAGCTTAAATTTTTCTATTAAAACTAATTTACATAAATTCAACATTTTTTTACAATTTACACTAAAATGCTTTTAAAATGACCCCTAAAAATATCTAAACTATATGTTGAATTTGAGGTTTCGTGAAATTTAATTAAGTTAAGTTTATAAATGTAGCGCTAAAGACTGTGATAGGTGATAGCTAAAATAAAATTAAATCAAGATTTTTACGATCACATGTCAAAATGAATGACTAACCACTACAGAGGTTCAATGTATGAAATCAGGAATATTCATAGAAGAATCCTGAAACGTTTTGATAGATGTAAAATCTCCATAGCTTGAAGTCAACTCGAAACAGTTTCTCTGTAATAAAAATATTAGTCAATTATTGTTGACAATGATCGTTAAAATTATTTTTTAAGTATAAGAAAATGTGTTCCATGATCTTAAACTGTTATTTTTGATTAAATTTGTCTGTAAACTCTGGAAACGTTGTCAGTCGATTTAGGAGCAAATATGAATAAAATTTTGTTTTAAGATCCTGGAATGTATTTTATACTATAATAATAAGTTTAAAAAATTAAGTTACAACATCTTTAGTTGGTAATTTGTCGTAATGTGTTAGTTCATTCACCCTCTATTAATAATAATATGAAGTAATTTTAGAATCTTTAATTTAATTAATTTTAAATAATAAATAAATGGTTTTGTTGGTTTTTTTGAATTTACATTCATTTTCTTATTAGTATAATTTTTGTGCTTTTGGTTTTGTTTGGTTTTACTGAATATAATTTAAAATTTTGCTTGAATTAAAAACCAGCCTTATTTGCACCTATTGTATTTACAATGCGTTAATAAATTTCATTTAATATCATAGAGCAATTGGATCGTATTGAGGAGGGTATGGACCAAATTAATGCCGATATGCGAGAGGCTGAAAAGAATTTAAGTGGCATGGAAAAATGTTGCGGCATTTGCGTTTTACCTTGTAATAAGTAAGTTTGATTCAAATTTTCAATTAAAGAATCTTTAACGAATATTTCATGTTCATAGGAGTGCTTCATTCAAAGAAGATGATGGAACATGGAAAGGAAACGATGATGGTAAAGTTGTTAACAATCAACCACAACGTGTATGTGATGATAGAAATGGTCTTGGTCCACAAGGAGGATATATCGGAAGGTAAGTGAAAAATGCACTTAAAAGTTATTCAATTGGATTATAATCAAATTTTGCATTAAAACATTTAAAGAATAACAAATGATGCTCGTGAAGATGAAATGGAAGAAAATATGGGACAAGTAAACACGATGATTGGTAATTTAAGAAATATGGCTCTTGATATGGGATCAGAACTTGAAAATCAAAACCGTCAAATTGATAGAATCAATCGCAAGGTAAGTGATCAATCAATCTTTAAAGAAGTGTGCTTATTACTTGAAACATTAAACTAACAATCAATAACTTTGTATATGTAATACTATCAATGTTTTTTTATGCTGTATTTTTCTCTTTGCTAACATTTCCTTCATCGTCCTACTCTATTTCATGCTTATTTTCCATGGTGCAGGGTGAATCTAATGAGACGAGGATAGCAGTGGCTAATGAAAGAGCACACGATTTACTTAAATAAGCATGTCAAAGGTTTGACCGGTATTTGCATTTCTTCTTTCTAGCAAAGAAAAGAGTCATTAAAGAAAATTATCAACTTTACACTCTTTGCTAAATACATTATCTCTCTATATTAACTCAAAACAGAAAATGATTGATAAAAATATTTATTAATTACAAGAAACAAGTAGTGATTTATGCAAAAAAATCTCTTTAATAATTATAATGCCAATATATCTCCTAATCTCCTCCCAAAACTTTCGAAGAGAACTAAAAATAATTAAAAAAAAGAATCATCATCCATAACTTTCTGGTATCAGAAAAAATAAGAATTTAATTTATCCAAGCTTAAATACTAAACTGCTTTAATTTTTCTAGCAATCAGCTACTAGTAAGTCAATTTTTAGTGTAAATTTGTTAACATACTTATTTAAAGAAATCAAAAACGACTTTAGTCTAGATGTTTAAAATTAGTATTTAACGAACGGAAATTTAAATAAAAATGTTTAGACGTATACTAGTACTGCTTGCTAGATAAATGTGCTATTAATTCAAAGCAAGAATAATGCTTACCCACCGAGACAAATGAATGAAGTATATTTTATTTTAGGTTTTAAGACCATAATCCAGAAGTAATTTAAAATTATTTTCTTTTATTAACAATCCTTCTTCATTTATTAATATTATTCATCATTACCAATGCTTCCTTCTAACATTTTCATTAATTTTGTGTTTATCATATCATACCTAGCAAAAATTTTATTATTTTTTACAACCTCATCAAATTTTATTTTATTTATTTTTTCTTATGTAATATAGGGTGAAGTAAATAATATTCGATTAGATGAAGCAAGCAAACGTGCTGGACAATTATTGAGCCAATAAAAGCAGATATTCCATCTTAAATTGCTTTTGACTTCAATTCATAAAAAAAATCTATAAAAAATAAAAAACTTAAAAATTTTTTGATTACCTATATGATAACATAAGCTTCCTAATGGCTAAATTCTTTACATATAAAAAAGAATCCTTCAATCTATTCCGTAAGGCAACGAAAGCAAAAATTCTCGACATATTTTTAAGTCTATTTTGGAATCAAATTATTATTATTATTATATTTTTCTTATTAATTGCAAACTTTACGTAATGGATATAAAAATAAGATGACAATTAAACTCAATTTAATTAAAACATGAATTTTTATTTCACTCTTAAAACTGCTTCAAAATATGCTAAAATTTAATTCAATTTGAAATTAAGAAATGAGAAATTAATGATACAAATAAGTAACAAAAGAAATCGTTTTAGTGCTTCGATAAAAAAAAGAAAATTCAATTTGGCTTTAGGATCAGTTAAAACATCCGACAGAGAGATTTGATTTTGTATTAATTTTTAAATTTTGAAATGAAACATGAAAAACGAAACTCATACTTTACTTGCTAAAAAATAATTAAATTAAAAATTTAAAAAAATGTTAATTTTTTGCTAATTGTTATTATATATTGAAATTATGTAGATTTAATTGAGTCGGTAAAATAACAAAAAGAAGGACACACCATAAAAATAAATAATATCTAATAGAAAAAAATAAAAAAACATTTTAAATTTTCTTCTTTAAAAGTGTGATGTACAGCTGTTTAAAATACAGACGATAAATAATTTCTTAAAGCAGTTTTTATTAGCTTATTTTAACAATTTTCAATCCGAAAGCTCTTATCCACGAGAGTTTTTTCATATCAATGTATGTTTATTACATATTTGAATTGAGATTTAATCCATTTATATAGTTATTTAAATATCTTAGCATTTCACAAGTATTTAGAATTTTTTGATTTAGAGAAATAGACAGAATATAATGATGTGGATAAATAACACTTACCTACACAAAAGAAAATAATTTTTTAAAAATGCATTATTAGCAATAAGGAAAAGTTTATTCAATGAATTTGGAGAATAAATAATAGTATGTGATATAAACGTAATTTTTTACTTTTGAGATAATTTTCGTGAAATTTAATTACGGAAAATTTTCTTTGTTCCTCTAATATTCATTGGTCTTTTCGAAACATTTATATTGTGGGCTAAAGTGAAATATTAATTTCAGATTGAAAATATTAAAAGATCTTGTTTCAAATGTGAAGTTTATATTTTCAAATATTTGAATGTTGCTTCAGAAGTTTTCCTAATTTTCTTAAAAATTTGTGTTCTTCCTTGATATTTTTAAATGCGAAAGATGCACGGATGTCATCTGTATATCTATTGTTTTTTTAAAAAACCTCTTTGAATAATATTAATCATAACCGTTTTAAAGTCCGAAAAAAAAATTAAAATCAAACGAAGTTAAATAGAAGTGAGATGAAGCTTTGTAATGTTATAGTTGACAATGCAAAATAAATGAGTAAAGCTTTTTTGCCTGAAGCTGAAAATGATAAATTGTTAAGTTTTTTATTCTTCATCTTTATGTAGTGCGACAAATGTATTGAAATAAATAATAAAGAAAAAAAAAACGCAATATAAAATTTAAATTGAAAATGCAAAAATTAAAATTTATAAAAAATTTAAAATTTAAAAGCTATCTAATCTTCTCTTATTGTATTTTTGGTGCAAAAAGAACAGTTCTATGTGTGTATAGTCATTTACTACATATTTGATGAATTACTACCATTATTCTAGTACTGTGAAAATGAATAATCAAGAAAATAATATAAAATGAAATTAAACTATGCTCGATTTAAAACTTAATTTTTAATACATACCTAATTAAAAGCAACTCTGAAAACACTAATAAACTTTTTTTTGCTTCATTTAGTACTTTTCGCAGATTTCTTTTATTTTTTGTCTTTAATAATTGTATATAAACAAACTACAAAACATATTTCAATTCTTAGCTTGTAAGACTCACCAAATTTGAACCTTTTGTTCAGTTACCATCAATAACTAATATATTTTATTGCAAAATTTAAAACAAAAAAAAATTAAATATATTATAATAAAAAAGTATCAAAAACAATTCAAAAACTTTTTTAATGCCTAATTTTCAGATTTTTAGTGAGCTTTCAACATTGATTAATCTAATTTTGGTCTTAAGAGTTGTGAAGATTAAATACTTTTGATAACATCTTTCGTCAAGCCTGTCAAGGAAAATGTTAATAAAACTAGTATCCTGAATAGAAACCCAATGCGGATATATTCACACCGTACCATAAAAAGTCTCAAATACAAGTTAATTCGTAAATAATCCAATAAGTGTCATCGAGTTTTGAAACTATCTATATAAAATAAAAGATTAGAATCGGTGCAGTATGAATTTATGTTTCTAAATTAATTTATCAAATTAAAGTATAATTAATGATTCTAAAAGTATCAATTCATAGGAAAATTTTTATTGCTAAATAAACTCTAGAAATTGACATGATCGTTAGTGACAGACTATTTTTTAAGACATTTTTAAACATTCTGTAAAATTCTTATGACGATGGAGTAGAATGAAATTGAACCAAAATAATTTGGTATGATACGATTCCTGTTGTAATGCTAGCTAATAACGCTAAATTAATATTGTAAAATCCATATGCTGTAAACATAATCGGCTGTTGACATAACTGCATATAAAATTTATGGATAAATTCTCTAGATTCTTCCTTTAAACCTTCATAGTTTTCACATTCTATTTTACTGAGTGCTGTTGCAAGTTTTGACATCTAGAAATAATTACTTTAGAATTTCATTTAACTTTAATTTTAAAACTTACTATTTTTTGAGTTTTTTGACAAGCAAGCACGATAATACACAAAACTGTTTGTCCAAGAACAAGAAAATAAATTGTTTCTGGATAATATGTAGGTAGGCAATAAAAGAGACATGCTTTAAGTAAATAAAAAAATTAATTAATTTGAAGTTTTTACCTGGAATTTTTTTTTGTTCATTTCCATCAACTAATAGTACAAAAATTACATATCCTGATGCTGTTATGGCAATCACAAGAACAATTAGAAGATTTAAAATTGTCAATCCCATGCTATCATTTACTAAGGTTGCATTCTCGTAAAGCATGTTATAAATCTTTTTAGCGTTTATTAACTTTTTTGACACAATACTAGGAGTATATATTTTTTTTGATACTATAATACTGTCGTTGCTATACATACCAATTTTTAATGATTCTGATTTAAAAATATTTACAATTATTTTCTTCAACGATTCCAACTGATAGTTAACAATGACCACATAAAAGGTGAATTTGAAAATTGTTGTCAATAAAAAAATTACAGGAAATATAGCAACTGCTAATAAATGAGTTCGATCACTTTCAGACTGGGTAAATAAAATTAAATGTATAAGTGAGAAGAAAACAGTAATTCCAAATAGAATGAATTTTAATATTCTGCCAACTGTTTTAAAATCAATGAGCATTTTGAATTCCACAAACATTACTTCTAAGATTGATTCGACATTTTTGTAAAAGTGCTTAATTTTCCTTGTAGAAAAAAAGGATTGTACAGTACTTGTTATTATAACAAAAATCATTCCAAACTTCATAGAATTCTGTACAGCGTAGGTCGTAATTTTTTGTTCTAAAAATTGTTTTAACATTTCTTCATAATCTAATAAAATATACAATGCAGCAAAACATAGGATAAGTGAGGAAATAATAATAAAATACACTCCACGAAATAACGAAGGTTGTCCCGAAGATTCTTCTTCTCCAAATGTTTCGAGAGAAAAATATTGAAGTCCCATGAATTCAAACAAAAATCCAAAATTTCTCAACTCTCCACGAATTTTATTATACTTTATTTTACCCATATTTTACTCTAGCTTTTAATCTTGTGCTTACTGCTGATCGACTAAAAATGAAGTACAATAGCAAACTAAAAAAAAGGATGCATGAGAACTTTTAAAGTATGGTCGTAATGTCCTTTAATAATACCATCGCGAATCTAATTTAAATAATGTATTTTTACATATGTACATACATATTTCTTGCAAGCAAATATACTTTCACATGATTAACATGAAGGGAAATATTTGAAAAAGCTTTTTATCTAATCTATTTGATAGCAAAATTTCATTAATTATGAATATTAATGCATTGTTACATATGACACGTGCGAATAGTGTGAATAAGGTACATGCTTGAAAATTTTAAATAATTTTTATTAGGTTAAAATTTCTATTTTTATGTACATTTTTAATTTAATCTACAGATAATTGTTCCTTATTTCCATAAGCTTCAAAACGTATTCACCTGAATAAATATCTATCTTGAATGAGACATACGTACATTTAAGGCGCCAGGGACGTATTCAGAAAATTTTCAAGGTTAGTTCTAGAAATTTTTTATGAATGAAGCCCATACCTCCCTAGAAACACTTCTGAATGAAACATTTTTGAAGTTTTGTAGACTTTATTGTGATTTTTTATTATTCGAATATTTTCAAAATGTATTAGTTTATGGAGCTATTTGAATAATTTTGGAACTTAATAATTTTATACTTAGATGTCACTCATATAATGAGAGAAAATTTTAAGGCTAGTAAAACTTCTTCTTAAGGCGATTTTCTATATTTCCTGCTCAATTTAGTACGTACATTTTTCTCACTATCGTTTGATAATTCATATATAAAGGCTCCCAATTTGTTCTGTACGAACAATAACAGTTGTCAAAAAAAATTAGTTTAAATTAGTGCTTCGTTGCGTTGAGATTGTATTCTAGGTAGCTTGATATTATCAATAAATAAAAATGATTGAATAAACATTAACTTCAAAAGAAGGTGCGTTAGGAAATGCTTTTTGTTTTTTCGTCATGCAAGTCATCATCTTAAGTTAAGCTAATTATTCTTACATATTATCGTAAATCTCTTTCTAAACTCTTATGCAAGTCTCTCAAAATTATGAAATCTAGTTGAACACGAATAGTAAAATCGTGATCCGCATTGCATTTGTGTAATGAAATACAAAAATTGAATTTTCATTATTCTATTTTAACTTTATAAGCCACTACTCGTCACTAAATCGGTAGCTTACTAAACAAATGTTAGGTCCTGAGATAAACTACTAAGCTTTTGGCTTAGTAAGTAATAAAAAAATAAATTGTAAACAAAAAAAATTGCATTTTGCATTTTTTGTGACTCCCATAAGCCACTGGCTTACAATTAAAAACTGTCTCACTTCTGTCTCAAGGTAATTAATAGTATACCGCAAATTACTAACAGTAAATTATTTAAAAGCTTATATAAGGGCATTAAAAACTTCATTTTACTTTTGAAAATGAAACAGAGTATTACCGTACGAGCAAATAATAAAATGATTTCATTTCAATGTATTACAAGTGAGTTTAAAAAAAGTAAATCCAACATTTATTTCAAAAAATTGCGTAGGCTAGTTCAATAATCCAAACGATACTGTAAACTATACAAACATTCAATAAATTATTTTGTTCTTACGTGTCCTTTTTCGCTTGTCGTAATTGTGTTTAATTCAAGTTTTTGTTGCTATAAATTTAATACAATCCTTTGATGTATTCCGATTAAGTATGAACATCTGTGAAAATTACAATTTGCTTCATATACATAATTTGCTAATTTGTGATCTAATATAATAAACAGTGTATTTAAATAAAAAGAATGAATGAACCTCCAAATGCTTTTAAGGTTTGTGCTACTATTTAATACATAATATATTTAAAATTTATAAAATTCGTCATCATTTTAAATTTGAAAGAAATATTAAGACCTTTACAATGTGTTTATCATATTCCAATTTGTTGTTTATTTAATAATTTCATTAAAAGTTGGTCACACACAAAGTTTTTAATGCTATCTCTTATATCGCATTTTTGTTGATGATCACGTTCCACTTTGTTTATAGATTAAGTGCTCTCCAGCATAAATAAATTTCCAAGAACAATATTGAGTCACAAGAAAAGTATTAGAATTTACGCGAAAATAAACCATAAATTTTTTGGTAGTATAATTATCTAGGACATGACTATAAAAAATCTATTTTGAGATAAAGATAAAAAAAATTAGAAACAGTGAAAGCCGCTTTATGCTATTCATAAGTTAAATGCGCTAATGACATTTTATTATTAAACGTAAGATTCTATATTTTCATTTCTATTATATTCGATACACACAAATCATTTTCAAGCATGTGTAGTAGAAGTGAGAATTCCTCTTCATAGTGTTTACAATATTAACGTGGCTTTTAGCCTATGGCTCCCTTTATTGCATACTCTAACCATTTTATACAGCGTGGGAATCATTGTGAATGATTCACATATGATTTTAAATGGATAGAACAATGTCCTTTCATATGTTAGTAGTGTGTAAAACTTCAATATAAGTGGACATATTCAACGAAATTATCCTTTTATAAATCGAAGTAAGTTATAGTTTTATGACTTAATTTAATTAAATTGATTAATATATGCTTTTAAAAGGTCTTAATAAATTTTAGATTATTTCGAAAGTTTATTAAAACTGACTTAATCAAAAACTAATGGACGAATCACTAAAGTGGATTATCCTCGATTTTGGATTTCCCCGATTTCTATATGATTTAAGTTCTAGTCATAAATTCATAATTACTTTAAGAATCTGAGAGATTTCATATTCCTTCCAAACTCTAATCTGAAAATTTTGATTCCTTAAAATTCATAATGTATTACTTTTAAAAGCTCAGTATAATACATGTTTTATTTAGGAACAAAATTTAAATTTGCCGAATAATAACAATCTAAGAAATTCTAAGTCTTTTTTTTTAAATGTGAAGCTACGGAATCTCGAATAATAACATTGCATTACATTTTTATGAAGTCTCCATGAAAATGTGTACAGAGGAGCTCTGTATACATTGAAATAACACTCATAAATGAGGACTAAAATAGAGTGTGCACTGCCTTTTATACCAATTACACTTGTCACATTCGTAAGTCGCAATCACAATCGTATTATAAATTAATCTAAATGTTGTTCGCTATTATTGTGTCAGAAGGGGAGATAAATGAATCGACAAAAATTGATAACGTTAGCCTTGATTATTAGGTTAGCTGCTGATCAAAAAATTTATTTTAAGAATAAATGACTAGCACATTTTAAAAATATTTTTAATCTCTTAGGTATTTAAAAAAATAAATAAAGTTCTTACGTTGATATCAAATCATATTTATGCTCTATAGTCAGAGTACTGCGTTTTGTTCTTTAGAAAATATTTATTCATTTTTCATAGAATATGCATGTATGTTTGAAATCCCTGGGTACTTACCTTTCCATCATTTCTATTAAATTATTTATTGCTTTTATCGCTTTAAATAAATAAACTTCAATTTATCTAATCTGCACGATAATTTTGTTAGGCATTTTTAAAATTTGTAAACTGATCCAATAGTTTAGCTGACTGTACTTGAGACTTAAAACTGTATGGTAAAAATTTAAATGTTAAACTTCTCGAACTAATTTTTTCTTAAAATTTATAAAGTTCAAAAACTGTTAAGGTCTTTAAAAACAATTCTAATTTTGGCAATTATTAAGGAATACGTAAACAAACAAAATAAGAAAAATGCGTTGAAGCAGCATAAATTAAATTAAATTCATTTCAAACTCATTTTTTCATACATATGAAAAATTTTCTACGGATTACTAGCCTTATCACTTGCAGAGAGTACTTGAGATCTTTAGAGGGAGTATTAAAGAGTGTGACTGAGTGCGGGCGCGTTCAGTATAGAAGAGAAATTCATTTGTGTCGTATAAAGACTTGAGTATTGTTTTACATAAATTCATTTGAATACAATCATATTTTATTTATTTTAAATTGAGTCAGAAATTTTATCACTTGAAAATTAATATTTGTGTCTCATTTACGAGCCATTTTAGTTTCATTTTTTTGCAACAGACAAATCCGATCCGAGAAAAAGATGAGAATAAAAATTGTGTTATATTGTGTGTTCTTTTTGTTATCGCTCAAATGTATTTCAATATACTGTCATAATCTAAAAGTCTCATGGATGAACTCGAAATTAGAGCAAAAGTGATTAGATTTAGAAAATTATCAAGAAAAGTGAAAATCTACTTTATATTAAAATATTTTATATTTGATTGTATAATCACGATAATAAATTTACTATGAGAATTACATTTTACGGAAAACGAAATTTTTGATTGATAAGCCAAAGAGAGGAAAAACGGATGATAACGCAATCTTATCAGTCTTAAAATAACAGAAGAGAGAAGAAATATATTTAAATGTGTTAGTGAACATATGTCGATTAACGTCTACTCAGAAAAAAATTATTCATCGTTATGATGACGATCTAGTGCTATATTCTGATATTTGTTTATATCGCAAATTTTCAAAAAAAATATATGAATACAATGAAAAAAACTTAATGAATGAATGCCAAGAATTTTGGAATTGAAAATAGAAAGGCTGATTAAAATATTAGAAAAAATAAAATAAAATAATTAACAAAACAACAAAAATGAGTGACGAAAAAGTTGAAGAAAAATGTGAATCACAAAATAATGTGATTGATAACTCAATAATTAATAATACAACAGCTTCAACTGTCAATTCAACTGTTTCTACTACTACAATACAATCAACTAGTGAAATGTCATACAATGACGTATCAAAGGATACATTACTCAAAACTTTATTATCTACCTCCACAGCTCTGTCATCGTCAGTAAATACACCACTGTCAACAACAATATCAACTATAGTTCCTTTAGAAAGTATGATTACAAAAGAAGTTAATGATACTCAACTAAATTTAAAGAAAATTTTATATGAACCTGAAAAGGACTTACCAAAAGATAAAGATCAGGAATCGTCTGTACAGAGTGTTTCTCAAAAGAATTTTACAGATATACAGATAATAGATGATGATGATCGCCTTGTGATAGACATATCAGACGATGAAATTGAAGGCCTTAAAAAGAAGAAAAATAAGGCCAAATCCATGCCAATATTAGATTTTGGAATAGAAGGAACTAAAAATACAAGTAAGTGAAAATAAGAAGTATTTCTGTGAGAATTCATCAAAATCATATAAAAAAAATTAAATGTAATTTGGAGGTATTTCTCCAAAAGCATCAAATAAAGCTTGACTAAAAATTTTATTACTGTCGTACTTCCTACGTTATTGACTCAAATGCTCAACTTTTTTTTTATTTTTGTTTTTAATTATTCTTACTTGTTAAGTTATTGTACGAACATTTAATCATTCACATCATGTGCCCATCATAATAGTCCTTACTACATTCTGCCCTTTTAAACAAAATTTTCATTAAAATTAATTTTCACACATTTTATTTCTGTTTCTCTTGTAACGAGTGAAGAAGGGGGTCCATAATACCCGATTAGTTAATTTATTCATAATCCTCATTAATCTTACTATTGATCATTGAAATTGTCCCTTTACGTCTAAAGTGAATTAAATATATTTACAGATCGCATGCCTAAATCAATAACATATAGTGTAGAAACGACTGGAATTAGTAGTAGCTGTGTAAAAATTGATATTCTTACATCAACTGGATCATATTATAATCTAGATGCTGTCGATATGTCAAAAGTAGTAACATCGATACCAAAACATGCAAATATATCTTTGAATGATGAGCTCAATATATTAAGTCATGAAATAGACAAGCAAATTAATAAGAAAACATTAGAGATCTTAGAACTAGTTAAGGAATATTTAGGAAATCAGTTGAATGAAGATGAATTTCATAGCAGAATGAATGATATTGGTAATGTTTCGGTTAGTGATCTCTCAACAATAGCCAAAAAATTGATAAAAAGACAAAAATTTGAAGCAAATCCAAACCAGAAAGACTTTATGAGAATGAAATTTCTTCAATTTCCTACAAGCTCAAAAGATTTAGGTGAGTGAATTAAACAGATTGATTATATAAATAATTATCAGGTCTAATTGATTTATTCTACAGTAAATTATTTTAAGAATCTTATTCCATCAATGAATAAGGAGCGGTTCGTGAATATGATTAAATTCTACGAGATAATAATCAAGGAGATGTTCAATTTAAATAAAACCAAAATTCTTCAGTATCTTATTGATTTTATGGTCAAAAGGAAAAATGCTCAATTAGATATGTTGAATTATAATTATGAAACAAACAGTTCACCCAATTTGATGCAGAAAGTGTCATCGACATTTGAAATGCCCGATTCTACACAAAGTATAAATCCACAAAGAAAAATAGCTAAACTACAAACTGATACAAGTTACAATTTTGTTATCAGATCAGATCCGATTTATCTTACGGCTGGTTCGACATTTATGACAAATCATCGAGATGTTATAAAATCTCGTATTTTTTCTCGTGTTCAAAATCATAATTTTGAGAGACGACCATTTGATAATCATATTCTAAAAGGACGAAGAATGGCTCGTCGGCTTATGAATGCAATAAATGAAGAAGACAAAAATATCCACAATATGATTGAAGCTAATAAACAATTTGACACGGTATCAGCTGAGATAAAATCTCAAATGAATAATATTCCCATATTACCTGCATTGTTATCAAAAGGAAGCTCATTAGAAGAACATTTGTTAAAACCAAAGATTGAAAATGAATCATTTCCAACGTTAAATTCGTCTAAAGCTGACTCTGTTTCTCCAATTTTGGTTGATACACCTTCATCATCTCCTCCTATTCATAAGATTATCAAACCACAAATATTATCACAACAAATTCTACAAAGAGCTTTCAGTGACAGATTTCCTGCTGTATCAATGAAAGAACAAATGACAACATTGGAAAAATTTCCAATTTTAAATCATAAACCTTCAATATCTTATCAGAATAACGTCCTTCCAAATCGTCAATCATTAGAGCAACAATCGATAGAATCTAATACATCATCAAATACTCGGGAACCAATGATTAACGGACAGCTATCATTAAATGAAATCATAACTCTTAATCAAAATGGAACTGAAATCATACCTACCCCAATATTGCGCAATACAATAACATCTCGTCGTAAAACTATTGATGTTGATCATGCACCGGCTATAAAAACTAATGTAGACGTCAAAAAGATTCAACCTTTTCCAAATGAAGTAATAAAATCATCATCTTTACCTGTAACAAAGTCTAGCTTAAGCTTTTTGTATGAACAGTCACAATTGAATAAGCAGGCATCTAAAATTTTAAAGAGACGACAAAGTTGTCATGAGAGAATTTTCACTCCAAAACCAACAAATGCAAATAATATTGAAAGACATTTTATGAATTTTATGAATGGTGAATATGAATCTAAAAAGCGAGAAGCTGAAATGAAGCGAATGCCAAATTTGGCATTAAATGATGGAAAATCATTACAATTTCAACATAAACAACTGGATACTCAAAAACCAACACCGCCTCTCTATGCACAACAAAAACGTGTAAGATTCATGAGCGATGAAACTTCAGAATTACCCCAACGAAGTCCACAAACAGAAAGAACACAACTTACTCCGAATTCTCAAAAACCACATCAATCCGAAAATTCTTCTCCTCGTGCATTATTTCGCGAAACTTTACAAAATTCTTTAATGCAGCCACCATTAAAACCATATCAATCGACAATTGATTACCAGCGTTATCAGTTATATTTTGAACGAGAGTTACGTGAAAGAGGGTTTGTTGATCGGGTAGAAAAATTACAGGATGGAGATTCAAATCCAGTATCTTTAAATCGTCCATTAGAGTTGGTTTCACATGTACCTCCTGAGCGATATCTCCAACATCCAGAACCAACACAATTGAACACTTTTACTAGTCCAAAACTTACAAGGCCTTTAGATAAATCTCCAAGAATACAGCACCGTACACCAATCATGACAAATGATGAAAAAGCAACACTTGTGGCTTACAATCAATTACAAAGTTTACATCGTGATCCATCAAATTTAACGGCTCAACAATATTCCGAGCATTTAAAGCAGCTTCATCAATTTAAGCAAATGCAAAAAATTTCATTAAATTCTTCACAAGGATTTTATCAAGATCGTTCAAGTCAATTATTAGATGGACGAGATAATTCGTACAAAAATCTTCAACAGTCTTTCAATCACCAATCAGAAAATGTTACTTCTGCAAGATTCTATCCGTCACAAGGAAATGATATGTCAAACGACAAAGAACAACAATCTCTGCAAAGAAAATTAAAATTAAAAGCAAAGTCTACAAAATATGTAGAACCAAGTCAATTATCAAAAGCTTATCAAAGTACACCACGTTCAACCTATTACACTGATCCTTATACAACACATAAGAAACCTCCTACACCAACAAGTTATAACCTTTCGCAAGATAGACCTATAGAGCAACATTCACAAGAACAATTATCTGCATTTTATAATATGAGAACGGAAAGCTCAATAAATTCACAACAACTTCAATATCAATGGATGCTTGCACAACATCATCAACAACAACAGCAACATCAGCAACAGCATCAAAACTTAATGAATCAACCAGCTCGTCCTATCCCTCGTCCAGCAATCCCTTCTCCATTCAATGATGCAAAATTAAATGGAATTCCTCCAAATCACAATATCTTTTCTCATAATCCAATGCAAACATTTTCAAACCAGCAGTCTGATTTTTATCGACGTTATTTCCCAAAGAGTTTCTAAAGACTGTTATTGTAATCTTTTGCATTTCATTCTAGTTTTAATTTTAATATTAATTTTCTACGTACTTTTTAGCATTAATAATTAATTGGCTTAGTGTCTTTAAAGAATTTGTTATACATGTGATAAGTTTAAAGCCAAAATATGTTCATTTTTTTAAAATAAAAATCGATTTTTTTAATAAATTTATTTATTTTTACTAGGTACCGTACACACATTCAATTAAGTACCTACCATTGATATCACGAATATCACTATGATTTTTTCACTCAATCTTTTAAAATTTAAATAGGAATAACATAACTGTGATAAAATTTAATTCCAATTCTGCTTACCTAGTTGTTGGCAGAAACGATAATTTTCAGTTTACTGAACACATCTATAGATTAAAAAGTAAGGTTTTATCGTAACGCTGATAACGATAAAATTAATAATAGATAGTATAGCTACGCTTGATAAGGAGTAAATAGTATGAAAAATCTTCAGTCATACTTTATTATTCAAGAGGAACTATCGTGATTCCGTTAAATTTACTTAAAATATTAAAGAAAGACTGTTTGGGACTTGCTAGAACAAAATAGTATTATGGTGAAAAAAGTGAGAATTTTCTACTTATAAATTGGAACTTCAAGCAATGGTCCGAATGAGAGTTTAAAATATAATTCGGTGTATTTTTTTATCTTTCAGTATTTTGTGTTCTATGTGTTTTTGTCCATGTCGTTGCTTTCACTTGAAAAAGTGGTAGTGACAGCTGAATCCGATGATAACAAATATGAGTCAGGAAATGAAATTTGTGAAAAATGTAATTGCACAGTTCCTAATGCAGAGGATGATAATAAAGAGATTTTTACTATCGATTGCTCGATGAATACTCTGGAGAATATATTTTCGGAATGGCCAAAGGATTTAAGTGATAGTTATAAGGGTAAAGAAATTATATCTGACTAACGATTAGGTCCGCTATCAATTTTTATTTTATATTTTACAGAAATAGTTTATGTAATGTCATTTAATACTATAAATAAGCTGCAACAATTTCCATCGTCGGAAGCTGCTCTATTTTTTACATGCAAAAATTGCAAATTATCAGAAATAGCCGTTAATGCATTTATTGACGTCAAAAACATTGTGTCATTAGATTTATCTCATAATAAACTTACTTCAGAGTCCTTACATCCTGACATATTTAGAGGACCTCATTCTGATGAAGACTATTCACCAATAAATTTGCAGATGCTCGATTTAAGTCATAATGAGATTAACTTTCTCGATGAAAAATTATTTGAGCATACTCCAAATTTAAAAAAGATTGTTTTAAGTCATAATGACCTTAAAAACATTGCCGATGGAACTTTACAAACTTTAGCATCTTGTCAACATTTGGAGGTAAAAATTACAATGAATTTTTATAGACTTAATTATTTAAACTTAATTTTATTAACAGATATTACATTTAGAGCATACAGGAATATCAGATCTTCCTTCCGAATTGTTTGAAAACATGAAACATTTATCTGAAATTATTTTAAATGATAATCAATTTTTGGAAGTTCCAGCAAGTTTATCATTAATTGGATCAAGTTTAAAAGATCTTCAGATCAACAAAAATCCTATTGAAGTGATTAATTCACAAAGTTTTACTGGATTGGAAAAATTAGAAAAATTAAGCATCAGCTTTATGGAAGAATTGAAAACGATTGAGAAGAAAAGTTTTCAAGATCTTCAAATGTTGGAAGTACTTCATTGTACTGAAAACAAAAAATTAACTGATATGGATTTGGAGGATCTTCTTAAATTGTTTAATATAAAAGACTTGGATCTTACTAATAATCAATTAAAAACATTGAGCTTCGGTGAGCTGATTGAAGTTGAAAAGTCTGATAATTCTACGAAAGCAAGAGAGTATTTTAATAAACTGCACAATTTAAAGCTATCAGGAAATCCTTGGCATTGTGATTGCAGTATGATTAAAGCTTTGGAATTTTTTAATCACAATTCAACTTACTTCAATAAGGCAAAGAAATCAGATGAAGCTAGATGTAAAAGCCCTAGTGATTTATCATCAAAACTCCTGTATCTCTTACCATTTGACTATGTGTGTGCATCTGATTACAAATCAAAACCATTAAAAATTCCAGTCTATGATCCTCCACAGTTTCTACGTCCAAAATCCATTATGTTAACAGTTGTTTCCATTGTAATTGTTTTGGTACTTGGTGTGATAATTGGAATTTTGATTGTTTGTGTCACAAGACGTTTAAAATCAAACAACGATATTAATTCTAATCCTATACGCTATTCGGCTGTAAGAAATTCTACAATTTCAAATACTGTCAATGTTCCTTATCAACAACCATAAAACATAATTTAATTAGGTTTATGATTTTATTATATTATCTAGAGTTAGGCACTTACAAAGTAGTCGTATACGAAAAAAGCTACTTAATCACATATCTTTTGAAAATGCATTTAATACTATATCTACTTTAAGATCACTAAATTGTGTGGCATAATCGTAAGTTTCAGTGACAACAGATATTTGAAAGTCTTGAATGATTTTAAAAAGTATAGATTTAATGTGATTTAGTGCAAAATCTGCACAGAAACACGATCGCAATCCGAAACCAAAAGATAAGATTGGTTCATTTAGTTTGCAATATCTGTTGACATCAAAAGCTAATGGATCAGAAAAATTTTTACAGTCATTGTTCATATGTATTATAGGAATTTTAATTAAATCTCCTGAATAAAATTTTAGTCTTTCTCCATTTTTAGTTTCAACTGTGCAATTTCGATTACATACTCGATTAATATTATTAATTAGAGGCCATTTCCTTAAAGTCTCCAAAACAAATAAATGTAGTAACTTAGAATCACAAAATTGTTTATAATTAATAAAAGATTTCCGTAATTCAACTTGCATGCTTTCACTTATTCCGAGTTCCCGAATAGCACAAGGCGGCAAAAAAAGACGCAAGTCGGTCGTGCAACCGGTGTTCGCGGCACGACATTACGTCGACGCGGCGTCGACGCAAAATTCACCCTGGCGTCGACGTAGCGGCAACGCAAAATTCACCTTGGCGGCGACGCAAAATTCACCTTGGCGGCGACGCAAATTTCATCTTGGCGTCGACGCAGCGGCGACGCAAAATTCACCTCGGCGTCGACGCAAAATTCACCTTGGCGTCGACGCAGCGGTTATAAATGAAGAAAATTGTGATTCGACGTACAATTTTATTTCGCGTCAATTCGGCGGCGTTTTGTACTGCAAAACTCATTAGTACAAAAATATTGGAAGAAAACAGTGAAAAAATATAAAATATTATAAATTAGTGTAGAATTGAGTGATAAAGGGAAGAAAAAAAGGATCAAATTTAAGAAACAAGGAAACCACTTGTAAGTTTTAATAAACGTAAGTATAATTAAAGAGTTAATTATTAAAAAAATGATAAAAACGTAAGTATGAAAAAAAACGTTCCAAAAAAAAGATAGGTAAATTGAAATATTAAATTTAATGCTTAAATGTTTTATTATTTAATTATTTGTCTTCAATGTAGGTAACTGATAACAAAACTGATGGTTCAACTTCTGCAGAAAAAAAAATTTAATTATAAATTTAATTTGTAATAAACAATTAATAAATCCATTCTTTAATAAATAGAATTTTGTAAAAATGATTATTGTTGTTTATTGTTCATTTTTTTAGTGTCGTTAATTAATAAATTTATGCTATAATAATTTCAAAATTCAAACCGACGTAAAGTAGTCTCCAGGGCGCCGCCGTTTTTTTTTCGCGGTGCCGCGCTCCCATACAAATTTTTCGCCGTGGCGGCGACGCCAGGACCGCCTTGCGTGGTTTTCTGCGTCGACGTGGCGGCGACCAAATCGGTACGAAATCCGCCCCTGGAAAGACGTCACGGCGCCGCCACGTCAAATGCACGGTTTTGTGTCGCCGTGACGGCGCCGTCACGGTATTTTCCGTCGATTCGCAGTGCGGCGAGCCGCACTTTTTTCGACGTAGCGTCGACGTGACGGCAACGCTGTGCTATTCGGGGTTCATAGCAACATGCTTGAAATAATTTTGATGTTAGGAAAAAGCCGTCAATAAAGAAGGCGAAAATTTGAAGGATTATCTCGTCGTGCTCATTTGATAATAATTTTTTGTTTTTTAATATATAGTCTATCAGCCCAATCTTATCTCCATCACATGTGCAACTCATTTCTTTATTTGCATAAACTCTAAAAGATTCGTATGCGGAAGAGTTTATTATCTTAATTTGAAATAATTTAGAGATCCTAGGAAAGTATGTTAACAAAATAATCTTAATTTTTCCACTAAGAGATGTCATATCTTTCTCGACCTGCTTCATTATCTTTAATAAAATTACTTCATCTTCATTTCTTTGCGATTTTCTTCCAAATATTATGTCACAATATGTGTTGACTAGAAAAAGTTGAAAATTGAACATAATATTAATACTTTTCACTGCCTCATGATCTTTCCATAAGTGATCTACTAATAGTTCTGAATTTGAAACATTTTGTTCATGATGGCATTTTTTGAATGTTTCGTTTGAAAAATAACTTTCCCTGAAATAAGATTTGTTCATCAGTAAATTCTAATTACATAAAGGTATGTTCACAAATGACGTCTATGTTATAGATTTTAGTCGTCATGAATGAATTACCCCTCATGCAATTAAAATAATTTACATTAAGTTTCTCATACTCATCCGGTTTTCACCTCTTTGGTTGAATAATGACTTGTTTAAGACATGATCAATATCATAAAAGTCACGATTTTTAAAATTGTCATGATAATCAATGGTTATTTGTTTTGCTAAATTTAGATCTTTGACTATGATTGTTGGACGCAAGAAGTTGAAAATGCCGAAAATCCTTAAATATAAAGTTATTTTAAATTCAGTTCAGAATTGCCTGCATAATACTTACTTTTCTGTTCTAAAGTATTCATAAATCCAATGTATTGATTTTTCGTGATGTTCTAACTCTAGTAACGTATTAAAAAAGTTTCCACAAAATAATGCCGGTTTTATGTACGCAATACCTCTCAGTTTGAAATAGTTACGATTTTTATTGGTTACTAGCCAACCGACTAAACAAATGAATAATAAAACTAGTAACACGACGATTACAAAATGAACTTCCATCGCCAGCTACTATCACATGACTGTATACAAAACAATTCAGAAATATAAGCATCAATTTACTTTAATAAGTTTAATTGAAGACATACATTCATACGTGCACTATTTTCATTGTCAAATATACCTATTTCAATTGTATTTGTTTAACATAATTTAGAAGCATGTCCATTCATTACATAAATGAGAATAAATAGGATTTTTTTTCCTTTTAAATTTTATACATGTTGAACAAAGATAAAGCAGAGCTCGTAGTCGACTCGAATTTTATACGGAGTCAAGTTGACTTTTTCTTCATACAAAATCCGAGCTTACTTCGAGTTTTGAGAAAAAGAAAAACTGCATTCGAGCAAGTTGAATTAGTGAAAATTTTCTTTACTTGATCAAGTGCAATGATCTGATTGATTCTGAAATCATATTAATCATCATAAAATCATGTAATAAGTTTGTATGACATTGCAAATTGTTCCGAATCATTGGCGCATTAAATAAACAAACACATGCACGGTTTTAACAGTTTTCTGATATGTACATTAAGATGCCTTCACATAAAATCTTTATTTTCAAAGTTTTTTTTTGTTTAATGCCTAATATTTTAACTAATATTTATGTAATCTGTAAAATCTTAATTAAATTTCATATTGATACCTGAAGTTATAACCCGATTGTTATTTATTTTTTATCAACTCTAACGGCAAAAAGAAATTTAAATTGATGTGTAATGAGTTTTGATATGTAAATTTATAAGGAGCATGAGTAATTGTTGTTTTAATTAAAATGAATAAATTAAACGTAATTAAAAGCCAAATTTTGTGTGAAATCACTCAAAAGGATGTAAGTAAAAGGATGCAATTCAAGAACATACTAATCATAATCAATTTACTTAAAATTTTCATTTTTAAAATTTAGGAACTGCAAAAAAATTTAATTGTGCAAATATTATGTTCCAAACGTTTGCTAAGTGATGATTTGGAGAGCTTAGAGGAAGTTGTTAATGATTTTAATCTTGAAGATACCAAAAAGTCGAATTATTTTACATTTTTGTCGACATCCGGCGTGGTTCTGTCTTCATATGGAATTTTTCACTATCTCAATAACAAGTAAGAATTTTCTACTTAAATTAACATATTGACATTATAATTTTAAATGAATTTTTGTGTTACAGCATCCGTTACTTGATTCCATGTCTTACCGGTGCAATTCCTATCATATATTTGAATAAACAGATGAACATAAACCAACGTATATTTTATGAAACTCAAATGAAAGATTTTATCAAATCACTGGATGACTTTGAGTTTTCTGTAAAGAAAGCAACAAACTATATCAATGATGCTAATTATATAAAGGCACAGGCAGATAACTTAAAGCGAGTCAATAAGGATCGAAATATTTCAATCGATATTTTGAATCTAACAAA
Organism: Chironomus tepperi; assembly: GCF_022539635.2. NCBI lineage: Eukaryota > Metazoa > Arthropoda > Insecta > Diptera > Chironomidae > Chironomus > Chironomus tepperi. Next base: position 770,439 of record NW_027226498.1, on the reverse strand, counting down.
GCGTGTTGTTCGCGCTTTATACTGTTTCCTCAAATATCTCGAATATTGCTTCAAGATTGATGAAAAATATAGTTATTTCTACCAAGATATTGATGATGTTGACAATTGCAAATTGTTAACTATAGATTTCAAAGATGAAGAGAATGATCCTCAAACTATGCTGAAAAATATATTCGGTCTATTTGCTTATGTTCAAAGTCATTTATTGCTACGAATTGGATTCATTTTTGCCACAAATCTCGAGGAAGGAAAATTCATTATAAAGAAGAAACTCTGTGATATTACTAGCAAAATTAAGCATCAAACGTCGCTTTTACCAAGTTTTCTTCTATTGCAAAAAGAAGAATCTGATTTACAAAATAATATTCAGAAATTAGTTGATAATGAAATGAACAAGGCTATATCGAAGGAACTAATCAATATTCGATCATCTACAGTTGATTTTACATTGAAAGTTTTATCTTTGGTTTTAAATTTGAAAGACTATCAGGAATTGTTGATTCAACTAACGAACAATTACCAAAACTCGAATAAGGCTGAAATGGATGATGTGATGAAGTATTTGGAAGCACTTGGCTCTAAATTGTCAGATTGTTCAGATGAACAAAATCGAATGTTAATTTTGATGAAGAAATATTTGAATAAGGATATTGAAGAAGCCAAAATTAATTCAATGGAAATTGAAAAGGCAGAAAATGAAGAAAAACCATTGAAGATTGCAGAAGAAAATCCAAAACAAAGTGATGATTTCTTTTACGTTGATCCCGATAAAGAAAATTTTGGAGAAGATATTGAGAAGAAAGCATCGGTCAGTGCTGATGATTTAGACGAAGAAGACTTACAAGTAAAAATAACCAAGAAGTGCTTCAAACCAGTATTGGCTCAGTTAAAGGAACGAATTGTTACAATTGATGCAGACATGAAGGAACGAGAAAAGAAAGTTCTGAAAGAAAAAGGAATTGAAATTACTGAAGATCCTGAGAATAAATTGGATTTAGATGATTATGATTCTGATATTGATTTAGATTGGAAACGCCAACAAAAGTTTGATCGCAATCGTCAAAAATATGATAAAAATCGAGAATTTCTGCAAGCTAAAGGTCCAATAAATTTACTCTCACCAGGAAAATTCCCAGTTATGAACAGTTTCATAAGCTTGCAAGAAGAAATATTAGAATAGTTGGTTACTTCTGCATTATGCACCAATTATGTACTTAAAAAATGATCTGCGTATTTTTTTTTTATAAATGTGAAAAATTGAAGCTTTAAATTGGAAAATATATAAAATCGAAGATAATCTAAATAAAGGAACGTTAAAGGTACTTATTATATTTAATTTAGAAACATTTTAACTTAATTGAAAAAATTACTCGTTTATTTTCCCTTTCCGGTATGTGAATTGCATTTAATAAGCATACGCATGTGTACTAATACTTGATACTAAAAATAACGAGATATGCACATTTAACTGCATACATAACTGTGATATATGTTAAATCGAATGAATATTTTTTTATCTTCCTTAATTTAATAAAATTAAATCATGAAAACTTAACACTAGATGTATAAAATTGTTTTTTGTTGCGACACCCCTGATTATCAATTGACAAAAAAATAATTTCAACAAACAGAATCTCATTTCTGAACTGCACTGTTAGTTGAAATAAGTTTTTTCAATAGATCATACAGATAAAAAATGGTTGAAGATATAATCGAATTGTTCCGTGATGCTGATCCATTTAAGACATGGTGGCCATTTATAATAGCATTCTTAGTCTTTATAGTAATGACTGTAAAGTCATATATGGGAGGTCAAAATTGTCCAAGTGAAAATACAATTAATGATTTGGTTGTTCTATTAACTGGTGCTGATGGTGGTAATTATCAACTCTAAATGTGGAAATTATAGTGATTAATTAATAAAATTTTTAAAGGTATTGGAAGAGAAATTGTCAAAGAATTGGCCAGACGTGGTGGTCATATTATCATGTGCTGTAAAAATTCTGAGAATGGAGAGAAGATAAAGAAGATTATTATGAAAAGCTTACCAAATGCTCGTATTGATGTTCGTCAGCTTGATTTACGATTTTTTGAAAGTGTTACAAAATTAGTTAATTCAATTGGTAAATTTATGCTTAATTAAGTTACATAGCATAGTAAACCTTTTTTCATTCACGTTTCAGAAACGGATTATAGCAAAATTGATATCGTAATAAATAATGCCGGCGTTACTTTTCATCCATATAAAAAAACTGCAGATGGATTCGAGACACATCTGCAAGTAAATTACTTGAGCCATTTCCTAATGTCATATTTATTGATCCCTATGTTAAAAAAATCAAAACAAGGTCGTATTATAAACGTTGCAGCACATGCATACGCCACAGGAAAAATGAGTGTTGATGATCCTTTGTCAAACTTATCAATATTTCATCCACGGGATGCTTTTGCTCATTCAAAATTAGCGATTGTATTAAGCACCAAAAAATTGGCTAATTTTTTAAAATCAACAAAAATTACTGTCAATTGTTTATCTCCTGGTCTAGTTCGTGGAACTAATCATATGAGACAGTCTCCTCTCATGCGATCATTTTCTGCAAAAATTTTAATGTTACCTTGGATGTGGATTTTTATGAAAACACCTAATCTAGGTGCACAAACAGCTATTTATCTTGCGACTGATAATTCGTTGTCGACCGTGACTGGGGAATATTTCAAGTAAGAAAACAGCATGCCTTACAGTTTAGCATTCACTAACATTCTAATAATATTATCATTCCAATTTTTAGTGATTGTGTTCAATCTGATGTCGTTGATATTGTAAAGGATGAAGAACTTGGAGATAAACTATTTGCCGAAACTTTGCGTGCCTTGAAACTTGATGGAACTAATCTAAATATTTCAATTGACAAATTTAATGACTCAAAGAAAAAAGTTTAATATTTTTTATGAAATTGTTGAAATAAATGATGAAATGACGGTGTGACTATACATGATTCTATCGTATTTTAATATATTTATGTACCTAGTTCTTGTTTGCACATGTTTATTTGTTCTGATAACTCTTAATTAAACATTAGTTTTTTAAAGATGTTTTACAACCGTGATTCATGTAGGGAGCATCACCTTAGAATGGCGTGGTTTTCTGACGAAATTTTTGATTTGAAATACCAATACATGTCTATATTTCACGTACTTTTTATATTATATGCACAGTGTATATATGGACTGTAGTGGTAAATTTAAGATAAGATAACCAATTTTCAATATCGTCGTACTGAATTTACTGAATGTGTCAATTAGGTAATGATTTTAGTTAGTATTATAACTTCAGTTCAATAGGACGGTTTGATTGTTAACGTACGGAGAATATAGTTCACATCATAAGAAATGAGATTTCTTATCAATCTCGTGGTTATCATAGCAGTGACTAATGCGGGAACCTTAGCTGCAAATATTTTAGCAATTTTTCCCGCACCATCTTATTCACATACAATTGCGTCCAAAGTGCTAACTCAAGCTCTTGCAGAGCGTGGTCATTATGTATATCTAATAACAACAGATCCACGACCTATGAACCATCCAAACATTACTCAGATCGATTTGAGCTTTAGTTATAAAATGTGGGAGGATGGCTTTGATTTTGTGTGGTACAAGGAAAACAATATAGGAGTTGAAGTCATGATAAAAGGTGAGAATTCACAAAATTTTCAAATGTTTGGTAGACTTTCTGCAAAAACCACAGTCATTGGCCGTTTGGATTAGTTGAAAAATCAATTTAAATTCCTTTCTTTTCATGGATTACTTCTGAAGCATTTACGACGACAATTTACGATGTTTTAGTTAAACAGTTAAATTCAACCGGTGTACAATATCTTATTAATCATCGTGACGAGTTAAAGTTTGATTTGGTAATCATTGAAGCTATGGGTACGCAATAACTTGACGTTATATCTCTTATCATGATTATGATTAATATTTTTTTTTTATTTAGGCTTTTTGCCATACCATGCATTTGCGGATTTGTTTGATGCACCATTAATTGGATTTAATTCGTTTGATGCACCAATGGAAGTTCATTTAATGCAGGGAAATTTTGTGAATCCATTTGTGGTTAATGAGGCTGCATTATTTCCATATGTAAACCATCGATTGTCATTTTTTGAACGCTGGAATGTGCTGAAAACTTTTGCGAAAATTATTTACACTATATCCATAAGACCCGATATATGGAATCGATATACTAGCCTAACACATAGATTTTTCCCAATGATTGATGCATCTCCACTAGAGTTACTGCACAAAATTGAATTTTTAATGGTAAATACACATCCAGCATTAGGATTTTCTCGCCCAATGGTACCAACAACAATTCAACTAGGTTTTATTCACATTGAGGATGCCAAGCCTTTACCAAATGATTTACAAAAGTACATGGATAACTCAAGAAATGGTGTCATATATATGAGCTTAGGATCTAATGTGAAATCATCAAAACTCAATCCAAAATTCGTTAAAATATTCCTTCGAGTTTTTGAGTTACTTGATTACGATGTGATTTGGAAATGGGAATCGAACGTAATGGAAAATCAACCAGACAATGTTTTAATCTCTAAGTGGCTTCCAGTGAGTTTTCTATTATTTTATCTCAATCATTTTAAGAATTTTAGAGGACACACATTACATACACGCTTACTACACATTTTTGCTTTATAATTAATTTTGAGTATGTATTAATAATCAGCAGGATCCAACTTATTGCGTTTAATAATAATCACAAGAAAATTCACAATTACGAATTCTTAGTCATTATTCATTTATAATACCTACCTTCCTATTTATTAGTATTCCATTATCATAAGCAATAAAGTGTATAAATGTATATTGTACACCTTATAATACATACACATGTGCATATCTAGTTTCTATAGTTCAATTTTCAACCAATAGACATTCATTTGTTTGAACTATATTATTGAGATGTTCAGTTCCTGGTAGTTACCTATCTATCTTTAACAATATTGCGAATAACTGTTTTTCTTAGGAAGGAAATTAAAAAGCACATGTCGAAAATAAGACGCAGTTCTTTTTGATTCGAGAATAATCCCGATTATGGATCATCTTTATCGTAGTTTAACTTTTCGCAATTGCTTAGGAATTTACGTAGGTTACTAAGGCATTCTTAACTGATAAATGTTGATTACTCACAAATTAATTTAAAAGTAGAGCTATTAAGTTATATATTTTGTTGAAATGCTATTTTAAATTACAATTATGTCTTTTAATTTTAGCAACGAGACTTATTGGACCATAAAAATATAAAGCTGTTCATTACTCAAGGAGGCCATCAATCTATGGAGGAAGGAATTCATTGTGCTGTTCCAATGCTTGTTATTCCATTTTTGGGTGATCAGTATGCCAATGCAAATCGTTTAGAGCAAAGAAAAGTTGGAAGTCAAATTGATCTTCTTGAGATGACTGAAGAAACGTTAAAGGATAAAATTTTAGAGGTTCTTAAACCTGAATATAAACAAAATATGATAAAATTGAGAGATTTAGTTTATGATCAGCCAATATCATCATTAGATAAAGCTATATTTTGGACAGAATATGTGATCAGACATAAAGGCGTCAAACATTTAGAATTTGCTGGAAGAAATGTTCCTTATTATCAGCAATACTGTCTTGATTTTATAGCAATTTTCTTAATATCCACTAGTTTAATAGGATATATTGGAAATAAGTTGTATAAAAAGTTTTTTAAAAATATCATATCAAGAAAGAACAAAATTGAGTAGAGATGAAGAAATTCAGTTTATTCTAGTTATTATTTCTCTCGTCTCTTAAACTTAATTTCAATCATACAACATAGAAAACACAATGATTTTACTACAATATATTGAAAGATTATCTAGAGGTCTATAGACTAGACTATAAAAGTTCAAGTATCAAGATAATCTATGATACATCTGCAATGTCATATTCAGTGATATGAAAAGTTCAAACTGTCTAATCAATCTTAAATGATTCCAAAAAATTTAAAGTTTTGGATTATAAATAAATTTTGCATCAAGAAAGCAAGTTAAGGAAAAAATAACGTGGTATAAAAAAAATACAGTGAGATTTTTAAAAATGAAATAGACTTTTTATGTCAAAGCTTGAGTCTCGCCAAATAATACGAAATCAGCAGAAACGTAAAAATTTTTTTTGATAAAGAGCAAAAAAAGGAACAAATTTTAAACTATCTCTCTCGTTTTTATTGTATTAATACATAATTAAGTTAAGAATGAAAAATTGTACGATAGGTGAATAAACGAACATTTACTTTTACTAAAAATGTGTCTTTTGTATGTTTTCTAAGTCATTAGATTTCACACTTCAATATTAGCTTAATTTTACGATGCATGTTCTATAGTCGAAGTAGAACGAAATCTGAGGTATCGGGCCATATTTATATTATTTTATCAATGTAAAAGTGCCTTTCTTCAAACTGTAGGAAAACAGACTGGAAATCTGTATCCATCTCTCTTTTAAGGACGAAGCAAGATATATTGATGTGTTCATACAAAAAGTTGGTCGATTTTAACGGTCAAAAATTTGATTTTTTATGTAAACACTAACACTATGAAAGAAAATTTGTAAAATTTATAAAAATTTAAATTGCAAAATTTTCTACTTTTAAATGAATTTGTTAGTAAAGGAGCATTGTAAATGCTTTATTATATGCTACTCTAGCTAGCTCGAGCTCAAAAATAAGGTATCTTTTTATGTTTGTGCGAAAATTTTTGAATGTAAATTTACAATATTTTTCAAATGTTATTGTTTACATTAGTATACGAAAATCCGTATGGTCGAGTGTACTCCGTATGAACATCTTCTACATCTATATATCTTGGGACGAAGGTTTGACTCGCATGACATTACAATTTGATACTGACCAAGGTAGGTAAAGGATAAGTTAACTCCCAAATCAAAATTTGAGTTTTATTTTAAACTTTAAAAAAGTTTAAATTTAATTTGAAATTCACATCGTAATAAGTTTGAATTTAAGTTACTTAAAACTTTGAAACTGACGAACTATCACTTCAAGCTTTTGGAGATCTTAAAAATAAAGTCTGAAAAACAATCAAAGATAAAAATTTAGTTCAATCAATTATTTTATTAAGAATCATTCTAGTTCGAATTTTGGAAAATTATCCTGTTTAAAGAAAATTAATTGATTGAATGCCGGTTGCTCAGCTAAGGAATAAAGGAAATTTAATAAATAATTATCAATGGGGCTATTCACTTATTACGTAACGCTCTTAGGGGGGTTGTGAGGGATATCACTGAAAATCATTTTGTATGGACATTTTGTTACGGAGAAGGGTCAATTTTTGCGTTACGGAATAAGTGAATGGATCCTATAAAGCTTTACTGTTTCTTAAATCATTTTTTATTTCTTTTATTTTTAATACTATATTATAAGTTGAAATTTTTTCAAATATTTTTTTTTTCTCTTTTATAAAGCTTTGTTGAATTTTAGGTGTCCTACTTCTACAAGTGTTAATTATCTTTCATACTCTTTCTTTTCTATGGAATTTAGTATTTTTATTTTTAAAAAACAATTTGATTTTTTTTCCTTGTATAAAAGTTGAGAATAAACAGAAATTAAAAATATGAAAAATATTGAAATTTTTATTTTCATATTTTGTAGGATTTACGATTGTATTTTTTAAGATGTCAAAGTAAATAAATTCGAAAATCGCATATTTAGATATAAATCACTTAAATCTCTGTAATAATATAATTTTTTTTTTCATTATCTAAACATTAGCGTCATAATCTAAATTTTTGAATATGTACGTAAAGACCTTTGCCTTTTAATCCAAGTTTTCAAATATATATATATTTATGATCTGTTTCTTGATAAATTATCTTCGATGGAAAGTTTTTTGCTACTTGGAACATTTAAAATTTTGTGTAGGAATTGAAGAAATTGAAAATTTTGATCTAAGCGCGAAAAAAATTTTTAATTTTTAATTAACATGATTCAATAACTAGTTTTGCTACAAAAATAATTGTTAAATTAAATTCAAAACGTTCAGTTTGGGTAGACTTGTTGGATTGTTGCAGAATCAGAACTCAAAGTCGACATCGAGCTCTGTAAAGAATTTAAGATCAACATTTCTTGTTCAAACTACACCATTTTGAACTTAACTTGTCGAGTCCATGACTCATTCTTTTAGAAGATAACTAGTTGCGTCTTGATCTGCAAAAATTGGCATCTCTTATTCGATACTTTTGAAACACTTTTGATAAAGTTTCATAAATATTTTTAGTAATACAAAAATTTGCAGGCAAAGCTTTTAAATTTCTTTGGTTTTTAAATGGTAATATTATTGGTCTCATAATGGTTTTTTTAATGTTTATGCCTTCATTCATTCTGCTATTTTTTATTATATTTCTAGTTCAAAAAACAGATCAATTATGTCTAGCTATGTGGTTGGTGTATTACTATTAGATGAGAGGTTATTATCGGATGTAGACAGTGGACGACATAAGCCAATTTGTGCATAACCTAATGGTATACTTTTGAGTACTTGAACAGCTTCATCTAATGTCACGTTGCGAAGATTATGTTCATTGACAGTTACGATTCTGTCACCTGGAAAAATAACATTTGCACTTTCAGCTGCTCCACCTGGAATTAATCCCCGCACAACAATTACTGTCGCATCTGTATCAAGTGGATCTTGATAGTCAAGAATGGAAAAACCGAAACCTTTTTCTGTCTTCTCCAATGACACATATGTGATTTCTTCTGTCCAAAGAGCCAATCCCGATACATTTTCCATCGATCTAGACTTTTGTTGATCTGTTATTGTTGCGGTGCTTGAAGTATATAGTGAACTTTCTGATAATGCTTTTGTGTTAAGCGATCCCGGCATAAACAGACTTTGTAAGCCAAATGCCAAAATGTTTCTTGTTTCAAAGGCCTCAGGATTTTGAGAAGTATTTATTACTTCACGTTCATGTTTTCCACGAGCGCAAACAATTTTTACTTTCTCCGGAAGATTCTTGATAACTTTAACAACATCAGTATGTCGTAATCCTTGCAATTTGTGTTCATTAATTTGTAATAGTTCGTCGCCTGTTCTCAAACGACCATCTTTACCAACTGGTCCATCAATTAAAATTGAACGAATATAATGATGTGGACGTAATTCTACGCCCATCGCTTGAATTTCTACAGTGCCTTCAAGGCTTATACCTAATCCTGACAGCTTATTAACTTCTGCCACTACAATTTTATAATCATTATTTATTTGATCCTGCCAATCTCTAGCCATTGAATCTAAACTAGGCGATTTAACAGGTGTCTCATCATCACTTTTTTCTTCGTCATCATCATTTTCACCGTTATCACAAAGTCCATAGTGGTTGATGTCATTTTCTGCCTCGTCAACTTTAGTATCCGACGATTCTCGTTCGTCTATATCATAATCGTTTCCATTTTCTACAACACTATTGGAATCACCACTAGAATATTCCAATTCAGGTTCAATTTCACATTCTCCACATTCAGTGACAATTGAATCAGCATCAGAGCGTGCTTGACAAATTGATAGAGTTGTCACGGACGGCGATGCTGGCAATGATTTTTGAGAGCTTCTATCTTCTTTAATTCCATCTACTAATGCTACTTGAAGATGTTCATATTTTCTACCGCGCAGAAATCTTTCTAATGTTAATTTAACACCTATGTCAGTATTCCTAAGGATTTCGACTGCTTGATGATTGGATACTCCTGATAATGATCTTCCATCAACGGCTATTATTCTATCATTAATTTGAATTTTTCCACTCAATTCTGCTGCACTTCCTTCAATAATGCTTTTTACGAAAATTCCGGATAAATCTTCTTCCTCACACACATAGCCGGCAACAGTAATTCCAAGGCCATATACATTTTTTCTTAGTTCTACATCATATGTTTCAGTTTCAGGTGTATCTAGATATTGTGTCATTAATTGCGATTGACTTATAGACGTTGGTGATACAAGGATATTATTTTCATTAGTGCTAACAGTAACCACCTCAATATGCGTCGTAAATTGCTCAATATCACATTCATCTATAGTGCTCACTGGATTACTTGTAGTAATATTAATTTGTGGATTGTAAAATGAAGACGCATTCGTCATTGCTGATGTTGATGCGTTTGTGGCAATATAACCGGCAGACTGCAATGTTTTATCCAATTCCTCTGGATCACCTGTTAACATTTTTGTTGGGATAATAGGGGCTGTACTTGATATCATTTGATAATCTGGAGATGTTGGCTCTATTGGTCTTGCGACAATGAGTCGTATGCTACCATTTTGTTGACTACTACGTAAAACTGTTGCAACCTGTTCACTGCTAAAACCTATAAATTATAAACGTCAATTACCTAATTATTTTTGTTTTATTTAAATTATTATAATTAATACCTCGTAAATTAACATCACCAATTTGAAGCACATGATCTCCACATTGGAGTCGACCATCTCTTTCAGCAATTCCGCCTGGTATAAGTGCTTTTATAACAACCTAAATGAAATTTCATCAAAAGCGAATTTTCATTAATAAAAAATAAAACAAAAGATGATGAAAATTTGAAAAAATAAAAAGACATACTTCAATACATTAAAAAGCACGAGGATATCTTATATTTTATGAATGAATTTAAAATATCCCTAATACAATAAAAAGTCAAGAGACTTAGAAATGGTATGATAAATAATGATAATGAATGTAAATGGATCAAGAAGTGGAGGATATTTTTTATAATGTATTTGTGATGACACTTACTCCAGTGCTGCGTCCTCCGACTAAAATAAAACCGAGCCCACTCAAATTTGTTCCATCGTTTATTAAATCTATCACTTCCACTTGTGACCATTCACTGCTCAACACCATTATAGCATGGAGCTTTTATTGCAAATTTTTATTGGATTTTTTGTCGGATTGTTCATAATTCGTTGAAGTTGTTTTGGTTGTTGGAATTTTTTATGTTATTTTGCCTTTTTGTCTGACATAATCTGAACAATTTTTGCAATTAGTATACCAATACAATTTCGTTCACTTTTCCTATTTTCTGACTTTTATTCCAGTGTTATTTAATCAACACTAGTAGTTTCACACATTCAGCGTCGCTTTTACTGCATTATATGAATAATTCATTAAATAAATCATCAATTCCTCCAATTCTTTTTATTTTGGATTGTTCAATTCTTAAGAAACAATGCACAATTTAAAATGATTCACATGGTAAAGAATCTATTATTTCTGTTATAAATAAAACAAAATAGGAAGGATTAGAGTAATGAAAAGCATTTGGATTAATCTTAAGAACAACTAATTTCATGATGCATGCTAGAATAATAAGAAGAAGTATTGAATAATTATAATTAGCTTCCAAAAGAAATTAGGATTAAAAGTTAGGCATTATTCCTAATAATAAAAATACAAAAATGTAGTATATAGTATCAGAAACTAGTGAGATTTAACGTGACTATTTCAAACATCTAATTGATTTTTGATGGATTTTATATCCTTTTTTTCTTCCATTTTAACATATTTTTGGATGTTCGAAACGTATTAATTACTGAATTAATATCATCAGATAAGCCTGACACAAATGATTATTTTTGCTCTTTATGCTAATCTTTGACAACTTTTTCTTTTATTTTGATTGAATTTCTTGTTTGTCACGCCTTTTTCATGTATATTAATTATTGATTTATGGAACTTTTTGATGTTCTGATGGTTGAATTGTTTCCACAAAAGAGCCACGTTTGGATTTACTCAAACTTTATATTGAGCAGTTTAATGAAAAATGTTAAAGTTGGTTAAAGTATATACTGCTATATACCATAAATATCTTTCACAGCATGAAATTTGCTATCAAAAATGAAAAATTGTCCATCATTTGTACAAATCTTTCCGAATAGTCATTTCCTTTGACATGCATATTTAGCATCTAGCAGAAAAGGGATTTTTGGGGTTGGTTATTTCCTTTTGAGAATTGGCTTTCGTAAATATTTTTATATACACTTCTTCTTCCTCATAAATTTTTTTTCTTATTTTTGCTCGCAAACACCTGAAGACAACTTTTTGGCAAGAGTTAATAATGCCTTTATTTAAGAATTTTTGAAATTAAATTGAAAGTCGTGAATGATTTATAGTCGACACAAAATATGTGAAAGGAGAAATACAATCATAGCAGGCAAGTTGCAGCATGTATAATATTAAAAATTAAATGAACATAAAACGGCATAAAACCTTAAAAAGAATTTTTGTTTTTTGGTCCATACATAGCATAGTGGTGATAAAATGAAAAGCTTATAAAACGTTAAAGGTTTCGTAATGAGCTTTGGCTGAATGCAGCTTCTATACAACAATATATGTACAAATGTAGAAAATGCGGTTAAAGAATGATATCAGATTTCTGTTTTAACAAGCTATGTCTGAAGTGTCGTGCTATAGGCTTATCACCAATAAACAATTTAACATCTGTAATGACAAGATCCTGTTGAACCATTCGGAAAATTATTAATATGCTCTTGAAGACACAGTGAACTGAATCAGAACTTCAATTATAAACTTTTAAGTATACTAGAAACATTACATTATAATTAAAAAACAACAGAACGTAGCTATGTAAACGTCTATCTGACATGATTTACGCAGAAAGTTTTGATTGCTTGGAATTCCTCTTTGATGAGATATTAAAGGATCTTGCATCACAAAAAATTTAAATAATTTCCGTGTCAACAGAAAAGACGGGCATGCTGACAGAAAATTTATTTGATTCTTTACTTTGGAAACTTAATGACAATAACTTTGCAGAAACTTGAAGCGTTTTATAAAGCAATAAATCTTGTCCGGATAATCGATAAACTGAACGTTTTCATATAAATATTGAATGTCATGGTCATAAAAGTTTAATAATTTTTTATATGGAACATATACATATTTTGGGATAAAAGCTTCTTTTATTATAGAATTCTCATGAATGTTAAGTTGTAAAAACGAGAAGAAAAGTTTAATATTGAATATTTATTTTAGACCGTCATTCATGTGTATTTGTGCCAATACTAGATTCTTTATATAAACTTGAACTTCCTCCTTTTATTTTAAATATACAAATATATCATAACTTGATATTTTAGTAAATTTTGTTTAAACCAGTAGTGGTCAACCTATTTCTCACGGCATATTAATGTGTTGCCATGAACTGTATGCCGTGTGTGGTTTTTGTCAAGACTTTCCACCAAGGTGTGCTGCGAAAAATAAAAGGTTGTCCACCACTGGTTTGAAAAATATAATTTCATGATTCTCATTTTGATTAATTATGCATTATTGTTGCTTAAAAACATACAATAAATAAAATTTTCAATTAAAGAGTTTTGAATTCAAAAACATCAATAGCATTATTATCAAAAAAGTACGTGAAAATGAGAAAAATGACATTAGGATAATGATAAGGGAGATGTATTTTCAGTCGAAAATGTATTTCAGTCACAAAAGCTTTTCATTTTTCTAACCTTGCCTTATACAAATAATATTAATCATAATCATTAAATGTTTAAGCTTTTTATAGACTTTTTTTCAAGCTTATTTCACTAATGTACATGTATATGACACCGAAAAATCAAAATGTGAACACAATTTTCCTTCCGTTTTTCTCCTTTTTCCTTACGTCTTTTTTTTTTACTTTTACATCAATTCAAGCGATCGATATTTTTTTTCTTGCCTTTTTTTATTCACGTTTGTATTCAACTTAGTTTGACTTGTAATATTTATACAACTGTTCACCTTTATATGAAGTTATATCTATTCGAAGCATCTTTTTTCACGTCCTGATTATATATTTTTCTTATCATGTATAATATAACATTTATATCTACTTTCAAAATTATTTAATTTATTTTAATGTTCACTTATCACATTTTTATCACTTAATAAAATCATCCACTGTATAGATTAGAGCTTACAGGAAGTTATTCTAAAGAAAATAAATTTTTCCTTTTTGTGAATTTTTAAAAACGATGAAAATATAAGTTCTCAGCTTCAAATGAGAACAACGAATGAGAAAAGAAAAATTTTTCAATTAGAAAATAGCGGCTGTGCGTTGAAAGCTTCATAATTTTCTTCTATCCATTGAAATATAACTTTCAGCTTTTCCGCAATGTGGCGCTGTTTTTCATGATTTTTAAAGATTCTCATAGAAATTTACATTTTTATCCTTTTTATTTAACATGATTATTGCGAGGGAATTTTTTTACTAGGTTAAGTTTTCCAAAGGATATGAATTAATCCATGTTAATTATTCATTAATTAATTACACCAAATTTAATGCATCTAACATTTTTTGTGCTTTAGCAGGATTAGTTTTAGATAATGAACACTTAATTTATTTAAGGCTGTCTTGAGAGATATAACATGATGCTACATTAAGTAAAAATGCTAAAATGATGTTTATTTTTTCACACAAATTTATTTCTTCAGGAAATTAATACTTTAGGTTTTTCTCGACAATAAGTAAAGTTCATCCCAAAGAACTTGAAACGGATGCACGACGAGTTGCAATTTTATCAAGTTTGCGTTTCAAAAGCTGATTTTCATAATTTATTTGTTGCTGTTTCTTTCGTCTATTAACTTCTGCTGCCGATTTTACTTTCGGTCGTTGGTTCTATATCACGAAAGGAGAAAAAATGTAAGTCATGATAATTATTTTGTCATGTCCATAAATATTAAGTTATTACATTAATAGTCGATTGTTGTTTTGCATAGCTGTCACCGGAAGGGCCATTGCGCATTATTTTCTCCAATAAAATTCGATTATCCCTTTCTATTTCCTTAACTCGTTGATTTGAAAATGTCAGGCTAGAACGTGTTCCTTGTTTGTATCTACATGAATTGAATTTTTCAAAATTGAAAATTTGAAGAAAAAATGTATGAGTCACTCTAGCAGGCAAAATGACCGCTTTTAGGTATCGTAATGGTGTTTCTATACCATGAAAGCATGCTCTTTGCCTATTAGAGTCATTCACAACATGACCAGTCTATAAACATAAAAAAACTGAATCTTAAACACAACCGTTTCATACTTTTTCTTCTCAGTCATTGGAATTTCGCCCATAGCATCACGAAATAGTCTAAAATTGAATTTCACATTGCACGTAGTATCTTCTTCCTCATCATCATCAAAGTCATATTCTGAATAATCAACATCATCGTATGAAGTAGCCGCATCATAGTCATAACTTGAGGACTTTGAATTGACTTTATCTCCTGTACTATCCATGTAATCAGTGTCAGGTAATGCAGAAGCTATTGTCATTAAACTCATAGATGGTGTAAAATTATCATCCTATATCCGAAAACAAAGTGAAACAAAACAAAAGAAAAAAATTGACTCGTCATCTTCATTATTTTTCTAACGACTTATGTTTCTGTAGATGACATACCTCAGTAAAAATGTATTTTCTTAGCAATGCTTCATCTTTTTCAATATCATGATGATTATTGTCTCTTTTTAAAGCAGTTGATTTTGTGTCTTTTGTTGATCTAACTATAGTATTCCTGCTTCCTGACATTTTTGTCAAATACGAGGTTGACTTTTATTAATTTAATTTTTTTTAGGAGAACTTTAACAAAACTGAAGGATAATAAAAATAAATTGAAACCAGATTGCTGCGATGTGTACAAAGCAAAATACAAAAAACTACTGCATTTTGAGTAGAAAAAGTAATGTTTGCTTCGAAACCTAGCTTAATGTATTCGAAAACATTATTATTATGCTTTTTACTCTTTCCTTTTCGCGTTTCATGCTTGCTTGTTTGTGTTAATTCCACATGTTTTATTGATTAATTTTTGGTGTACCTAAAAGGTATAATTCTATAGAGCTATAGAAATTTTTATAAATTTATTCTACCCATTCGTTGATTCTCTTATGTTACAGTTAGTCAGTAGTGGACAATCTTTGTTGTGACATGACACACAAGACTTGTGACATGACACTCTAGACTAACATTATGTTGAGTTAAGTCAAATAGGCAGTAAAAATTGAGCAGTGTGAATACTTTCTTGAGAATATGTTGACCTAATGGAAGTAGAATATCGTACGGAAACTGCTGTAAAAGTTTCTGAAGTTCATCAATTTTTCATACAGACTTTTTGAGTGCATTTTGTTGTTTCATTACGACGTCATTCATCAAATAAATATTAACCGTGTACACGAAATTTGTGTGCTACATTTTCCCTTTTTATTATTTATCCTCAAAAATCGATTCTAAACCTATATAATATGTGAAAAAATAAAAAGTTTTTTGGTTTTCATGTTTCTGATTTGGATATGAAAAAACTGTTCATTTTGTCCAAATTATGAATGTGATCAAGTTTTGATTTGATATTGTTGTCAATCAATAAATCTTACTATTAAGAAATAACATTCGTTCACTAATGGTAGTCTATATAGGGACCGTTACGCAAAATGCAAATTTTAGACCCAATCCCTCAGAAAGTCTCTTTTTGTCTTTGTAGTTAATTAGACAGTTAGGTACATCATTCTAATGAAAAAAATATATGCGCTCGAGTCATGAAGTGTGTACAGAACTTGTTTTATTTTTGTTGAAAATTCATGATTGATCGATGATATTGAAACCGTTTAAATTGAAAACAGCTTACAAATTTTACATTATTTTATTTTAGTTATTTCTTGTCGTAACAATAAAGAGAGAAATTTAAATTTATTTCTGTTGTTCCACCCTAACCCCTAACTTGGCACCGAGACTCAAACTACCAAACAAACAAACAAACTGAAACATACAAGGAATCCTTCTTTGTTACGATTGATATGAACGCTTTGAGGATTAAGATGAAATTTATTTATAAATTAATGTTTACAATTGAGATTTTGGGAATTAAAATTATGATAAAGTGTTGTTTTTCCAGCAATGACAGAAAAAGGATTAAAAATTAGATGAAAAGGCAGAACACTGTGGATGACATTAGATAGACTAATAACATACAATGTTTTGTTTTGGTTTTATAATTCCTACGTCATTGTTGTTGCTATACAAACGGTATAATTAAGAATCATTGAAATATGTCCATTATTGGTATTAAAGCAACTATTATTAGAGTTGATTTTCAATGATATGTTTCAAATACAAAGACGGTTCAAATTATACGCATAAAAATCATAAAGCAATAGAGATACTTTACACAATTCTGAAAAAAAAAAACTTAAAGTGTTCGTGTGTCTCATTGCAACAGCTTGTTTTAAAATTGCATTTTTTATGTTCGTATATGTTTTAATGATTCTTTTAGTAACATAATATAATTGTAATAGTTTCATCAAAAAATTAAAAAGGAAATAAAGCACTAACTAGTAATGAAGCTTCGAGCGAACTAGATAGACTTACTGTATTCGTTTATAATAACACGCGCTTTACTATTTTCAATAGAATTTTAGATTTGTCAATTATCTGACGCACTTACGCTATCTGTCTCGATTAATATCCACTGCTACTTTTTTAGTGAGTACCATAATTATTAGAATAATTATAAATTATCTGATTGGAATCAAATAAGTTGTAATCATGGATGTGCAATCTCATTGAAAAAATATATATAAATTTTATGGTTTGTAGAAAGTTTGCCCAGTTAAAATTGACTTTCTGAAAATTGTTATAGAGTCTCATCTCAATTATAAGATTTATTTGAAATCAGGTACTTAATATAACTTGTCAGGTAAATCAAGTGATTATTATTTTTTAATGAACAAAGAAGATTATTTTGTTTTAATTAAAGAGTTAATTATACCCAAGTGTATATTCCTGTTAAGACATATTAACTCTAGTTTGTGCATTATATCACCATCATGCTAAAGTTCAAAATGTGTCTGCATAATCACTCTTATGAAATTTTAAGATGTTCGCAAACAATAAAAAAAAAGAGATTGCAATGCCAAATTTAGTCAATATTAAACCACAATTGAACTTCCAAAATTTTATTTTATTTTTGTTAGATATCAGTTTAAATATGGGAAATGCGGTCTCGGTATGTCGTCATAAAAGAAGGTAAGAAAGTAAAGTTTAATTTCAATTGATAAAAAACCAGCAATTAATACTTTAGTCGTTTGTGGTAATACTTTATTTGAATAACAAAAATAAATACACTACTTAGTGTGGTAGACCTTGATGTCTATAATTATACTAGCTGATAAAAAAAGGTAATAAATGAATTCGTTAGCATTAACAAGTTAATAGAATTATATTTATATGGTCAGTTTAGCTAAGCATATAAAATAAAATACCAGATAATTCAGCATACTCTTGTAATATTAAAAGAAATTCATGAAATAAACCAATATTATTGTAAAAAATTAATACATTTACATAGGTATTGACCCCCCAAACACAAACATTTTGAACAGCTGGTTTGGAAACAAGTTTACTGTATAAACTGTGACGTCATAACGTAGTTTTAATAGTTAATAAAAACGCGAATTATTACATTCACGACTTCGGTAGACAGATGCGCTTTTGAATGAGGAAATAGTGTTTTGATTTAAATTTTGCAAATGTGTTGCGATTTTAAGCCTTTAAAAAAGACAATAACAAAATTTTTGGCGACCACAGTTTTACTACTATATTTTAAATCCAAAATCACTTTTTTAGCTCAGTCGTTTGGAAACCTTTTAGTTGAAATCAGCCGTTAGTTTTTTTCCATCTACAAATTACTGATTCAATTTTATTTCTTTCGTGAATTGCGGAAGTTTTTACAGTCGCTGAACTTAAACCTTTATTTCGTCAAGTATTTCTGGATATAAAATATTTTGATCATGTTGTCAACTCATGTAAACGGAAAATCCGAGAAGGTTCTAAATGGATATACGTAAGAATTCCCCAAAAAAAATTGCAAATCATTTATAATGTTAATAAAAATCAAGTTCTATAAGTCGTCATAATTAGGAAACTTGAGAGAGTTTCTCTTCCTCTCTTTGTAAGTTCAATTAGGAAACATATGATGTTTTGGTTCATACTGCTATTCTTGATGAGTTTAAAAGAATTAAATTCGTTATTTTCATTTCACTCATTATCATGTATTAATTTTTTCTTATAATCTGAAGCATGGCTTATTACACATGATACTTGTTAAACATTTCTTAACGATTTTTCCATATTTGGACCTGAGAAAGGTCTTTATCTCTACTCACTTAAACAACACGACCCTTATCGAGTATATACACAGAAGAATGTGGAAACAAAGAAATAAAACAGACTGTCGATAACTTTATTATTATTACTTAAGACTTACTTTCAATTGGAAACTGGTCGTGTCAACACCTTCAGACAAATTTGACGTCTTTAATGTATCTTTGCATTGCTAAGAAATACAACTAGCTGAAAAAGTATTTAATTAAAAGTGCTTATCGCATACTTATTAAATTGCCACACTTGAAATAGTTCGATATTACTCTGACGAGTTCAAACCACAATGTTATCGAAAATTAACTTTCATCAACCACTAAAATCATATGTGAGGTATTGTAGCATAAATTTAAACTTGAACAATAAACCTTTCAGAGTCGCTACTGAAAATGAAAATCACGATGTAATGAGAAATAGTGAGCATTTCAAATATAAAACACAAACGAATGAAAATTTTCTCAGTCAGAATCAAACTGTCGGACAAAACACATCAGTTGTTGAGAAAATTCAAGTTCTTTCGTCAACAGAGTTAAAAAATCAAAAATCGGAAGTTATGTGTGAAACAAGAGATAGACTCGGTCAGTGGCCGATTGAATCCGAAAGTGAGATAACAGGCTATGGTTTACAACGCCTTAGAAATGGACGATTTAACAAGGTGAGTTGAAAATTTGACTAAAAATAAAAATTATTGATTTAAAATATTTGCAACATAATCCAAGAGTTACGAAATGGGATTTTATTTTAGTGAGCTAATGACTTTTGTTGATAGGGAATTAGCTACAGAAAATTTGCAAAACAAGTGAAAACATTTAAAAAATTTATTTTATCTGGATCATTGGAAATTTCCTTTTGTTTGATGAGATAGCAAATATTGAGTCATACGATTTTCAATGATAGTGAAAGTATATTTGATAATAAAGAAAAAAAGAGAGTGATCATGCGCGCGACTATTGTTCTCACAATTCTCACAAGTTTTAGCTTCGTGTCCTTGAACTTCAAAGAGAAATGCATATACACATTTTTCCTTTCATGAAAATGCAATACAAAATTTAGTATCTACTACCTCGAAATATAATTTTAGAAATCCTCATATTTTTTGCATGCTATTGTGCTTCCTTAATTTAAATTACAAATAAAAAAACTTTTTTTAAAAAGTACACGCTTTTATTCATGAGTGAACTAAAAAGAAGAAAATAATTTTTTTCCGGACACACAAATATAAAACAAAATTTTTAACTAAAAATAAAAGCGTGGGGCGCTCATAATAGACATAATGTTATACATTCTTAGTTACTTGGAATTGTATAAATGTTAGCGTTTACCATTTACAGTAGTCGACAGAGCAGGCAATGAATATTCTCATTTTCATGAGCTTGCTTATATGTATACTCAATTAATGTAATTGAACATGCTCAACTATATGAGCATACTCATGAGCATGCATCTTGTCTGTTCGGGATGCTTGACTACAATTTCCTAATTCTCTTTATGCACTAATTTAACTTTTCTTTTTAGTGCTAAAATAGAATCTTATCAATTTACATATTAATATCTATTGGAGTAAATCTGCTTGTTATATCTTGTTGAGTAGTGGGCTTGAATGTACAAGTAACTAAGAATGTATAACATTATGTCTATTATGAGCGCCCCACGCTTTTATTTTTAGTTAAAAATTTTGTTTTATATTTGTGTGTCCGGAAAAAAATTATTTTCTTCTTTTTAGTTCACTCATGAACAAAAGCGTGTACTTTTTAAAAAAAGTTTTTTTTTATATAAATTTATTTTATTCTTTTTAGTCATATCAAGTAAGAGATTTTTCGACCCATGTGTATTCAATTCGTTTACGTAAATACTTAAAATATTTCGGTGACGGTTCAATTCGCTTCGTTTCGTTCTTCAGACTGTGTACAGGTCACAGTAATGTCGGACTCCACTTCGCTCCGCTTCGTTCGTCCGACTGTGTATAGATCACACTAATGTCGGACTCCACTTCGCTTCGCTTCGTTCGTCCGACTGTGTATAGATCACAGTAACGTCGGACTCCACTTCGCTTCGCTTCGTTCGTCCGACTGTGTATAGATCACAGTAATGTCGGACTCCACTTCGCTTCGCTTCGTTCGTCCGACTGTGTATAGATCACAGTAACGTCGGACTCCACTGCGCTTCGCTTCGTTCGTCCGACTGTGTATAGGTTACAGTAATTTCGGACTCCACTTCGCTTCGCTTCGTTCGTCCGATTGTGTATAGGTTACAGTAATTTCGGACTCCACTTCGCTTCGCTTCGTTCGTCCGACTGTGTATAGGTTACAGTAATTTCGGACTCCACTTCGCTTCGCTTCGTTCGTCCGACTGTGTATAGATCACAGTAACGTCGGACTCCACTTCGCTTCGCTTCGTTCGTCCGACTGTGTATAGGTTACAGTAATTTCGGACTCCACTGCGCTTCGCTTCGTTCGTCCGACTGTGTATAGGTTACAGTAATTTCGGACTCCACTTCGCTTCGCTTCGTTCGTCCGACTGTGTATAGATCACAGTAACGTCGGACTCCACTGCGCTTCGCTTCGTTCGTCCGACTGTGTATAGGTTACAGTAATGTCGGACTCCACTTCGCTTCGCTTCGTTCGTCCGACTGTGTATAGATCACAAAAATGTCGGACTCTACTTCGCTTCGCTTCGTTCGTCCGATTGTGTATAGATCACAGTAATGTCGGACTCCACTTCGCTTCGCTTCGTTCGTCCGACTGTGTATAGATATAATTATCAAATTGTTCGTTTTCACATTGAGACCTTAACAACATTAACATTTTACTATAAAGTAAGATCCAGTAACATACAGAACCGTATTTATACAGTTTATCAAGATCCAGTAACATCCAGCACCATATTTATACAGTTTAGTAAGAACCAGTAACATCCAGAGCCATATTTATTCAATATAACAAGATCCAGGAACATCCAGAGCCATATTTATACAATATAGCAAGATCCAGTAACATCCAGAACCGTATTTATACAGTTTAGCAAGATCCAGTAACATCCAGAACCGTATTTTTACAGTTTAGTAAGATCCAGTAACATCCAGAACCATATTTATACACTATAGCAAGATCCAGTAACATCCAGAACCATATTTATACAGTTTAGCAAGATCCAGTAACATCCAGAGCCGTATTTATACACTATAGCAAGATCCAGTAACATCCAGAGCCATATTTATACAATATAGCAAGATCCAGTAACATCCAGAGCCGTATTTATACAGTTTAGCAAGATCCAGTAACATCCAGAACCGTATTTATACAGTTTAGCAAGATCCAGTAACATCCAGCACCATATTTATACAGTTTAGTAAGAACCAGTAACATCCAGAGCCATATTTATTCAATATAACAAGATCCAGGAACATTCAGAACCGTATTTATACAGTTTAGTAAGATCCAGTAACATCCAGAACCGTATTTATACAGTTTAGTAAGATCCAGTAACATCCAGAACCGTATTTATACACTATATCAAGATCCAGTAACATCCAGAACCGTGTTTATACAGTTTAGTAAGAACCAGTAACATCCAGAGCCATATTTATTCAATATAACAAGATCCAGTAACATCCAGAACCGTATTTAGAACCCTGTTAACATCCTGACACAATATGTCCATAATATCAAGATCCAGACACATTATGTCCAGATTCAATATGCATAAATAAATTTTCATGGAAATTTCATTTTAATTAAACGGTTGTTTGAGATTCAAACTTTAACGGTTTTTTGAATTTTAAATATTCCATGAGAAAAATACTTATCTTTGTTTTTTCTCTTCCAAAAATACTTTAAACAAATAGTATATTTAATATAATTAATAGCTGGTATTATTAACGAATGCACAGTAAATCATATAAACTGGATTTTAGCTCTATTAATAGTCTAATTCATGTACATTGAGAATATACTTGATTGACTTCGGATTTTTTCCCATATCAAATAATTTTTAATTAATTATAGCATAATTAAGCATTTTTGTGTTTTCAAAAAGCCTAAATATTGTATTGTCATCGGGAATACATATGTAGAAAAAATTTGAGCTCAATTGGAGCAACAGAAGTGGTCGAAAAATCGATTGCAAGATTTGACGCATACAAACAGAGTGACTTGAATAAAAGCGTGTAAAATAAAAATGTTATTAATTTCAATCTTCAAGGACATCCATTTTTTTATCTAATGAATATAAATAGAAATCACTTTAGAATACGCACGATTGCTACAAAAGAACAATCAATTAACGTTCGTTTCTGCATTATCATCAAAGTACTTGACTATTCTTTAGAAGTGTGATACGAACTATATGATAAAAATTTAATTAATGAATTGTATTGATAATAAATAAAATATATACGTATCGAAATTGTTTTTAATGTGACAGATCAGATTATTAACCTGTCTGACCTGCGCAAGTCGGATGATTGTTCTTTAATCTCACGCTTGAAAGATGAGTACAATTTGTAAATAATGAGTGAGTTAAGTACGGTGACGTAAATATCTCTGTAAATTCCCTTTGAATTTTGAAGGTCAATTTTACCTCATCCGATGTTCGTGCTTCTACTCATAAGTATCGATTTGTGATAAACAAAATATATTGCCCACTCAATAATTGAGCTGTACTTAACAAAAGTGATAGAGATTTCAGCTTGAGATTTAACAGCCTTTATCGCAATTAAGTGGCTTAAAATACAATTCATTGTATATGGGTCACAAGGTATGGGTTTTTTTGACAATAAATAGAAAACTATGTTTATCCTTCTTTCGATAGTCAAATTAAGTTTGCAATTTTACACTTGCTGAACGTGTTAAATTATACCTAACATTCGATGTATCAATGATTTCTCAATGTCAATAATGTTATTAGCCTTATGTAACATATTTTGCATTCTCCAGCAGATAGATTGCGAATTTTGATGATCTATATACCTGCACGATTTCATAAAATAACTTAAAGCTTAATTAAAAAATTCCATCAAAACATGCCTTGTTAGTTCGTGAAAACGAATAGATTAACAAATGTATTTATTTGAATGAGGATACGATGTACGTAAACGGAAACTGAGTGATAAGCTATCATCATGTCAATTGATAACAGATAGCAATTCTAAACAAAGGGGTTTTCTATCTTTTTTCATAAATCATTTTTGCACATTTAAGATAGCAACCAAATTAACAAAAAAACTTACTCATATGCTAAAGTTACAGCATACAGTACTTTCACTTTTTGTTCCACTTACGCTTTACCAATGACACAAATACCTAATTCTTTGAATCATACTTTTTTATGTAAAGGTGTTTGGTTTGAAAGTAAAATTAAAAATATGAAGAAGTGACGTAACCATAAACAGGTTTTTGATGATTTTATGTTTGCAATTTTTTCCTTCTTTCTTTAACTCTTACAACACGTGATTTGACTTGTATAAGATCTGCATTATGCGCAACATGATAATTGTTAACTTGAAATTTTGACCTTTGAATTTTATTTTACATTGATTTTCGTACCTAATAGATTAATTATTTATGCGTGTAACATTGCACTTATTAAGGTGTTCCTCATTTCACTTATGTCATTGTACAAATAACTTAGTTTGATCATTCACTTAATAAAACATTATATTCTTTTTATTCAGGGTTTAGCATACAGTCGACAAGAACGACAAATTTTGGGAATACATGGATTGTTAGCTCCTGCACTTAGAACTGAAGAAGATCAAGTTAAGCATGCTCATATGTTATTAGAAAAATGTGCTACCGATTTGGACAAATACATTTACTTGATGGGACTTCAAGACCGTAATGAGCACTTATTCTATCGTGTTCTTGCATCGGATATTAGCAATATGATGCCACTTGTTTACACGCCAACCGTAGGATTAGCATGTCAAAAATACTCATTGATTTATACAAATCCAAAAGGACTTTATATCACTATTCATGACAAGGGTCATATTTACGATGTTATCAAGAATTGGCCTGAGCATGACGTAAGAGCCATAGTTGTTACTGATGGAGAAAGAATTTTAGGCTTAGGGGATTTGGGAGCAAATGGAATGGGAATTAGTGTAGGAAAATTAGCACTTTATACTGCCTTAGCTGGAATTAAGCCTCATCAATGCTTACCCATTACTCTTGATGTTGGAACCAATACTCAAGCAATACTTGATGATCCTTTGTATATTGGATTAAAACAAAAAAGAGTTACAGGACAGGAATATGATGATTTTGTTGAAGAGTTTATGAAAGCTGCTGTCAGAAGATTTGGTCAAAGTTGCCTAATTCAATTTGAAGATTTTGGAAATTCAAATGCTTTCCGTTTGATTGAGAAGTATCGTGATCATTATTGTACTTTCAATGACGATATTCAAGGAACAGCTAGTGTTGCCGTAGCAGGATTAATTGCTTCACTTCGCATTACTAAAACTCGATTGTCGGATAATAAAATTTTATTCCAAGGAAGTGGAGAAGCAGCATTAGGTAAATATAATTTTTCTTATGAGTTTGACTAAAGCTTTTAAATATACATACTATATTTTTTAGGTATTGCTGAATTGTGTGTAATGGCAATGGTTCGCGAGGGTATTTGTGAAGAGGAAGCCAGAAAACGAGTTTGGCTTGTTGACAGTAAGGGATTGATTGTTAAGGATCGTCCAAAAGGTGGTATTAATCATCATAAGAGCAAATTTGCACATCCCCATGAACCAGTCGATACTCTAGCTGATGCTGTAAACATGTTGAAACCAACAGTCTTGATTGGTGCTGTACGTATATATCATACTTAGCTCCATTTGAATCAAGAGTTAATTTAATTCCGTTTTTCGCAGGCTGCAATTGCTGGAGCTTTTACACCAGATATTATTAAATCAATGGCTGACTTCAATGATAGACCAATAATTTTTGCTTTATCAAATCCAACCAGTAAGGCTGAGTGTACTGCTGAACAAGCATATTTGTATTCCAATGGAAAGTGTGTTTTCGCTTCTGGTTCTCCATTCCCACCCGTTGTTTTTAACGGAAAGACATTCTATCCAGGACAAGGAAATAATTCTTACATATTTCCGGGAGTTGCTCTTGGTGTTATTGCCTCTAGTTGCTCAACCATTCCAGAAGACATATTTTTGATATCCGCAAAGGTAAAATAAGAAATTTTAGAAAAATTTGAATATTGCTTTACCTTCTTTTTTAAATTCAAGGCACTCGCTGATCTTGTTACTGATGAGGACTTGGAAAATGGTTCATTATACCCACCATTAAGAAGTATTCAAGCTTGTTCACTTGAAATAGCTGAAAAAGTTATGGAATATGCATATGAAAACAATTTGGCTACCGTTCGTCCAAAACCAGAAAATTTGAGACAATTCATTAAGGAACAAACTTATGATGCATCATACAAATCTGCTATTCCAACAACTTATAATTTTTAATATCATGGTATTATAAGCAATTTTGACCACATGCATGCCTGCCATGCGGATATTGTAATTCTCTAAATGGATAAAGGACCTATAAATCGTTAATTTATTTTTTTTCTTATTTATTTTCTGTTCACGTTTATGTTCATTTTTATTTTATGAATAAATGAAGGCTAAAAAATTAACCATCCATCTATTTTTTTTTTTTTTTAAAAACCATTTCTAAATCTTGAATCAAATTCACACCAAATCTTTGAAAATATTAACGTATTAAATTTTTTTAAATATTTTCAAACAATTAGAGTGTGTAGAAGTTTACATGATTTGTGCAAATGTAATGTTTTCATTGTTTTTTACGTCGTTTATATCAATATAATAGTGTGCACATCATATATGAACAAAGTATAGCTGAGTAGGTACTTAAAGAAGAATAATTGAATGATTCATAATTCTCATATAGCTAAGAGAAATTAAAAAAGTGATGTAATTTTCACAGATATAGTTAAAACACAAAGGAATACAAATCGCGTCGACAAAAAGTGTATTAATAAGCAAATAAAAGTGACTTGGAAAGAAATTTTTATTAATCAATAAAAAATGACAACATCAATGAATAATTTTCAATTTGCTCCACTGAGGACTCTAAATGACTTTCTTTTAGAATCTGCTAGATTCCAGTTGCCTAATTTTGGTGATTTCGAGAAATGGGGAAATCGTGTAGTTAAAAATTTGCTATATTATCAGACAAATTATTTTGTTTTGGGATGTATAGAGCTCATCATTATCGGACTTTTTCAGCCGGTCAAAATAGCTCTTGGAATGGCATCAATATTTGCCGTTATTTATGCCTTATTAATGATTTATGGACCGAATCAAAATCCATCAGTTCAACAATTTCAAAGTGTCAATAAGTACGCAGTTCTTGGATTATTGCTTGGAATCGCTTACATCTTTTTGTACATGTTTGATGCAGTCCTACTCGTTCTTTTTGCCATTTTGCTCCCAATAAGTAGTAAGTTATAAATATTAATAACTTGATAAAAATGTTCTTAACTATTGTTATCTATTATCAGGTGTTTTCATTCATTCATCATTGAGATTAAGAAGTTTGAAAAATAAGTTAACAACAACTGTGGAAACAATTGGAATCAAGCATTCACCAATGGGACAATTTTTAGAAGCTATGGGTCTTATGCCCGATACATTTCAGTAAAATGTTGTTAGATTCGCTGACAGACATTATCAATGAATTAATTTGTTCAATCAAATCAAACTATCTATTGTTGAGGAATTTCAAAGAGTATTTCGTGATGAAACGTGTTAGTCAAAGGCAGCAGAAACGAAAGCATAATTTTTTTTAATACAAGTACTTTATATTATTGGCTGCTAAATCTATAACTTATGATATTTTTTTCTGTAAGGAATCAATTTTAAATAATTAAGCATGACTTGGAATCAATAAAATATATTTATTTTGAGTTTGAAATATGACATTGATTTTATATCTTGTAGTGAATTTTCCAGGAAAATACACGGCCAGATAGCAACAGATTATTTAAATTAATTTCGAAAATTCGAATACGAATGTGAGAATACATTTTATACAATAGTCTGCATACTCAGTGAAAAATAAGAGAAAGGAAAAAACATAATCATTTGTCTTTCGAATTTTGAGGAATACGAATGAATATCTCGGGAAAATAATTTATTAAGTTTAGTGTGTGGATATAGTTGAGTAAACTAAATAATATAGATATTGAATATCTATTAAATATTATTAGATATGTTATAAAAATTAGAAATTAAGCATTAGTGCTTACAAATCATTTAGTGGTGAACTTTGAAAGCTTTGTGTAAATTTGCAAAATCAAAGATATTTGGAATAAATCAACCCAGGTGTTTATTTTATACATTTTTATTTTATAATGTTTAGTCATAGTGCAAAATGTGAATTTTAGACAATTTTAAATTATTTTTTAAAAAGAACTTTGACACAACTTTTGTACTTCATCAAGTCACTTCATCTTTTTTTTTCTTACTTCCCTGCATTTTTTCAACACAGTTTCAGTTTATTCTGAAAACTGATGCTTCTAGCTAATTCATGATTATAACTGCGATCTCCAATCTATTCTATATATTTATACTATATCCCCATTTCAATAATAATTTAAAATAAAGCATAGTCGAATAGCGTTGATGTGCTTAATTTTAAACTATTTACGCAAATAACAAATATAAAAAAGAGAGAGAGAAAGTAAAGCTGTTTGGATTTATAACGGTACTCGAGCTCAGCGAGTAACATTCTTTATTTTTCTTTTTTTTTGTTCATCAGTTTGGTATTCACTCTTTTATAAAAAGTCTCTTGCTGTATTTTTAAGAATGACTGACTTACTGCAAATGAAGAGAGAAACTTTCTCTCTTCTCACATGTAAGCTATATTATTTTCTGTATGCACAATGAATGATCGTACCAAACTATCCATATTCGAACGAAATATTTAACTTTTACTCAAATGAAAACAAAAAAGGTCGTATGAATCACATGTGCAAGTTTAATTTGGAATATCAATAAATTTGTGACTTCTACTCAGTCGTAAAAATCAATGGAATCTACCTACTCATTGTTTAATCGTTAGATGGGAATTATTAGTAAAGAATAAACACAATTATCTAGGATCATCAATATATATATATTCATATGCTTTTAAGCTTATTCCAAGCATAGTCATCAATAATTAAATATATGAATTGCTTATGCAGTTTATAAACTTTAAAATTCAATTATTGCTTCCATCAGCTAGCGTAAAACTATAATTGAGATATATTGATTATAATCCAAGTTTTAATTGACGCTTATTCTTGTTGGCATCAGTTGTCAGGTTTTAAAAATTTCTTAATCTTCCTTAAGGGTCGGTGAATGCTATTTGTTTTTTGTTTTTTCTAAAAAGGTTTGCAAACCTTTATTGAGGCTATTTTTGAGTTGATAATTAATGAGAACACAAACCGGTATTCATGTTTATAGGACCTATCTAAAGCGGTCAAATAATTTAATTTAATTCCATTCAATTTGAACTTTTAAAAGAAATTAAAATATAAAATTGCAATCAAAACTTTTTATTTCATATCAAATTTACTTATATACCTACATTGTAAGCATAAGAAATGCTGCAAATATTAGTGGGCGGTCTAGAAATTATTTTCACTATATTTTCAACCATCTAATTGAAAACTCGATTTTATATTTGAACGGTTATAAGACATTTTCCATCTCTCTCCGATATTGAAACGAAAGAACCTTAGATGTTATTTCCCGTAATTTCTATTTGTTTTTCCAAGTATTCACTAAGAGCAATGAGTGTATAGACATTCTCGTCTTGATGAGATGATTATCTTATTAGATATTCCAAAAAGTTTGAATGAAATAATTAGATTATTTTGACAAGAATTGATTAGGTACTCAGTATTTTTGATTGAGCTCCGTGACATTCAACAATAAAATTTAATACGTTGTTGACGACTTGGGATGGAATGTGGGTGGTTTAAGCTTTTTTGAATATGTCATTTTGCATAAATTTAAATGTTTTATACCTAAATAATTGTTGTTTACCATTCATGTATCTATCAAGTCATAAAATATTAATACAACAAAGCATATTTATCAACAACAATTGATTATCTACACTTATGTTTTCTTCGCTTTTAGTTCCTTAAATAACATAATTAGAACGTGAATTAAAGAATAAGGAGTATGTTCAAAACAGTATTGACGAAATCAAAATGACAAGTTTGACTTTTATGCTTAAGTACTCCTTCAAAGTTCTTGAATGAATTATTCAATGGTAAATATAGACAGATTTGTTGCCTTTTTAAAGATGATGGCGGATAATCTCTTGTTCGAATACAAATATATTAGCTTTTAGTCTTAATAAAAGGAATATAATCAGTTTTATGGTAAATCCTTAAGATAAATGATTAAGGATAACTGCAAGAAGTATGCTTAGGGAAGGTTACATCGATTAGAGATTTCGGATATTATATAGCAACACTTTATAATTTTTGTTTGCTAATTTGCTAAAATTCACATTTTTTGTAGTACTATCAATAATGATCCACTAATAACTTGAAACTTATTGTTTTCAGATCATCTTAACAAGGAAAGGCCAAAGGAAAAATTACCTGTTGGAGTGAATTTAAAAATCTCAAATAAATTTTATGTCCTTTTTATGAAAGAAAAGGGATATAGAAGTGATAAAAGCACATCTCATCCTAGAACAAATTTAAAACGTTAATTAAACTTAATGGAAATGGCCGGCGTCGAGGTAGCTTTTTTATTTCAATTCGGTAGTTTGCGTGATATCGTTACAACGAATGTTGGATCCTTGACATTGAACAAATTAAAGGAATTAGCAAGCGAGTTTATTAATTCTAAGGTAAGTGAAATATTTCAACTATTCTATGTTTTATCTATGCAAAGTCATGTCAGAAACGTAATCTTAAGAAGAAATAAAGATAATGTAAATGGAAATGCTTTCTCCCTTCATTCATTATCAGTCGTCCTCATAAAAACAATGGAAAAAGTTTGCTTAATGGATGTTTTTTTTTTCTAAAAGTCGCCACTTGTTGTTCAAAAGCCTCACACTACTTGTTGCCTGTGCGATACATAAAATAGCATGCATAACAAAATGATGGATTTTGTTTTATGACAATAATTTATTAAAATTAGGATGTGGCTAATTCATTATAATTCTCATCGCGAAAATTTCCATAATTTCTCTGACGAATTTTTAAGATATAAACTTTAATAAAAGCTATGCCGTTGGTGTAATCCTATTTTTTCCACCAAAAGGTCTCGGATATTTTTATGATCATTATTATCAAAATATTTACAAAACAATAGCCTTAGGATTGGTTTTATTTTGGATTTTTTATTAACATTTAAAGCCAATTTCAAGCATAAGATTTTGAGCATGAATAAACTTTTCGAATCCTTTAATACTTTACTTTTTATAACTTAAGTATAAATTCTTTTGTATTATAATTCATCACTTTATCTATTTATGTACATTATAAGGAACAGATTTAGAATTTAACTTCAAAGTTCCAAAAAAAGGTAGAATCCTAAAAGATTTTAAAATGTATTTTGATACTTTTTTCTTTACCCCGAGCACTTAGAGTATTAGCATATAAGAATTCTTAAAGGGCACGTATTTAATGCTTAGTCTATTATGTACATGACATTTATGTTCTTTCAAGGTTATATTAATATTAACTTTCATTTCAAATACACGATCTTTTAGATGAGGAAAATATTTGGGATCATAAAATTTTTGAAATATGAGAAAGTTTGAGAAAAAGGTTCAATACTTTTCCTTGGCTTTGAACTAACTGCTATATTGTCTTACTGAGGTCATATCATAAATTATTTGACATTATGAAGATTTGAGTTTCAATATTTTTTTATCATCATAATTTATTGATTAAATACACAAAGATTTTTGGCTTGAGTATGAAAAAGTTTTTCACAAAATACTGCAAGCATTTCCTGAAAATGAAAAACATTTGTGAAGTTCAAGTGCAAAAAAATAGTTAAATCAATATTTTTCATGTGATGTACATATTCCCGCAAAACATTTGTATATGAGGAAAATCGTTTATTTCTACATGATTTTTGTTGATTTTATTAAGTTGTTCTTGGACTAGAACTCAAAAATAATTAATTGGAAAATTCTAGATCATTACTCAGTGTATAAATATACAAACGATTAAAAGTATATTTATGTTATTTTAAAAAGCAAGAATTCTTTTTCCTTCCCTACCCTGTCAATATAATCGATGAATTCAGCAGAATCTATTTAAACCCAACATGTCTTAATTGCATTTTAATTTCAATTTAATTGAAACAATGTTTAAATTAAAGGCTTCAGTTCTGTTCTCGGTAGATTTATTGTTTTCAAACACATGTAATCAATATGAAAGCGATTAAATTATCAAGTTCCTGAAACTGTGATAAAAAGTAAATTTACCTCAATATTTAAACTTTGATACGATTTTGTTTATCAATATGCTTGTTTAAAAAAATATGAATAATAATGTATTCATCCAAACATTCATTACTTCACACATTGCTTTTTTGTATAAATATGCATTGATAAGATATGATTTCCACTCACGCATATCCCATTACGTGATATTTATTTCAATGTCATAATCTTTAACATACTTGTGATGAATGAGAATATAATTTTGAATGGAGTTCTTTATTAAAGTTCTATATACAGTAATCGAAGCAAGATAAATCCCAAGTCACACTTTTTTTTTGGAAAAAGAGTAAGCAAATTCCTTTGGAATAATTTTTATTCGATTAGTTCCTTTCAATATTAACTATTTTTTATTATGCCATAATTCGATTGATAATTCGAGATGATAAATTATTATTGCTTTTTGGGTATTAAATGAAGATAATATAAAGTAATTTAGATCATTTACGCGTAAATTTCTTTGCTGATGGTTTTGTCTCTGTAATTAATTTCGTCGTCACCCTTTCTACTTTAAGTATGTATAAAAAGAAGAAAAAAGTGCTTTCTGATATTTTTGAGTTTTAAGCCTTTTTGTCGTTTCTCTTTTAGTTTTGGATTGAATTTTTGGGGCACAAGATTAAGGTTCATTTATGGTTAGGTTACAAAAAAAGCTTTCCATCTGACTAGATGCTGGCTTTGTCACCTAGTTTTTACAAATTCTCTGTCCGCACGTTGAGCTGACATTCTTTCATCACTGTTCTGCTTCAAGTAGCCTCCGGTTCGTTGTTTTCCTTACGGATTCGAACCAAGGACGGCGTTTTGTGAACATCAAAGACTAATTTTGTAAATACCTAAACCACTTTATCTGAAAAGTTTGAAAAAGATTTTTCTTGTAAATCATAACGTTTTTGATGTTCATTCATCATAATTTTATTGCAAGAATATTTCTCAAGTTTCTAAATTTCAGCAATTTCTAAAATTTTCATCCAATTGTACAAACTAAAAAAATGATATAAGGGACTTGAAGCAAACTTTCTATTTCAAGAAGCAATTATTTTTTATGCTTTAAGATTTCAATTCTAAATTTTCAAATTGTGCTTCATTTAAGCTGCAACATAGTTAGCTTTTTCAACATTGCATAAAGTATGCTTTAAGCCATTGATACTTTCAACAGTATTTTCTTGATAATACGGATAAGGTGTAACAATTGGAGCAGGAATTATTGCTTCTTCTCGTAATTTCGCCATATGCTTGATAATACTGTAGTATTGAAATACTATAACCCAAAAGCACAAATCAACCACTGTGTAAACAGCACAAAAAGACCCTAGAAATTTGAGAATAAATTAAAAAGAGACAGTAAGTTTATTTAAATATTATACTTACAATAAAGCCAATTGCTAATTGCAAAGCGCTCATATAGCATACTCGTACCAACAATGAGCAGCATACTATTAACTACTAATGAAACAATCACATCAAATATCATCCAGGGAACAATCAACTGTGCACGATTTTTCAGTACGCCCGTAAAGAGACTCAAACAAACAAGCAAATAAATTGTTGCGATTACAGTTCCAATAGTTAGCTTGAAAATTGTGCCAGATGCTAATTTTGTAGCTGAATTAAGCTGTATAATATCTAGAGTTTCTCCACGATTATTGATCGCAGGATAGTAGTAATAATCTTCCATTTCTTTTTGATCTTCTATGTCATCTAAAAGAAGTTTTTGAGCCTTCACAGCATTTATCAATCCCAAAAGCATAACAAACATTACAACATGAGCAATTAACTGTGAAAATAAAAGATTTTAAATTAAGGATAATTGCAGAAAAATGGCGAGAAAATTCAATACTTACGATTTCATAAATGCTGATTAAAATAGCACCTAATCGCAGATTTTTTGGAGATATTTGTATCCACTCGATCCATTTTTGTGGAATTAGGATCATGATGTTAGCTTTAAGGTTTTCAAAACTCCCAAAAATGGAAAATAACTTTTTTTTCGTTATTCACAAAGTCTTCATTTTTTAAATGACAAAGCACGCTTGCGCAGCTTTTGAAGACATTGAAGACATCTAGCGGAAAAGCTTTTAATCACAAATTTATTTATGCTGAGATAATGACACAGAATGAATTTCAAAGTTGACACGTTTGTCAAGCATGAAATTTTAAATGATTTATTGACCAAAAACCAGTTATGGATTTTCTACACGAGAAAATTATTAAAGGCCTTAATGACATGACAATGTTCTTATTTTGAATCATAGAAAAATAACGATTTTTAAGTTAATATTTTGCCAATATTTTTGTCTTATAGGTGCCAGATCACGGAGTCAATCATCTTTCAGATCGTTTACTGCTCTTCCGTCATGACTATAATTCCAATAATATATTACAAATGATAAGTACACCCTCAGATATAACTGATGAGACTCTTGTGGAAATTGTTTTGACCGCTAACCGTAAGCATGTATAACACTTCAAAAATTGTTTATCTATATTGCTTTTTTTTTGGAAATTTCAGCTGTCGTTTATAATTCTTTGGATAATGAAATTCCTTTAATAAGACCCCATGCACTTGTTGTACATTCCTATAAAACCCCAACATTTTGTGATTTTTGCGGAGAAATGCTTTTTGGTTTAGTTCGTCAGGGATTAAAATGTGAAGGTAATTTTACTATAAATTTATGTATACTCAATTTTAATTGCTGTTTTTTCTGATTTCAAAAGGATGCCAACAAAATTATCATAAGCGTTGTGTTGTTAAAGTACCAAATAATTGTAGTCGTATTGACGTATCAAGAAGTCGTGTGAATCAGGTGAGAAGTCCATCAGGGAGCTCAAATAATTCGAATAATATTGAAGATCAACAATCTCCTTCGTCTTCTTTGGTAAGAAAAATGCAACAATTAATGCATGAAATTAGTAATTAAGTAATTGAACACAATCGTATAATTTTGCATATTTCTCTTAAAATTAGCCAAGCACATTTACATACTCTAATTATTAGATATTTTTATGTCATTCCAATTTAAACATAATCTAAGATCTTTTATTTATTTTCGACGAATCTCAAGATAACTTGAAAGGACAATATTAATTTTATTGGTGGTGGGATCTGTGATAATATTTCTCCTTTTTTAAATACCCTTATACTTAATTTTCATTAAATAATTGTAAAGAAGACAGCTTTTCTTTGAATAAAATTTATGTTTTTGACCTTATTAAAATTTCTTATTTTCATTTTTACTTTGAGATGAAAATTAGATTAGATTTGAAATGAATTCACAGATCCTTCTGCCACTTCTACGTTGGAAAGATCACAGAAATATGATTTTTTGTTACTATTCTTTTTCAGCTTGTTCCTAGCATAAGATTATGTAATTCTTCTTCCAATGGAAGTCGTGGTGGGTCAGTATCAAATCAGAGGATGAAAATTCCTCATACTTTTCAAGTTCACACTTATACAAGACCCACAGTTTGCCAGTATTGTAAGAAGCTCCTTAGAGGACTTTTTAAACAGGGATTACAGTGTAATGACTGTCATTATAACGTCCATAAAAAATGTGTTGAATTGGTGCCAAAAGATTGTGAAAATAATTTACATATAGATGTAACAAATGACGTTGGAAATAGTAACACTTTAAATGAACGTGACTCAGTCTATAAAGAGGAAAATGAAGACAGTGATTTTGATGAAGCTACATTTAATAGCAATTTTAATGCAACAAATCGGGACAGTTTACAATCCTCAATCAATGCTATGGCAAAAATTAATGGAAGCAACAAATTGGATGTTAACGATGACAACTTTGATTCTGTTTCCGAACAATCAAGACATTCAGAGTAAATTTTTAATTTAAATGTTCAAAAAGAACTCAGTTTTAATTGATTAACTATTTCATTATTCCTTAAAATAGTGCATCCTCATCTCCAAGTGCTAACATACCATTAATGAGAATTGTGCAGTCTGTAAAGCATACAAAGAAACGTGATGGGAAGGCTATAAAAGAAGGTTGGCTTGTTCATTTCACTAACAAAGACAAAACTATTAAAAGACATTATTGGAGATTGGATTCGAAGGCTATAACGTTATTTGCATCTGACCAAGGTAGCAAATATTATCGTGAGATTCCTCTAAATGAAATTTTAACCATAGATACAGCTCGTAATATGCAGCCAGGTAGTTTAAATTTTATATTAATTTGCATTGAGATATTTTCATAACTTTTTTCACAGATGTCTTGCATTGCTTTGAAATAAGAACTGCAAATGTAGACTATTTTGTCGGACAGGATCCGTTGTATAATCTCAAGGAAAATGAAGCACTATTAACATTACCTCCTCCAGATTCAGGAATTGGAGCATATCTTGCGAAGAGCTGGGAAACAGCAATTCGTCAAGCTATTTTACCAGTTACTAACTCCACAACGTCAAAAGATCAATTAAGTGAACCAGAGGAAAGAATTACAGATATAAGTCAATTGTATCAAATTTTTCCTGACGAAGTCTTGGGTTCTGGCCAATTTGGAATTGTGTACGGTGGAGTTCATAGAAAAACCCATAGACCAGTTGCTATTAAAGTCATTGATAAATTAAGATTCCCAACAAAACAAGAAGCACAACTGAAAAATGAAGTTGCAATTTTACAAAATCTTCAGCATCCAGGAGTTGTAAATCTTGAGAGAATGTTTGAAACCCCAGAAAGAATTTTTGTTGTTATGGAAAAACTGAAAGGAGATATGTTGGAAATGATTTTATCAGTAGGTCGACTTAATGAGCGTGTCACAAAATTCCTTATCACACAAATCCTTGTAGCTATTAAACATCTTCATTCTCGGAATGTAAGTCTCTTAATCATTTCAGTTAAATATTTTTGTTAATGATGTAATTATTTTGTCTGATTTCAGATCTGTCACTGCGATATGAAACCGTAAGAAAGAAATAGTTTTTATATATATACTTACGTATCTGTTTAATATCCATAATTTGTTAATTTCTGTATTTTTCATAACAGAGAAAATGTTCTTCTTAGTTCCGATGCTGAGTTTCCGCAAATTAAATTATGTGATTTTGGTTTTTCACGTATCATTGGAGAAAAATCATTCCGACGATCAATTGTTGGAACTCCAGGTAAGGAGTAATATTTTAAAAAAAGAGTAATGAATTATAACATCCGTTTTTTATTGATATAGCATATCTAGCGCCTGAGGTTCTTCGCAATAAAGGTTATAACAGATCATTGGATATGTGGTCAGTAGGTGTAATAATTTACGTTAGTTTATCTGGAACATTTCCTTTCAACGAAGATGAAGATATTAATGATCAAATCCAGAATGCTGCTTTTATGTATCCTCCAAATCCATGGAAAGAAATTTCATCATCCGCTATCGATCTTATTAATAATCTATTACAAGTAAAACAAAGAAAACGTTATACAGTAGACAAAAGTTTGATGCATCCGTGGCTGCAAGATCGCGTGACATGGCATGATTTAAGAAAATTAGAAACGCAAGTAGGTTCAAGGTATTTGACTCATGAATCTGATGACAGTAGATATGAAGAACGCGACGAGCATAATGCGACTCAGCCATGACCGAATAATAATTCACACAATGGAAGCGAGAATATTGAAAATGATAGCAATAACAAAAGTCGCTTCATGGAAGCAATCTGTAATTCATTTCGTTCATATTTGTGTCGTAATGTAAAGGCCTAACTTTTTATTAGTATTTAATCTCATAATTTTAATGGGAAATTAAAAGATACTGTTTCTTCTAAAGCTCAAAACAACGAATTAGATTGAAAGAATACTCAACATTCCATTACTATTATTAAGTACCTTACTATAACTAATCACTTTTTCTTAAAACAAAAATATCTTCCACTATTTATGATGACAGAAATAAAACATGATGGTAAATGGATAAACAAAGTGAGAGTAGTTTTAAAAATACACATGCTATATTTTGATATTTTAGTGTCGTTTATAAAATACTAAAAAATAATAATGAAATCGATAAAAAAAAGATATGTCAGATAATCAGCAAATTCGTGAATTTCATATCGTCCAATACTGTAGTAAAATTAATAATTAAAATTATATTTTGTCTTCTTTAAATTTGAGTGAAATTTTTTCACTTATGTTAATTATTTTGTCTCAAAGTGCCTAACCAAATGAAAATAATAAGAGTAATAATTCAAAATAATGAAATGATAAGCTGTGTTTATTATTTTTGGGGATAAACCAGCCTTGAGAAAAATTATTTGAGTTTTTTTTAAATAACGGATTGGTTTTCATTACTAATTACTGCTACTGTATAATTTTGGCAAGTCACACAGGCTTAATTGATGTTTTAATAGCACTATCTTGTTTTTATACAGGCAAGTTTGTTCGAAAATTTCCAATTTGCCGCTTAAATACGTAACAGTCCGGATTCGCACAAGTTTTTGACGTGGCATCTAAATGGCAATTTTCAAGTTAACTTGAACGCCGTATGGTATCATTTTAGATGCTATAAATAATTTGTTCCAAAATCAAAATATGTTAATTAATTTCTCAAGGCATGGTTTAAGCCGCAATCCGGAACGAAATTTGAAAGAATTAGCTAGGAAAATAGGACCTAAACTGCATTTTCTTGTCAATTTGCATAGAAGTTTTCTATTTGAATTTCTATATTTATAATTCCGTTTGGAAAATTGAAAGATTTTTGGCAGAAAAGTTCTGGATTGCTGCTAAGGAGAAACTTAAGTCAAATTCTTTTTAAAGACATCTATCATTACAATTATTTATCAAAATTGTTCATCTCATTGTGTTGAAAAAAAGATTCAAATCAGCAATTACTTTCAATGTTTTTTTACATGTTTCATAAATGGAGAACATACTTTTAAATGTTGAATTCTTAAGACAATTTATTTTAAATCTATTGTGTAAACGCTAACTGGTGATAATAAACATTCTTTGAACATTTCTTCTGTTCAGAACTTGGAAACTTTTAATTTTTTATCACTTTCAGCTCAAAGACAAAAAATCAGTCAGTTAATTAACACCAAACGCAAGCCTTCTAAATTTGGCAGCCATATGGTCCTTCTGTCATTCAACCTCCTTTTAATAAACACCAAAATTTCTGTATTATGAATGTTTTTAAGATTTGTTGTCATATACCTACTTGAAAGAAAGTTTTGCGAATCTCAGATGGTCAGTTGTAAATAGAATTCTACAAATGCCCGATTAATCATTCAATTCATAACTTCTTATCATGTTTGATTGGTTATTTAATTAAATCATAAATTATTCTCTTATCAAATAAAATTAAATTAGCTTTATGAACTTCACTTAGATCAAATGATATGAATACGTGTACAGCATAATGTTGAAAACTAGATGAGTTTAGAAATTTCAACAACTTAAGAGATTTGCGCTACGTTGCACATCACAACAATTTTTGTACTCTTTTTTGATCTAATAAATTTTAAAATTGAGTTTTATGCATGATATTTAATGAATTATTTTCTCTTTTGAATCACTTGCAGTGTTGAGAATTTTTACATTTATTTGAAGTCTGTCATCTCTAAGAAAATGTCGTTTACATATCTTGTGGTTTTATTATATGTGAGATTAATAAGTGCAGAGTGGGTGAAATTGCCAAATATTTCTCCAACTACTCAAGTACCAAAGGTCATATTTAAACTAGCACAACCTTTGCAGAATTCTTTCCTTTCCTCAGAAACCTTAAAAAGTGTCATTTCGATACCTTCTACAACTGAAGCTTCAATATTCGCAGACAATGTATCAACAAGAAAATCCTATGTAAGACAGTATTTTCAGACTACTGTTACATCGCATGTGTTAAATGTTCTAGGAAATTTATCAAATATAACAAACAGTGAAGAATTTTTGGAATCACCTAAAAAGAATGAAAATCGTGTGATGTATTTCAATAAAACTGTGCAAATGAATGTAATTCCTGTAAAAACCTATCATATAATAAACAATACTGATGAAAAATTTGGAACTAATAATCAAAATGTCAATTCCCATCAAAGTGATGATGATGATGAAATGATACTTAATGAAAACGAAGCAGAGGATGTGTATTATGATGATGAGTATTATTATGAGGATGAAAATGAATCAACAAGATTAAATTCTTTTGTAAAGAAAGTGCCATCAACAACAACTACAACATTACCTCCAAAAATTCATAAGAAGAAGCCTTTAAATCAAAAACTTCAACGACGAACAGTGATTCAATTGATGAATTCAAAGCAATATAAACCTTTTGGCGATGTTAGTTTTCCAAGTTTCATAAAATTCTTGAGAAAAATTCAGGAATCGTTTGCAATAAGAACAGCTAAAACTATCGGAGATAAAATCAAAATGCTGGTTACTTTTCGAGATCAACTAATGATGACAATCAATAGACAAATCCGGAGACTTTGGAGAGGAAATCAAGCAAGTGCAAAAACATCTTCGGGCAAAAAGAGATCAAAAAGAACTTTAGGATTAGATCACAGTCATGGGGGATCTGGTGCAATGGACTTTCCATCTGCTGAAGGTGCACTTTTAAGTATTTGTTTTTTAACCTTTGCCGTTTTCCTTATTAAGCTTGTTCTTGTAAGTATCTAAAGCTTTTATTATCAATCCTTTGACATGATGTCAATATTATCAAATTTCAGCAAGTCATACAAACAATCAAAATGAAAAAAGCAATGTGGGCAACACAAATGATGATGGGAACTGAAAATGTTGTTATCAAAAGGCAGCAAAGAAGTACCGATGACGATTTACAAAAATTAGTCAATATTTACAATTCTATTGAAAAGTTAAGATTAAGATATTAATGTTAACTAATTTAAGAGTTAGTATCATAAATTTATTTTCCATAATACTCGTTTCTTATTCATAAAATCATTTGAGAATAATTTTTAAATTTCATCTTTACTTTACATATCCTTTAAAAGCTATGCTTTTTTATTTAATTAATGAATATTCTTAATAATTTTAGATATTTTCAATAAAAAGTTTAATCATCCATCACGATTTATCTGGTGGCGTCTGAATAATGGAAGAAAATTTTACATCCTATAGAGGATTAGAAATTATAAAGCACAAGCTACCGATTAGGATTCTGTTCTTTTTCATCAGAATTCTGTACTTTCTGATATTAGGAAATAAATAGAGAGTTCCTTTTTAAGGATAGTTAATCTTAGAGATTAAATACAAGACTTATAAGCAAACTTCACAATGTTTGATTTCTTCCCTAATTAATCTATTTTGAAACAGGATGCAATTACAATTAAATTTCTGTAAAAGTTAATAATCCAAAGTTCCTTCGTCTTTATGGGATTGGTATAGGCTCTGTTTCTAAGTGAATTTAATTAACTGCTCGTTATTAATCAATCGTTAAATTCTCTAGAGAATGACTAGAAATTCTAAGATATAAAAAAATTGTCAAAATCATTGAAAATTCTTGAAGATCTATTATATTTGCTCGACCTAGCTTGTTTTCTTAAATAATGCCTTCTATTCCAAAATTTCTGTCTTTCCTTATGTTCAAGAAATTTTTCACGATTTTCTGGAAGCTTTAGTTTTTCACGATATTTTCTCATTTTTAATGCTGCTTTCGAGATTTTCTGTTCATTTTCATTGGCATCGAATGAATTTTCCATTGAATTAGGATTATCAGTTTCTTCTAAATATTTTTCAGAATAATCTTCAAATGTTATGTCTGGAAGATCTTCGGGTTCTTGCTTTATAATAACTACATCATTAAAATCAAACAAATTTGTTGAGTCATGACTGGTTTGCGAATTACATTTTGAAGAAATCATATCAGAACTTTCACAAATATCTGATTCAGGTTCTTCTTTTATTTTCACGTGATTAAAGGAATGCTGCTGATCTAAGTCTTCTGATATTGATCCGGTTTCTTGATTATTATCTTCATTTGATTCAATTATTAATTTTCTGTTATTCTCATTCACACGGATATTTACAATAGAACATTTTTCTGTATAATTTTTCACAATATCATAAATGTTATGAACAACTTTACTTTGTTTGTTTTTTACAGATTTTTGTATTTTGGGAATATTTGTCGGCTTTTCGTCTCGAACAT
The DNA here is from genome assembly GCF_022539635.2 of Chironomus tepperi. Lineage (NCBI taxonomy): Eukaryota > Metazoa > Arthropoda > Insecta > Diptera > Chironomidae > Chironomus > Chironomus tepperi. The sequence goes on along the minus strand of NW_027226498.1, from coordinate 727,599 downwards.
TTTGCTTTTGAGTTTCCTGTACTTTCCGCTTAAAATGATAGAATTTAACGACTTTGTCTTTGCAATCTAAGCAAATTTCCAATAAGTTTCCACTTTGAATCTGAAATATCATTTGTTTTAATGAGTTTAAATATCATTAAAAAATAATATTGTACAGACATTAATGCTGAGAGCCTCATTCAAAATTTTATGGAGTGAATGATATATTCCATTATATTCTATGAAATTAGAATTTATTTCAAAATATTGATTGACTCCAGTAAATCCACAAAGAGTACACATTTTAGATTCAAATTTATGGATGATATTACAATCCATTTTTTACAAATGAAAACTTTTTGTTATTCTAGGTCCAAAAATCGCACAAATTTTCTTGCGATTCGCAAATGTTAAAAGGTATAAGTTGAATTTGAAAAGTTTCAAACCGCTAACTAGATGCTTATTCCATGATAAAATCTTGCTGATTAAAACAGGAGGGAAACTGAAATTTTAAAACAATAAAAAATATATTTTTTTTAATTTGCTTCCATAAGTCATTTTTGTTATTTAACTTTATTTCAACATTTTAATTTTAATTTACACTATATTGTAAAATACTGATTGAATTTGTGTTGATATTTTTGTTTTACTAATCTAATTTCTTTTATTTTTTCATCATTATCATTTAAAATTAATTTTGGAATTATAATTTAAGTGCTTTTGCTACCAGATTCATATGCTTTAACATTTCAAAAAAAAAGACAAAATCTCCCTTCAAACGCTCAATATATTATCAACACGTTACTTCAATCATTTTTATTCCGCTCAATGTGAGCGATTATTTCTTCAAAAGAATAAAATTCAAACTATTCACTTCCTAAATACACGCAACATTCTTATTTATCTTTGTTCACAAGGTTTCAATCTATTCAATAAAATGACACAAAAAGGAAAAAAAAATTAAATTTTAAATGCTGATTTGCGGGACGATTACTCATAGTTGCAAATTATAATGACAAACAAGTTCAATTTTTAAATCGTGTCTATTCGTTATATTGAGTGATAAAAGTTGTGAAATTTTTTTTCCATGATCCCCGCTTAAATAATATTTGAATGATTTTTTCAAAAGATTTTACAACATTTTGTATGTGTCAGTCTTGATTAAAGTCAATATTATTATAATTACTCTATATAACTATTAAGATTAAGAAGTACTCCTTATCAACTAAAATAAATTTAAACAATATTTAAGAATTTTGTTGCTGTGCATCCGTTTTTCCTCTCAGAATCAATCTCTTCCAATCATTCCATTGTTTAACTTTCAATCATGAGTGTAGCACAGGAACCTAATGAATCTTGTTCAAATTTACTATCTAAAACTTATCGTTGAATTATTTTTCGTTAAAAATAATATTTTCTTTTTCTTGACTTTAGAATGTAGACTGTAAATTGTTCTCTTAATACACGTAAATTGTCTTTAGCTGAGGTTTGAGTTCAGGTGGAATTACTGGTGAAGGCTCGTGAGATTTACGTGAAACTAGTCGCTTAAATCGACCACTCAGTTGTTTTCGAAAGCCTCTAAATCCAAGTTTTTCGTTACTACTGTGTACTAACGCGTCCTGTTGAAGAAAAAAGAATGTATTAAAAACATGTGATAATCATAATCATTTCCACTCGCAAATTTGTAGAATTCAAAAGTATTACTAACTATCGAAAGTTTCATTTCATTTATAGACGCGTTTAGTAATTTTCGCTATTTGTGCTCTGCATTTCTTCATTGCATAACGCATGAAAAAAAAATTCTATGCCAAGTCGACGTCTATTTGCTGTTGTCGGGCAATTTCCTTGAAAACTCTTCTCTATTAATTAGAACTGTATTTATGTCTCGATTTATAAATGAACATTGGGAAGATGTCGTGTGCAAAAAAAAAAAAATGTAAAAAGGTCTCGGAAAGTATACTTGTGTAGCTATTATCAATAAACTCAAATAAGAGTGCTTCTCAATAATTTAAAATTTTATTATTATTTAAAATGTAGTGAAATAAACACAAGTTACCGATGAAAACGAAATTGAAGCATGTACATGTATATTTATTTCACGATCATCACACGGCATTGAGAAACTTCATATCAACGTGGCGCTTCCGATTCGAAAATACAAATTATATATTTTTTTTTATCAATTTCCTGTTAACAATAAATTAATGAAAGTAATTTTACAATGCATTTTTTTTTGTCTATACGGTAAATGCGAAAATATGCCGAAAGTACAGTTTCTATGTGAAACAAAATAAGTAAAAGAAACGAAAATTAATTAAGGGAATATTGCCCTTTGTAAAAGGGTTTATTGAACTTTTACCCTCTGAGTATGCAATTGCAATCCTATTTCTATTTCTATATTTTTTATGTGTATTTGAGTCTTTATTATTATTTTGAAATCTTTATCTGACGAGTAGGAAGTTTGGATTTAAAATTTTATGATCAAATAAAGACGTTTGTATACTTACTTGACTACTGGCGTTATAAATGTAGAGATTTGGTTGAGGCGGAAGTGGAGGAAAGTGCCATACACTGGATGGACTCTGTCTGAAGCCAACAGGCTCGACTGTTGAAACGATTTGTGTTGGTTGTGTTGATTCACTATTATGATGTGTATTGTGAGATGATTCCTCACGTTTCCTTAATTTGCTGCGAACAAAACGCATCGAAATTATTGTTTCGTTTCTCATTCCGACCATTTTATATTTATTAGACGAAGAACAAAATTAAGAACAATATTTTATCACAGTTTTCTTATTTTAAGTCACTCTTTTAAGTAAATTAATATTTTTATAATTTTTCAGTTCTTTGCACAATTTTTTTATGCATTTTTTTTTTCTATTTATTCCAGGTAAATTTTCTTTCTTTATTTTATTATTTTTCTTTTGTCTAGTATAGATTGTCACACTTAAAATGGCACAACCTAAGAAGAGCAGAATGCCTTTCTTTTAACGTTTTAAAGTATTATAATTTCTCATGTTCCGATGTAGTTTGCTTTTATAGTTACTTTACTCATTCTCTCTCATACGCTTAGCTTCGGTTTTATAATTTGAGAGATGAGTATTTTTTTTGGAGAGTAAATGCATGAACGAACTTCACATTATCGTTAAAATAATGTGAAAAAACCTATATTTATAATGAAATCATATGATGTCTGTATTGAAAAAAAAAACCGAATTATGAAAAATAAATAATATTATGGAATATATCACTTTTTTTGCCTATGATTCACATTATTTCTGCGGTAATACTCATAAATGAAATATAGTCTCAATTTTATTAATTCTCTCAGACTGATCGCATGGGTTCAACATTTGTGATATTCATATGAAAAACTTCGTCGACACTTCAAAAATTGCGAGTCAACGATATAATCATATTTTCGGACTTTGTACTCAATGGAAAATCATACAAAGAAAATTTATTTGTGACGGTTGCTTGTGCTAAATTAGAGCACATCTCTCATTTCAACAGACTTTTCTCCAATTAATAGGTTTACAAAATAAATAAAAATGAGTTACGAAAAATCCCAGAAAATGACGTCAATGTTGCCCCTTGAGATGTGAGACAATCGTTTTTACTACTTATCGATAAGTTTCAAAATGCGAAGCGTATTTAACAGATTTCCACGAAATTTCGTATTATTGCTATTTTTATTATTATGTTTTGACGGATTTCGAGATAAAAAAATATTATGTTTTGTTTACAAATAGAGTCAGACTATATCTATGTGTACAAAGAATCTGTTTTGTTGAAAATTATATTATTTTATTTTATTTTTCATTCTGCTTTACGTCACAACATTACCGGTAATATCCAACGGATATAAATTCTTAAAACTTCTGTTAAACAAGTTATTCTGTTAACTGCATTAAATTCAAACTTAACATCACCTTGATAATAGATCTCAACATTATTATTATCATGATAAACCCAAAGGAAGTCATTCAATTAGTAAAGTCAAGTGATTTAATCTATCACAATGGAAAATTAATTAAAATAAAACGTTGTGACAAATGAACGTAATTGATTGATACAGCTATAGTAAGTTAAATTAATTATGTAGTGAATCACGTTTCTTAGAGTATTTTTAAGAGAGGAAATAAAAACAAATTTAGATACGGAATATGAGTTTTATCAATGACTCATATGTATGGTGTATTCTAAATGATTACTAATTTTCTAGATGCAAGCAGACCATTTGTATGTGTTTAATTGTTCTTTTAATTTAATTTATTTTTGAATGTTTATAGGGACCAATCACTTATTACGTTTAAGAATAACGAACTTTTCAAAAATTAAAAATCAAATATTCTGAGAAATCCACAGAAGTTCTATTGTTTAAATGAAATTTACCCCTCCCTTCTGAACGTAATAAGCAAATGAACCCTGGCTTTATATCTTTCAAATAAATAAAATTCAAATTGTTAAGTAAGAAACATAAAGTCTCACCTTGGTTTTATTTCATAAGCCTCTATTTTATCCAATGCTATTTCGGAGAAAACCATATTACTCCTGGGTAATTAAAATTGATAATTGCTCATCAGAACATTCAATGTTAAATAAACATAATTTTAATTATTGTAGATATCACATGCATTAGCTTTATTTAATTGATCTTTAATTCTGTAAATTGTAATTATTTTCCTCGTTCTAATGAATATGCAATGCATCCAATAGTTTTTCTTTGAAAATGTAAAATGTGATCCATTGACATTTTAAAATGTGACCACAATTTAGAATCGATTAAATTGTGAGCTATAACATTTTCTGTCAATAATTCTGATCATTTGCAAATTTAATGTTTACAAATAAGAAGAATCAACTTCGTAATAATAACAATAAAAAGGAAGGTCAGGAAATTCCGTTGATTTTTTTAAGTTATTCAAAAAGATATTTAATTTTTGAATGTTAAGCCAAACCATCCATTGAATCATCATCGCATATTCTTAAGAATTTGTTTTCTAGAATATTATTTGTTTTAAGGCTACTAATACCACTAAAAATTTCAGCTCAAGTCAGCTGATTTCACAAAATTCAACGTTAATACATATGTCTATTCACGGTTTCTATAATTAACCTGTCTTGACTATAATAATTTTCTTTCCATAAAATCCATTTCTTCAATAGCTTATTTTGACTTCCTAATAAAATAGTCTTCTTATACTGTCTATCTTAAAAAAAATTATCAATTGTAATGAGATAATACATAAGAGAAAACAATTACTTTTTTTCAAAAAGTAGTGAACGTCCTTTCTTTGTTTTCTATGTAAGAGTCTATATACATATGCTTCGCTTGTTGCTAAGTGAGAAAAAGATTGGCGGATAATAAGAAAACATTTTCTCTTACTTCTTCATACTCGTCGTCTCTAAAATTTTTTGATTCTACTTTATTCCTTTGTTTCATTTGGGGTTCGTTCATTCCCTTTTATGCAGCACAACGAATCGTTTTTGCAAAGGACAATGACATTGAAAATCGCCTTGAGACATTAACGAATTTAAGAATCATAGGGAATGCGTCAAAAAAAAAAAAATGAGTAACATAATATCACAGACGCTTCATTTGTTTCAATAATATGAGTTGAATTTCGTTGGTCGATTGAAAAAATCGGCACTGATCAGCAATATAGACTTTTATTTATTTATTTCTTGTCAAAACATTTGCAATGAGTTTCATTGCCACGCTTTCAGAAAGCTTCTTATTGATAAAAAAATGAAACATAATAACATAAATTTTTTTGCCAAATGACTATTGACGCAAATAAACAAACTTGCATTTATTGTTGACATGTGCCAACCTTCATAATATGAATGAAATTTAAATAAGTCTTATTAGTGTGGAAAGTACCTTTTTGTGTGTTCAAAATATCAAAGATCATAGAAGATTATGTAATTTTTTATCACAATATCAGCATAATCATGACTGTAACTGTCACTATACAGTTAATAAAATATTAAAAATGAAAAGGAGCATTATTTAGGTTACTGAAAGATTATTCAAATTATAATATTCCTGATCGTTCTGATTTGATGAAAAATGCATTTCTTTTGCTCGTTTCTCTTTTTAAACTGAAAATAAGTCTATTTGCATAATAACAAGGACAATACGAATTGAAAAGACACGAAATGAGAGTAAAAGTTTACAAAAAATTAGGCACATTTTAAAAGGGAAATCACATGACTTTTTACTTATGATTTTGATTAAAAATACTCAAATTTCATCTTCACCTTTAGGCATCTAAAGTTGTTATTTATATTTTATCTGGACTTTTTAGTAACGGTAAAATAATCGAAAAATTTCCACAAACTAAATGCACTTTTTCTTGTTCATATCTCAAAGTAAAGTAAGTAACGTACTGGTTGTTCCACTTATTTGAAGTTCTTTACTTGTGTACTTTTGCTCCATATTTTTTACTGACTTGTGCTGTTATGCTTTTTAAATATTTATGTTTTCCTAGGCACGTTTCAAACTGATTAATTTTTTGACAATTAATTGTCAACTTTCAGCTATTTTTTTCAAATGGATTTTATGTCTTTTAAATGATTAATGAATATTCATAAACTAACATTGAATTTGAGATCAAAAAGCTAAATTTAATTTTAATTGAATAAACCACATGATGAGTTAATTCCATTTAACTTGAAATAAATGAGTATATAACGTTGAGGTCATAACATGTAGTTTGGGTTTTCTCCAACAAACTTTAGTTGGGGAATCTATTACTGGATTTTCAGTATTTCTGTTTAAAATTTCCAATCTTCTTTTATGGAAAAGTCAACTTAACAAATGTGGATTTCACTAGATTTGAGGAATTAGTCTTCAAGGTTTTACAACAATATAACGAAGGATTTTGCATGGATATTGTATTTGAATTTAATATTTGCAAGTTACCTAGTCATATATAGTATAAAATATATCTCCTCCATTTTTTAAGATTATTATATGACAAATTTTGTACACAATTAAGATTTTGTAGCAGTTTTTCGGTAATTTCTTTTAATTAAATTAAGTTATCACGAAACTGTTTTCTTATCAGAATCACTATGAACACATTGTTATTCACACTTGACTCAAATAATATCTAAGAACGAACTAAGAAATATTAAACTGATTTCTATATAATTTATACAATTTTCACCGTTACAGTAATTAAACTGATGAACACAAGTTGTGATCCCTTGTGGATCATTTATGAGACTAAAGCTAAACATTCCAATAAAAGTATACTGTTGCTGCTTGCCTCCAACTAAAAGTGATCATTCAACAATCATGATGGAGAAACATTCATTCGAATATACATATGTGTTTAATGTAAAATGTTAAGGCAAGAAATCTGAAGTTACACTACAACAATAATACAGAAAACAAGTTGTAATTAAAAATAGAAATTTTATGGGGGAATCACGGCAAAAACTATAGTATTTATTGAATAAGATATATGGTGCAGTTTAAGAATAGGAAGAAGAAATCGAAATATATCTTTGATAATGTTGCTGAAATCTTGTTTGTATGGGAAAACTATGCATACATATTCAATCCAGGTTTCCTTGATAACTAACCTCAGTGTCTTTTATTGAAATATTCAATTAAATTTTAACTTAATAAAAAAGTTTTTTAAGTTAGAAAAGAAAATTAATTTCTTAATTCTATTAAAAATGTTCATTAAATTAATTGGACATGAATCTTGATTGGATTTAAGAAATTACCATCCATAACATCTGAATGTGAATGAGTCATTTGCAATATTGGATTATTGACTTTTTGAGAGTATGTTGGTGTTAACATTTTAAAAAACAATGAATATTGTTAATGCTTGTGTAGCTCTAGTGTAGCTTTAATACAAAAAAAAATTAAATGGTGGTGTCGGGGGTGATATTTGTTGTAGTAAAATATTATTTATCTAGGAAATACTTTGTATTCATAATAATAACTAATGTTTCACGGATCATTAACTCAGAGAATAACTGCATTGATAACTGGACAACTGTATAATGATGACAAACATCGATTTCTCTCTGGACATTTCTATCGTTTTTAGATTATCGTTTATAGGAATTCAGTAGAGACCTCCGTTTCGCGACAATGAAATTTTGATTTACACATTTTTTTCGTAATTATTTTCATGCAAATGATTTTCGCAAATAAAAAATAATAATTAATTCTAAATCTAATAATTAACTTAATTAACAGTTTTAATAAAAATTTACAGGTTCTGTCCAGAATGGTTTAAGATTTTCATAGGATACTACCTCACCTTAGTAACAAAAAATAATAAAAATATGAACGTGTACATGAAATTTACTTCATTAAAGTTTATATTCCGAGGTCAAATTTTGTAGAATTTGAGTACTTTTTAAATACGTTTACTGGTTAATAGTATTTTCAACAAAAAAAAAAGTGTTTTGATTAAAGTCAAAACAAAATATGAATCCAATGAGTGTCACATGACAAGAACATTCAAGACTGTCGCGCGGCAACAACTTTAAAAATTAAACAAAGTATTCAGATAACAATTACTAAGGAAGTTACTTCCTAGAGAAATGTAAGACATCTGATTTTATCCAGATGATCATTATTAAAGCTTGTTATTGTAAAATCATCGAAAGCAGTTCTTTAAACTTATGTAAATATAGTGCAGAGCAATCACTCATGTATTTCGTGTATTAAAAGTTGAAAATCGAGAAATCGGCATGTGTTACAATGTGCTTTTATTTTTCATACTGCTTAATTGCTTAATAGTAAATTTTGACGTCAAATACAATTTTCTGGACATTTTTATCACGACTAGTCTTAAAGTCTAGGTAGCTAAGGAAATGTCTTTTTTTCATCAAAAAGAAAGAAAAGAAAAAAAAAATCTATTTCTATATCATCATGTCGGGATGTATATAAAATTACGATTTCCTATGAAAACCCACAGCTGAGATTTTCCACGTGTTCTTTCGATTTTTCATTCAATAAAAACAACGTAAAGTGTGGGTTATAAGTTATAAGAAAAAAGTTTAATGAGCAATATTTCGTAAAAACGAAATGGAAAAAAAGAAAACTAAAAATAAAGATAGAAAGAAACGCAAAATTTATAACGTATGTCTTATTCTTAAAATAAAATACGCTGATCTAATTTTACCGCCAGAAAGTACATCATAAAAGTATCCAAGGTTTATACACTTTACAGACACATAATATTTTCATGTCATATTTCTGAGCTTGAAAAACTAATTACAGTGAAATTATTCTTTTTATCATTCTTTTTTGATCTAGATGATTATCATTTAAGACAGAATAATCCTTTGATAATTATCCGATTGCATCGTTATTACTGATATCTTTTATGGTTAGATTTTCATTAATTCATTCGATTCGATTTATCATAGTTAATGAGAATTACGTTTATTTTAGATTCCATTTAGTTTGAAGTAGAAATTACCTTATCATTTTCTGATATTAATGTGTTTCTATATAGACATATGTCTTTTATAAAAAAAATGTAGATTCGATTAAATGTCAACAATGACAATGCATTAACGATTTTTCTACAGTCTTTTTTTCTATTTCTGTTCAATTTAATTTCTTTTTCTATTTTAAAATTTGTAGTTTTAGATTGCAGAAAGTCATTGCAAATTTGCAGGTAAAACATTAATATTAGAATTGTGGGCGAAATTCAATTTTGCAAACCCTTGCAAACATGTACAATTTATTTTGACGCCATACATAACCTTAAACTCTGCCTTAAACTCCTTGTTTCATGTGTATGAACAACAAATGTATCAAATTAATTCGGTGATTGTCTCTAAATAAAATCTGAACAGCTGGTCACATTCTGTTTATAATAAGATATTCGTCAAGGATAAGATTATTTTGATCTGAACACAAACAACGGCTTATTCTTCAGAAGATCAGATTCTATGTACAAAATGTACTTTAAGTTTGTAATAATTTTCAATGTTTTGTAAACAATGAAGTAAGTATAAATTATCAAGCAATGCCTTTTCAGAATAAGTACTTTTGATTTTTTATGAATCATGCATTCATTACTCAATTGATTTTTTCACATTTAAGTGTTAATAATTTTTTTAAATAATATATCCTTACAACTATTTCTACGTCATTATAAAAGAAAACTTGTGAAATTAATTTCAATGAAATTAAAAAAAAATGTTTCTTATTTTTATACTTTTCGAGATAAAGTAAATATTTTCCCCAAAACTGTATTTGGAAGAAGTTGGCAAAAACTGCTTTGAACTTGATTATCATCTAAACATCTAAATTAATATATATTTAAAATACAGGTTTAAAGCGAAATATACTTGAGATTATTTACATTATCATAATGTTTTCACACAGCCTACTCGACTTATTACTATATAGTTAATAAATTTCAGAATTTATTGAGCTAAATTTTATTTTAGAATTGCCCAAATGCCTTTTTCTAGTGGATTTAGATTTGATTTCTTTGTTCTAGAGTTAAATTAAGTTTCTTGATTTGAAACAAAATTCAAGTTTTAGTCATAAGAAATTCTTTAGTTGAGCAATTGTGTGAGTTTACAAAAAAGAATTTTGACGTTTTCATATGAAGCTAAATTTTAATTTTTTTATAACATTACATAAATTTAAAGTAATGACCTAATTTTTTTTACACGTTTGAAATGAAATGCATTTAGTTTTTAAATATGCTAGATTTTAAAAATAAACTTTTTTTTAGTGACTGACTTCTAAACAGCAAATTGAAGATACAATGAAGCATGCATTTTTATTTTAGATTGAAAATTTTGATAGATTTATTGAAGCAACAAAGGATTTCATTGTCAAACTTCAATCATCTAGTACAACCGATCAGATGATAATTTGAAAAAAATAGACTACAGTCCAAAAGTCTGACCAAAATTGATTTTCTCGCGCTTAGACTAAGATCGTGTCGCCAATAAAAAAAATAAGTCTGTTTTTCAAACGAGAGGTAGTTGATGTTCTATAAATAATGAAAAAATATAAAGAGAAAAATGAGAGCTCTTTGACTGAAATTCAAGTTCAAAGAGAAACTTGTTGATCAGTAATTAAAACTCTATTCAACTTCGATGAAAAGTGATATTTCCAATATTATTAAATTAAGAAATAATATATTGTCGCAATTTAAAAATTGATACTGTTGTAGAAAATATTTGCGATCAAGAGATCATGTACGAAGCCACGTGAATGTTTTAAAATCACACAGTTTTCAGTTCGTTGGGGAGCAGTAATGATTATGACGCCTGATTAATATTTTTTCCAATAATATATTTCATCTCATGTTTTCAAATTTTATGTTTAAAGTTGACGATTAATTTAAAAATATATTTTTGTTTATTTTCTTCAGTTATCACCTACTTGCACATTTCAAAATCGAAGAATAAGAAAATTCTAGAGGGGTCAATCTTCTGACGTATGTATACACACAAAAGTGAACAAAATATTTATTCTATTTATTTATTATTGTAAATGTAGAAACTATTTCTAACAAAAAATAAGACTTCCGCAATTACATTTTCATATATATGATTTTGGACAAGAAAATTGTGATAAAATAAAAGTTTATTTAAACATAAATTACCTTATTGTGACAGCTACTAAAATAATTATGATTCCAACAGATAACATTGCTATAATAACACCTCCCAATATATACCAAACGTCATTGGGATCATCTGAAATTCAAAACAAACAAATTTAGAATGACGATTTTAACGAAATAAGGAATTGGATTGTTATTTGTTCATGCAAAAGAAAAGGTTGAGGTAGTTTACTCATGTGACATGGCAATATGATAACAACATTTGCCATTCATTCAATAAAAGCTTTGACGTAAAAATCATTTAGGAAAGACAAGATCTTAAAATATGAAAATTTACTTATGACGTTATAGAGAATTGTTTGTAGCAAACTGACACATTAAATACTGGAAAGAAGCGATTTAACTTGCCGTTGTCAAGTATAGAAGTATAACCGACGAAAACATATCTCGCTTCTGTCGTATCAGAAAATAATAACCATTTTTGGTTTACAGCTGTTTGTTTGTTCACTTAAATGTGTTTTACTGAGTACAGGCGCGTTGAAATGTTTAAGAGTACATATGTATTAGAAGTTTGACTGCAGTCGTACTACGTCATTCCAAAACAATTGTATCATGTACATAATATGAATTATCACGAAGTGGAAGGTCAGTGGGATATGTTATTAACATAAAGAATGATAATAAACATCAAGCGATCTTGCAAATCGCTTCATTTTTGAATAATAAGAAAAAAGTAAAACACGAGACTTTATATCAAATAATCATTGGGTTTAATAACGGTTATTAAATAATATTTTTTATCACACAAATAAGCAATGATATGATAAAGGTATAAAATTCATTTAATATTTATTTTGTTGGTGACGATTGCATTGTCTATACGTAACAGGTGTTAACAATATTTTATTTTTTTGCACAAAGCTTATCTTAGCTTTCATTTTGCTAGACAAAGATAAATCATTCCGAGCGACACAATGCGGCAAATTTTTCGCCATAAAAATGAGTTAAAATCAGCTGGCACGTCACACGTCACAGTACAACTACGTAGTGATACTTTCGCGAACGCGTTGTGCTGCTCGGGTGCAAGTTATCCTCCAATATAACATTGAGGTAGTGTGAAATCGTGTCACACGTTGCAAACATAAATGTTTATATGTGAAATATCAAATAGATCAGACAAAACAATGTGGAGAAGGAAATAAAAGTAACTAAAACTCTGCATGTGCCACACTTATGAATGTTGAAGCTAGACAGTAACAAGAGAAGCTCTATGCCATTTATTTTAAAAAAGTAATGACATTGAGTCTTATTTCATTTAGAAAAATAAGAGGTATATGTATAGAATATAGGAAAGTGAAAATACTAGTGAAATGAAATTGAAATTAGCATAACAATTAACTGTCCCAGATATATTGGTTTTTGACGCAATATTAATACTCAAATAACTTTATTTTCAAACAAAAATGAAAGAAATTCGAGAAGTTTTAATAATATAAAAATTAGTATATACAAAAATTGCTTTTAACTGGTTATTATTGGTTTTTCAATCATAAAGACATAGATAAGATGAATTAAGCTTTTATAATTTAATAGATGATAAAACAAAAATATGTGAAAACAATAAACTTACCGACATGTGAAAGTAATGACAAATCAGAATCTGCAAAAACCCAAAAATAAATACTGAGAAAATGAGTGCATGTTAATGAAAAATGTAAGTTACGAACATATTGTCATATAATTTTTGAGCGAATTAAAGTTCGTTTTTAAAAATTATACTATTGAATTGGACAAGGAAACTTTTAGTTAACACTTAATGATACAAATTAGAAGAAGCTTTTCAACAAAAAAAGCTCAATATTGTTGGAAAAGTTCGTGGTGAGTTGTAGAAAAGCTTTTTGAATATTTCATGTCTGTTATTTTCTTTAAATTTGTTACATACCTTCATCATTAAGTAAATTAGTTATGTTATTTGGATCATTTACGTCACTCCCTGTTCCATCTGCTGAAAAGATAAGTAAGAGAAAAATTGTTAAGTCCAAATATTACGTGAATCAATTGCATATATAACATTTTAAATCGAGGAGATCGAAATCCAGACATACAATGCTGAACTATACAAAATATAATGTCTTTCGTTTATTTGTTATTACTTCTTTTATTTACATACATGCTTAAATTGTGAATTACAAAGTTTTTTTTTTGGGAAACCCGTAAACTTAGTGAGGTATTATTGAATGTATTTTGTTTCCTGTTTAATATTTTTTGCTTGAAAGTATATCCTGTTTTAATACACAAACGAGTTTAATATGATAGTTCTTGATTTTTTTACAGTATCTTTGATTCATAGAAATAGTAGTTTCTCACATAAATCCATATTTGCAAAACATGGATTCAACATTTTTGATTTCATTAATAAAAAATTGATGAAATAGGTACAATATTGATGCAAATTTTAAAAGCAATACCTTGAGAAATATTTATTAAGAAACAGACAATTATGTGTTGCTATTTTAAAGCTAGAATGATACCCCACCAAGCATGTCAGGAAGATTCTGTAAACTTTTTTTTTACAGATTTACAAATTCAGTTTTTGCGAAAAATTTTCATGAAAAAGTGACAAATGCCAGACGGAATGACAAATGTCCTAAATTATATAATGTAATAATAATTTTATTACATTATTTGATATGAACAAATGTTTCTAGGTACTTTTTTTAATAGTAAGAAGCATTTGATATTGAAATTAAAAATATTCAAAGTACATTTCCTATGTCAATAGCCGCATTTCTTGTTGTTCTCTGTTGTTTTAGCTGCGGTACTCGTATAATGGAAATTAAGGTCATACAAAATTTACTTCCTCCAATGTTAGCTAAAGTGTATTTTGCTAATAATTAATATGATTGACAGAAAATTACATTAATGAATATTGAATTTAATATTATTATAAAATTATGCTGTAAATCTATCTTATAGCATATTTAAGAATTTGACCGGACAGTATCATTTCAACTAGACTAAACATTCACTTGCATCACTTTTTCGACGTATCTAACAAATATGGACCTCACTTTTATGTGTGGTTGAATTTGCATGTATTATAAACTTTATTATGCATTCTATGTAGCCGCTATGATACCATTTACGTTTTTTTCAGTCATTTTCAGTATGTATTAATTAGTTTAAACTGATCTGAATGAATACAATGTTCATTAAAATTTTCTCCAGTTTCTACTATTATACGTCAAATGTAAACAAAATTTAGATCATTCTGTATGTCATTGCAAGATCAAAAGGTCAAAAGCAGTTTCAAGATTGGATAATATTTCTGTAAGATTAATTTTAACATTTAATGTCCTAAATAGTATTTTTATAACAAATCTTTGGATGCAATTTTTAGAAAAGTAAGTTACAAAGGATGTTAAGTGTCATGAGGTTTTAAATTAAATTGCTCATTCATTTGCATATGTTTGTTGATTTTTAAACGATAATTGATTTGATTAATTCTAAATTAATAAGCAACTTGATATGAGCTTAATATTAATTGATTGTTCACTTGTTACATGAGAGTACCTAGACATTTGATATAAATTAAGTGGTTTATGAATTCATGTATAAAAGCCGTATATAATTAAATAAAACAGGAAAAAAATTTGTTCATGTGATACTTATAAAACACAAAAAATATGTGATACGAATGTCTAATTATCAATCGAAAATTTGTTGAAATGTGATGTGTTCGAGATTGGTGAAAACTAAGAAGTTCAAGGCTTTAATATAAGTAAAATCATAAACTCTTTATGATGATGTTAAAAACAGGTTATACAACCACGTGTCGTTATCAAAGAGTGATATAAGAATGGAATCTTAAAAACCCGCGATTTTTAAAAAAGATGAATGAACTCTCTTTATTGTTATTTATGCTTTCCTTCTATCACATCTTCATACATACTCATTCGTTTATGTTATTAGTCGGACAAATGTTATTAAATATTGAACAAAGTTTAAAGCAAATGCACAGTGATAACGAGTGTATTATTAAGTATGGCTTTGAAATATTTTGAAAAAAAAAAATAAAAACGTAATTTTCGGAATGTTGATGTTCATGAACCGTAAAGAAGTCATTTTATCGTAATAAACTTCAATAACAATTATCAAAACATTCCATTATTGCTATCATTGTATTGTACATGTCTTTGTTACTTGCGCAATATATTTCTTTTGGATTACTCACGAATGGTTATTAAATATGATAATTCTGTACGTCAATTTAGATTCTGCTTGGTAGAATTTTTGTTTATTTTGTAAAACAATCAAAACATTCATCAAATTATTAAAGACACTCATTCATATCTTTTTTCATTTACACGGAATCAGCGCAATCAGTGACTGTAACATTTTTTAAAACTTTAGTGAGAATATCCTGTACTATTTTCTTCTATTCATTTGCTTTTCCCATTTTGATTGAAATTTTATTTTAAGGGTTATAATTTACATATTTAGCAATGAATAATGAGATTCTTTTAACAATAGAGGAAGTTCAATGTTAATTAGTTTATGTGAAATGCTCACGGATATCATATGATCTGATAAAAGATTTAATTACACTCGGAAAAATACAAGCACGTTGAAAATGACCAGTGATTAAGCTTTCAATTTGGTTCAATTTTTTGAATGATTTTAAATAATTTTTTAAAATTTTCATTACAACGCTGGAATTTTCTTGCTTCAACCATTTTTTATTATTACTTTATCCCGTGTACTGTACAAAACAATTGTAAATGCAATAAAAGAAGAGAATAATTACAACTTTTCTGTGTGAGCTTTTGTCACATTTATTTTACAATAGGAACAATTTTTGCTATCGTAATTCTATTTTTAAAAACGTCTGTAAAGATTAATTCTGAAGTGCTTAAAACAGATGTAATAATTTAAAGACATGTTCGCTATAAGAGGATCTTCTTTAGCATTTTATATTGAATACTTTAGAAATTGTTTACTTATAATGTTTAGGAAAGGGTAGTAAATTTGATATAAACAATTGAAATTCCGAGAATCCTACCCTAGCGCCAAAATGGCAAGATTTTTGGACGATATTGCCAGAATTCGAATGCAAGATTTTTGCCCGAGAACGATTTTTGCCAGACTTTGCAAGATTTTCCATACATTGAAAATCCTTAACTGCACGACAATGCAAGAAAACAGCTATAAATCGGACCGATTTTTTTTATCGGTCCGATTTTTGCAAGATTTTGCCAGACAAATCGTTCATAACTTGACTAACTTGCATGCAAGTTTTGGACGATTTTTGCCAGATTTTGAAAGATATTGCAAGATTTTTAATTAAAAAATTTTAAAAAATTTATTTTTCCCATCTTTTTTTTCTCTTTCTCATATACTTCACAAGTGTATTAATCTTTTTAAAACCTTTTATACTCGTCCGATTTTTGCCAGATATTGCCAGATTTGTCTTGGGATTTGAACCTTGGATCGCTTGTTCTGAAAATTGTTTGAAGTCCTATACTTAACCGCTGAGCTACCGCCATCTGAAATTATATAATATTCAAAATAGCAAAAGACATATATAAGTTATTAGCTTATTACGAACGTGAAATAAACTTATATTTTCAATATAACGTCTTGAATTAAATGTTTCTTGTAATTATTTTAAAAAAACCATTTTAATTTTTCAAAATATTTAGTTTATGTGTATTTTATTCACATTATATTTACATGTGAATGTATTGAATTTGTTTAGATTAGAAGTTAGCTTTTTAACGAATGACAAATTAACAATAAGTTGTTTTTAGTTTGTTTTTTAATTCTACATCATAATCTAGATACAGATTTGAGATTGATAGAGGCATTGGCGAGGAAATTGCGAAATTCCCTTTATGTAATATAGTGATCTTCAAATCAAATCATTTTGAGTATAATCAAGAAAATTTAGTAATGAGAAACCAAAATTTCTAATTCTAGTTAATCTAGTAAAACATGTGTCCGACATAATCTAGGAAAAAATCAGAAATATAAAACTTATTTTCTGAAAATTCCAAAAAAAAAATTCAAAAAATATCTGGCAAAATCGTTCAAGAATCTTTCAATTTCTGTCAGATATCCGAAAGACTTTTTCATCCGATTTTTGCAAGATTTATCTTGCACAATCGGACCGAAAACTGTAAGATTTTTCGTATGTGTTCAAAGAAAATATGTCTGGCGAATTCTGGCAAAAGTCGGACGTAAAAGATTCGTCCGATTTTTGCCAGAAAATGCAAGATTTTTTTTCTGGCAATATCGTCCAAAAATCTTTCAAAATCGGACGGAGTTTTTCGTGTGAAAAAAAATCGTCCAATATCTTGCGAAAATCTGGCAAAATCGGACGGACAAAAAAAGTCTGGCGAAAATCTTTCCATTTTGGCTCAAGGGTATATGCTCATTTTTGAAAAAAGTTTGTTATTCTGGAACGTAATAAGAGAATGGTTCCTTAATAAATAACTTCAAGACATTTTGAAAAAAAAAGACATTCGAGCGACTGGCTCGCAAGCTAAATAAAATAAAAGTTAATTAATTTAAACATTGCTCGCTGCACAAAAATGCGCTCAAGCTCTTCGGTATCACGGAAACTTTCAACTTTTTATTTGACATTATACTATCTTATATACACTAAATTATCAAAGTATAGTGCTTTAAATAATTTTTATATTCACACCAATTTAAATTTTTTGGAATTCACTTTCTGGAAATAAATTGAATGTTAGGTAATGAAAAAGATCGTCATTTAAAATTAATTGTATGTTTGTATCCTAAAAATGCACAAAATCTATTTTGGCATTTGATCTTTTGACCATATCTTGAATTGCACCATATCATTCAACTCAATTTTACAAAAACAAAAAATCAGAATAGATTTTAGAATGAAGAGACTTGATTTTTTGCAGAAAAACGTTAAAATATCCGGTATAACAAGAGTGTATCATAAGATGTCTCCTAGAAATATATTTATTGCATAATAATGAATAAATGAATAAAAATTTTCTATTCCTGTTGCAATATTAACGTTTATGCACCAACCGGTTTTAAAGTTAGGAAAACACTCAGGCTGAACTTTACTTGTAAAGTTTATAAATTATAGGAGAACAGCCGGAGGTCGATGGAATCTGTTTACACGTTCTCATTTTCTCATTTTCAGTCACATGATTGAGCGTTGTTGAGTATGTGTTTAAAATGAAAAACAATAAAGCTAAAACCTTATCACAACAATGAACTTGAATTTTCGCTGAACAGAAAGCGCATTTGACATTTATTTTCCATCGAATATTCATACTCACACTGTATATTAATGAAATCAATGACATAAAATGATTGTTACTTGATAAAAGAACAATATTTGAGCACGTGATGTACAATTGTCGAATTTCGTGACGTGAAATGAATTTGTAAAACAAATTCTAAGTCGCAATACTATTTTGGAACTTACCAATTGAAGCCGTTGAATTAGACATGTTTTCATGAAGAACATATCCAAGATTATCCAGAATTAGTATGAAAGCTTTTTAAGTCTTATTTTTTTTTTTTTTTGGTATTTACTTTCTTTTTTTTAACTACCACTGGAAATTATATTCAATGTTACTGAATTGTGGACGTTTAATGTAAATAAATTAATTAGTAATTAAAATATCAAATAAATTCACAAAGAAATATTATACAAAACAATAATTTTAAACTTTTCACAAAAATTAATGCTGTTATTTCTTCAAATTCACTGGCAACAATAATAGCTTGTCATATGCCTTAGTAATTAATAACTTGAGTACCTCGTTTTTGGCAAAAAGATTTTTTTATATTTTATTCCCGATAATTATTAACACATAGGCACTAATTGATAAACGAATAGCGACGTTATTGGCCAAATATATTTTAAACGATTAAAACATGTTTGCACTTGGTCACACAAAAAAATCTCTCTTTGTTCTGATAATTGATAAAGTTTCTAAAATATTAGTTATTTTTACTTGTAGTGTCTATCAATGTTTTATAATTTTAGTAATAAATTCTCTTTTCCGTATTTAACTATTAAAACATTTTCTCTAATTTTCAGGCAAAAAGAAAAACTAAAACGTACACTTTGTCCCTTTCCCTTCTTATATGCATAAATTGATACTTTTACAATCTATTTTTTTTTAAAAAAATTTCATTGGAAATACTTTAATCATTGACATGTGATTTATTTCAAGTGGTTTCCAAAATTATCACCATAATACTTAATTACATACCAGGCGATACCAGATCGATGTCTCGTAAACAAATTTACACTTTTAATTTACACATAAGAATTGGTGTCGCTGATGGAAAATGGTGAGAAACCTTTAAAAGTATAAATATTTATTTGATTTTGACGCAAAAATGAATGGAATTTGTATTCTAAACAAATATTTTTACTAAAAACATGATAAACAAGGTCCAAAACTATATTCTCTTCAATGAGCTTTTGCAATTTTTAATAACTTCATTTTAGGAATTTAGTACTCAAAGTCAGAAAAGTTCAAAAACTTTATGCAGAGCAGGTAGTTGAGAAAAGTTTACTTGCTAAGCTTCTTTATCAGCTGTTGTCATTTGTAGAGAATGAATGGAAAAATAATGAGAAACATTCCGTCACAAAGATCTTATCATTACTTTATTAAATTATTAATAGAACCCTATTGGGTAATTTCGGCTATAAACTAATTTGTTCATAGAGTTCGTTTGAATGAGAGAATAGCTTTAGTACCGTATATTTTTCATGGTCAATAAAAAGGAAAAAAAAATAGTTGTTAATGAGCTTTCTTGGAACGTGTACATAATGCCGCTTTCTATCAATCAATATTTAGTTTTTTATTATTTATAATCTAATTTCCTATTCTAGATGGATGCCTGTATTTTACAATAATAGTTTGCTTGTAGAAAAAAATGAGTAAAGAGAATTAAAACAAGCTTACTAATTTCACCATTTTCAGTGGAATTACTTCTTTTTACACGCTTTTTTTAAACTTTGCAACTCAAACTTTTCATAAATGAAAAAATAATTGTAAATTTTGTACAATATTTCTATGTAAATTTTCCTTGACATTGAACTTTTAAATAACTTTTCCTTGGTTTCTTTAATGCACATAACATAGTCCTTTATTATCATGTTTTCTTATCGACAAACATGAGAAAATGTCATCAAACTTAAAACTTTTTTTAGAATTAAAAAAATAGCTTTTTAATGGTATCAAAATTATTTTTTAAGTCATGTGATCATTATTTTTTTCTATTGTTTACCGCGAAAAACGAACTTTAAGCGTGAGAAAATTTTTGAAATGTTTCGCGATTTCTTACAATTTACTTCTGCGTACGATAACACATATCGCGTGTAACATCTTTCTCAAAAGCTCTAAATCAACTGAAAGTATTACCTTAAACACTGTAGCGAGTTTGAATTCTATTTGATCGTAACGTGAGCCGATTTGTCGCTGTATACATGCTACAAAAATATATTCTTCCGATATAAGTAGATATACTAGAATGAATATATATACCTATATGATTTTTTCATTCTCTCAACCTGCCATGTGTTCGAAACAATACAACAATAAAATGCTACACAGTTATAATGCAAAAATTTTCTCACAATAAGAAACAAATTAATAAGGATATGATTTATATCACAAATGTGTATCATGGTTTGATTTGTCTTAAAATTAAATAAAATTATTTTAACTTCAAAAGCTTTTAATTCTTTTAATTAAAAGCTTTTCTTCAAATTATTTAAATTAGGCCAGAGAACATTATGACATTTACGTCGTGTAAACCTGTATTGCATAAATTTTTAAAACAATAATATTTAAGGAAAATCATTTTTACAATTTACATTTCATGAAATAGGAATTTTCCAAAGAAGATTCACAAGACAAGACAAGACAAACAAATTTTAATTTTATTTTTCAATAATGCCGGGTAACCTTCATAGCTAAAACAATTTGCTTTGAGCTTTTATAAACTTAAAATCTCATTTAGAAAAAAATAGTGTATTCATGTACTTGTATCTGTGCACTTATTTTCTAATCGTAACCATGTATGAGTAACTAGATGTTATAAAGTTCAATAAGATTTTGTAATTTTGATTTGTTTTGCAATTTTTTTTGCCAACTTTTACTTAAGTAATGATTAAGCGTTATTTCTGTAATACGTACGATTTTTGATCTTTGAATTTTGTTTTAGATTTCATAATCATTTCATTTCTTGTATAATATGAATTCTTTGTTTTGAATCCTAAAAGTCTTAATCGAATACGTTCGATATCAATTTGATATTTAAACAGTGACCAAGAAAATTTATGAGTCTTTTAAACGTTATTGTAAATTTCCTAAGAAAGACTATACTGTTTCATGAAAAATTTATTGATTATATTATAGCCGATCGAGAAGTTTTGCTTCAAAAAAAAGTCCTTTTAAGAAATTGGATATTAAATTTAATATGATTTTTACTTTAATAACCAGACTAGAAAATAATGGTCAGAAATCATGATGTAAACATTTAATATAGGTGTCTGACGTAAAATTAGGTTTCAACAAAAGTCATATAAACTCTAATAAAGTATCATGCATTTCACTTTCAAAATTATTAAACACGTGATTACTATAGAAAGATAAATTTTCAATAACCATGAGAGCATGACCTTAAAACATGTTGGTATTATTGTTGCATTTTCTCGTACAAGCTCATAACTTTTTCTCTGCATGATTTAAAAACTCATTTACACTAATAAACCTTTTTGTCATGCAACAATAGTATTTGAAGTTTAGAGTGTTGTTGTAATGTATGTGTTGAGTATATGTATGTAAACTTGGGTAAGGAGAGAAATGTTAAGCCAATAATGTTTTCAATATAATTTCTTATCATTAAAGTGATGAATACTTAAAGAAATGAATTTAATGTGATTAGTCATATTTGATCAAGTTATATTTACTCAATTTTTATATAGCAAAAAATTGTTCAATCGTGTTTTCTGTATGCTCAAAATCGGATAATCGTGAATCACCAATTCAGTATTTTAGATAAACTTAATTTACAAATTTTTATACTAATTTTGAAATTGGATGATTCTCCGTAAACTATCTTTGAAAACTTTCAGGACTTTGGAGATATTTCCAAAATACTGAAGATGATAATCCGAAAATGAGAACAATCCTCTTTAGTGAAACAACCCGTAAATGATCACAATAATTTGGTGTTATCGGTGAATTTTAACTTTTTTAATTTTTAGTTTAATAGAGAATCATAAAAGAAGGTACAATCAATCATGCTTATAATTTTAGGTTTAAATGATGAGTTTTGGTTTGGTTTTACAAGATAAATGATTAAAATTTAAAAGAAGCCAAATTCAGTTATTTATCATCAGGGCTAACATCTCAAAACGAACTTCTGACCTCGACTAAAGCTTTTTATTCACAAAATCAACCCTAACCACATTATTAAAATAATTTCGGCCATGACAAATGCAATCAGGATTGTTAAATGTTGCTTGTATTTGGCACAGATTCAACACAAAAGCATCAGGTATGTGTTATGCAATTGTGTTTAAGCAAATGTGTATAACCAAGAGAGTGCTTAAATTTTGGGCAAATAATGCTTCTAGTTGTCATACAATAATGTCATGCGTCGAAAATTTAAAAATGCAACAATAGCTTAAACTTGGAAAAAAAAAATCAATAGTTTGAGAGGAATGACTAAAAACTTTAACAGTACAAAAATATTTTATTTCTTAAATTTAAACATTTGCTTCGTTTTATTGATTTACGTATTTTTCTCGGAATTTTTAATGAATTTTAAGCTCTTTTTTAGCATTTTGTTTACATATTTTTGTAAAAACCCGTCAAAACATTTCTCTTGTTTATTCAAACCACGTTTAATTCACAGATATAAGCGTATTGCCAAACTGTAATACGGACATAAATATTTCTCAATTTTATTCAACTCATCCTTCCTCTTAAATTGTTCGATAATATTTCTAGAACCTTTAACCTTATTTCTTATTGCAAAGCAGAAAACGTAAAACGTAAAAGGAAATGGTACAGTGTTGCAGTAAAATAGAAAAATCTCGAATGATCGTAGATAAATCTCATGAATCTCATTAAACTATAAATTATAGGATATGACTATCAAATCAATTAAAACTATCATAGATCAATGAAAATATTAGTTAAACTTAAAGATGACTTGAAGTTTTAAAAAAGTATTTCTTTGAATTGATAATTAGTAATGATACTTAAAAAAATATTTAATGACTCACCTTCTTTTTCAGATTCATGATGATCGTGGTGGCCATCCAAATGTCGCTTTAGGTGATGTAGATTGGCATAAAAATGATGGTGATGTAAAACACAAGCAAGATCAGTGCAGTTTAACATTTTTCAGTCACCACTAATATATTAAAGGCAAAGATGTTTACGCACTTTTTTTTTTATCTTTTAAGGGTACACTAATTGCCTCGACATTTTAAATTTGCATTATTTATTAACTTCTGTTTATTCCATTATTGTTTTTGACACACTATTTATTCCATGAAACTAATGATTTGAATGACCTTAAGTTTTCAAATTGTAGGAAATGAAGAATCTGGTTGTGTTCCTTACATTTAAGCACATGCAAGAAATTTGTTTGAGTGCTTTATCGATTTAGGATTGTCTGTATGTTATTTTTGCGTAAAGCTAAAAAATTAAAGATCCAATTAGAATCAAGATTGATGTTAGGTCTTAAGTGATATAAATTTATTATCAACCAATAAAGCTTTATGAAATTAGCATAATATTGTAAATGTCAAGCGACAGAAATTAACAATCAGATCACATTTTCAGAATTTAATCAACAGGATTGATAATTATTCCCGTGCTCAAGTGTTAATTAGTCAAATTTTTTTGACCAAAAAAAAAACTTGAAAAATCGTTGATAATTGTAAATGTGAAATTCATCTTTTTATTGTTCTGAAAAACCTTGAATGATTCTTAAGTATTTTTCGTTAGATCTTAAAAATGTTTCAATTCAGAAAATGCAAATAAACCGGAAAATTTTAAACATCGAATAAAAATCTCGCTGCAAATGATAAAGATGAATATAAACAAGAGATTGTTCAATATGCATTGATATTTCTCTATCCCCACTATGTTCCTCTCTCTTTCACTTTGATTTAATAACGTAACGGAATTTTCACCCATTTTAATGCTTGCACTCAAGTCGAGCAATTTTTCACAGATTAAACCAATATTGTTAAAATTTTTATGATAACTAACATAGTATTTTTCATATTTATTTGTAACATTAAATCATAATTAAGAAGTTATGAGTACACACACTAATCTGAATGAATAGTTAAAAAAAATTAAAATGGTCTCGTCGAAAAACGATATAATAACAGAGGCACTCAACTTTTCGCATTACTCTTATAAACAAAACTTTCATTAAAATGACTTTTATGGAATTTATTAAATAAGTTATTTGCTATTATACATTCTTGTCTGTTTTCATCAGTTGCTAGTTAGTGCTTATTTTACGTTTAGCTTCTTCAATGAAGAAGAGCACAAAAGCACCTGAAATATATTTTTTTCTCCATGCAATTTCTGCTTTTTTCATTCTGAAATGAAACTTTTTTATTTGAACAAAAAAATACAATTTCCTTTGGTTTTTGGCGAGACCTATTCATTAACCCTATACACATAGCAATTTAAAAAGAAATACATCCAATGTAAATTTTTTAAAAATTTCATTTTTTTTATTCGCTTAAGAAATTTTTTAAGTGTGTAACTTTTCACATTTATTCAAAAATATTATTAGCAGCAAAATATTTATTTGATTCTTTTTTTCTCATTTTTTGATCACACTTGAATTTAAATAATTTTCATTTTTTTTCTTTGTGCTTTGATGACTTTTAACCATCACAAATCTACATTGGTTGAAGAATCACAAATTTATTAACGATTTTTTTTTTGATTACACAACTTTTTGTTTAAACTGTCATAAAATAGAAAACAATGTAAATCCGTTTATTTTTTTAAAAATTTTAATTTGGACTCAATTTATTTTTCTTTAATGAAAATCAACACTTTGGTACAAATTAATGCATTATGTATTCACCAAGAAAAAGAGACAAAAATATAATGTCTTTGATGATCGTGAGTTTGTCAAACACTGAAAAGACTACTCATGTTATTGGAATCAGACATACTCAAACAGGTTGTAAATAATAAGCATTGTACGCTCTTTTGCAGTTTATCTTGCTCATGTCTATGTGTACAGTTCACACTACGATACTAAACCGATGGTGTGTAATCAAACAAGACTATACAACTTATGTTTTAGCTCATTATCAATGTATTTCCAACTCTCATTAGTATATCTATGATATTTTATGTTTTAGCTATGCGTTTAACTAATTTCTTAGGTAACATTTTTACACGTATGTGTCCGTTCTTAATAGTGAGCTATGAGAGGGTCATTGAAATCGAAAGCTCTTTAAAGAAAAATTCAAGAGACTTCGAGTCTATACACATATGTGTGAACGTGCATTTCAATATTACCTATAAAAAAGTTAAATTCTTGACAATTCCCAGAAATTACATTTATTACACCATTTAATACAATAATTTTTTATCGATAAGTGATCCATTCTTTCAATATTTATTGAGATCATATAAAACTATATAAATAATACTTAATAATTACAAAATTAAATGAGATTTGACTTAGAAATATCTTACAACTTTAAAAATGTGGTAAACAAATTTTTCCTGCAAATAGTTCTGATAAGACTGTGATCCATAAAGCAAGAATGAAGAAAATGTAACTTATCCCGACTTGATGACTATTTGGCAATTGATAAGGTAAACCGCCAATTTCCTGAACATAAAAACCCAATGGAAATATTACCGCCGCAATGCAAAATAAGATCATTGCACTAAATCCAATCCATCTCGCATAGAAAATAACATTTCGATCCCATTTGCTAGCAACAAGAAGAATTACAACTGTTGTGATGCAAATAACACCAAGAAATATTAGTATGAGAGAAATGAGCCATTCTGTCGATAAAATTGGTGTAAAACAAATTTGATTCCTTTTGTAAATCGTTATACACTGCCACATTAAGCCATATTTTGAATTATTTCCTATTTCAATGATCCATTCACTACTTGCTAAAGATATGATCTGAAAAAGTATCCATGATAAATTATTTAAGCTTATAAATATAAAAGAAAATCTTTACTGCACACATTCCAGCTGTAGAAAACAGCCCTGCTGATATTAGCGAAAATTTATCCATTTTATTTAATTGTTTTCAATTTTATTAAAATATGATTTCATCGCGTCTTTTTTCACCTGATTTCTGCATCTGTTTTTGTTGTTATTACTACTAGACGGATAATCGAATTTGCTGCATCTTAACGAACAAATGATTTTTTTTTTCTTATTGGACTTTTCATTGAATATAATACGATAGAAAGAAAAAATCAATAAATTAAAAAATTGTTAATTTTATAGGTAAATGCGTGCAATGAAATGTCTTTAAGTGGAAAAGAAGTTAGCTTTATATTTCCAAAAAGCGGTAATTTGTTTTACGAAAAACGAAAAGACGAATATCAATTTTGTAAGCCTCATTTGATGTCAATAAGGTCTTACACTTTAGAAAAATTGGAGAAAATGCAATTAGATGCACAAAAGTTATTACAAGCTAAAGAAACAGAATCAAAGTAGGCAACAAAGAAAAATTAAACAGTGAAAAAGTTTCATAAATTTTGAACACAAAGAACTAAACCTTTTATCAGATTAAAAAATGTACTTACTCGCTATTGCCATATTTTTCGCTTTTGCACTAAGTATTAGTTTTCTTTGGAGATATGGAAACATTCCAAGACAACATCCTTTAGTGTCGGTCTCTGTTGTCGTTGCCTGGTCATTCTCATTCCTCATAGTCTTTACAATTCCACTAGATTTGACTGGGGTAAGTTTGCAAATTTAACATTTAAAAATTAATTGTTGATGATAAAATAGCAAACATTTTTGTTGGAAAAAACACAATACCTAAAGATGAGTCATGATTTTTGATATTCTTTTTTTATAGACTGTTTATCGTCAATGTATTGCGGCGGCTAAAAACGCAACAAATGCTACGAATCAAGATGAAGTTTGTAAACCACCGTGGGGAATGGTTTCTGATGATGTTTTTCCAACTTTATGGAGAATAATTTACTGGACATCGCAATTTCTAACATGGATTATAATGCCATTAATGCAAAGTTATTTAAAAGCTGGTGACTTTAATGTACGTGGAAAACTCCGATCCGCCCTCATTGACAATGCAATTTACTATGGAACATATTTATTCATTTGTGGATTTCTTCTAATATACATTGCTCTCCAACCAGGCGTATATTTAGACTGGCAAAAACTCAAAGCTATAGCTTCTTCAGCTAGTAACACATGGGGTTTATTTTTACTAGTTTTACTGTTAGGATATTCATTAGTAGAAGTGCCCAGAAGCCTTCTTAATAATTCAAAAGTAGGATATACTTTGCAACATGCATATTTCAAACTTTCTAAGTTGAGCTCAGATAAGGCAGAAGCTGAAGAAAATGCTGAGGATGTTTTGGAATCTTTACAATCTCTTAATTTATTGATTCCTTCACACCATCAACTTCGTCAGTGTGTTGAAGAAATACTAAGAAGAGTTCCACCCGAATTAATGGAAAAAGCTAAGCGTTCAGTTCGTTCTGATGGTGGTTCATCGGCATCAGTTCCTTCGGAAAAATCCCTTATCAGACTTCATAAACAAGTAATAAAATCCTTACAAATTCTTCAACGTACTGAAGCATTATGGAATGTTCAAGTAGAGAAAATTTTGTACTTGGAGGATGTTGAAATGAACTATTTATCATCACCTCCATTCAGACATGAATTAAGTACGAAGAAAGTATGTCCATCGGGTTATTCTTTATGGTACTGGGAATGTGTCATAAAATCGCCATTTTTAAAAATACTTGCGGGATTTACAGCCTTTTTATCGATCATTGTCGTTTGGAGTGAACTGACTTTCTTTAGTACTCAACCAGTACTTTCGATATTTGCAAACATTCTCTATTTAGCAGGAAAACGCTATGATTTTGTTACGATAGAACTTTTCTCAATGGCTACACTTTGCTATCTTTGCTATTGTGCATATTCAACAATATTCCGGATCAAGTTTTTAAATCTTTATTATTTGGCTCCTCATCATCAAACCAATGAACATAGCTTAATCTTTAGCGGAATGCTTCTTTGTCGTTTAACTTCTCCAATGTGCTTGAATTTCCTCGGATTAATGCATATGGATTCCCATGTAATAAAGCAGAGAATTCAAGAGTTATATTATACGCAAATAATGGGACATAATGATGCGCTTGGTATAATTGCTAATGGTTTCAACATTTATTTCCCCATGTTAATGGTAAGATATAAACATTGTTTACAGTTTTAAAATAATTAAAATTATATTTTTTGTTTAGATTGCAATCTGTGCTGCGACATGGTTTTCTCTCGGATCAAGAATTTTGAACACCCTTGGTTTTCAACAGTTCATGGTAAACGATGAAATTTCTTTGGAACTTGTACAAGAAGGCAGAGATTTGATGATTAGGGAAAAACGTAAAAGACAAAGAATGGATGCAGGATCAAGGCGAAAAGAATTCAATTTTCGAGAGACATTTGGTGATCGAGGTGCATTGAGGGAAGGATCAACAAGTAATTTTGATTATAATACCACTAATACTGGCATCGATGACATAACTTATGATCAAGGAAGAACATTATCTCAAGAAATTAACGAACGATTTGGAGTTTCGACTGATATCAATTTTAGACCACCTGATGCTGATAACTTTAGACCTAAAAATATTTTCGATGATGTTTGAAATGCGTAATGAGATGATAAGAATGAGTATAATTTCATTTTAATAGAAATTATCTTATAAGTTGTAATAGTTCTACAGTTTTTAGTTTCGAGCTAAAATTATAGACATTCAATAAGTGAAACCAATTAACAAAAATTAAAATCATGTTTATTGAACAAGCAAAGTTGCTTAAAATGTACTAATTTAGATAATTCATTTGAGATTCAACATTGGAATTATGATAAACAATTTGCAAACATATTAATCCTCATGTTGTTTCTTTTTGATTTGTTATGTTTCCTTTTTACAGCCTTTCAAATAATTTTTGCAGCTGGCTTCCTGGGTTAAACTAGAAAATTGTTATCAAATAGAGAGCTTAATTTTCTTACACTTGCTTAATACCATCGTGGTTATGACCAATCACACTCAATCTCAGCAGTGGTCTATTGATATTTAACAATATTCACTTTTATCATCAATGACTTCAGACGGCTCTCTTCAATTTTTATTTTAGTATCATTTTGTTCATGATCATCCCTATTCTTTCTTTACCTACATTATCCTTACTTACTTACTTACTTCGCTGGCCGTATAAATCAATTGTGATCCTTAGTTTCACGGTTTTGGTTTTAAACCGACCATGCTTGAAGGGAATTTTAAACTAATAGTTAAATAATTATATTTTATTTACTGATTTATTTTTATTTTCATTCATATTAAATTTAGGTAGGTTTAACATTACGAAATTTATTCATGTGAACTTTAAAAAGATTTTCTTCCTCATAATTATTGAATATATTTTATATATTATTCAGAAAGTTTATTAGACTCATTCTCATATTTTAAAAATTATTAAACCTACATTCATTTTTTAAGTTTTTAGAAATTGTGCGCATTCTTTAAAATGTTTTCGATTTGATTACATGTTTGTTTTATTTCTCAAAAGTTATAAAGGTAATTTAAGAATTCTCAACAAGTAATCTACTTTGCATGCATTAACAAAGTTTGAATTTTTTTTATATATCACATTAGAATTTTCATAAAAAGTGGACGCCTTTAAAGAATAGTTTATTTGGTATTGAATTAATCATTGAAAATAAACATTAGAAGGAAGTTAGTTTATGGATTGCTAGTAAAAAATATAAATTTGTAAATTTTTAAATGGAAATATGAAGAAAGGCATCTAAAGATAATCTGTTTTCTGAGGATTGTACTCAAATTCAATAAAATCGTAAAAAATGCAAAGAAAAACTCCAAATTTCGATAGAACCTTTTTTTTCTATGTGTCTCCAAAATGTTTTAAAATATTAATTCAAAATTAGAATTATGTTCATCATTAGTATCAATCTTAAAATGTATTGGGTCAATGATTGTGAATATCCGTATTAACATTCAAGATAAAACTTCAATCTTCTTCAAAGCTAACCTCCTGGAAAAATTCTTTAAAACATCAAGTATTTATTTTAATAAAGCTTAACAATTTACATACAAATATGTTTAAAGCAAAATTACATTAATATTCTTTTGCAGAGAAAATATCAAAAAATTTTAATTGTTCCAGGTTTTGATCCAATATTTTCTTTGTACCATTCCATAAACATGTTCCTTTAAATTTTTAACAATTCTTCTTTTCGGCACGTGAAAAACATCAAACAAAATTATGATTTTATAAAATATTCTAATAAGATGAATCATATCTCATTCAATTAAATTAGGTAATTATTGATAATTTTTTTGTGGAAATTCCATTGTTTCTTTTGTATCAAATTTAAATTTTTTAGGAATAATTTTGTATTAGGATACATAGTTGCAAACAAATCATTTTGCAATTTAAAATGATTGTAAGATATTAAAATGATTAAGAATATAAATATTTGTTTTGGTGAAAAACATCTCAAATAGATGGACAAAATATCACAATTTAATGAGAAATATCAATTCTAAACAATTAATCTTTTTGAAGATTGTTTTGAAATTTCCATTATAATTTTTTTAAAGAATATATATTTCAATTTTTATTTAAATTTATTCTAATTTTGTTTCTCCTTTCGAAATACCAATTTGATCAAATATTTTGCGTATTCTAGCATAACTTAGCAAACAACTTTTACATACAAATTAAGAAAAACATGAAGCTTTAAGATTTCAATTAAAAATTTATAAAATACAAATATCTCTGATTTTATGATCAAATCAAATCAAAGAATGAGCTTAGGGATGCCAGAATATACTAAATATTTATTCTACTACGTATACAAACTTGTTGTATTTCCAAAAAATTTTTATCAAATGTTATTTCAAAGTTTGTAATAAAATTAGAGATGTTAAATCCAAATAGTTAAAAACACCCAAATAGTGAACAGTTTTCTAACTTTTTAAATTCAAATCATACAGAAATTTTTTTGAGCCTTAAACAGCATCAATTGCAATAATTTTTAATTATATTAAGTTAGTCAAATTTATTTGGGTTTGACATCTCTAAATAAAATATTTTTTTCAAAGCAGTTATTATAAAATGTTTACCAAAAATACATCTAAGCTTTCAAAATATATTTATTAATTTAATTTTTTTCTGAAAACTTTTAAACAGTTTTCAGCAACATTTACTTTTTGCAGTAAAATTTGAAAATTCCTAAAATCTTTGAGTCGATTTTTAGGACAAATTTAAAATATTTATCAGCAAATCTTCGATAATGAAGAAATTTTCAACAAATTCTATCATATTTTTAATTGATTTTTTAATTTTTGTTTTGCCTATATAGGTATTCCAATTCAATACAACTCCAGAAAATTTGCAGCCAGGATAATATCATTTTGAGAATAAAATTGAATTTCATATTCATCCCAGTAATGATACTTAATTATAATATTTTTGCACTTAGTACTCACACATTTAAAAAAGAGTTATACAAAATTGAGATCATCTGTTGGTAACTCACATATATCTACCGTACAAGAATCAGTTTTCTTTGTGCTTGTTCCACTGTTATCCTTTGAAAGTAATTTCATAAATTGCGATATACTACTCCTTCGGGGCATCTCGCCCTGCTAGTTGAATCAGGAATCCTATTATATAAAATGTTAATCATTATTTTGAAAGAAAAAAAATGATCTATCTAATCATACCACAAGGATATGCCATCTGGAGATTAAATCACATTTTCCTACTTGTCCGTTAATGTTTGCAGCATCTCTCATGTCATTAAAATGTTGAGCTTCTTCTGGTCCACTTGAATTTAGTCCTAATGAAAACCAACCAACCATCTCATTTCTTTTAACGTTTTTCTTAGAATACACCGATATCATTAATGTTACATCATTTAATTGAAAAAGTGCGACCTGTTATAAAAACGAAATTTATGAAAATAATTGCATCTATTACAGTTGAAATTAATCGCTTACTTGAAAAACAAATGTTTCTTTAAATAAAGGGTTTGGTTGTCCTCTTTTAGTAGACGTTTTGGCTTTTGCCATTTCTTGTCCCATACTGCTAACTAAGCACAACTTCACATAGGTATCTGGTGCTTTTCCAATTGCTAAATTTCGAAAATGACTTCCTTTTACAATTTCTACTGTTAGTCGACCTGTTGTTCCATTATATCCTAAAGCTAATAATAGTTCTGGAACTCCACCGCCATGTTGTTGCATTGAAATTGTTGATCCCGTACTATCAGATCGTGCTAAACTCAATAAATCACTTGTTGAGCTACTCATCTAAAAATTTTTTTAGGAAATATAGAAATTGATTGTAAAATAATATTAAACTTCTTACAACGGAATTATTCCTTGATTCTAAAAGGAGCCATAAATTTGATTCTAATTCTAAATCGATTGATGCAAAGCTAATGATTGTTTCTCCAATTAATCTTTCCCTTCGCATTCTTTCGCATCCATAAACTCGAACACGTAATGCCATTGAATTGACTTCTTCAGGATTAACACGATGAAGTAAAAAGCTGAAAGAAGAATTTAAATAGTAATCTATTCCATAGCATCATTCTGATTAATTTAAAGAAAATTACCTCTCCATAAATTGAGGATTTTCTCCACATCTAATTTTTGTTTTGTGCTTTTGTTTTTTACTAGGCAACATTAGTAATCTAACTTGTGAATGAGTAGTGGATTTATCTCTTGTTGGAATACCACGACATTGAAGAACGTGAACAGTCATTTTACGCATTGGTGCATCGTACAATAGAGCTATTTCAATAAAAGTTCCACCACGTTCTAATAACGATGCAGTTGGACTTTGCAAATTTAAATCAAACTCAGATTTTATTGATTTTGTTTCACTATTATCAAAAAGTGGTTCCTGCATTACATCAACAATGCACTAAATTCAAAAAATAAAAGAAAATTTAAATATTTTTAATTTTTTAACTTAAATTTTCTTACATCTTGATTGATGCTGTTAATGTCGGGCATATTTTCTAAACTATCATGATCAAAGGAATTAATTTTAGAGATTTTACTCCTGTCATCGTTTTGATTTGATGAAAATACTGAATTAACTTGACGTCGATCTAAAATGATAAATTATAGTTTGAAATGTTAAAAGTCCTAAAACACATCATGATTACCTTTTTTCTCATGACTTATAAGTCCTACATTGCTTTCAACTGAAGCTTCTACCGAACTATTAGAACTACACTCGCTACTAGAATGTGTGCCAATTTTTCCTCTTTCTGCTTGTCCGAGTAAATCACGATTTTGGTTCTTATTACTATATCGAATGTTGTTAATGCTATTAATATTATTATTGTAGAAATTATTATGTTTCAACGTGTTATTATGCTTGATTGATTTTGATGTAGGTAACATATCTAATGTTAAAATTGGCTGAAATCCTTCTAAATTTATTGACTGCTTATTTGAATCACTAATGAGTCCTCCATACTCTGCACATTTAAATAAATTAGATTCACTGGTCAAACTTGTTGATTGTTGCAATTTTAAGCGTCTAAGTATTTCATCTTCTGAATCAGAACTTGAATTATCATGATAAGGATAACGTTTACTTCCTAAAAACAATTAATTTATGAATTAATAACATCTTGAGACCTTTAAAGTAAACTAAGACTTACTTAAACTATAAATTGTTTTCGTTGATAGCGTTTTCTCATCGCAACAAGGTAAGATAGTAGAATTATTAAAACACCATTTTCGGTTTATGTAAAGAAAAAAGATGACGACTAGGACGCACATTCCTAATCCTGCACCAACAGTTGTTTCTAATGAAACTGGAAGTGAACAAAAAAAAATTAATAGATTAAAAATCAGAAACATAAACTTTGATTAACTAATACATAAGTTATAGGTATGTACATATGAAGAACTTTTTTGGTTTTTTAAAAATTTATGGTTTTTTGGGAAAACGAAAAACAGAAACACGTCATTTTAGATTCGAATTGGAAAATACTTGGTCATTAAACTCAACGCGGGAAAACTTGAAGCAATTGCTTTCAAAGTAAATGAACACGCAATATTTACGAACAAAAAAATCGATAAGGAAGAAAGGAAAAACACACAATTTGGTAAAGTACACATATTTGTCATCGATTTTTTTTACTTCATCTTCAACAATATTTTTTTTTTAACCATATGTTCGATTATATGATGATTTTACGATTTTAAAAAATTTATTGCAAAATGGAACATTAATATTACCATAAGAGTCTACACCCGCTATCATAATCATCTTGGATGAAAATTAGTTGAGTATTCAAAGATTAAAAATGTATTCAACTTTTCTTTTATACTATTCTCAAATTTTCCAACAATTTGTGTAATTTTCCTCAATGTGGATTGCAAAATCACAAAAAGTGTTTATTATTAAGTTCAATTCATTATTCAAGAATTCTTTTTTCATTTTTTCACTAAGAAAAGTTTCATTATACTTTTGCAAAATTAACTTTCAATATTCTTCAAAATACAAAAGCTTTTTTCCTTTTTTGAACTTTAATTAAACTTCCTGAAATTATTATCATTTCTAATCTTAGCTTGAGTAAAAATGAAATATCACTTTATTTGTGTGATTAGAATTAAATAAACTAAAAAATAAACAAAAATGATTCTACGTGATTCTCTATATAAAGTTTTGAAAATTATCCTGAGCTTTTCAACCCTTGTAAAAAAGTAGACTCAGTAATGAAACTTGATTGATACACTTGTTTTACAAAACGTGCTTTTTTGACAGTACAAGCGTGTTTATTTCTTAACGTATTTTGAACAAGTAAGATAGTAAGTATAATTTATTACCAAAGATATTTAAATGACAATATGAAGAAAGCTTCTATGAAAGTTACAGAGCTTTTATCCACCATGACACTTTTCAAAATTAATTAGAAAGTTCGGAAAAACATTTTTTAATTGTAGTCCTAAAATGATTTTTCTAAAATATTATTTCGTCCAATTAAATCTCTGTCTATCTATCTTTCTGACGCTGTTCCTCAAGAAAAAATTAGCATTTTCTATATTTGTTAAGGTCATAGGTATAGCAACATGAAACTGTCAATTGCTTAAACCATTTTTTAGTCAACCGGCTCAATCATAACATGCATGAACGCTTAGTACTACACAGAAGGATTTAATAATTTAATAATGTACAGTTTTAGTTTATAACAAGTTTTTATTAAATTTAAAAATATATTCATCGTAATATAAATAATATCTATTTAAAAGAATGTTGTTTTGTGTATTCCCAAATCATAATAGCACCAGCAACGTGAACGTTTAAAGAACGAACAACTCCAGATTGTGGAATTTCTATTACTAAATCCAGAAGTCCTAGTAAATTTGCAGGAATGCCTTTCTTTTCGTTGCTATAAAGAAATTAAGACATAAAAAAAATTAAAAAGAGTTTTTAAAATAATTTATAAAAGTTTAATTTACCCCAATAAGAGAACACATTTTTTAGGCATTTTGACATCGACCAACGAAACGCTGTTCCCACTTTGCTCAGCGCCTGCTACAATATATCCTAATTGTTTCATTGCAATTAAGTAGTCGAAAAGTTGCCAGTTTTTGATCTCTGATATTTGTATCCATTTTTCTGATGTTCGACTTAGAGTTTTAAATTCGAAATTCTCTTGTGACTTTAATGAATGTATGACATATTTTGATATTCCAAAAATTTCACATGTTCTTGCTAATCCACCTAGATTTGTATTATTATCGATAAGAGATGCAACAACAATCAAATCTGATGTCGGTTTCTAAATAAAAAATATTAAATTTAATTAAGATGGGATTATAGTAAATATTAGATAAAAAAATCTTACCAAGCATGCCTCGTTTGCATCAAACGATTTAAATCTATCAGGTAGAGACCTTAATAAATTTTCTCCAGGACTTTGATTTTTATATGGCAAATATTTTTGTTGTAAATTAACAATACTGCTGTTAACATGTTCATTTAAAACAATCTCAAATTCATCTGCCATGACAATACAATCACCATCTTTTGCCATATCAGCAGCAACGAAACTGTCAAAATCTACATTTTCGTCTTCAATGATTTCTTCAAAAGACATGTTAGTAGCTCTTGGAATATCTCGATAAAATATTTGAGATCTATTCAACATCATGAAATCTTTAGAAAATCTAAAGTCATTTTTAAGTGCATTAAAGTATTTTAAGCAGTTTTTCTGCTTAACACTTTCCTGAATTACAATAGTAATCTCAAGCATTTTTGATGTGATTGCAGTTTCTGTAAATTTTGACAATGTCTTTATATGTTCATATGATAGAATCATAGTTAGTAGTGAATAAATTCTCACTCCAAAATTTTGTCCCATTGAGAAAGGAAGAATATTTTTAAATATCGAATCCAATTTTTTCTCAGCCTTTTCAAAATCTCTTTCCATTTTCATTTGCATAATTGCTATAGCGAAAATAGATTTTAAAGCTTGAGAATTTAAATCACTATTCAACAATTGAATAATATCAGGATAATGAGAAGCGAGAATTATCTCTATCATATATATAACATTAAGCTGATTATTTACTCTCAACAATTCATCAATTAATATATCGATTATTTCCTTGCTGATGTTCTTGCAAAAATATAGTGGTTGAAAATGGTGCAATTTAAGTCTGTGAATATTTGAATTAGGATAATATCTAACTTTCTTCTTGCTAATAACTGAAAGTTCTGTAATTTTTCTTCCAACAATTTCAGAAAATTCTTCTTCTCCAAATAATTTCAACAAAAGTTTGGCAATATTTAATCGGAACTTTACTTTTTGTTTTGTTTCTTCATCAAAGTTACATACAAGCTGATTTTCAATTCTGTAAATAAAGATATTAGAAAATAATTGTATGTAATTTTTAAAATATTAATTTCACTTACTGTTCATCTCGTGTCATCACATTTACTTCAAACATTGCATCTACTAAACAGCTTTTGAAATATTTTAAAACATTATTTTCAACTAATGTCGAAGAATATTCATTTAGAAAATCATATATAGCCATAAGTAATGCAAATTTGTCGTTTTCATTCGTAGAATCCATAAAATTTTTGTAAATTTCTTCAATTGATTCCATCCATGAATTTATAATTCCGAAATTTTCAATTGACTTCAGGTTGAATTTAATGAAACTGATAGAAAAAAGGGATTTATTAGTTTAATATTGTAGATTAATTTTTTTGTAGCACTTTACCTTTTCCAAAAGCTTGTCGATAAGTTAATAATATCAGATGAAGTTTGAATAAAATTCTTGAATACGATTTGGAGTTTCTCAAAAATGTTTTCATGAAATTCTTTCGATATGTTGAGCGTAACAATTTTTAAAATTTCGTAAACATCCATAATATCATTATTTGACGATGACCGTTCTAATAATATTTCAATATTATCCATAATGCGTTCAATGAATTGCAAATTTTGATTTTCATTGTTTAAAAATTGGTTTCTGATGATTAATGCTTGACAAT
The DNA here is from genome assembly GCF_022539635.2 of Chironomus tepperi. Lineage (NCBI taxonomy): Eukaryota > Metazoa > Arthropoda > Insecta > Diptera > Chironomidae > Chironomus > Chironomus tepperi. The sequence goes on along the minus strand of NW_027226498.1, from coordinate 689,164 downwards.
TTGTTTGAAGTACTAAGAACTCCGGTGCAAATGTGGATAAAAAACATTCATTTTCTACAAATTTAGAATTAAAATTTTGATCATATTTCAAAATGATATATGTTGATTTTAAATATGAAAATTCAAATTTCTTATCATCCAGAAATATTGAATTGATTTTTGTCCAAATTTCAGTTATGTGATCTATTGTTTCATTTTCAAGTTTATTTTTTGAACCATTCAAACTCAATTCCAAAAGGTTTAATGTATTTTCAATTCCATTATGCTTTTGATTTGTTAACTGCTTCCAGACTTTTTCAATCATTTCATTAATTAATATGTTTGGTATGTCTTCATAATTATCCATTAAATCATGCATATCAAGCATAACTTCTATTATTAATTTTTGATTATCCTTTATATGTTTGACACTGTTCTTTACTTCATCAATTGTTTTTCCAATATGAGTTTGAAGTAATATGTATTTCCGAAATTTATAATCAAATTCATCCGAGAAAATCAATGCATAATCTTCTTCTTTTATATGATTTATACATTTGTTGAGACAATCATGATTTTCATTAATATGAAATATGTTCCTAAATATGCGCAGAACATGATGAATTCCAATTGAAGAGATAACTTTTTCAAGTAAATTTGAATAAAAGATTTTAACCATTCCTCGTATTTTTATGTTCCTTATTCGCTTTGGTATTAATTCCGTTTGTTTTTCAAAGCATACAAGAAAATCTTTGCTGTATTCGTTAGATATTTTCATAGTCTCCAAACTTTTAAGGATGTAGTAAAATGGAACAGAAAACCAATTTATTTCAACAATCAGTTCAAATATTATCTCTGAATAATTTTGCACAAAGTTTTGAACTTCTGAGAGAAACTTTTTCTCCTTAAAATCAAAAAGATGAGTGACATTCACAGCTTCAAGAATTTTAAACACTTGTTGCTTATGCAATTTTATTTCACTCATTCCAAAAATGTATTTTAATCCATAGCTTTTTACTAAGTTATTTTCATGGTTAATTATCATAGAACATAATTTGAACCAAAATGTTTTAAAACTGTCATTTATTTTCATTTCATGCAATAACTCCAAAGATGGAAGTATCAAGTGACTTTGATTTTCCTCCAAGGCCTCGATAATAGTTATGAATTTTTTCCAGTTCTCTTCATTATTTTGGCATAATAAATTATGATCTAACAAACATTTAAGAAAAAATGTTCCTTGTTTTCTAGCCAATAACGAGTCATCGTCAAAATATTTCTCAATAAAATCTAATTCTTCAATTTTTAATCCATTCTGACACAAATGTTTGAAGAAGTAACATAGATTTTGTGCGCTTATTGTGTTATAACGTTCCATTGATCGATCATATATTGCCGATAAAATAAGTTTCTTAAGCGTTTCGTCCTTTTTCAAAACTTGACACAAAATTCCAACAGCATGATGACGTACACTTGATTCTTTAAATATAAAATTCACTAATATCTCACAGTATTGCTGAATTTCATCACCGGCATAATTGTTATTTAAAGCAAAATCCACAAGAACTTTTGAAATTCTTAACTTAGCTAACATGACTTCATTTCCGGTAAGGTAATGTTTTGATGATGTAAATAATACTGGTGTGATAAGTTGCTGAAGTACTTCATCCAATAAATAATTGGAGGCATCATCATTTTCTATTAAAATTAATAACTTCATGAAAAATTCATTGCGATCTTCTTTTATCTTTCCATTGTTTAGCAACTTATTTATTGCAATTAACATTTCTTGATTATATGCATTGAATATTTCAATAAATTTAATTTTGTCTTCATGATAGAGCAAATAATATTCGTATGAATCCATAACTATTGATGTTTATTTTATGACTTCAAAATATCCACTGAAATTTATTTTTGTTTTGATTTCGTTGATGCACGTTTTGTATAAAATGTTTTGCTCAGTTCCTTTTCGAAACTTTTAGTTTCTTCATAATAGGTATTTAAAGTTTTTAAATAACAAACTTTATGAATCTATGCTAGAAGCGAAGAACAAAATACTATGAAATTGAGTAAAATTTGAATTTTTAATTGTCATTTTAATAAAATATATAAATCTTTAAAATCATTTTCAACGAATTTTCAAATTTTCCCGCAACAAGTTGCTTAGTTTTGGGATACATCCACAAATAGTGTTCCCGTTACATAATTTTCATCGTATCGAAAAAAATTATTTTAATTTTTTACGATGGGAAACGGAATAACGTTAGCATTAAAACCTGAAGTGACACCAAGTCCTAATCAGGAGTCACAATTTGATCCTCTATATGGCTTTCCAAATGGCAGAAAAGAAAGGGGTAAATCTAGAATTATAAAAATGTCCAAAAATTTTGTTTATGCTTATAAATATTTTTTTAGTTATGATAGCAACAGAGGAAGAAATGATTTCGGCAAAACTTCCACTTGAGAATCGTGACTATTGTGCACATCTTGCAATCAAATTTCAACAATGCCGTAAAGAAGTTTGGCCATGGGCCTGGAAGTGCGCTCCTGAAAAACATGAATATTTATCATGTCAATATGAGGAGTAATGAATTAACTTTTTCTCTCCAAACATTGACTAATGTGTTCTCTTACTCCTTTTTTAGCTGGATTTTAAGAATGAAGGAATATGAACGTGAAAGAAGATTAATGGAACGTAAAGAAAGAATAAGAAAGAGGAAGGAAAAACAAGGAGAATAAATTTTCCTAAAATTTTCTTAGTTTCGGATGCTCTGAAAAACTAAACTAAAACTGCTTTCAGGAACATCTTAAAAAAATTTAAATTTATTGTCCAATTAATGAAAATTACAAAAATAAAAAAAAAATACAAATCAAACAATTTCGTGTGACGTTACTGGTTTTTTGATGGGGTGTTAGAAAAGTAAAAAAAAAAAACACTCAGAAACTAAATTATCTTTCAAAATAAGAATTCAGCTAATTTTTAAGAGTTTTCACATTTTATTGTTACGATTTACGAACTATTTGATAAATTAATGGATAAGTTAAGTGTGAAAGAATTCAAAAAAACAGCTAGAAAGTTATAAAAATCGGTAAATGTTACTAAATTTTTCGAATTGAATAAAATATCAAAACTTCATTAATAATTAATTTCTGAAGCTTATATGAATGACATTTGTTCATTAAATATAATAAACTACTTAAAAATGTTATATTTAAAATGTTTTTGATATTAATTTCAACAATTTAATTTTTCTTATTTACAACTAACCATTTTTGTCTGATTTTTCTCCTTGCAAAGTATTCCTTAATAAAATTCTTTTCTTTTTCTTTTTTGTTATTGTTTTTAGTTATAGTGCATAGTCATAAGATTAACGAGTGGGAAATTTTTTAATCATGTCGTCATCTAGCCCACCTGAATTAGAAATAGAACATACTGATAAAGAGGATCCTTTAAATCTTCTCGATGACAAAATTCGTGATTTCAAAGATGTCGAAATTGAAGATAAATTTAACAGTGTAAAACGAAAATTAGTATCTGATGTTCATGTTGCTAAAAAACCCAAAATTAAGGAAGAAAATGAAAATCTTCATTCAGAATGTGAAAAAGAGAATCACAATCCACCAAGTACAGAAGAAAATTCAAAAGATGATAGTAAAATAAAAGAGGAGCCACTAAGTAATGAGGAGGAAGAGTATGAAACAGGGAATGAAATTAAATTGACTGAAAAGGACAGTAAGTTAGATGAAGATGAAACAGATAGTAAAAATGAAGCAATCTCAAAAGATAAAAAGGATAAAAAGGAAAATGATAAGAAGGTACAAAATCTTAGAAAAAATATTAAAGACGTGATTGATGAATCTCATCTGGATGCAACTACTTTGGCAGCACAACGTCAGGAATCTGAACGTTTAGCTAGATTACAAGAAGCTCAGAGAGTTGTAAGAGAAACACAACGTCAAATTGCTGCCGAAAAGCATGCCAATAAAACACAGCAAAAAGTTTTGTCGTTATTGGGCGATCAATCGAATGAACAGAATAACTCAACAATAGACTTAGATGATCCATTATTTGAAAAACTTTCACTCAATCCAGCAATAAGTATTACTCCTGCATGTAAAGAAACTCTTCAATCAATTCAATCATTAATTAGTACCGATGAAAAAATTCCTGATTCTGATGATGATGTTATAATTCAGCCAGAGGAGCCTTTTGAAAAATCTAAAGCAGTTATAGTTGATAGTTCCTCAGATTCAGATGATTGCATTATACTATCAGATGAAGAAGAGGAAGATGATGATGAGGACGATGAAAATAACAGTGGAGAGCACACAAATGATATATATAATAAACATGATGCAGAAGGTCGAGTTATTATAAATATAGGTCACAACGAAAAAGAACCGGACGTTTTTGTTGCACCTCAAATCGCAAAAATAATAAAACCTCATCAAATTGGTGGCGTACGTTTTCTTTATGATAATATAATCGAAAGTATTGAGCTATTTGATAAATCTACTGGATTTGGCTGCATCTTAGCACATTCTATGGGATTAGGAAAAACGCTACAGTTAGTTTGTTTCTGTGATATTTTTTTAAGACATACCAACTCCAAGACAATTCTTATTATTATGCCAATTAATACACTTCAAAATTGGAATAATGAATTTAACATGTGGATTCCATTGCCAGAGGATGTTGATAAATGTCCTTTGAATAATCAATGTGAAGTAAGGCCAAGAAATTTTAAAATTCACGTTCTTAATGATAGTCACAAGTCTCTAGCAATAAGATCTAAGGTGGTATTAGAATGGCAAAAAGAAGGTGGAGTTTTAATGATGGGCTACGAAATGTTCCGATTATTGAGTCTCAAAAAAGTTAAACAAAAGCGAAAGAAAGGAGGAATTCATAATTCAGAAAACGATGTTCCTACAACCGAGGATCAAGATATGTTTGATAAAATTTATGATGCATTAGTTAATCCAGGAGCTGATTTGATAGTTTGCGATGAAGGGCATCGTATAAAAAATGCATGTAAGTAAAAAGCATTAAGTTTTTGTTTTAAAAATGAAAAATATAAATATTTTTTTTTTGCCTTTATTTTTTTAGCTGCTAGTACATCATTAGCTCTCAAGCAAGTAAAAACTAAGAGAAGAATCGTCTTAACAGGATATCCTCTTCAAAATAATTTATTAGAATATTGGTGCATGGTTGATTTCGTTCGACCAAGTTATTTAGGAACAAAAACTGAATTTTCAAATATGTTTGAAAGACCAATTCAAAATGGTCAATGCATTGACTCAACACCACAAGATTGCAAACTTATGCGCTATAGGGCTCATGTTTTGCATTCTCTTTTAAAAGGATTCGTGCAAAGAAGATCACATTCAGTGCTCCAAAAATGCTTACCAGATAAAACTGAACATGTTTTACTCATAAGATTGACTCCATTCCAGAGAAAGCTTTATACAGTATTCATGGATGAAGTTGTTAGGTCTAAAAAGGTTCCAAATCCATTAAAAGCGTTCGCAGTATGTTGCAAAATTTGGAATCATCCTGATGTTTTATATAATTTTTTGAAAAAAAGAGAACTCGACCTTGAAATCGAATTAGAGGAAAATGAAACTGATCGTAAAAATGAACCGGCTTCAAACATTAAAAAAAGAGGCAGAAAAAGCAAGGACAAAGAAAAAGATAGAGAGAAGGATAAAGTAAAACAGGAAGAAGTAATTAATTCAACTATCATTAAGAAAACTGAACCCGAGGAAATCAATCCAATAAGATTAGAGGTGTCAAAGAACATTCCACAAACATCATCAGATACATTCAAACCACCTGTAACACCTTCAAGTAACGATAGTGCATATTCATCCAATCAATCGCTTTCAAGTAGTTATGAAGGTCCTAATACATATAATACGTATCCAAGTTACCAAAACTATGACATGAATAATTATCAAAATTATAACTATCCCAATGGAAATTTCTCAAACTGGAATAATACAAATTCAAACTCATATTGGCAAAATAACTATTATCAGCCTGACAATTTTTATCATCCTCCTAACTCATATCAACCATACTATGGAAATCAACAGATGGTTGATTCAAAAACCACGCCGTGTAATAATGCATCTGACCAAGAAAGGACTAACATTAAAGTTGAATCATTAAGCAATTCATCGGTTGACAAAAATAAAAAACCTATTTTGGATGGTGGGTTGTTAGCAGATGTAATACAAAAGGAAGCTAAAGAGCAGCAAGAAAAGAACAATCCAAATAAGGATGATATTGCCGACACAATTGTACTCAAAAATAGTTCCCGCGATGATGGAATTCCTTACGATTGGGCTGTTGATTTGATGAAAGAATATGTTCCTGATTTAATAGAAAATTCACCAAAATTAGAAATATTTTTGTGCATTTTAAACGAAAGTATTAAATTAGGTGATAGACTTCTTGTTTTCTCTCAAAGTCTTCTTACTTTGAATTTACTTGAGAAATTTTTGCAACGGTTGAAAATTCCAAATACTGAAAAATTTTGGGCAAAAAATCAGAGCTATTTCCGACTTGATGGTTCAACAGCTGCTCTTGAGCGCGAAAGACTTATTAATGAATTTAATTCTAATATAGATTACAAACTTTTTATGGTATCAACAAGAGCTGGATCTCTTGGAATTAATTTAGTTGGTGCAAATCGTGTTATCGTTTTCGACGCATCATGGAATCCATGCCATGACACTCAAGCAATATGTCGTGTCTATAGATACGGTCAAACAAAACCGTGCTACGTTTACCGTTTTGTTGTTGATAATTGTTTGGAAAAGAAAATATATGATCGTCAAATTAATAAACAAGGTATGGCAGATCGCGTTATTGACGAGTGCAATCCAGATGCCCATCTATCGATAAAAGAAGTGACATCGTTATGTTATGATGATGGTGAAGATCCTGATATCAAAGATTTTAAAAATGAAAGAGAAAACTATCATGATGTTGTTATGAAAAAGGTTTTAGATGATTATCCAAAGGCTTTAACAAAAGAGCCTTTCCAACATGAAAGTTTATTGATTGACAGAAAAGAGAAGAAGTTGTCACAAGCTGAAAAAAGATTGGCACAACGTGGCTATGAAATGGAAAAGCAAGCAGCAAATAAAACTACATTTAACTATAATACAGTAGGAAATAACTATAGATTATTTAGAACACCCGATGGTACATTAATTCAAAGACCAGTCATTTCTAATGTAAGAATTTTTTTAAAATTATTTTATCGAAGTTGATCATGTTAATATTTAATTTCAGAATATTCCTGCTATCCCAACTCCGAATATTCAAAATCCAACAATAAGAGCAGAGAATCCTAGACCTAATCGATGGGTACCCGTTGAAGTTTGGCAAAGCAAAGGAATCATCGCTCAAGAAATGACACTTCCACAAGGTACAATGAAGACATATATAATGTATATTGAAAAATATAGCTAAGGAATAAATTTTTTCCAGATGTTTCAATTCAAACAAATTCTGCGGACAAGTCAAAAATATTCTTAAAAGCTGGGCAGAAAATCATCGTTCTTAAATCTCCAAGAGGGATTTGTTTGCAATTAGAAAGTGGAAAAGTAATTGCGATCAGAGCATCTATGAAAGCAGGTCAATCTAATGCTTCTGGTGATTTAAAAAATTCCGGTATACCGGGTATTATGGAGGCAAACGATGCAGGAGAATTTCAAAATAGAAAACCTTTAGTTAATTCTGATGATGTTATTGATATGACTAACAGTGACGACGAGGATGAAAATAATGTTAAATCTACTAACAATATTCACGATAGTGATTTTAAAGATAAAGCAGATTCAAAAGTAGTTGAAAATGATAGCAATGTGGAAAATAATAAGGTAGACATTGTGTTTAAAGAAAAACCAGTATATAAACCAAATTTAGTTCAGAGAAAACCTAAAATTATGCCTCCTCCTACAACGCTCGTTACTACTTCTGTAACTTCGGTCAACACAACACCTTCTTTACAATCAAATCAATCTAATTTCGACACTCAATCGTCATCATATGATACGAATAATTATCATAAATGGAATAGATTTAGCAATAAATCCTCTACTAACGTGTCTAATCCACCGTATCAGGATTTAGAAAGAAATTCTAGAAACAATGATCAGCAACCGCCATTCGTTAATTGTAAGTTAGTTATTTATTTTTTCAAACTGTATTAAAATTGTAATTTTTCCAGCGTATAACCCATCAAATCCTACAGCAGTTAAAAGTGAATCTAATGATGAAAATCCTCCAAGAGAAAATTCAACTGGAAATTCTTCATCTGCTTTTCATGCTCCAGCATTTCCGAATACTTTTATGCAGCCTCCATCTCAGTACTCATCACACAACTCATTCCCACCTTATCAGAATAATAGTAGTAATAGTAGTAATAACTATAACTACCCATCGTCTAATTATAATTATTATCAACAACCATTTTCGAATCCTCCGAGACCGTATCATTATCAACCACATAACAATTATGATCCGCAATATTCTTATCATCATGGATACAATCAATATCCTAGCACTCAGATATTACCAAGTTCTTATTCCACTTCCGTACCAACAACAACCACTACAACAACGATGACCCCATCATCATCTTCCAATTCAAATTATAGTCGATGGGACTGGAACAAGTAGGTCTGATACAAAATATAATCGCATAGCCAGATGGGTTCTAAATTTAATTATATAAAAAGTAAAATATGAAAGTAATTACTTTATTGTCACACTTTATCAAAAGATTATAATCATAACTGTGTATTGACTAATGCTATGAAGTTAATATTCATCATTTTTTTGCATTGTATGCCAAAAAGTAGTAAAGTTTCTTATTGAGAAGCTTTCTGTAAAACTTTATCTAATTTTAGATTGAAAATCATCTTGATTCCTAATGAATTGTAGATGTTTAGACAAAATACATAATAATTTTAGTTAATTTATACGGTAAAAATTAGTTTTAAAACATTTAATTGTGATTTAAAACAAAACCATTACGAACAATTTATGTAGATTTTGATTTAAAGGAGTAAGAATCATAATAAAGTTAAATTTAAAAAAAAAGACTCAATTCAAGATTACTTTTTTATTTATTGCTTCTTACCTAAAAATCCTTAATTTTTAATAATAATAAATTGATTTTAATTTCAATAAACTTAATCACTGGCTGGCTGAAACAGTTTTGTTTTTCAGCTGGTCTAATTTTAGCGAATGATTTTAATATATTTCAAACAATGTGCCTACATATCACAAAGAACAAACAAAATATTCTTATTCTGGTATATTATTTAATGTTATTCCTCAGTTCCCTTACCATTTCAATTAAATTAAAAAAAGTGAAATTTTTAATAAAATGAAACGTAATCAACAGTAAAATTTAAGGATGATTCCTTTTTAAAAAGTATTCAGAATGTATTTTATTTATTTAAAGCTTTTAGTTTGAATTTCAGTTTGAACGAGCGAAATCATGAACGAAAAACCTTCTGTGGATATTCTAACCGCAAATTCCAGTTATTCTGCAATTTCATTGTAATTTTATCATCAAATAACAGAGTAAGTTTCAGAAAAGTTTACGGGGTGAATATAGTCGGAAAATTCAGTACTTGCGTAAAAATAAAAGTGGGCGGATTCGTTTTAAAAGACACTGTGATTGGATAAGAACATGCATAAATTAGTAAATGTGATATCATAATCTCAAGCATTTGATTTATAAAGATTTCATAAACGAGAAACTTTATCAGTTTTTTATACTCCTCGAATCATTATTGACTACAAAAATAGCACCAGGATTTTGGAATATTTTTTTTTTTCTTTCATCCAGACTAAAGTTTAAAAGGAAATCAAAGTGACAAAAAGGTTGAATATAAAAAGTTTAAAATAAAATTAAATACTAAAAGTGAAAGATTTACCTAAAAAAATCTCAAATGAAGTTTAATTTATTTAATTAAATTAATCATTATGACAATTAAAAAATAAATACTTTTATTTAAATAAAAATGGAAATAGAAAAAGTAAGATTTAACAATATTCTTGAATTTATTTGATTTGAAAATATGTTGCAATTTAAATTTAAACATTTGAAAAATAAAGTGTAAAATAATTAGTTTAGTGGATGCAAAGATTGCAGTCAAAAATATTGGCAGGAAGTGAAACAATCTCGCGACGGAAATCGAAGCGTGAAACGGAAATTTAAGAAAATCTTTAGATTTTGATTGATAGTAGATTTTCACCTCATCTCATAAGAATCATGTTATGCAGGAATATCATGAAACTTTCAATTTCGTTTTCCCAATATGATAAAATTCAAGAGCAAAAGATAATTTAATGGCATTTCCGATTTCCGGCATTTCTATAAAAAAAATTGTCTGGTTTAAAGTTTAGTAGTTTTACATACTCCACCCTTTTGGATCATCAATCTATTTATTTTCCTGATCCATTCATTTTCACATTGACAATGGCTTCCTGCTGTTATACTAAAAACAATTAGTATATAATTTCACTCGATTGCTTAATTGGATTGTGCCTGTAGTAATTCTATCAAATAAATTTTTTCATGTTGACAATAATGATGGGATGGTACACAAATATGTGTTGCAATATATATATCTGTCTTGTGGGAATTGACACATTTAGGTGAAATATTATAACGTTTACCAAACAATTTATCGAACATGTATCACTCTTTAAGAATGAAAATATTGTTTCATAGTATTATATTAGGTCATGTATTTACTTAATATCAAATAATTTTTCACAGGTTTATGAATTAACTGTTTTTGTCAACAATTTTATAAACCATTAATAGAATGATTTTCTAGATTTTCGATTTTATTGTATTATTGTTATTGTTCGTATGGTATAACGTGTCATGATGAATTGAAAATACGGGAAAATACAATTTTTACATACTTTGTATCACCTTTTGTATTTTTGTTTGAATGCAAGGAAGAAAAAAAAAACAAATAAAATAAAAATGTGATTGGCAAAGACATCAAACAAAGTATAGTGACGAATACCTTAAGCTTATTGGAAAAAGAAAATATTGTATGAAAATAGCAATTAGCTAAATTGATATTTCGATAAATAAAAGTGAGAATACCTATAAACAAAGTAACTGAATGACTGATGACAATTCAATGAAAGTAATCGTGATGATCAGAAATAAATGAGCAGTTCAAAATAATTAAAAATAATATGTATTTACAAGAATGGGGGTGTTAAAATCAAATTCTGTTACATACCATAGATCCTAAAAATGAATCGAATGATCCTGAAATGTTTCATAAGACTGGATGCTTTTAAGGAATCTCTAAATTTGCTTTAAATTTCAATTCACTACAAATTATGGTGGGTCAAGGATTAAGATTTTGAAATGAGAGAATTTAGGTTTTAAAATTGCTACACCTTCTAAGGAAATTTAACATTTATTGGAAGCATCCGATCTTTTAAAATATTTTTGTATCTTTCGATTTATTCCTAGATTAATTATGTCCCATTTTTTTATTATTTAGGACAAGAATGAAAAAGGATCTAGTTTATCACATTTACTGCTCCGTTGTCAAAGCATTTAGGGTTTATTTTCCCTTCAGCAGATTCACCTAAATGTGCCCATTGAAAATCAATTTAAAATGTATCACATTTTCATTCTATGACTATCCGTAATCATCGAAATCTTTCTAGCTTTTTTTGCAACACGTACAAAAAGTGTTTTTATTTTTTAAAAAAAATTTTTAATAATGCCTTTATTACAGAACAATCTCCTTAGTGTATCAGATTCGCTGCTATCTAATATACAATCACAGAATCAACAAAATAATAGCAATAGTGCAGTGACTCTTAATCACATTAATAAATCACTCAAAACATATGGAGATGAGGAGCTAGATCATAAAAATATATTTCCATCAGTTATGTATGCTCATTTATGCCAAACAGAATCAGAAACGACAGAAGATGATAGAAGCAATCAGACAAAGAAAATACTGCATTATTATCCACAAAATCAGTTTCATAGTTCAATTAACTCCCGCGCATCTTCCCCATCAAGAACGCACTATGCCCCACTTCATTTTCCAGCACAACAAATTTATAATGGACACGTAAGCAATCTTAATGACGGTATGTTATTACATTAAATATAAAAGAGAAAAAGAACTTACCATATTATATTAAAATAGAATATCTAAGCAATGAATATCGGTTAAGGGACATATGGCCACATGATAGTTTAATAGAGGAACCTGCATCAGCATTAGGTATGTTTCTTAAACTTTTTTATCAACTTTCCTTCTGTAAATCTATATATAGTTAAAGAATTTAATGCAATTGTTAAAATTTGTAATATATATCGTAAATCCATTTCAAGCATTGTTCACGTTTTAAAAAAGATTTAGGTATTAAATGTGAAAGTTCTCTCGGGATATTTGCTGAAATATTCGATTAAACAGTGTTCAATATAATGGATTGTGCAAACATTTACAAACATTATGAAAATCTTATTTTTTCATATATTCCTATCAATATCTGCAATATGCTTTCAGCAACAAAATATAGAGGCTATGCATATATATTTTTTTAAAGATAATTGTTTGATTTTAAGTAAAAACGAAAAAAATGGAAATAAAAATCCATTAAATTTCTAAGACATGACATGAATCAAGTAAATAAAAAAAAATATTGAATCATAGATTATAAAGATGTAACATTAAAGCATAATGTGGATAAGAAAGCACAGTAGGTGGTTTAGATATTTCTGAAGGATAAAATATGACAGTTAATTCAAAGTCTTTTTCCTTAATAAATTTCCCTCATTTTCTTTAAGGTAAAGATTTTCGTAGCGAACGTTCATCGTTTGTAGAGTTTTCTAAACAAGGGCATTCTTACTACAGGTAACAATAATAACATGCAAACAGCAGCTATCAATTAATTTTGGCTTCTTTACTTAAAGACTTAGTACTAATTCCTCAATATCGCCGACATCTCAATTAGTTAAAAGAGAATTTAATGAAGGTAAGTTTATTAATGAAAAAGACTTGAAATTCCCATACATATTGACAGTAAAAACTAACAACAAATCACTAGTACATTAAATCCCAAACATCTAAATAATTCAGTTTCTTTATGTATTCTTTAAGAGATTTTCTTCCCTCCCTCTTGATTTCTTGCGCTACATGATTTAAGCATTCAGATTAAATTACATTTTTTTTCTTCGTCATATATCTGCATATTGTCCCTGATGTTATGTAGGTTTTAGACCAATTCAGAAAAATAACCAATCCTGAATTATTAAAGCCCTATAATTATTATCCTAGCTAGATTACCTTGCAGCAATATGAATTTGTAAGGAAAATAGGCCAGAAATTCCACAAAAAATTTCAGAAAATTCAGAAAAAATTTCCTACCAAAATCCTCTAATTTTCTGAACGAAAATGAAAGTGATTTCGAATGTAAATTTTGGGTCCGAACTCCAAAAAACTTCGAAAAATCGGACGATTTAGGGCGGAAAATATTTTCTTATGAAAATCTTGCAATTGTTGTGCTGTTAAGAGCAATTTCCTCATATATTGCTGCGAGGATTGAAGAAAATAAACCATTCTTTAGAAGCATGGAAATTTGAAAATCAAACCTTAATAGTGTAAATTAGAGGTCTTGAACTTTATGACACACTTTTAAACAAAATGTGCTCATTCATACGAGCCAAAAATTCTTTAAGACACTCTCAAATACGCTTCATGCAAAATATAATCTATTTGAGCTCTTTCCTCCTTTATTTCTGTTAAAAGCGATACGTATTTGTACTTCATCGTTCACATCTTTTCACCCCATGAGACTTGTATTGTTAACAAAATAACATGTCTCTTTTCATCAGTGGGAGATTGGCTTTGAAATAAAAATCCAAAAGAATAACAAAATTTGCTTTAAAAAACCATTTATTTTCATATCGTACCTACCATAGAATCATCTAATGCTAAATTTGATTATGGTTTAGTAATTTATTAAAATAATAAAAAAAATCTTAAAACAATTAATTTCAATTTTAAAATATTTTGATTACGAGTTGATGATTAATAATCAGCAAAGAACATAAAGATGATGACTGTCTAAGAATATAAAATTTAAATACCGTTGTATAATGTTGTGCCTTTTTTGTACCATAGATTACTGGACAGTATGAGAATGAGAAATGAATTTTTAATCGTTCTCCTAAATAATTTACTAGCCCAATTCGTAATGCTTTTTAGTAACGTTTGCATTTTTGTTCTGAAAAAATGTTCATCTCTTCTGTACTGAAAAATATACATTTTTCCTCGTGATTAAACATTTTTTTTTAGGTTATGAATTTTTAATAATAGCTTTTCTCTCTTTCTCCATCGGGTATACTTTTCACTCTGTCTCTCCTATACTCTCTGAACGCGTACATGGATATATTTACGTTACTTATAAAAAAATCCATAATGAAATCATTTTTAAATTCATTATTAATTTAAATAATGTAGAGATCTCTATCTATATTTTTTTCTCTTTTGTTTTGCCAAATATGGTATATTGAATGGGTAACGTGAATATACAGATAACTAGAATGGTGATGAAATTTCACAAGCAATCAAACGCGTATCATAAAATCAGATATATAATAATTTCATGGTACCTATAAAAATGTTTAAAAATTGTTCAAATAAAGGAATGCTATCTTAACATTAGAGGTAAATAGACTGAGGGATAATAGACTAAGCGAGGAGCGTTCATAAGAGCAAGTGGTAAACATATTTAAAGGGGTTGGTTGGTTGGTCTCCTCTCCTGATATTGAGCATTATTTATTTATTTGTTTTTGCTTTTTCATCATGATGCTTAAAAAGATAATATTAAAGTCAAATATTTATGTAAACATTAAATTCTCATAATACATTGTAGCTATTTTACTAACTGAGTAAGTCAATTTTTCTTGTATATTATTATTATACACTGATACTAATGAGTTATAGCTCAGACAATCCCATTTCAATATTACGCTTCAACAGATGAAATAATGGAATGAATGATTAAGGATAATTGTCGAAGGGTTAATTTTATTAATAAATGGTGGAAAATTCATTTACTTTAATGCTTGAAATGTATTATTCAATCATAAAGAAGATGAATTGTGGGAAAATGATTTTTTTTTTTCTGTTTGGGTCGCTCATTTGTTTTGTAGGAATGGGGATTTAAACAGTAGACCCCTCATCAAAAAAGAAATATGTATTTCATTTTGATACTTTTGTGTCGTGGTTGAAAGAAAATGAATTGGGGGATTGTGTAGAAAAAAATTTATTCCTATTTTCCCGTGTACGCGGATTTACTCTAATTCTGGTATCAACACGACTAACTTATAAATCAATTGATTTTTCACATCTATTGTTATGCAATTGACGTGTGTCACGTCAAACACTCTCTTGGTTTTTCATTTACGCGTATCGCTACAACGAACCGTCGATGAAGTTTTAATCTAATTTTCTATATATTTTCTTTCAATTTAAAATTATGTTTTCATTGTGATGAATTTCTTCGAGCTACATTGCTGCAAAGAATTGAAAATTAAGATTTATTTTTTTTCTTCATTCGTAGTTGGTTGGCATCATCCATACACTTTCTCAGATCATCAGATTTATGCAACATCTCCATCTACTACTTTATACCAACAACAACCTGATTCTACGTCATCTCTTCATCATCAGTCAACTAATTCTGAAATGGTTTATTATAATAATTCAGATTCATCTGATTTTGTAACAACAACATCATCTAGCTCTCATCTTACAGCACCTACAACCACTCATCAATTACAAAGCAATAATTTAAATTCACCTTCTATTAATTTTCAACAGCGTCGTGGATCACTTCAATTGTGGCAATTTCTCATTGCTCTTTTGGACGAACCTGCTTCAAAGTAGGGGAATATTTATTTCTTTAAAATAAAATATGCCACAAATTTAATAAAATTATTGAAATTTTTAGTAGTTCATGCATAACATGGACGGGAAGAGGTATGGAATTCAAGCTAATAGAGCCTGAAGAAGTGGCAAGACGATGGGGAATTCAAAAAAATAGACCAGCAATGAATTATGACAAACTTTCAAGGAGTCTACGATATTACTACGAGAAAGGAATAATGCAAAAAGGTAAGATCCGCAAATTCAAAGAATTATTCTCAAGCTACATTAGTTTTTGTGAAATTTAAATTGAAGATTTATATTTTTTGATTAGGTAGATCAAAAATATTACAAAAGTCCTCATGCTATTGATCGAGGGACTTAAGCGCATTTTTTTCCCAGCGATCAGTAATTGATTAATAAGTCACTTCCAGACCTAAAATCGAGATCCAATAGGATCCTGGTCACTTCTAAACCTACAAAGCAAGATCCAGTATGATCCAGGTCACTTCCAGACCCAAAAAACAAGATCCAGTAGGATCGAGGTCACTTGCCTACCCACAAAACAAGATCCAGTAGGATCCAAGTTACTTCCAGACCTACAAAACAAGATCCAGTAAATTCAAGTCATTATACTTGATTTTTAAAAATTTCGTCATTTAACGGATTCTCTTAATTTAAACCACATAACGGTTATGACAAATTCAAACTTTGTTCTGTAAACACTGTAAAAACATCGAAGAACATTGAAAAACACTGCAAAACAATAAAAAAAACGTGTTTTTTATCGAAATAAAAAATTGTTAATTATAGTTTTTATGCTATGATTTGAAACTTTTAAATGCATTTGCCCGCCATAAAACAATAACACGGAGCTAATAAAACAAACCTGAGCTCTCTACGATGTCTAATTGCTGAGATAAGCACCTAGCCCGAACGAACGAACTAATGGCATTATTAAGCTGTCTTTTTGAAAACAAGTTTCAAAAAAAAATGCGCTAAAAATTATAAATTGTCGCAAGATAATTATTACTGAAAAAAATTGTTAATTTGACAGCTTTGTGTAGTTTTGAATTTTTTTGTACCAATGAATGAAAATCATATTTTAGTTGCAGGCGAGAGATATGTCTACAAATTTGTTTGCAGTCCGGAAGCCCTTTTTAACATGGCATACTCAAATACATCTGAATCAAGTCGTTCCTCTGTTGAGAAAACTCCTTATTTTAATCAAAGTTATACTGCTACGTCATAAAATTAGAAATTAAGTTGAATAAAGCAAAAAAAATAAAATAAATAATTATTTAAATTCCAATTTTGTGTTTGATGAATTAGGTATTTTGTTTATTGTTTATTAGAAGTTATTTCAAAATGCTTAAAAATGTTTATAATTATAAAGATTTAAATGTAGTCCCGAAGCTGAAACTTTTCAATTGAAAAGCTTTAAATCAAAATCTGGAAGTTAGTATGGTCTTTGGCGATTGAAACCACCTCCACCACCACCGCTTGATCTTTCTCCACCTCGCATACCTCCACGAGAAAAGTTTCGACCACCTCGATCACCTCGATCATCACTTCGATTTGGTCCGCCGCCACTACCTCCAAAACGTCCACCAGATCCACCACGACTACTTCCATTTCCGTCGTCTGATTTTGGAGCATTACAACGATTACATTCTTTCCTCCATGCAAAGTTTTTATTGCTACATTCTGAGCAAATCCAATCGCCATCACGATGTTGGCCTCCTCCACTTCCAGGTTTTCCTCCACTATTTTGCCCACCAAAACTTCTTGGACCTCTTTCATCACGAGGAGGACCGCTGCTATATCCACCTCCTCCACGTCTATCGCCTATGTAATTAGAAATAAATTAGTATATGTATTTATATAAATAATTTCTAGTGTTTTTATTTTAAGTCAATTTCAAATATTTCACTTTGTACGGAAAAATAAAAAATTAGTTAAAAACCCAATGGTGGCGGAACCTTGTGGAATTGCCCATGAAATCTAAAGATTTGAAAGATTTTTTAAATTTCTAGTTATTTGTTGGTAGATTTTTTAAAAAATTAAAAAATATTCGAAAAATAGTTTAAAATCAAACAAAATATTAGTTTCGAGACTTAAGACAGAAATTTTGTTTAAAATACAGATACCGGTATTAGGATTTTTTAATACCCAAATACAGGTAATCAAACGTTGATCCAGCTTTAAAAATCCCAGTGTAAATTATCAAATGTATAAAATTGAATTTCGGCAAATAACATAAAATTTGTTTTCTAAAGCTGTCCGGAAGACTTTCAGATTTTGTCTTTTTCTACACGCAAATAAACAAATGTCATTATATGACAGAATGAAATTACCTCCGCGGTCACCTCCACCTGATCCAAATGTCTTCTTGGGACCTCCTTTTTGCCATGTATTATTTCTTTGAGCAAGTTGAACTTTAATGATATTTCCATTGAAATCCTTTCCATCAAACCATTGAATAGCTCCGGAAGCTGCAGCTGGATCATCATACGTTATTGTACATTCTCCTTTTCCTTTGCCCGATTCTTTATCGCGATAAATCCAAATTTTTGGTTTATTTGTTCTCTTGTCTTTCTGTAATTCAAATTTATCAATAATAACAATTGTATTTGATATTAATGAAGAAGAAACGAACCTTTATAATGCCAATGGCACCAAAATGAGTATTGATTTCAGATTCAGTCACTTCAACGTCCATTCCACTGACAAAAACAGTATCATCTTGCACAACCATGTTGTCGTTACCTGAAAAATTTTAAAATAAATATATAAAAAAAAAACTCTTTGACAAAAATTAATAAAAATATGTTAAAGGCTAAGGGTCTTAATAAGTCATTTCAATCATCACACCAAAATTGCACAGAATGCAATGTATGTGGAATTAAAAAACTAATTACACTAAATTATTGATCAAAAGCAATTTCAAAGCAACTGATAGACCCAAAGCATAAATATCAATTTACTCGAAGGAAGTTGAGAAGAAAAAAAAAACGTTTTTGATCTCATCAAAAATACCATAATCAGTAGTACAATTAGGAATAAAACATTTTACCGAATCATTGTATTCGGTATTTTACCTTTATTAAAACCACCTCTGTTGCTTCTGCTGAATGAATACACACATACACACATCATGAAATGAAACCATTAATATTTGAACTTCTCTTATGCATATAAATTCACAAATCATTTTTCATAAAGGAAAAAAATATAAATTAATTATGAAAAATGATGAGTTTAATTATATGTAATTTTTTGATCTTAAGAGAGGACTTTAAAAGTTTTTTCATCTTATAAGGCTCTCTCAAAAATCTCATTGTTTTCATGATTTGGTTTCATTACGCTCGTCGAATTTTTAACGCTTTGGATTATGCGACACAATGCTTTACTTTACTCTTTCCATGTAATTGTAACAAACAAATTTTTCATTAACACATTTTGATGTGATAAATCTTGAAACTAACTGGATGGGATTCAAATTACTCTTCAAAAAATTTCGTTAACATCACTGCTAATCACATCCAGTAAGCTCAAATGTTTATCAGCATCGTCAAGAATCATATACGTGTCGCAAGAATTACCTTTTTGAATTCTTACCAAATAGTGGCAACCTTTTACTCATTAACGTAAACATTTCTATGTAATTTGCAATATTATTTCATATTTTTTTCGTGAAAAAACCTCTAAAATATCATGAATCAGCAGTGTAATAGACACCTACCCGAAATTTCCTCCTTTATTGTATCCACCGCCGCCACCGCGATAATTATCGGATCTTTCATTTTGGTAGTCTGAATGATAAATAAAATATTATTTAAATGCTATAACTAATGCTTATTTAATTCGTCTTACCATCATCATAGTTGTTTTGTTGGCCATAACCTTGTCCAAAACTTGGTGGAGGATAGTTATAATCTTCTAAAATTTTCAGGAATAAAAATGGAAGCCATTTTCATTTCATAAATTTTAAATCGTTTTATTGACAAAATACTTACGATCTCCCATTGTTATTTCACTCTTTTTCGTAGTTTGTACTGCTTAACTATCAATAAATTCAATCAGATAATACTTAGAAAGATTATTTCTAGTTTAATTTTAATTAAATTTTTTCAACTTTGAAAAAATGCTCTCGGTTTTTTAAAGGTTAGCATGGAAGTTGAGAGAATTCAAATTGCGCTTATTTGTCGTTTTGGCCAAATTCAAATTTTTGTTTACTGGAAGGAACCGTTAAAAACAATACAATATATAGGAAATAAAATAAAATAGTTTTTAAGTGTTGAAACTGTTGGATTTTATTGAGAATCTGATATTTTAAATGTACTGAAACAAAAAAATATATATAGGTATTTTAAGGAATTAGCGCATACGGTAAGTATTTTCTTCCGACATTTGCGACAATTCACCATTGAAAATGATCTTTATGCGGAAGTCCAAATCACGATTGTTCTGTAAAGTTAAATTAAAATATTCTAAAGTTAGCATATATAGTTAATTTCAATGTATTGTTAAATTACCTTTTCATTTGGTTGCATGGAAAAAGTTCCGTAAATTTCTTCTCCTTTTTTAGCAGTAATATAGTCATCTAAATAAAATACTGTTTGTTTCCAATGTGTATAAGCAGCTTCCGGAGATGTCGAAAATCCAATTCGTTTATGGCATTTTGTAAATTCAACATTAAAGTATGTGACTAAAGCCTGAATAAAATCGTTACGCTTTATAGCAAGATGGAAATCGCTTGAAAATGTTAGATCTTCCTTTTGTACAGTGTATAAATCAATTTCCTTGATCAAATAGGAATTGGTAACAACTTGCTTCTGATCAACAACATCGACCAAAGGTTCGCTGATTGCAACTTTTCGAATGTGTGACATGTTGAAGCCATAAACATCATCCCACCAATTGATCTGTTAGAACAAAAAAAGTTAACAATAATTAGATATTGAATAATGGAATACTTATCAAGAATTTTACCTTTTCATCCTTGTACTGACGGTCTTCAATTGAGGTCACATAGAGAGTACAACGATCAGGGAACATCATTCCGTTGACTTTATCTAACCACTTATCTCGAGCGTACAAAACTGTGTCGAGCATAGATTCATAAAAGAGACAATATCCCATCCACTCTGAAATGATAATGTCAACTTTTTCGATATTGTCTGGAAGCACAACTTCCTCGACCTTTCCTTTGACAACAGAAATTATATGATCAAGTTTATTCTCCTCAATGATCTTTACAGCATAATCGGCGATATTTGAGCACTCGATGGCTATAACTCGTGAAGCTCCTGCCTTAGCAGCAAACATTGATAAAATTCCAGTTCCGCAACCAACATCAATGACTGTTTTACCTTTGAATAGGTGCTTATTGTGATACATAGCATTTCTATAACTAAGTGTTCGGACCTCGTCCTTTAACATCTCTTCGTGAATGCCAAAATGTGCATAAGAATCAAAATAATAATCACGAGAAGTCATTTCTTCTGGCTTAACCACTGCCTTGTCCTTCAAATGATTTCCATTTTCTGTCGTCACTACTTCCATTAACTCTGTCGTTTGCATTGTTTCGGTCTAAAAAAATCAAACACACATGTTAATCATACAAGGCATTAATCAAATGGACAAATTAAAGCATAAAATGCTTAAAAATCTTTTAACCTCAAATAAAATATAGAATTAATGGAAAAAAAATTTACTTCAACTAATAGAACATTTGATATAATTAATCAACATAATTTTATCCTTATAACAATCACTTAATATTATTTGAAAGGATGTAATTGATATTGAAAATACCGGCAAGCATTTTATCAGCATTTATTTTTTTAAAAAAATTCTTAACACATTTATTTTCGCTTACCATTGTTTTTCTGCTTGATTGTTTGGTTTAATTATGATTGTATCTTATGTACTATCTCAAGAAAACTTCCTTAATGCTTTATTAAATTCTTAAATCAAGAAAACTCAATAAATAGTGAATTACAAGTTTCTTTATTCACAAATGTTTACAGGGGGTCTTTGACTTGAATAGATTCGATTTTAACGGAAAAACATACCCTGAATTTACGTTATAAGCCAGTGGCTTATGGAAAGAAAAAAGTTTTCAAAATCGTGAAAAAAGGCTTAATAACGAGTAATGGCTTAGTAAAAAATGTAAACAAATGAAGCAAAAACGAAAATTTTCATAGAAATCTTAAAAATTATTAACTTTTTCTAGTCCTTACTAATTGTTTATATCCGAATATGTCATTTAAAATCGGAAAATTTATTTTATCTAGTTTAATTAATGACTTTTTGGTAGTGGCTTATTAACGGATACAAAATTTTTCCACAGTCAAATTTCTTTACTAAGCCAGTGGCTTAGTAACGGGTAGTGGCTTATAACGTAAATTCAGGGTATTTAGTATACTGGAAAATAACAGAAAAAATTCCCGCTTAAAAATTCATGTATCAAGTACCGACTTTGAAATTTTAGTTACTGGTTTTTTACTAGCATTTTGAAAAAATCGTAAAAACTAAAGAAAATTTATTCAAATAATTTAATTTTATACCAATTTAGCATATTTATTTCAATTAAGGATCTCCATACATTTATTTTTTGAACGAAAAATAGTCGTTAATTTGCCGCCAAAATCTATGAAGATTCTAAACACACTTCACTCATTGGCTCAACATAATTAATTCCTTCCCTTAAATATTTACAAAACTTAGCAATTGAGGTTGCATCAAATACTGAGGATCTCGCAAGAAGTTCAATCACTTCAAACTTCTTTTGCTTCAATTCAAAACATGATCCATTTTTTCGGTCAAGTAAGAATTCAACAAATCCCCCAGTTTTGGCGATTCCTTCCTGTCCAAAAGAATAAACAGCAAGAGATTTAACAAGTTGAAACGCCGCTGTAGACAAATCATCAAAAGGTGTTTTACAGATGTTCAAAAGGGAAGAAAAGTCTTTAGAGTTTCCAAAAATTCCAATACACCATTTTTCACAGATGCTACTTATTTGATTATTGATCATTTCCTCTTCCTCGTCAAGTGCAAAAGCATTATTCAAGCAAGCAAGAGCTCTCAATTTAACATCATTAGGATAATTTGGAAATTTTTGATAAATATGAGCCAAAGCTTGAACAAACTTGTTACCAAAATCCTTGTCCATCAATTTCTTACAATCATCAGATTTACTTAAATATCCCAATGTGTCTAGTGCTGAATAAATCAATGAAAGATGATTTTCTAATATACAATGAAACAGTAAATCAAAGAGAGTTGAATATCTTTGAAATATTTTTTGAGGATATAAAGCAGCAACTCCACCAAAAAATTTCATCAAACCTGGCAAAAGTAGTGTACTTAATGGATCTTCGTTGATGCTTTCAATTTTTCTTGCCAAATTTTGCATGACATTTTTGTTTTCAAGATAAGCGAATCCATAATCCCGCAAACATAAATTTTGTAATATTTCTAACAAATTCAATTGAAGAAGAACATCCGATCCTGATGTCAATTCAGTAAGACATTTTTCAATTATGAATTGTATCTTTTCAAAACTTTTAAAATTTTTAATTCCAATTCCCACACAAACTTCATACATGCGACATTTTACTTCTGTTTTTGATGTATCCATAGACAGTTGATGTATAACATCGCCATCATTAAGTAAATCTTCTCGTAGAAATTCTATTAAAAGGTTTATTGTCGCGGGACCAACATTAACATTCTCGGAATTCAGGCATTTGATTAGAAGCAGAATTGTGCTTTTTGGAACAAACGCTGATACTGCTTGATAATCATGCTGGAGTTTCCGAATCACTATTTCCTTTATTGGAGGTGACGATTTTAATAAAAGCTCAATAGTTCCAAAAGAGTCACTGTCAGTTATTTTGAAATGTGATAAGCTAATGTCCAAAATATCTTGACAAATAAGAACCACATTATCTCTGCAACAAAAATAAGTAATTTTCTATAATTTTTAATTTGATGAATCAGCATAAATCGCTTACAACTGTATCCAGTTTTCAATTGAATTAATGAAATTTGCATTTAAAATGCTTTTTGAGACGTCTGGATTTTGAATTAAGGACTTTTTTAATTCACTTAATAATTCTTCAACTTCTTCTTCATTGGATTCCAAAGACAAATTGTTAATTCTATTAATTATCTCCTGCATTTTAAATTTTATTATTGATGCTAAAAAAATTACAAAAGTCGTGTTCTATTGAGTGACTTAAGCGCATTTTAGTGGTATAAAAAAGTAAAGTAATATGTTTTTAAATTTACTTTTTTACATTCTTGGACATGGTTTATATGTTTGTCTGGTTTACACTTTAGCCACACAATTTCCAGCGTAAGACTTTTGGCTAAATACAAGTAGGTTTACAAAATGCGGCAAAATTTAATGTTTTGTTTAGATTTTTGCATTGGAAATTGACTGGAAGTGTTTTACTAGAATGTTTACAATATTGAATGTAAAATAAGGCTGCGAACTAAAAAATTTAAATAGTGTATTAATATGGTTTTTCTGACTGCATTACGACTAACAAGAGCCCGTGGACCTGATGAATGGTGGAGGAAGCGTAAAGTCTTTAAATTAGCTGCTGTATGTTTCAAATCATGCTCAGGTTTATTATAATAATAGTAAAATTTAAAATATGCACATTATTTTAGTTTTTCTACGGAAGAAGGAGAAACTGTTATAGTCTAGCTATTCGTTCTTTGCACAGAGCATTAGTTTATGCTACTAAATCAAGAGCTCTCAAAAAAATGGACCTAATTGAAGTAAGTTAAAAAATATAACAATTTAAGACTGTCACAATGTATTTATTTATATTTGCAGTTATGGAAGCAAAGAATATCTGGAGGTCTCGAAAGTCATGGCTTAGAATACTGGCAATTTATGGATGGTTTACATAAAAGCAACATCCAGCTGAATCGAAAAGTTTTAGCTGATTTAGCTGCTTTTGAGCCTGCGACGTTTGAGTCGCTCTCAAAAATTGCATTAGATGTTAAGGAAGCTGAGAATAATGAAAACAGCGACAAGAATTAGTATGTCATTTATTAGAAAATAGGAAATAAATTTATTTCAATTATTATTATAGTACAACAGATTTTTTCATTCCAATTTTTAACCTTATATATTCCACGATTAATTGGAAAGTCGACTGGAAGTATTATTTTTTTATTTGTCTCTTAGGTTACAAAATCAAGAGAAAAATAAAAAAATGAAATTAACAAATGTATTATTAAAACAACATAATGGCTGGCTCGCAAAGCTTAAGTGGAAATTTCAAGGAAGACGTAATGTCTATGACACTGGTGCAGTAACGTCTCTTCAGAATCGAGGAATAGCTGTAATTGATGCAATTGATTATGTTAAAAAAAATAATCGAAATTTGTAAGTTATTAAATAATTTTAGTTTTAACTAAATCATTTACAGCAACAATTCCATTCTAGTGTTCCTCAAGTACAGGAAAATGTATCGGAAAACAATCAGTTTCCATCATCTTATATTTTTTCGGACTCCAATGTTCTGGTCTATGGAACAATGCAAGCACAGGTTCTTACCAAATCAATCATGTTAAATGAACTTCCAGAGAATATTGAGAGAAAGTTTGAGATGCTGAAATTGCCTACTGACATAGAGAGATCAATGCACCAATCTGTGCTTGTTTCACATTTACTAGATGCAGAACAGAAGAAATCTCCTATTCGAGTACCATTAAGACCGGACAAACCAAAACACATAATTCGTAAGGAATACAGTATCACAGATATTCGAAAAAAGTAATATGAATAAGAAAATTTTAAAAACAATTAATATTTAGATATGTATAATCATTTTACAGCTCACTAATGGCTACACGACTAATAAATCACTGTGAGAGATTCTTTGGTCATACTGAATCGCTAAAGAAGAGAGTTATTAACGATGTTAGGTTTATGGTTCCGATTGTTAAAAATGGAGATGATATCCAGTACAATTTGAAAGCTGAAACATTTATAGCAACAAAAAAGCCAATAGAGCCATTTAAAATTTCTGGTAATAGCAACATTTCAGTTCCAGATATATCACCATTAAGTCAGTCTATTTCAATTCCCTTTGAGGTAAATGTCGAAAGAAAGTGCTCATACCGTAAGTTTATATTTATTTAAAACATACTGCAAACATATTGATTAAAATTATATTTACAGCTATAAAATTGGGAAGTCCATTTTCACATCCTCATACAGTGCTTTTACATTATTCAAATTTGGATGTAAAAAATTTGTTTGAAGAACCTGTAACAAATGATCAATTAGAAAGTAGAGCTATTATTAAAGGGTTTACTGTCGCAGCAAGTAGAGCCAAAACTATCTATGGGGTAAGAAAAATTTGATGTTTCATTGCAAAATAATAATCAAAATTTCTCGATAGGATAACGTAAAAACATTACAAGAACCTATTACCGTTCAGGTTGTACAACTTGACGGAAAGCGTGTTCAGTTCGGAATTTTTCAATTAAACACACTCGATTTAGATGACACAAATGGTCCAACAAACTATTGGTTTAGAAAACCCGAAATGCTTCTGTATGACGAGTGCATTTATAAAGAAGGAAGACCGCTATTAACAAATTACAATTTTGATGTATTTAAGTTGATGAGCATATTTTATAGCAACTAATTTGTGTATTAGAATAAAAAAATGTGAATATTGATTTATGATTTAATCTAATTAGAAAAAAAAGCTGTTGCAAACTATTAGTGGCGAATCATAATATTTTTTCAAGTTCATATTGTAACTAAGCAACAGAAACTTGTTAGGACGTGTACTTTACATTTTACCTTGATACGAATAAGTGAAAATAAACAAATAAAACATCGTCAGATATCCTTATCGATTGATAGATTTAAAATAATGACAAAAATGTTTCTTTACTGTTAAAGGATAAAACTTATTTTTCAAGCTCAATCAAGTAACTCACAATAATCTTAATATTGATTTTATTTGCTTTTTTACCTCGTTTTTTTAAAATTAAATTGAAAGTAATAATGTGCAGGAAGTAATATCGTAAACGGCAGTTGAAAAATTATAAATCAAAAGTGATTCCATATTGATATTCAGTTCCATTGATTTTTAAGAAATTTTTTAAAAAACAAATTCTTCGCGATGGCACGTACACTTTCATTATTTTGACCTATTTATAAATCACCAAAAAATAGAGAGAACTTTTTATTCTTTTTTGCATAACAATAGTTTTTGTTGATTAGTCAAGACGTTTCTCGAAAATGCAAGGATTATTAGCTAGGCTTAATGCCCAAAAAAACCAGGGATCGTTGTCAAAAGGTGCATCTCGTTCAACATCTATTGCGTCTTCCGTAGATGATTTGAATGATGAAGATCAGCAAAGCAACTCGGACGAAAGTCAAAATCAGCAAGCATCAAACTTTAGGAAGTAAGTGAGAAAAGTATTTTAAAACTGCACGAAGCTAATGAATTTCTATGACTGAAAAGGAATGTGTGTGAATAATAACTTAAAGCTCAGTTAATATATGTTAAAATATGAAGTATATGAAAAACGTGTGGAGACATGAAATTGATTTTTATTTGAAATATGAGCATGGTTGGAATTAGGATTGCAAAAACAAATTTTTGAAATATGCAGCTAAGTGAAAATTTTTAGAATTTTCTCAATTATTCTTATAGATACTAAAAACCATACAATGAGTTAAAAAAGCAGTTCACTTTAAATTATAACTTTTGTCCTGATTCAAATCTTTTTCCAAAAATTCAACTTGTATTTCTCGATTTTTACCTGTACAGTTTGCGTGTTTGTCTTTTTTACAGCTCGCATATTTTATTGAAATAAATTTCCATTTTTCCTTTTAATGCTATGCTCATTCTTGATTTTTCATGAGCTTTTTACTATTGATTGACTATTACAGAAAGAGAAAACTATATTTCAAAAAAAAAAAAAAAAAAAAAACAAAGTAATAATCTGCAATTTAAATTTGCTACTTAATCTGGTACCATCAGTAAAAGTGTACTCACTTAAAAAAGTTAGTCATTCATTGTAAGATTGAAACGACTGCTATTCACATAAAAAGCTATCTGTCTTTAAAATATTCGATAGTTCAGTCGTAATAGAAAATTTCATAAATGACAACTTCTTGGAAAGAGGTTTACAGTAAGCTAAGAACGAGTGGAATGATGCATGGTGGTAGAAGTGATGAAACAACATCAAATTCTGATGCAGATACTATTACAAGTTCTGGAACTCCAAAATTTTACCACCGATCTAGTTTAGCTGATCAGGAATGGCAAATGAACTACATTATTAATCGACGCGATGGACTGTATATAATTAATTTTTTTGAGCATTTTATCAAAAACCTTAATTAATGTTCCAAGTTATATTTTAAAACTAATTTTTTATTTTATAGACCTAAGGTTAAAAGGGATAAAGAAAAGGATAAGGACAAAGATAAAGACAAAGACAAAAAACCTGCTAGGACTACAGGTGCGAAATCTCGAATTGACACTAACATGGTAAAATTAAAATTACTGGATGCAACAAGAAAAGCTGTTCTTGAAAAGACAAATAAAAAGGTAGTTACTTCTACTGGAATGCAAACAGATACAATAAAAACCAAATTGTGCAAGGATAAATTAATCGATAATCAAAATGATCTTATTAATCCAAAAGATGAACAAACAGAAACAGATCTTGATTTGATAGCATTGAAATCAAAAGATGGCACAGGTTCGTGATGTAATTTTATTATAAGGATTAAATTGATTTCTAATAAACAATATAATGTTCATGTGCAGTTATTGTAACAGCTAGTGTTGCTGTCAATACAGAAAAGTTAGTATCGCATACAGTATCGACTCAAACGGTTATGCCTCGTTCAAATGTTTCATTTAAAAAGTTTACCGATTCTCGACATAAAATTCAATATAAAGAGGAAGATTCTGAAATAGAGGACGATGAAGAGGCTGAAATGTGTCTAGAGAAAATTGAGCGTCGATTAAAGGCAAAGAAAAAATTAGCACGACAAAAATCCACTCAAAAGTCAAATATTGAAATTGTAATTGAAGACGATTCATCTGATATTATTGCTATAGAAACGATTCCTGCTGAATTGCCTATCAACAATAAAACATCCGATTCAGAATATGAGGATAGTATTCAAGGAGATTATGATGATGCAATCAGTAAAAGCAATTCGAAATCCAAGAAAAGAAAAGATGCTACTTTTAACTCTTGGAATGATTTGGATTTTGAAGAACAGAAAGTAGAATTACCACGGAACTGTTTTGTTGAAAGCGGTCCAACACCTTGGTCAAATTTTGAGTCCCTTGTTTTAGGACAACGATTTCTTAATGCACGACTATCTCCCGTTCCTGAAAGAATTTCACGTCCAAAAGTTACATGGAGTGATTCACAAGTAAAAATTGTAAATGATTTAATGAGCGAAGCGACTGCATTAATGGACATGTTTGATCAAGTTGCAATGCTTTTAGGGCCAGATATTAAGCTTCACAAAATTTCAGGTATCCTTATAATCGTTTACTTATAACGTAATATTAAAAAATTAACAATTTCTTCATTTTTTTGTAAAGATGTCGAAGAATTTGAATTACCACCAAGTAAATATAACGATGAGTTGACTAAGTCATGTGAAAAGCTTGAAGCTTCTTTAAAGCGCTTGCAAAACCCTCAGAATCAACCTAAAAACGCTTAAAAATAGCAAAAATACCATTTGCATCTAGATTTTAAAACAATCTAATTTGAAAATAAACATTTAGCTTTGGAAAATATTAGAATCTGAAATAAAATACTATAAGAAGTGCAATAAAAATTTAAAAAAGGAATTATTTGTAATTATCAAAAAATTTTAAAACTCAATTTATGCCATCGCTTTTTCCATAAAGAACTTTTTGATTGGTGGAACAGAGTTGGTAAATTTCACGCCAAGACTTCTTGCCAAAACTAAAGGTGCAAAATCATTACAATAGATTCTTTGCAGAGCATGTACACCTAGCATGATTGGAAGATTTGCCCTTAATCTAGCTTGCTCGTATTTTAAAAGATATTGGATATCATTTAGATTACTGCCGTTGTATGTTGCTTCTGCTAATACTTCTGTAAGTTTCAGAACATCACCATATCCTAAATTAACTCCTTGACCTGCCATTGGGTGAACTCTATGTGCAGCATCTCCAATTACTACAGCTCCTTTACAAGCGTAAGATGATGCATGCCCAAAACCTAAAGGAAATTGTGCACGTGATCCGTTTTGAACATTTATCACTTTTGGTGGTGTAGGAAGCATTTGATTTGATTTAAAGGGTGAGACAGTATCAACAAATTTCATGACGTTATTAACGAGAGAATTATTGCGATAATCTTTTGAAAACGCTTCATTAAGTGAATCAACAAATTCACTTGGGCTCATTTTCAAAAGTTCTCTAGCGTTTTCATATGTTGTTGTCCAAACAAGTGAACTTAAATTATCTGTTAATGGCAATAATGCGATTGGACCTGTAGAAAGAAATTTCTGCCACGCAACTGTGTTTCCTGGACATTCGCTTGTATCAAGTTCTAATGTTGCAACTACACCCATTTGTTTATACATAACTGTATAGTTATCCACATCCATTGCCTTACGAATCGTAGAATTGAATCCATCCGCACCGACCTGTGAAAGAAAAATGCAAAAATTAAAATAAAAATAATTTGTAAAATTTTATATTCTAGAGATCTCTGTAGAGTCCGAAATTTAGCTATTAATGCAATAAGTATTAATTTTTCAAATGTATGCTAATTATTAAGATTATCAAGAACTGAGGCACGTAGAAATTTTCATCTCTTTTGGAAAATTATCAGTTTAGCTTCTTTTTCTTTTTTAAAAATTAAATGAGCGAACATGCATGGAAAATGATTGGAAAAAAGAGATTTTCATACGTTGCTTAGTAGAAATTCAGCTTTTGATCAGGTAATATCTGAAACTTGAATAAGAGCATTTTTAAAGGTAATTCTTCTTGTGAAAATATTATTTCATAAATATTCGTTTAAATTCAAGTTGCTGTACATCAAAATATAGACAAACATAGTTTTTGAAGGAAAAAAATCAATTTTAAAATAAGTTTAAAAAAATTGGGACTTGAAGCTAAATTCAGCTAAATAACTTGATTCTGTTATAACGAAAAATTTTAAATAATTTAATCATTCTTGTAACAATATAAAATCTCAGGACTTCTTGCTCGACCAGTATTAAGAAATTATTAGTAAAGTGCTTCAAAATAATAATTAAAAATTAAAAAGAATTTCAGTAATGCACTTTTCAACTTAAAATAGTCCAAATGGAAAAAAATTCCCAATGCTTCTCGTCATGTTTGTGTTCAATTAGCGGATAAACAAATAATAAATTAAATTACATCTCTTTATTCTTATTCAAAAATAATGCTCGAATACAGACATACAAAAAGATTTTTGTTTAAATAAGAAACTAAAAATAGTGAAACTTCTTAGAAGCTGATTAAATTAAATATATTATTTAAATGACGTCTCTCAATATTTATTTAGACGTTTCAACACTGAACATAACGATTTTACAATGATAGATTCCGTACGATTTTCAATTATTGTAAGTGTTTGTTTTATTTATTTTAAACACGAGGAGAAACTTACAAAAAATTTAATTATAGGAAAATGATTTGAACCGCGAAGAACATGAGAGAAGTTTTGACGATGATTTGAGAAGTATTTCAAGTGAGAGTAGTGGTGAAGGAATTGCAATTTCTTTTGCATCTAAAGAGCGGAATTACGATGAAAGTGAATTTTATGATACAGCTGAAATTGAGTCATGCCTTAAATCATTACAAAATGCAGCAGAAATTGAATTGGCAATAAAAGGAAATAATTTTAATTATGTATTTGGAAGCATTGCTGAATTAAATGTAGGATTAATGATTGCAGTTTGGTTAAGACATGTAGAGTTTGCAGCAGTTCTCTTAAGGCAAGGTGCTAATCCAAACACTGTCGATAAAATGGATCGATCACTATTGCATTATGCATGTATTAAAGGCAGTGGACCAATAACGAGACTTTTGCTTCATTTTAAAGCAACTCCAAATGTTTGGGATAAACATCATAACGTCACACCTCTGCATTATGCCGCAATTACAGGAAGTCCAGATTGTATTAATCTATTGATCAGAAGTGGGGCTCAAGTTAATGCAGGAATTGAAAATAAATCAGCGTTATTTTATGCTGTCCAAAAGAATCATATTAAATGTGTTAATATCTTATTACAATATGGAGCTAATCCAAATACTTCATTTATGAATAATGAATCACCATTACATATAGCAGCGGAGATGGGATACATTCAATGTCTTAAATCGTTACTGTCGCATGGAGCGAATGTTAACTCCATTGCAGGAAGTAAGCGCAACGCCCCACTTCATTTAGCTGCTGAAGATGATTTTGTTGAGGGAGTTAAACTTTTATTAGATCATGGAGCAAATATTAATATAAGGAACGCTGATCAACAAACTCCACTACACATTGCATGCCTTGCACAAAGTGTAGAAACAGTTGATATACTTATTCAACATAAAGCAGATATCAATTTGACATATCGTGATGGACGAACAGCTTTGCATGCATCAATTATTAAGGATACAAGTTCTTGGGATTGTACCAAAATGCTCCTGGACTGTAAAATAGATGTGAATAAAGCAGATAACTTCGGATACACCCCTTTACATCTTGCTGCTCTTAATGAGTTTGGTGGATGTGTTTTAATGTTGATTGAATATGGCGCAGATATCACTTCCAGAACTAATGGTGGAATTACTGCTCTATCATTCATCGTTCGAAGGACTCCAGAAGTTATTCCTAAATATTTTTCTAAACTCGACTCTTCGATAAAAGTAAATGAAAGTGAAATTGGTGATGTTGATTGTGAAATAAAACTAGACTTTCGATGTCTTGTGCCAAGTTATGAGAAAGGAGAAACAGAACTACTAATCAATTTTATAGAAGTTGGACAAAAGAGAATTTTAAAACATCCATTATGTGAAACATTTCTTTTTTTGAAATGGAGACGAATTAGAAAATATTTTCTATTCAGTCTATTTTATCATTCGACGTATGTCCTATTATTTACAATATATGCTATGGGAGTTTTCGTAAATCATTGCCCAATCAACTGTGAAAGTGATGTGTATTTAAATAATTTTGCCATAGTTGGATATGTAACGCTATTTTTAAATCTTACTATTCTCGCAAAAGAAATTTTCCAACTTTTTCATGGATTTTCAGCATACTTTCGAAGCTGGGAAAACTGGTTGCAATGGAGCATCATTTTGGGTGTATTTTTATGTGCTGTACGTTGTTATAATTGATATAATCTGATATAAATGCTTTCTAACTTTAATTTGTTTAGTGTCCACACATGCACTCAAACCATAGAGAAGAAAATACTATTGATCATTGGGAATATCATGTAGCCGGAATCGTAATATTTCTTGTATGGCTTGAACTTATGATGTTGGTCGGAAGATTTCCTATTTTTGGGCTTTACATACAAATGTTTACCAAAGGTAATACCTAAATGATTAATTCAAGATTTTGATTTTAACGATATTGTTTAATTTTAGTTGCTGCAAACTTTTTTAAATTTCTTATGGCATATAGCTGTCTTATTATTGCATTTGCCTTGAGTTTCTGTATCCTTTTTCCAAACTTTAATGCATTTGATAATGTACCACAGTAAGTATACATTTGAGGAAAACAATTATTATTTAATAATTTTCTATAAATTTTTTTAAGATCAATTTTAAAAACGTTTGTCATGATGATTGGTGAACTTGAATTTGAGGACATATTTCATCCAGAATTAAATGAAGAAAACAATAATATTATTTTACATCCTGTAACGGCTCATTTAGTGTTTTTTGCATTTTTAATGCTTGTAACTGTAATTTTAATGAACCTACTTGTGGGTTTAGCTGTAAGTGATATTCAAGGATTACAAGCGTCGGCTGGTTTAAACAGATTAAGTAGACAGGCTGAATTAGTATCAAGATTAGAAGGCCTACTGTTTTCAAAAATTTTATCTAAATTTCCTTCAAAATTATTAAATTTTTTAAGACGCGAAGCTTTGTTAAGAACATCAAGATATAACTTACAACTAAATATTAGACCAAATGATCCACGAGAAAAAACAGTAAGACTCTCAATTTTTTTGAAACTTTCATAATATTAATGGACATCTTTTTAGATACCGAAAGACATTATGGCTTCAATATATCGCTTAGTGGCAGAAAGAAGAGATCGAAATCAAAGTCTAAAGAGGAAGAGAAACATGAAAAATTTAAATATTTTTAAAGATTCTATTGAAGAAATTCAATTAAGGCGACCAGAAATTAATAGGGCCCAAAGCTTTCGAAAAAGGACTGTTTCAGACCAGTTAAGAATGCCGAAAAGTGAGAAACCTCAAACGCAACATGAAGTAGGAAGCTCAGGAATTCTAAAGAAAACCAACGATATATTTATCGTTAATGTAAAAAATCAATTGAGCGATTTAAACTTAAAATTAGATAGTTTAAACAAGAAAATTGAAGAAATGTCAAAAGTCATTTTAACAAAATAAATATTATTATGTTTAGCTTACCAATAAATCACAAGTAAATTTCTCTCCAGATTTTAATGTCACTTCACTTTTTTCAGCTCCATCCTTTGGTAATAAACAATTATCGATTTTGGCCTCATTCATAATTTTCACATTAGGTAAATCATTGAGCTGTCGATACATTGCTTCTAACATTAAGTCGTTTTCGACAATGCATGCAACACTATCACTAAAATTTGGATGATTGAAATTGATAGATTCTCCCGATATAGCATCCCAAACCTTTCGAAAATAAAAATAATTTGTAATACTCAATAGACACATAAATATGAAATTCATCTGTTCATACCATCATTTCCAAAACAGGTTTTTGACGAATGGATTCAATAAAATCCCAGGTATTAATAGATTTTAAAAGCTGAACTGATTGTTTATTAATTGCTGACACTCTATTGCTATACGTGCTCCTTGATTGTGGTTTATACTCTGGAGCTCCTTCCAGCATAAGTATCTTTTTATTGCATAATGTTTCATTTTTAGCTACAATTTTAACAAAGTTGTTAATAAAGAAAGAAATCAAATATTTTTTCATACCTAATGAGACTAATAAAGATGTTCCAACAAGTCCTCCACCACCAATAATCACATCATAATATCCGGCATCTTTTGTAGTTAATGTACTCAATAATCTTTTCCCGTAAACATTATTATTTCTTAATTTCAATATTTTGAACATTCTCAATGTTGACATTTCTTTCGTTATGATTTCTAATTCATTCAAAAAAATTTAATTCCGTTATTTTTTTGAAAATAAAAGTGATAAAATTGCATAGACAAAGGAGTGAAATAGATAAATAGATAATTAATTTAACTAAAGCTTGGAGCAAGTTATAATCTCTTTTTTAAGGATTGTAAGTGTGACAAAAAAATATCATAAATATAAATCTTTCGTTAAAAAGCTTCGTCAAGCTGACTAAAAGCTTTATGATTTTTCCAAAAAATTTTCCTTTTTGAGTGATTCGATTTTTTAAATAAGTAATTGAAATATAAATAAAACAAGTAGTAAATTCAATGATTTTTAAAAACTAAGGAATTAATTATTGAAAAAAAATAATGGTTTATCAACAAGGGAATAATAAAAGTGAACAACTTGTAATCTAATTCCAAAAAATCAATATAAAGTTTGACTAATAGAAGAAATGAAAGAAAATATGCTGTCAACATCAACATCAAATAGTAGTTTCCTAAATGCTGGAAATTACGCAGATCTAGATGATCAAATGACAATCCTTGATTGTGAAACTAGAAACTATCATAGGCCTATGTCAAAAGTTAGAAAAATGGCTTTTATTGCATCGATAGTGAGCATACTTCTTGTTCTTATTATTTTTCTACTTCTTCCTTGCAATAAAAATTGTGTTTCTAAGCATCACATTACAAAATTCACAAAAACTATAAATTGGATACGGAATTATGAAAATGTAGAGTTTAAAGGAAAGATCAATACCATAAGAACATCAAATGTAGAAAATACTCCATTAAATCTAATTTTTATGTATCGTAGTGATAAAATTTTTCCAAACAGTGATACAAAAAAGTCTAAGCAAAAATCAAATGGAGGAATTATAAAATTAAATGGAAATTTAGGAGAGATTGTATGGAAAAACGAAATGACAAATGAGCCTCGATATTTAGATTGTAGCTTAATTGACTGTAATAAAAATGGAAGAAAAGATTGTCTTATAATTGATGATTACGGACAATTGGCTTGTATTGATGATACAGGTCATTGGATTTATTATAATTCAAATTCAAGAAACACGAAACAAGAACGTCAAGAGATTTATGATTTTCCTTTAATAATTCCGGATTTAACATCAGATGATGTCTATGAAATAATCATGGGAAGTTACAAGAACAATGCAACTTATTTAGTTTTGTTGTCCGGATCGAATGGAAAATTACTTGCCGAAGAAATACAGAACTGTTCGTACATTCACAAATTGCAATTAGACACAGAATATGTAATCAAGTTTATATGTGTTGTAAAAGACAACACTGAACAGCAAATTTTTAAAAATCTTACCGATTTTTACACTCTAATGACCAAGAAGCCAAAAATATCAAAAATTCAATCTGCTTCTTCAATTCCTCAACACGAGTACTCAGATAAGTTTGTTTCAGCCAAATCACAAACGACGGTTACTAAAATTTATGATAAAGAATTAAAAATCGAAAATAAAGGACAATGGCCACGTGAGAGTAAGATGGTTTTAAAATTAACTAGTATCGAGAATGGAGTTAAGAAAATTCATTATAATTACTCAGGAAGTAAAATTTATGGATTCATTCCTGTAAAATTTTCAATAAATATAACATCATCCAAAAATCATGGAATTGATAACATATATGGATTTATAATAAAATTTTGGACATGGAATGGAACCGAAATTAGTTATAATTCTGAAAAGGGAAAAATGAAACGCGAAGTAAATCAAGTTGAAAAAGCTTCTAAAAATATGAAATCACAAAGAAGTAACTTTACAAATCAAACTTACAACAATGTTTATAAAACTAAACTTCGATATCTAAAGGAAACAATTTTGCTAATTGTTTTCAACAGTACGCATATGAAAGCAGAAAATACTTCTCAATCTAATATAGTTCAATTTTGTCAAAATCCAATTGATTCTTCAGAAACAATTTGCCAACCTGATATAAAATACCAAGACAACTCATTAATTATAGCTGATATTGATAACGATGGATCGAAAGAACTTGTAAGCTTTTATTCAACCTTCATAGACGATAATCACGAAGATAATATTATAAATAGTCGTTGGAAGCTTAAAAGCTTTGTTCAATTGTTTAAGCTTGAAACTGAGCTTCCTAAATTGTATAGAACTGATTATGATATATTTTAAATGCTTGGTACTCAATCGAGAATCAGATTAATAAATTTGCGCATATTTCATAGTATAGACTTGATTGAACAAAACTTAACTAATCAAAAATAATATCCATTTTAAAATCCAGTTATCATTTTAATTTGATGTAAATTTTCAACTAATGTCTATATAAAACAATAAGATGTAATTGTCAAATATATCTTAAATTGTGCCAACTACGCATCACTGTCCTATTTCTGCTTAACATCATACTTAGCATTCTCAATTTTATGATTACAAATAAATTTTACTAATATTTGTGGTATGCACATATCAAATTTGATATGTAATATAATGCACGGAGATAATATAAATTTATTTTAACATAATGCAATATATAATTGATGCGGCTCATGACTTATTAAAGATAATAAGAGATATATGTACGTGTATGAGATATTTAATGAAATAAAAAGGTTTTTAAACGATATAAAATTATAAATGTCTTTAGGTTCATATATATACTTATTATACTCAGTCAATTACACACTATGTAAATTTTGGTTCATAGGAGTGCATGCATCATCAGGGAAAAGACCTTCACATTGATAAAAGCTATCAATCTAATAAATTTATCTCAGAAGTAAATAGAGCAATTTTACTTATTATATATTATACACATCTGGCTGAGTAAGTATAATAAAAAGAATAAAAAAAGATTATTATTAGTATGATTTGAGAACTCAGATGATACGATGGATCTTGAAAAAGTCTTAGAAGAAATTGGTGAATTCGGAAAATATCAGCAGATAAAATATTTCTTATTGTGTTTACCGGTATTTTTTGGGGCAGCAAATAGTTTGTCTTATGTATTTACAGCAGGTCATCAACATTATCGGTTTGTATAGTTTAATAATCAAGAACCTTATTTGGATAAAATGATCAAATTAGAGAAACGAAAGATTGAAAATTAAATTTCTACGTACAGTGGGAAAAAATTTAGTTTTGACCCTATTTGTCCGTAATATGCTTGCAACATAATTAGGTACTAACTGCGAAATATGTGAATTTATTTATTTCAGATGCCTTGTACCAGAATGTGAATCTACGGATGATGCGGTTTTTAACTCAAAATGGATAACGCATGCAGTACCCGGAGAGATTCAATTAGATGGATTTTTTAAAATTGATCACTGTAATCGCTATCGATATAATGATAATGCATCACTGTTGCAAAGCAACAAATATGGAGAATTATGTTCTGTACAGTCATTTTTAAATGAAACAATCAGGTGTGATAAATTTGTATTTGATCATTCTGGCTCGTTTACTATTCTCGAACAATTTAAAATGACATGTGAGGAAAATGAATGGAAGCTGGCCTTTGTAGGAACAGCACATTTTCTGGGTGTGATTGTTGGTAGTTTATGGATGGTTTTAGGAGATAGGTAAGAATTAAACTAATTAGTTTAAAATAATATGTGACATAATTTATTTCTCTTTAGTATTGGGCGTAAAATTACTTTAATAATTTCAACATTCTTCATGTCTATAACTGGGATTATCCAGGCATTGTCTACAAGCTATGAAATGTTTGTAGTATCTGCTTTTTTAAATGCTATCGGAATTTCAGGAATTTTTCCATTGGCTTTCGTTCTTGGCTTAGAAATGGTCGGAAAAAATAAGAGAGGTGTAGCTGGTATTGTGTGCAATTATTTTTATGCAATCGGCGTTGCTGTATTGGGAGTAATAGCGTGGCTTAATGACCATTGGGTTTTATTACAGTTACTGATATCAATTCCTCCTATGATATTATTCATTTATATATGGATAGTTCCAGAAAGTGTTAGATGGCTGATATCGAAGAACCGTAATT
Source organism: Chironomus tepperi (assembly GCF_022539635.2). Classification (NCBI taxonomy): domain Eukaryota; kingdom Metazoa; phylum Arthropoda; class Insecta; order Diptera; family Chironomidae; genus Chironomus; species Chironomus tepperi. The sequence continues at coordinate 649,809 of NW_027226498.1, read as the reverse complement.
CAGAAGCATTACATATAATTAGAAAAGCTGCTAAATGTAATAATGTTGAACTATCTGATGCTACTGTAAAAATGTTCATTGATCAAGACAGATGTCAATTGAATAGTGATGTAAATCAACGGAAAGAAATTTTAGAAGCATTAATTAAAATGATTACATCAAGGACAATGCTAATTCGCATTATTATTTTATTGTACAATTTTGCAATTAATGCGCTTGTATATTTTGGACTTTCATTAAATTCAGTTACACTCAGTGGTAATAAATACTTTAATTTCATTCTTGTTAGTATAGTTGAAATTCCGGGATATTATTTTGGGTATATGATAATTGAAAAGTTTGGTCGTACTGCTGGATTTACAATGTCAATGATTTTATGTGGAGTAACATGTATATTATGCGGTTATGCTGATGTAGTATGGATGCAAATAGCTTTATTTTTAATTGGAAAATTAGGAATTACTTGTTCATTCTCAATAATTTATGTTCATGCTACAGAAATGATGCCAACTATTATAAGATCAAGCTGTATTGGATTTTTTGCTACTATGAGTCGCATCGGAGCTTTGTTTAGTCCATTTGCAATATTTGTAGAGAAATATTATAAACCGCTCCCCTATATTATTTTTGGAGTATTAGCTATTTTTGGAGGAATTATTTATGTTTATTTACCAGAAACTCTAAATCGCAAGCTACCAAATATTGTAGAAGAATCTATAGCACTTGGTTCAAAAACAGAGGACCTTGAAAGTGAGGTTCCACTGAATCACAACAGAATGGAAAACAATAGTATTAAGCAAAGAATAAATTCTGTAAATGAAACAGTTATTCGATAAATCAAACCAATAAATATTTACAAGTTATGTATTGAGTTTTAAGTTTTTAAAAATATAGCATAAAAATACATAGATTTAACGACTAAAATTTATTTTGAAAATTTGTATCCCTTGTAAAAAATTTAGACTCATTTTAAATGATTAAAAAAATTTTTCATTGCTCATTTGTAGGTTTTAGTAATATTAATTTAATTCAAGTTAGATCACTCGCGAGAATGGCAGAAAAGTTTGAAGCAGTGTCCAAAGGAGCCTATAACTCTAAGGATTATCGAGTTTTCTTCAGTAAGTTGCTAAATTTCGTAAATTTGTGTAGTGTTAACCTTTTCATGATAATTTTTCTTCCGGTACATAGATTTTAATTAAAATTCATAATTTTATTCAATTCTTATATTTATAAAAATTATGTATTTGATGCAATAATATACATTATCAGTGACTTTTTCAAAACAATTTTGAATATTTTAATCAATATTTTTAATATTAAATACAGTACATTTTTCTAATGCCACGACATTCAACTTTTACCCTTTCTCTTTTTTTTTGTAACAATTTATAGAGAATGCAGCTGGAACACCAATTTCTCCTTTACATGACATTCCGCTTTATGCAAACAATAGTTCACAAATCTTTAACATGGTTGTAGAAGTTCCAAGATGGACAAACGCTAAAATGGAAGTGAGTAGATCGATTGATTGGAACATTGCATGATTAATAATTTATTTAAAATTCTATTTAGATTACTTTAGGCGAAGAGTTGAATCCGATTAAACAAGATATTAAGAAAGAGAAATTGCGCTTTGTAGCCAATATATTTCCTCATCACGGTTATATTTGGAATTATGGTGCTTTACCACAAACTTGGGAATATCCAGAGCACATTGATAAAGCAACTGGATGTCGTGGCGACAACGATCCAATTGATGTATGTGAAATTGGATCAAGAGTAGCGAAACGTGGAGATGTAATTCAAGTGAAAGTTCTTGGCACTCTCGCTTTAATCGATGAAGGAGAAACTGATTGGAAGGTTTTGGCTATTGATGTTAATGATCCAGTTGCCGATAAAATGGAAGATGTTCAAGATATTGAAAAATTCTTCCCAGGACTTTTGAGAGCTACTGTTGAATGGTTTAAATTTTATAAAGTACCAGATGGCAAGCCTGAAAACCAATTTGCATTTAATAGTGAGGCCAAAAATGCCGCTTTTGCAAAAAATATTATCAATGAGACACATACTTTCTGGCAACGATTAATCAACAAAGAAGTCGAAAGCAACAAAATTAGCTGGTAAGTTATTTTAATCCTTTTATCGATTTTTCCATCGTTTAAGCATTTTGTTTCTAAAATCCATAAAATCTGTTATGTATTTTTAATTAATTTATTTTCTCATTCATTATTTCAGCTCAACTGTAGCAAATGAAGGAACTCCTTTTACAATAACCAGCGAACAAGCAGAAGAAGCTTTTTCAAAGGCAACAGAAGGTGGTGATCCAGAACCATATAACGAATCCATCAACAAATGGCACTTTATTCATCTGCAATGAATAAAATAATGACACTCATCCCTGCCATAATTCCCTAAAACAATTCTAAATATTTAATTTCTATTTGTTTTCAAATTATGGTCTGAGAAAAACAAAATCAATATTCGAGACCTTTTAATTCGAATTCATTGTTTTTGAAAAAATTATTTCCATAGAATTGAAGTGGGAATAAAATTTTCTATTAAAAATAAATCATGTTATTTTTCATTTATGTTGTCATGGTTTTCATATACACAAACAAATTATTGTTCAATCTGAATCAGTAAAAGATCCTGTTTTAAATAATTTAAAAATGTTGAAAAAAAGATTGAATAACAGATATACGGGAATTTACCGTACAAATGATGAAATAGATAACTTAAAGATAAGGTAAATAGGATTTTCCTTCCTTTGATTTACTACTGAATTAAAACCGCTGATAACAATTTACGTTTTTAGAGTTACTTTGAAGAAACTTTACTCGATTATTCACATTCCAAAATTTGAAAAAATCCAATCGTCTAATTCGAATGATCAACAATCTACAGATTATGCTGAAACAATGGAACTGGATTGGCAGCAGAAAATTTTCAGTAAAACAGAAGTGAAGTATTATGAACAAAAAGAAAATTGTAAATCTGAAGTGGAGAAACGATATCATACTTTGATAAAAGAAAATCCTAATTCAAATGAAAATCAATTAATATTTACGTATATTAATGACGATGGTTATTTGCCAAGAGACTTTATGGAATTACGTGGTCATAGGAAAAATAAAATGACCTTAGAAGGAATTAAAGATGAAATTGTAGACGACGAAAAATCATTTGGTTTATATATCAATTCTAAATATAAAAGTATTAATGATAATGAATACGATAAGGATTTTTTAAAAATGTACATTATGGCAGATCTCGAACCAGCAGTTTTACTTTTTACAATTCAATATCGAAAATCAGATGGATTGTTTTTAGTTTATCCAGACTTTAATGATAACGATAATTGTTATTATCTGGAAATAGACCAAAATAGCAAACAAATGTATACATACTACATGGAAAATATTTCAAAAATAAGCAATAATTCAACGAAAAAATTAAAACAAAAGCAAAAACTTGATGAGCTTGTAAACGAAACAGGAGACATAATGAAGAAAATGATGGATTTCCAAAAAAATCAAGAAGCTTTTAACTTTCCAAAACATCGTATTTTGTTGCTTTTAGAAATAATGAGTGCTGAAAATTTTGAATATGATAATATCCATGTACAATATGAAATTAAACTTTCAAATAACATGAAATTAGTTGAAGGATTACTAAAAGGATCAACACATTCTTGCTTTAAAAATGAAGAAAATGATTTTCATTTTGGATATTGCGCCTCTATTGTATTAGATATTGAAGACAATATTTATCTATCGCCTTTGGAATCTGAAAAACTGGACATAGAATTCAATGTTGTATCAATAGATTCCTTATGGCATCGTGAGAGACATGAAGGCATTGCAAAACTGAATATTCCGTTACAATGTTTAAACAGAAATACAGAATTTGAATTTGAATGCTTTCGATACTTGCATAATGGAAGTATGTTGAGTGATATGGTGGAAAGGTTTTTTCTAGGTGGTATCAGAAGTATTAATCAAAATTCGACTAAAGCTTATAATCTTTATGGAAATTCCACAGTTTCGACAGGAAAATTGAAAATTAAAATTCAACAAATTAGACAAACTCAGAATACAAATTTCATTAATACAAGATTACAGTCAGTCGATAAAATAATCGAATCTTATCACAAAGCAAAAGCTAGATTAGAATTATAGATTCATTTCTATAATTAATCACTTTTCATTTATTGTGTTTATTCTAGTATCTTGATAGCTTTTACATATGAAGAATTTTTCTTATATTCATATTTTACATTGTCCAAACAAAGAAATAAAGTTTAATATGTTTGATGTTCCTATATAAGGATTAATGTAGAATTTTATTTTTCTGGATTCTTAATGGCTACTAAAATAGATAGAAATGAAAATAAAGTTTGTCATAATATTATTCCTGTAGATAATTTTTTTTATAAAGGATTCTTTGTCCTTTCTTCACTTATTTATATAATATGCTAGTCCATAACATATGTGCAGTTTTCAAGAGAAAGAATATTGTATGATAATGATTGAAGTGTAATGTTAATTATCATTCGAAGACACTTGCGACTAAAAATTAAAAGAATATAAATTTGTATCATTTAATAAAATCTTTCGTTTCCATTATTACATCTTATGTATACTTAGAAAGAGTTTAATCTTTTTTGTTGCTCGAGGTTTTATAATTTTTAATTTCGACCAAATCAAAACATAAAAAATAATACGATTGAATAAAAAGAAAATGAGCATATTACGATATAAAGAAGTTTATCTATACTATATTGCATCATATACATTGCTAAAAATTTTATGACACTTTCAGGTGACTCTGGGCCAATTTTTACATGCTCACACATTTACTTTTCAGAATTTTTTTTAAAAGATATTTAAGATGTATAAGATCTAATTTTATGCCAACTCTCTAATTGCTGTGATCTTTTGAGATCAGTTTCATTTTACAGGATTTTCAGTACTAAATTATAGATTCAGGTTTGTAAATTTTTGGCTTGTCCTATAATTTTTAAAAATAAATCCAAAAAATAGTGTTCGACGAACTCAGAAGTATAACTGTTAAATCGATATATTGATCTTTAAGACCTTGTTTCAAAAAAAAAAAAAAATTGATCAACTTTAATTAAATTAAAGAGTTGACATTTGATTTTAGATCTTTGTTCATTTTTCCATCTCCGTTGTTCTTTTAAAATTGTTTATTCCTACCAGCAAATTGCAGATTGTGAAATTTAGTTTATGCTTATTTACACAATTCTTCATGAAATGTTAGAAGCAAATTGTCATGACCTAAAAATATAATTTTTTTTTGTAAAAAGCATGAGAAAAATGAACACTGAATTGCTAATTATTGAAGACAGAACATAATTTTGTTATTTTTCTTAAACATAATAATATTAGTTAACTAGTGATAATTTGGATGATTTTTTATGACACGAAAATTTGTTTCATTGTATATTTTGTCTGTTTTCATACCACCCTTTTTTAGAGTCAGTAATAAATGATGAATATATAGAGTATTTTCTATTTCTACAGTTACATTCATTTTCTTCGCGTTTAGTTTTTGTTTTTACCATCAGCTCTTAAGAGTTGGATAATTCTTTAAAATTAAATTGTACTTATTAATGACATTTTTTTTTGAAAGACTTGTATGCACGTACATTGAAATGGAAATTTTTGATTCTATCCACTTCAATTATATGACGATTGATATTCTACTTATCCACATTCTCTCGTGGCATTTGCTACTGCTGAATTCGTTTGAGCTGCTCCAAAATACATATTAAGAGTCTGCAATCTCAGTTGTTCATTTACAGCATATTGTCCTACAATTGAATGATTAGATCAGTTTTATAAATGAATTTTGATTAAATTGTCATTACCTTCGTCAATCTTCTGAAGCACTTCTTCGATATTTCCGTTAGCATATTTGGCTAATGCATACATAATCGGCATCATTTCCCAAGGATATCGAAATTTTTTTAACAGTTCTGAGCTGCAGTCAAAAAGCAATTTTTTGTCTATAAAAGATAAAATAATGAAATTTTTAATTCGGGTTCTTATGCTCATTGCTTTTCTTTTCAAGGAAGAAGAATATTATAGCATTTTAATGAACCTACCGGTCGTTCCATTGACTTGTGCATTATTTTGTACAGTGACAACGATTTGCTGTGTTTGTTGAGGCGTTTGAACCATAGTAGGTGCTGAGTTACGAGATCTTCTTTGTCCATTATTTCCCCTCTCAGCAGCTTCCGCTCGTCTTATTGCATTTTGTAGACGCATTTGTCGTTGTTGTTCTGTTTTTTTTTTTTTATTATTATTTATTTAAAATTAAGATTGAATTTTAATCATGCAATCATGAAAATAATACCTGCTGTAAATCGGCATTTATCACACGCACAGGAAGCATAAGGACAGTATTGCTTGTGTCCGCGCAAAAGTATTTTTAAACCGTGATTCCTACATCTCACACAATTTGATTCTTTTCGAGAGGCAACTTCCATTCCGTTTTCTGCCATAATCATTTAGAATATACGTATTAATAATGTTTACAGCTGAAATAAGGCATTAAAAAAAATTATATCCAGTTAAAAACCATAAACGCACGTTTTTTTCTGTTTTGTTTATGTTGTGATAATTTTTTTTTCGGAAAAAAAAATATTTTTTCTTTCTATTGTACATAAAAAAAATCAGATGAGGTAAAATATCTTCCTTGCATGAGACAAAATCATAATTCTAGCATTTAACACTTACAAATTGAATTAATTTTAGTTTGTGCTTTGTGTTAATCACCAAATACATTTAATAGGAAATTAAATGATATCAGATAATACGAATTACGCTAGTTTAGACAGAAAAATCATAAAAAATCTTTTAATGGCGGCTAAAAAAATATTTCGCGTAAAAAGATATTTTTTTTGTTTGCATGGTTTAGTGAGAGCATAGGGTGACCAGATGAGTAGCTTTTGTTTTTTAACTTTTCTATGTGCCAGTTCCATAATTTTTTAATACATATTAGATAGTTTGAATAAATACTAATCATTATTTAATTAAGAAAATCTCAATAGCATACAATTTTCCAATTTTAAGAAAATTTTATAAGAATTTGTTGGTCAGAGTTGGAATTAGTCATACTTAAAAATACTACAACCGGTTCAACATCAACATAGTTATTGATGGTTGTTAGGTTGCGCTACAAGTTCTATCACATATGTTGCCTTAATTTCACAGATGTGCAATCACATTTTTACGTTTGTTAAAATTTACTTTTTTGTTCAAAATGACAACTAGTGTGTCTCAAGAGACAAAATTTTGAGAAACACTCGTGTATTTATATCAACAATAGATTAATAACTGAAATATGAAGACCTTTCGAATTAAAATTCTTCAACCAACTGTAGAAAAATACTCGAAAGCAACTCTTGATGTTGCTCAGTTTTTAGCGCCTTTTTGAAAAAAAAGCATGCACTTAATACATTTTGTTCAAATTATTGACTTTACCTTATAAATTGCCACAAAAAAAACCATTCGATATCCTATAATCTTGTGAACAAAATATATTCATTTGTTAAAATCTATTCCAATAAATATTTTTAATTCAATAATATTCAAATGCGCTTAAGTTCTTCAGTATAAAGCATAAATGCTTTTTTAAATATTTTGTTTATAAACAATAATCTTCCTAAGTAATTGCTTTACATGAAAAGTTTGTTAAATAAAGAATTATCAGTAATATTAAGTAAGTTTATTCTTCTTTATTTCATTATTTATATTATAAACATCAATAATCGTTTTAGGGTATTGTTATGTCGCGTCCAAAATCCTCGGAAGAAATTGAATATTTCATAAATGATAAATTAAAAGTTGAATTAGAGAATCTTCAAAATGCTTTAAATAATATTAATAATGATATTATGGAATATATGCAGCTTGAGAAAACCATAGAATTCATCAAAAAAAATAAATCAGACGGATTTAAAACGCAAATTGATGTTGGTACAAATATGTTTATGGAAGCATCTGTAGATAAAATAGAGCCAATTCTAATAAACATAGGCTTAAATGTATATTTAGAATTAAATATAGAAGAAGCAATTAAATTTATTGGACAAAAAATTAAAATCTTAAATAAGGAATCGGAAGTGATAAGAGAAGAAAGTTTGAAAGTTCGAGCAGAAATTAAAATTTTATTAATGTATCTTGCAGAAAGGATTGCACCATCAGAAATTGTTTAATTATTTTACATGTTTGTTGAATTACCTTCCGAACTACTGTAGTCATAAATTGGTTCATTAGATTCTGTAATCTGAAATTTATCTATTAAATCCCCAATTTTTTCTCCCACAGATTCTATGATTTCGAATACTTTTTTTATTCGTTCAATGTCCGAAATTACTGGAATTTGTCGATCCTCCTGATTTATATTCATCTAAAAAATTTAATATGAATAAAAATTAATTACACTATTGACACAAAAATTTACTTCGCTTATGTTCTCGTCGTTTTTCAATTTTTTAATAGATATTTGAATTAAATCTGGATGAAGTTGACCCTTTTGGTCAGTAAAAAATAAACTCGACTTCTCAAGGATATTTGCCAATGGATTTGTTGGGAAATTTCCGATCTATAAAGTTAAAGACAGTATTTTAAGTTACAATATTTAATCAATTAAAAAGTCATTGTAGCTTACGGGCGTCGAAATAGAATTCCGAATGATTGGTATGCAAAATATTATTGCTAGTAAGCAGTTCATTTTTGAATACTGTTTCATCATATTGAACGCAGCATTTTATATGAAAATCATTAAGTATGTGCAATTTAAGTTAGCAAACAAATTATCCAAATTGTAATGATCGTTAATAGACATAATTAAAAGGGTTGTCAATTTTAAAGAGATTGCATGCAAACCCAACAATTCAATCAAGATTATTACAAATATCAACTAGGTACTTCAAAAAATACATACAGGTAAAGGTAATTATTGATTACTGTTTAGTATTAGTCCCTTATCTTAATACTCTGCATTCATAATATTCCGATCGACACATAGAACTATATGGAAGAAAATTGGAAATTTTCAGTTGTTTTCTGCCACTATGTGCCACAATATAGATAGTGGATTCGCCGTGGTGACAACAATTAAATGTGTGCTGATCGGAGTCGGGTATTACACAACTAAACTAAGTTAATCGTTCTTTAAAGAGAAACTTGGTTCAGTTTCATTTTAATCTGAGTTAGTGATGGATAAGTGGAAGAATAAAATTGCAGTCATTACTGGAGCATCGAGTGGAATTGGATTAGCAATTTTAAAAGATCTTGCAATAAATGGAATTACAGTTATTGGACTAGCGAGAAATGTTAAAACTATTGAAACATTCAAAAGTGATTTGGGAGTAATAAAGGAAAATATTTTTACTCGAACATGTGACGTCTCTAATGCGGATTCATTAAGAGAATCATTTGAATGGATTGAGAAAGAATTTTCATTTATTCACATTTTAATCAACAACGCTGGAATACTTCATAATTTAAGTATTCTTGATTCAAGTGACGAAGCAACTGAAAAAATAAATAGTGTTATCAACACAAATTTCACGGGCGCGGTTCATTGCGCGAGAAAGGCTATAAATTTAATGAAAAAGTCAAATGATTATGGATTGGTTATAAATATAAATTCAATTGCTGGTCATAGTGTTTACAGTGGATTAAATGTATCAAACGTTTATTCTCCAACTAAATTTGCATTAACGGCCTTTACTGAAATCTTGAGACAAGAATTAATTATCAATGGTAATGATAAGATTCGAGTTTCAAATTTGAGTCCAGGAGTAGTCAAAACGGAAATAATGGTGAGAGGAAAAATTTACACTTCAGAGGATACTTACAATGATGTTCCACATATTTATGCTGAGGATATTTCTCAAGGTGTTTTGTACTTATTGAGTACTCCATGTAATGTAAATGTAACTCAATTAACAATTAAACCATTAGGTGAAAGAAAATAAAGCTTTTATTTGAGATTTTCAAGTTGTTCTTTGAAAAATTCCGTGAATCTGCTCTTTTGAATTTTTCCTGATGGAGTTTTCGGGAACTCATTGACAATTATAGTATATTTTGGGATTTTAAAGTGTGCTAAATTTCCCTTACAGAATTGTTTAACATCTTCTTGTGTCAAATGTTTTGTTTGGTCTTTAAGTCTGAATAATGCACACACTTCTTCTCCCATTCGTTCGTCAAACACACCAATCTAAATGAAGCGAGAATATGTGTTAAGATTCAAAGAAGTAACAGCAAATTAATCTTACCACTTGACTTTCTAAAATATTATCATGTGTGTTAAGGAAATCTTCAATTTCTTTGGGGAAAATATTTTCTCCCCCTCTAATTATCATATCTTTTAGTCTTCCACATATTTTGCCATATCCATTCTCATAAAGTATAAACTGATCTCCTGTTTTAAGCCTTAAAATAAATGTTTGTAATAATTTAATAAATTTAACTATGGAGAATTAAAAAGTTTATCAAAGCTCGAAGTTGATTCGTTAGGAAATGCCATAAAAAACCAGAATCAACTCCGAGCTCTGGGTTTTAATGTACCATCCATCCTCGCCTAAAATTTCTTTTGTCTTATTTGGTTCATTCCAATATTTGATCATGTTTACTTTTGATCTGATGCACAATTCGCCTGGTTGTCCAAATGGAACTAAGTTTCCTTTATTATCGATTATTTTTGCTTCAACATTGTTTCCAACAACTCCTACAAACTCCTCAACAGATTGATTACTATCTTCTGGTAGAGTTTGGAAAACAGCGGATGATGTTTCAGTCATTCCATAAACAGATGTAACTCTTTCAACTTTCAAAACTTCTTTTAGATCTTTTACAATTTGTGGACTTAAATCAGCTCCTCCCAAACATGCCAATTCAATTTTAGGCAAAGGAAGATTCAACGATTTTTGCTTAGCAAGTAAATCTACACAAAACGTTGGAGTTCCTGCAAAAAAGTTGCAGTTTTCATCTACAATCGATCTAAGCATGGCTTCACCATCGAAATGAGGTGATGGAAATACTAATGTGTTTCCATGATGAAGTGATCCCAATACACTTATTATGCATCCTCCAACATGAAAAAGTGGAAGTGGAATACATAATTTGTAATCCTTTTTATGAAACTCATTTCGCATGCCTGGAAATAATAATGGCAATTCTTTTGTTTGTAAATCTTTGATTGAAGCCATTTTTCTTACCAATAAAGTAACTGTTATTAATCATTCCAAAGTGTGATAAAAGAGTGGCTTTTGGCTTTCCTGTTGTCCCCGATGTAAATTGAATCATAGCACCAGAATCAGGAGAAATTGCTGCCTGCAACTCAGTAACTTTTCGTAAATCATATTCAGAGGAAGTTTGTAAAAGATCATCATAATTAAATGCACCTCTGAAATAAAATTTAATTAGGAAATGTGAAGCATGTTCTTTTAGAATATAGCACCATATAGCCCTTACTGTAGTTTTTTATTGCCATTAATAATTATATGCTTCAAAGATGATTCCCTTTTTGAAGATTGAATAAGCATATCGAAATACTTTTGAGCTTTAATGTCCACTTTTTCGAGACAATAGTTAAGCTCGTTTATTGTATAAGCCGGATTAAGTGTTACACAAACAAGACCAGCTCTGGCTATCGCCATCATACTAATATACCAAAATTCATAATTAGGAGACCAAATTGCAACTCGATCACCTAAATCTAAACCAATGTTCATTAAAGAACTTGCTAAACGATCAGCCTTTAGAACAAAAAAATTAGTAACTAATCTATAGATTTTGTCAGATTTCTGTTACCTTTTCTAAAGTTTCTGCAAAACTTATTCGGTTTTTTTCGCTGTACGTTATCAATGAAGCCTTTTCACCATATTTTTCTGCGGCATTTTGAAGGAGCTCTCCTACAGTAATATACTTAAAAGGTTCTCCTTCTGTTCGGTGGTAATAACTAAGTTTAGTTCCAATAGAAGAAGAACAAAATCGTTTTGAAATTTTTGGTATTGCTTGACAATATTTTCTTATCATTTTTTTATTGGAAATTAATGTTGTATGTCTTGCCGGTACAAAAAAGCAGAGAGAACTAAATGCAAAGAACAAAACAAAACAAAAAATCTTCCAAATTTATTATCAATTTGAGAATGGTTGCGATTGTAGTCATTATTTAAATGAGAGAATACTTTTACATGAAAATATATTTATTTTGATATTTTAATGTGAAGATGATATTCAGAATCAGGTTTAATAGTAAATTGACAGGATATAAAGCTTTCTTAACATGGAAAAAACACATCTACAGATAAGATTAAACAAAACATAAATTTGTTAATCACTTTTTGACCTTTTGAACTTTTACTCATGCATTTCTATTCAAATAGATAAAGAAATAATATAGTTGGAAGCAAGTCTAAAAAAGCTTTAAATACTTCTTATTTCCCGCCAATTTTTCAAAAGATTCCGAAATTCTCTACTATGTGTCGCTGTCGATTTATTTATATCTTATTTAATAACATAACATTAAAACGAAAATTGAGTAATGAGACAAAAACGGGCACTAATAAATTTATTAGTATTTAATTAAATGCCAAAGTGTTAACATCGCTTTTATTTTAACTCATTATTTTATTATGGCTTGCAAATTGTTCAGAAAATATTTAATCATTTATAATATCCGTAAGTAATTAAATTTTACATTATGAAATAATTAATTTACATTGAAAATACGTGAGTTTATTAATCATGCGATTTTTGTCATTTAGTAATTCTCATAATGTTGCAAATGGCATATGGACAATCTGTTAAGAATCTTACAGAAATAACTTGGAGTCATGCAACAAATTCACAAAAATTATTGAACGAAGTTCTTTCATGTAAGCATATTTTAAAATTGCATTAGTAATACATATATGATAAAATGTATCATATGTTTATGCTGCATCATTCATTTGATACTCTTGAGAATATAATCTTATCATACATTTTTTTTTCTCTTTTATTTGTTAGCTGATATAAATTTTATTGAAGCTGATATTGTTTACGGCTACTTAATAAACGATGAATCAAAATTACGGCAACCGATTATGGCACATCCACCTGGTATTGTAGTTTAATTTAAACTTATCATCATTTTAATTTTGTAAACGTTTTTAATTTAGCTGAGGAATCTGATATAACTTTGGAAAGCTTTCTTCATCAAATATGGGATTTTAACATGAACAGTACAAGAGAAAAACAAAAAGGAATAAAACTTGATTTTAAGTCAACGGATGTTTTCACAAATTCGATTTCTATTCTTAACAAAATGTGGGATCCGAACTATGAAATATGGCTTAATGCTGGTAAGAAATTTTATTTGAATTAAAAATTATATTCTAAAAAACTTTTAACAGATATTTATAGTGGACCATTAAACAATACATCAACTTTACCTGTAGACCCTGATGTCTTTCTTACTGAATCTAACAAATTTCCTAATGTTACATTATCAACAGGTGAGTGAACCTTATTTGTTTT